>NW_027361738.1:60405000-61005000 GCF_039654945.1 Dendrobates tinctorius | reverse complement strand
CCCTGTGACATATACCTCCCATTAACCACACAACCACCAATCACACCGCAATATATATATCCGGAGAAATAAGTTTTGATCATGTCACCAATTGTCTATGTAAAGATAGTTCTAAAGGTGCTATTGATTGCTGATCGGTGCAAGACCAGACCATTAGACACTCAGTGATCAGTCAAAACACTGCTATGAAGTGAACAGTTCCTGCATGACCTGTGTGCACAGAGTGGTGTATGGGCTTCATTGTAGTCAATGGATCCACTATAGCTGTAGAGAAAGACATGGGCCGCACATCTCAAAAAATCATACATTGATCTAATGCCGCTCGTAAAACATCTGCAAAAAATGAATAAGTAAAAAAGTGATAAAAAGTGAAAATTGTTGTGAACTCATTTTCTGGTTTACCTCTGGCTTCTGGTGAGGGTGGTGGAGCTGGCTGTGTTGACAGAGGAGTTGTGAGTTCTCCATCCGGGCTCCCTCTGGTGGTGACAGCAGGTAATGAAGCTGATCTAAATGGCAGAGACCTGCCACTTGAGGAGGAGGACTGTGATTGGACATCAGGAGTCTCTGACTGGATTTAAGACAGCCAACTCCCTAATTTTGTGCTGGTGATTTTTTCCTGCCCTGAGGTTCTGGTTTCCAGTTCTGTTCCTGCCTTCTCAAGCTACGTGTGCTCTGCTATTTTTTCACATGAGATTTGGTCTGGTTTACTCAGTTTTTGTGGTCAGCCAGCCCCTGCTGGGGCTGTGATGAATTTCCATTCTTATGTCTCTGTTTATGCCAGTTTGCTTTTTGTCCCTGATCAGATTGGTCTCCTTTTGCTCTGTCTTCAGAATATACCAGAGTGCTGATATAGGGAATTGAAGTCTAGCGACTTCAGGGTTTTTGTTATCAGAAAGTGTTGGACATTTTTTGGCAGGGTTTTTTGCGTGATTGCAGACAGCATCTTTCCTTTCCTGTCCTTTCTAGTTAGTGTGGGCACCATCGTTTGTTCAGCCTATTTTTCTATCTTTGCTTGTGTTTTCATCTTGTCTCACCGACAATACATGTTTGGGGTCTGTCTATTGCTTTGAGGTCTGCTCTGGGGCAGTTTAGATTTCCCCTTTTCTTGCTTTAGGCTTATTTAGTTCTCCAGCTGTGACGAGGCATCTAGGATAATCGTAGGTACGCTCCACGGTTACTGCTAGTTGTGTGGATAGGATCAGGGGTCTGCAATCCGCTTAGTTACCTACCTCTCTGGTTTTCTGTGGCTTAGCTTGCTTTTGTTTTTCCTGCTTGGTGACTCATTCATAACAGAATCACCAGCCATACCGCAGATTCTAGGGTACTCAAAAGCAGGAAAAAATTTTTTTAAAAAAAAGTGTCAGAATTTTTTTTTTATATGTAATTTTTCCTCTTTTTCTCTGGGGCCGTAGGAGGATTTTTTCCTTAATGGAGATTAAGCAATTGTCTGATCGTGTGGAGCAGCTCGCTGCTGAAGTGTGGAGAATTTCCGCCTATCTCGCTCAATCACATGCTGTTGAACCAAAAATCCCTACTCCTGATGTGTTTTCTGGGGATCGGTCTAAATTTTTGAATTTTAAGAATAATTGTAAATTATTTCTTGCCTTGAAGCCTAACTCATCGGGGAGCTCTGCGCAGCAGGTTAAAATTGTCATCTCCTTGCTGCGCGGCGATCCCCAGGATTGGGCGTTCTCTTTGACACCTGAAAATCTTATTCTGACTAATGAGGGAAAAGGAAGCTACCATGTGATGTACACGAACCACAAATTAATAAATGTGTAAATATAGAAAATTCAATAAGAATCAAAAAAATATAACAAAAATAATATTTATTATTATAGATTCGGACACAATATACAACAACACTGTATAAAAAACATATAAAATTGTTATATAATATGGCAAAAAGAACACCTCCATGTATTAATAATTACATATTTCATTAATTTCACCTCTGCATAAGAACATTGTAAGTGGTAGAAATCAAAAATGTATAATAATCCCCAAATGACACAGCAGGAAAAGTATCAATATGAATGTGTAAATTTAAATAAAGTGAAAAACACTAAAAAATTCCAGGTGTACAATAAAGCAATTGTCAAATATAAAGCGCTATATAGCAATTGTGATGAGTGACATATATATTAATAATATGTGTGAAAAAAACACAAAACAAAAATAACAAATCAACACAGAAGTGAAAATTTGTGAAAAAATAAATGCTGGAAAAATGGAGTAAAAAATTACTGAGCTCCCAAAAAAAGTGCTCAAAAATGCAATAATGAAAGACAAGTTCCTGACACTAGGCAATGAATAAGCCAATATGCAAAATAACCAGTGTTCAATTGGCAAAACATAAGACCTTAGGATAAATTAACATAAAGTGCTACATGCTAGAATGGATCAGCAAAATGCAGTTCACAACAAAAAGAGCGCTTATATAGAGAAAATGTCAAGCGCATTATATAAGCAAAATGTCCATCGCTTCTGTAGTACAAAAGGCATATGACCCAATATCATGATAGACCACCATATAACGCTGTATGTAAATTACAAACCAGCACAAAAAAGGATACCATGTAACACTAGAAAATGTGATACAGAATCAAGCACTTTATAATAAGGTACATAATCTAATGTGATGGATTACATTACCACACAGTGCTATATAATAGACATGAACCAACATTGGAATAAAAGCTACAACATTGTGCAATGGGCAGAGTATCAAGTACTAGCATGTTAACACAAAACCCATGTAGTAAATTAGACTACCACATAACGCTATGTAGTGGACATGGGTCAGCACAGAACTAAGTCTATACCATTGTGGAATGAACAAAATATTTAAATGCTCAAAAATAGAAAAGGCATATAGGTCAGTGGAATATCAAGTGCTAGCATGTTAACACAAAACCCATGTAATGAATAGGATATAACGCCATGTAGTAGACATGGGCCAGCACAAAACTAGGTCTGTGCCATTATAGAATGAACAAAGTTTTAAGCGCTCAATAGTAGAAAAGGCATATAGGTCAATGAAGCATAGTAAATTACCCAGTAGATGAAGAGCAGTGGTGGAGGTGGATTGCCAAGATGACGCGCCCCGACGTGCGTTTTGGAAGAACTCCTTCCAACCTTAAAGGAACACATTGTTAATTTAATTAATTTATTAAATTACATATTATTTTTGTATTATTTTTATATAATATTGATATATTGTGGGAGTGTTCCTCTACGTCTTATTCTGACTAATGTGGATGCATTTTTTCAAGCCTTGGGGTTGTTTTTTGATGAACCTAATGCTATTGATCAAGCTGAGAAAGCCCTATTGGCATTAAACCAGGATCAGGATTCTGCAGAGTTATACTGTCAAAAATTCCAAAAGTGGGCAGTCCTTACTACATGGAATGATGGTGCCTTAACAGCTCTCTTTCGCAAGGGTTTATCAGAAACCGTAAAGGATATTATGGTGGGATTTCCTGTTCCCTCTGGTCTTGACAATTCTATGTCATTAGCCATTCAAGTTGATCGGCGTTTACGTGAACATAAAACTACACGAGAGGTGTTGCCACCTTTTCAACAAATGTCTGAACCTATGCAATGTGATAGAGTTTTGTCTAGGGTGCAATGTCAGGAGTATAGAAGGCGCAATAAGCTGTGTTTTTTCTGTGGAGATGCCTCTCATATTATTTCTGTCTGCCCTAAATGAGAGAAACGTTTTGCACACACATTTGCTGTAGGTGGCGCACAACCTAAGTTTCTTTTGGCAATTACTCTGATCTGCTTCTTATCCACATTTTCTGCCAAGGCTTTTGTGGATTCAGGAGCGGCTTTGAATCTGATGGATTTTGATTTTGCTAAACGTTGTGGTTTTCCCATGATACCTCTGCGGACGCCTATTCCTTTGAGGGGTATTGATACTACTCCTTGGGCGGAGAATAAACCTCAGTTTTGGACCCAGGTGATCATGCAGGTCGCCCCAGACCACCAAGAAAATTGTAGATTTTTGGTACTGCATAATTTGCATGATACTATTGTTCTTGGTTTCCCCTGATTGCAAATCCATAATCCAGTTTTGGATTGGAAATCTGTGTCTGTGGTGAGTTGGGGCTGTCGGTGTGCTCTTGGTGACACTCCTGTTTTCTCCACCTCTCCCCAGTCTCATGATGTTCCTGACTATTTGGCTTATTTTTATGATTTATTTTGTGAGAGTAAGTCTGCATCCCTGCCTCCTCATAGGAGTTATGTGCAATTGAGTTGAGGCCTGGGTGTAAATTTCCCAAGGGTCGGCTTTTCAACTTATCTGTACCTGAACACGAGGCTATGCGATCTTATATTAAGGAGTCGTTGGAGAAGGGTGATATTAGACGATCTTCTTCACCCTTAGGTGCTGGGTTTTTTTTCGTGGCTAAGAAAGATGGTTCATTAAAGCCTTGTATTGACTATCGGTCCCTTAACAAGATTATGGTTAAATATCAGTATCCGTTACCCCTGATTTCTGATTTATTAACCAGAGTTAAAGGTGCCTGCTGGTTTACTAAGCTTGACCTCAGGGGGGGGCGTATAATCTTATTCGCATCAAGCATGGAGATGAATGGAAGACGGCGTTTAATACTCCGGAGGGACATTTTGAGTACCCGGTGATGCCTTTTGGGCTCACTAATGCCCCTTCTGTCTTCCAATCCTTCATGAATGATATTTTCCTGGACTTTGTGGATAAGTTTTTGATCATCTATTTGGATGATATTCGGATCTTTTCCAGTGATTGGGATTCTCATGTGGAACATGTTCGGACTGTGTTCCGGATTTTGAGGGAGAACTCCCTGTATGTTAAGGGATCGAAATGCCTTTTTGGTGTACAGAGGATTTCATTTTTGGGATTTATTTTGTCTTCGTCAACTATTGAAATGGACCCGGCCAAGGTACAGGCCATTTATGATTGGGTTCAGCCCACTTCTTTGAAGGCTTTCCAGAAGTTTTTGTGTTTTGCTAATTTTTATCGTAAATTTATAGCTAATTTTTCTGGTATTGTGAAACCACTGACTGATCTGACCAAGAAGGGCGCTGATGTGCTGAATTGGTCTCCAGAGGCTGTTTTGGCATTTCAGGAGCTGAAGCAGAGGTTCACTTCTGCTCCGGCTTTACGGCAACCTGATGTCTCACTTCCAACTTCCATTTCAGGTAGAGGTAGATGCTTCGGAGATTGGTGCAGGAGCTGTTTTGTCCCAAAAAGATCCGGTGACTTCTAAAATGAATCCCTGTGCCTTCTTTTCCCGAAAGTTCTCCCCATCTGAACGCAACTATGATGTGGGGAATCAGGAATTGTTGGCCATGAAGTGGGCATTCGAGGAGTGGAGACATTTGTTGGAGGGAGCTAGACATCAAGTTGTGGTCCTCACTGACCACAAGAATTTGATTTACCTGGAGTCGGCCAAACGCTTGAATCCTAGACAGGCTAGATGGGCCTTGTTTTTCACGCGTTTTGATTTTGTGGTCTCCTTTCTTCCGGGCACTAAGAATATTAAGGCAGATGCCCTTTCTAGGAGTTTCTTTGCTGATTCTCCTATTGTGACCAAACCTACTACCATCCTAGGTGAGGGGGTAGTTCTTTCTGCCATCTCGCCCGATTTGAGACGTGCCCTGGAAGAATTTCAGGAGGACAAACCTGAGCGTTGTCCTATGGGAAAATTGTATGTTCCTGACTAGTGGAGGAAGAGAGTGATGTCTGAAGTTCATTGCTCCGCGTTGGCTGGTCATCCAGGTATTTTTGGTACCAGAGATTTGGTGAGTCGGTCTTTTTGGTGGCCCGCCTTATCTCGTGATGTCAGGAATTTTGTGCAGTCTTGTGGGACTTGTTCCTGGTCTAAACCCTGTTCTCGTTCTTGTGGGCTGTTGATGCCCTTGCCGGTGCCCAAGACGCCATGGACCCATATCTCAAGCCCCCGTTACACACAACGATATCGCTGGCAATATCGCTGTAAAGTCACCGATTTTGTGACATTGCAGCGATATTGCTAGCGATATCGCTGCATGTGATACTTACCTCCGACCTGCTGCTCAACGTTGGTCGCGCGAGAACGTCCTGGACCATTCCTCGTCGGACACTTCCTGCTGCGCTTCCTGTGGCGCCGACGAGTGAGGCGTGGACGCGGGCAGGAGGACGCCAGGATCGCCGCGTCTGACAGGTAAGTAGCGACCCCCGACTGCTGCTATGTCGCTGGTGAAATCTGCCTGTGTGGCAGCTCACTAGCGACCACTTAGCGATGCACCAGCGATCCATATCGTTGTCGAGATCACTGGTGCATCGCTAAGTGTAATGGTACCCTCAATGGATTTTATTTCTGAGCTTCCTGTCTCTCAGAGAATGACTCTTATCTGGGTGATTTGTGATAGATTTTCTAAGATGGTCCATCTTGTACCACTCCCAAAGCTGCCATCTTCCTCAGAGTTGGTGCCCTTGCTTTTACAACAGGTGGTTCGGTTGCATGGGATTCCTGAGAACATTGTGTCGGACAGAGGAGTCCAGTTTGTCTCCAGATTTTGGAGAGCCTTTTGTTCCAAGCTGGGAATTCAGTTATCCTTCTCCTCTGCGTTTCACCCACAGACCAATGGGCAGACTGAGAGAACAAACCAGACTTTGGAGTCCTACTTGAGATGTTTTATATCTGCTGATCAGGATGATTGGGTCTCATTTTTGCCCTTGGCCGAATTCGCCCTAAATAATAGAGCTAGTTCTGCCACATTGATGTCGCCCTTTTTCTGTAACTTTGGGTTTCATCCTCGATTTTCTTCAGGGCAAGTGGAATCTTCAGCCTGCCCAGGTGTTGACACTGTGGTAGAGAGAATGCAGCAGATTTGGGACCAAGTGGTGGATAAGTTGTCCCTCTCTCAAGAAAAGGCCCAGCTGTTTTCCAACCGGCATAGGACCATTGGTCCCCTGTTTAAAGTGGCTGATATGGTTTGGTGGTCGTCAAAAAATATGTCTATGAAGGTTGCGTCTCCAAAGTTCAAGCCAAGATTTATTGGGCCTTATAGGATTTTGGAGATTCTTAACCTGGTTTCTTTTCGATTGGCTCTTCCAGTTACGTTTAAGATCCATAACGTGTTTCATAAGTCTCTGTTGAAGAGGTTTGTTGAGCCAGTGGTTCCTATGGCGGCACCTCCTGACCCTGTTTTGGTTGAAGGTAATGTGGAATATGAGGTAGAGAAAATACTGGATTCTCGTCTGGCTAGACGGAGACTCCAGTATTTGGTCAAGTGGAAGGGTTATGGCCAGGAGGACAATTCTTGGGTCTCTGCCTCTGACATTCATGCCGATAGATTGGTTTGTGCTTTTCACCGGGCCCATCCTGATCGGCCTGGTGGCGTGGATGAGGGTTCGGTGACCCCTCCTCAAGGGGGGATACTGTTGTGAACTCATTTTCTGGTTTACCTCTGGCTTCTGGTGAGGGTGGTGGAGCTGGCTGTGTTGACAGAGGAGTCGTGAGTTCTCCATCCGGGCTCCCTCTGGTGGTGACAGCAGGCAATGAAGCTGATCTAAATGGCAGAGACCTGCCACCTGAGGAGGAGGACTGTGATTGGACATCAGGAGTCTCTGACTGGATTTAAGACAGCCGACTCCCTAATTTTGTGCTGGTGATTTTTTCCTGCCCTGAGGTTCTGGTTTCCAGTTCTGTTCCTGCCTTCTCAAGCTACGTGTGCTCTGCTATTTTTTCACATGAGATTTGGTCTGGTTTACTCAGTTTTTGTGGTCAGCCAGCCTCTGCTGGGGCTGTGATGAATTTCCATTCTTATGTCTCTGTTTATGCCAGTTTGCTTTTTGTCCCTGATCAGATTGGTCTCTTTTTGCTCTGTCTTCAGAATATACCAGAGTGCTGATATAGGGAATTGAAGTCTAGCGACTTCAGGGTTTTTGTTATCAGAAAGTGTTGGACATTTTTTGGCAGGGTTTTGTGCGTGATTGCAGACAACATCTTTCCTTTCCTGTCCTTTCTAGTTAGTGTGGGCCCCATCGTTTGCTCAGCCTATTTTTCTATCTGTGTTTGTGTTTTCATCTTGTCTTACCGACAATACATGTTTGGGGTCTGTCTATTGCTTTGGGGTCTGCTCTGGGGCAGTTTAGATTTCCCCTTTTCTTGCTTTAGGCTTATTTAGTTCTCCGGCTGTGATGAAGCGTCTAGGATCATCGTAGGTATGCTCCACGGCTACTGCTAGTTGTATGGATAGGATCAGGGGTCTGCAATCCGCTTAGTTACCAACCTCTCTGGTTTTCTGTGGCTTAGCTTGTTTTTATTTTTCCTCCTCGGTGACTCTTTCATAACAGAAAATCCTACACATACTAGGTTGTCACATGACTGTAAACACCTTTACAAGACTCATTAAAGGGTTGATTGTGACTTGTAGGATCGCTACTACCAACAGGTGGTGCTATCGAGTTCAAGTCCTCTTTCTCTCCGAAGAGGCAATTTGCATGTAAACACCTGTAGAATTCATTCAACTTGTTATTTGTTGTGAAATGTAAATATGAAAAATATAAACAAATATAAATAAATGAATAAAAATGCCTTTTTTCTGTTTTGATTGAAAAAATAAATTATAAAAATTACACAGTAATTTTCATAAACTCCAAAACCACACTAAAAAGAATACAATTCGTCCCACATAACACAAAGTTTCATTCAGCCACATCAGTGAAAAAAAAAGAAAAGGTTGCTAAAAAGAGGTGAGTTCAAACCAAAACAACAAAAACAGTCTGATCATTAAAGGGGTTGTCCAGGCTTGGGGTTCAAGTCTGCAGTCTGAATCCTCACAGATTGCACACTGTGCACGTTCAGGGTTTGAAGTGCTGGTGCTGGGTGAATGCATGTCTGCAGATATGTAATTTACATTGTGCTGTCACGTGCCGACTAGACGTGCGTGGCCTCGCTCAATACAAGTATATTGAATGAGGCTGAACACGTCTAGTTGGAATGTGACTGGTTATATGCATCCTTCTTGCGGTCACACGTCACATTCTTGGCGCTGGCACTTTGCTGTAATGATTTACAAGTCTGCAGTCCCAGATTGACTGCAGCCTTGAACTCCAAGCCTAGACAACTCCTTTAAGACCCTTTCTGGCATGATCATTAAGGGGTTAATAGCAATATATTACATTAACAAAAATAGTATTATTTTATCCCTGTATTTGGCTGAAGCTTTATATCCATGCAAGAGCCTTTTTTACTTTTCTTCTCAGTTAATGGTCTAGAATTCTTGAGTTGCCACTTGTTCTTTATAGGTCTGTTTATTATAGGGCTGCAGAAAATCGTCATCCACAATAGTCGATGAGGACAGAGTTAAACAAAACCGAGTTTATTTATCCAAAAAGCCATCCTGGTGTAAACACTACATGGACACAGCTTCGCTCACATCGGGCCAAGTAACCAATCTTCATCTGCGCTCTAAACACTGGTAATGATATCTGCCGCAGTCATGTGAGATGATTTCTGAGAAGCGTTTTGTTCTTACCACCGTAGACAACCAGAGGTTGAAGTCAACTGACCACCAAAGTCGTTAGTACGGGAAATTATACCTTGGACATTAAGACTCATTTTGCTCTAACAGCGCGCAGAGCAAGGTGGCGGCAGCGGTAATGCAATATGACATTCGGGTTAATAATCGTGTATTTAATAGATGGATCCCCAAGTCTGTCCATGCTGGAGTTGCTCTAACTACATGGCTCCCCATTCTGGCTCATTGGAGGGCTTGATTAATTTCAAACTTGGTTGTTTTAATTACCCTAGTGAGCAATTGTGAATAAATTGAGGAGGCCTTCTATTTAAGGTCCTCATCTCTTGACCAGAGAAAAGAGAAGTTACAAAGACCATATCTGAGTCTGGTGGACCACTGATTCATTCCTGTGTAATTCCTAATTTTCCATGTGGAAGCACTGCAAGAAAAATGACTATTTACTGCCAGGTTTTCCCAGAAGGGAACAGTCGGTTGCTCGAGTTTTAGCAAAAAGGCACTTTGTGAAATTTGTGATCAGCTTATCGTCAAGAGTACCTTTTAACAATTTGGGATTGTCCAAACCAGAGAACCACTATAATTTTTTCTTAAAACAGAAGCATCCCCTATCCATAGTATACGGAATAAATTACTGATTCTTGGAGGGATGTCTTCTGGGGCCCCCACAGTCTTAAAATCTGGGCTCTGAAACCTGGGAACCAGGCTCTACAGATTCAGGTCTTGCACTTCCACTCCATTTATGGTCTATTGGATTACCAAAAATAACCAAGCGCATTCAGGATTGAATAAAGCTGACCTTTTATTAGTGTTTTTTGTCAATTTTGCTGTCGGGCCAGTGCAATATCTTTAAACTGATTTTCCAGTCTTCTGCTAAAAGTCTGCATTCACTTTATAGGACTGCAGACTTCTGAATCCTTACAGTGTGCACTCCTCACGCTGTCAGGATTCTATAGTATTGCTTCTGAGAGCGGGCGGTCATATGACTATAAGTTTGTGATTTGAATATTTATGGCCACATTCCAACTAGACATGAATTGACTTCACTCAGTACAAGCGATTGAGTGAGGCTGGACACGTCTAGTCAGAATGTGGCCAGAAGCATGCAAATTGCATATGACTGCCCGCACTATTAAGCAATCCGGGAGAATCCTGACAGCATGCAGTACGCACGCTGTAAAGTTTCAGATGTCTGCAGTCACTCTAAGGGGTACATCACACTAAGCGAGATCTCTAGGGAGATCGCTGATGCGTTACCGATTTTGTGACACATCAGCGATCTCGCCAGTGATCTTGCTGTGTGTGGCACGCATCAGCGACCGGCCCCCCCCGCCGGGTATCGCTGATCGTGCAGGAATGTCCTGGGCCATTTTTTGATCGTTCGTCTCCCGCTGGCCAACACGCATTGTGGCAGCGGGAGACCAATGATCAGCGAGCTCCCAGTGCTGAAAGCTGACGCTGGGAGCTGGTATCCAGGGTGCCGTGTGCGCTGAATTACCCGCTGTTTACCCTGGATACCAGCTCCCAGTGCGAGCACGCTGGTATCCAGGGTACACAGGGGGTAACTAAGCCACACACGCGCTTAGTTACCCACTATTTACCTTGGATACCAGCGTTCTCGCTGGTCCTGATCGCTGGTGAGTCTGCCTGTTTGAGAGCTCACCAGCGATCATGTAGCGATGCACCAGTAATCCTGACCAGGTCGTATCGTTTAGTTTAGTGTCACGGGACCCTAAGGGTATATGACGCTGTCAGGATCGCTGGTGCATCGCTAGGTGGTCGCTAGTGAGCTGCCACACAGGCAGATCTCACCAGCGACATCGCTGGGGACGGGGATCGCTACTTACCTGTCAGACATGGTGATGCTGATGTCCTCCCGCCCGGCTCCACGCGTCGCTCATCGGCGCCACAGGAAGCGCCGCAGGAAGTGACCGACGAGGAATGGTCCAGCAGCTTCTCGCGCGATCAGCGATAACCAGCGGTGGAGCCGGTCGGAGGTAAGTATCAGACATAGCGATATCGCTAGCAATATCGCTGTAACGTCACAAAATCGGTGACTTTACAGCGATATTGCTAGCGATATCGCAGTGTGTAATGGGGGCTTAAGTTTTAGCAGAAGACCAAACAACTCCTTTATCTGTTCTCCCCAATTACAATACTCCTCATAAACAATCGTGCATTCCTATGTAGTAGAAAGGCCAGAGACATGATGCATCTGTTACCTGACCTATACCCCTCATTGGCCAGACTTTTCATATAACACTAAAGATCATTTTAGACAACGACTGAAGGTAAATAATTGTGAAAATCCAATTCAGACTTGCAAAGGTCCAAGATGTCAGACTCTCACAATTCAAAAAATGCTTACATCATGGAAACCCATTTCTTGCTTAAATTATTTTTTACTGTGATCTTAATAAAATGTGCAATGTCTTCACTCCAATTAATGCCAGCTACATTTGCTATTATTAAAGTGAATAAATGGAGGAGGTCAGACCACTCTTGGCGATTAAAATACCCATCAATATATCATTTAAATATATTGCTTCAGCCAGACTCGAGGAAGTTGCTGTCACAATCAATTCATTTTACCCTTCTCCTCATCCACCAGTAGAAAGACCTCCATAGAAATACAAGCCTCAAAGGAAGTTAACTAGCAGCGGTCGTAGGGTTAAATGTAGCCATTGTGCAACCTGGCCCGTTCTGTAAACTCCACTTTTAATTTTCCCCTCCTTAAAAAATTCTTTGTAAACCAGGAATAATTTGTGGTTCTTAATAAGTAAACTTCATTTACAACTGTGTCAAACATTTCCTAGTTGAAAGGAAAAAAGATTCAACATGTACCCTGTTTAAAATACAGTTCTCCATTGTACCACTGTGCGTAATTTATGGAAAAGACGAACAAGCCAGAAAAGTCAAAACAACAAAACCCAGTAGGCCATAATTGGTGCAATTTATTCCCTAGCTGAGCTATGGCTTCAGCACTTTATCAAAGAAAGGGCAGAATATTCCGATTCACTGTGCATGCATTCCTTAATATTAACCTGGAATAAAAAAAAAAAAAGAAGCTGTGCGGCCAATATTAGAAGCAAATGAATAAAAATGAAACAAAAGTGTTATAAAATCAGGACGAAAACGAATGAAAACATAATATGACACAATGAATACTGTATATTATAATAATATTAATTACCGTATATAGACTTATCTGTTACGTCTGTTAAATTCATAAATAAGAATATGTGAATATTACAATTAGTAATCCTTAAAGGGGTGGTCTGAAGGCAAAGTAATTTTTATTCTTAATCCCTATCTATTTATTATTATTATTATTATTTATTTTTAGAGCACCATTCATTCGATTGTACTGCACATGAGAAATTAGGTGCCATAATCTAATCTTTTTTCTAATATACTTGCATTAAAAATCCCCTGTCCTTCCCAAACTATAGTAACTTCTATTTTATTTTTGTTCCCTAGTTTGTTTTTGATGGCCCTTTGTTTGAGAATCACAGTGCATCCTGGGGGCAGAGGCTGCGGTCACTGCTTCAGCCCCAGCCCCTCTTTAAAATGAAGCATCATACGTGCCGCATGTTTCAGGTTCTGGGCTACTCCCTCCGTACTGTGTGATGTGCACAATGACAGCGCGCTCTCAGTTTCTGGCTCAGATCAGCTGTAATGAGCCAGCACCAGAGCACGTTATCAGAATACCCAGCGAGCAGAGACCAGCACCGCCCCCTGCAATTGACATCACTGGTCTCTGTATGCCAGGTATTCTGACACCGCTCTGTTGCTGGCTCATTATTACTGATCTGATCCAGCAACAGAGAGTGCACTGTCATTGGGTAAGGGTGTGAAAGGGACTGTTGTGTACCTACCCCTGAAGACAACAATTTGCGTAGTGTGAATATTGCTGTGCGGTTTTATTGCATTTTATTGTGTAATTTGAAATGTGTAATGTGAAATGTGACTAATGTACAGTGTTATGTACTGATGCTTCTGTGTGGGTACTGTAAGGTAATGCCTAAGTTGACTCTGGTACACTCAGCTCAGATGTAGGGTAAGCATATGATGAGATAAAGGTTAGGGTTTAGGGTCAAGGACAGTGACAGATAGAGCAAGATAAGAGGTGGATCACACATCCGTTTTTAGACGTCCGTCAAAATCCGCCGCTTAGCAAAAAAAAGGATCCGCCATTTTTTTGGCATATCCGTTTTTTTAACCAGAGACTTGCATTAGTGGCTAAAGCAGATCCGTCCAAAAAACGGATCTGATAGCATCCGTTTGTGGCAAAACGGAAACGGATCCATTTTTCACACTTTGGCGGACGCCTAAAAACGAATGTGTGAAACAAGTCTAAGCAGTGGTAGGCCTTATTAGTGCAGTGATAGGAATAGTTTAGGATACAGTTAAATCTTTGAGACCAGCCCAACATGGGATGGGAAAGGGCAAGTAAAAATGGAAAATACTTCCTGGTTTAGTGAGTAAAAATTAGACAAAGTGTGTGGTCCATGTGAAGATCAAGTTTAAGGTGCAGTGGGCTGAAGGCACATGGAGTACATATCGTTCTGGCAGCATGAGGTCATACTAAATTGCCTGCTGGCCTTGTTGTAATTTCCAGGACCCACGGCCCAAAATAGGCACTGAGGAGTGTGCCTTAATCCCTTCCATACAGAAGAAACTGGATGGGAAACTGATTTAATGGATCTCGGTAATGCTGTGGGGCCAGACGGGAAATCCCTGGAGATGACAAGAGGATTAAGTGTAGGGATAGTCCGAGCTGAATGTAAGGAGAAGCTTGAAATTTACTGTGTTGATGACACTGGGGCCGGAGGATGCTGTGCCTTATACTGCGTGTTAAGGACTGAAGTAATTGAACTAACCAGTAAAGATGAACTTGTTAAAATGAACTGGGTGTTCCCTGATGTGTGTGCAGCTGATCCTGGAACCGAGGACGTGGATACAGTAGAGGCCTCAGGCCTGCAAGTGAGTGTAAAGAAAACTTCACAACACGAAACACATGGACTAGGACACTGTTTATTAGTGGGGTGACAAGGTGTGGAGAAGCAGCGGTTCGCCCATGGCTACCGCCCCGGGCACCTTACAATTGTGCAAATCATACAGGGACTAGCCCAGCTTCTGAAACGTGCATCACTGATGACATTTTGTTTCAGGTAGACATCAGAAGCTCCAATAGTGACCACAGCCTCTGCACCCAATGACACTTCATTTGAGTATCATAACATGCACTGGGATTCTCAAACAAAGCGTTATCATAATGGAAGTAGAAAACAAAATAAGAAAAACAGATAGTGTAGTTATGGAAGGACAAGGAATTTTTAATTCAAGTTTTCTAGAAAACAGTTCATATTATGGCATTCAAAATATAGGGATTCAGAATGAAAATTACAATACTTTAACTTTAGACCACCCCTTTAATGAATATGGTATCATTCAGCAGCAGAAATAGGAGATTACAGAATAAAGTGATACTAAAACAAAGAACATAATAAAACAAATTTACAACAATAACTAATAATAATATGAAACAGGTTTCATGAGTTACAATCAGAAAAATTGGGAGTTGTAGATAAGCACTCCTACACGCTGAGAAAAAAAAGATTTAGTTAACTGCACTAGCTTTGTATCTAAACACCCTGGGAAAGCAATGTGTAATTTTTCTCTGTACTGCTCTGTTGTAGATTTCAGCTTTCAGCAGAATGATTCACAACTCAAATATTGTGAGAAAATTAACTGTTTCCTTTGGGACATACAGCAACCATTGGTTTCATCATCAACATGTAGGATTACAGGAGAGATCTTGTACAGATAAACTAGAAAGGTCATAGATGTCAATTCTGTCTAAAGGGGGTTTTACACATAGCGATATCGCTAGCAATATCGCTAAAACGTCACTGATTTTGTGACGCAGCAGCGATATTGCTAGCGATATCGCTATGTGTGATACTTACCTCCGACCGGCTCCCCTGCTGTCCATCACTGATCGCGCGAGATCGTGCGGCTCCATTTCTCGTCGGGCGCTTCCTGCTGGGCTTCCTGCTGTGTGAGATGAGCGACGCATGGAGGCGGGCGGGAGGACGTCAGGATCGCTGAGTGTGAAAGGTGAGTATCGTGCGCTGCGTCGCTGCTGCATCGCTGTGATGTCTGCCTGTGTGAAAGCTCACTAGCGATCATTTAGCGATGCACCAGCGATCCTGACCGGGTCATATCGCTGGTCGGATCGCTGGTGCATCGCTAAATGCAAAAGGGCCTTTAGGCTGTCAGCTTGAAAGGGTGACTTTGGAAAGACTTAATGCTAGCCAATCTGTGTATCAGATCCCAGAGAACCCATGTGTTCACCATTTAAACCATATATAGGGTTCTGGAGTTACTTTGGGAATCCCTGGGTTGCATACTATACCTATATTTCTTATCTGTGCATCATGAACCTTGATATGTGTTAAAAGGGCCCACTGAGGCCCACTAAAACCCGGAGCCGGCCCTGGCACTTACAGTCAATAACAGTTAAGGTACTGTCACACTTAGCGATGCACCAGCGATCCTGACAACGATATGGATCGCTGGTGCATCGCTAAGTGGTCACTAGTGAGCTGCCACACAGGCAGATCTCACCAGCGACATAGCAGGGGGTTGGGGGTCGCTACTTACCTGTCAGACGAGGTGATCCTGACGTCCTCCCGCCCGTCCACGTGTCGCTCGTTGGCGCCACAGGAAGCCCAGCAGGAAGCTGACGATGAGAAACGGCCCAGGCCGTTCTCGCGCGATCAGCGATAACCAGCGGGGGAGCGGTCGGAGGTAAGTATCACACATAGCAATATCGATAGCAATATTGCTGCTACGTCACAAAAACCAGTGATGTTATAGCGATATTGCTAGCGATATCGCTTAGTGTGATGGGGCCTTTAGATAGCAGGTCGCAGTATATGTCAGGAATTTTTACCTTTCTGTACCAGTTTAACACAGTTCTAAATAATGGGCTGAACTTCTGCGGAATACGTTGGCACTATAGAAATAAAAATTATTATTAAAAATCTTAAAAGAGGGATCACCAAGTGCGCCCGGCAAATGCACCACGATGTATGCTAAAAAATCTTTAAAGGGGTTGTCCGAGACTTTAACATTGATGGCCTATCATCGATGTCTTATTGATGGAGGTGCGATACCCTGCACCCCCACCGACCAGCAGTTGTCAGTGCTGGCTGCAGGAACTGCTCAGTTGCGGAGCTGCACAGAACAGCTCCGTTGATGGGATTGTGGCCATGGCCAGGCAGTGCACATCCACCCCCAGATATGCAGTAGTTGGCCGTGTCCACTATGGCAACTAAGCTGTGCAGCTCCGTAACTGAGCAATTCCAGTCGCCACCAACATCTGGAACAGCTGATCGGTGGGGATGCTGGGTGTCGCACCCCCACCGATAAGGGTACTGTCACACTAAGCGATGCACCAGCGATCCCGACAATGATATGGATCGCTGGTGCATCGCTAAGTGGTCGCTAGTCAACTGCCACACAGGCAGATCTCACCAGCGACATAGCAGGGGTTGGGAGTCGCTACTTACCTGTCAGACGCGGCGATCCTGACATCCTCCCGCCCGCATCCACGCGTCGCTCGTTGGCGCTACAGGAAACCCAGCAGGAAGCTGACGATGAGAAACGGCCCAGGCCGTTCTCTCGCGATCAGCGATAACCAGCGGGGGAGCCGGTCGGAGGTAAGTATCAGACATAGCGATATCGCTAGCAATATCACTATAACCTCACAAAACCAGTGATATTATGGCGATATTGCTAGCGATATCGCTTAGTGTGACAGGCCATTAAGACATCGATAATAGGCCATTAATGTTAATGTCTCAGACAACCTCTTTAAATCAACCATATGGCGTGAGTGTCAAGAGTGATGGCAGGTATAGACAGCTGTCACTTGTACTGCTACTGCAGTATATAGGACAAGCTTTTCTGCGATGTGTATTCTCATGTTCTCATTTCATTTTCTGGTGTAAAAACAGCCAAATGTATTAATGTGTGCAGTGTGCACCATTTAATAAATGTAAGGCACCGACCTTACCCCATCCCCCTATACATATTCATACAGTACAAGTTTAGCTTTGTAAATTCCAACTTCCAGACTTTGCTTTGAGGATCAGACCTAGAATGACATGGTATCAAATCCCATCATGATGGAGTCATAGGAAGTGTTCCCTGACAAAAACAACAATTGTGTAACACAGAAACAGCTTCTCCTATCTTTCTGCAGTAGCCATCTGGGAAATGTTACATGTGACAGCTGTCCATATCTGCTATCACTCCTGGCGCTCCCTCCGTCTGGAAGACTTAAAGGGCCAGTACTTTAAATTCAAATCACTTCTGGACCCTATAAGCTCTGTAAAAATGTTATACAAAATGTTACATTGAATATTATTTTGTTTTTTTTTATGGCCTTTAAAATTGTAAAAAGGCAATATATGATGACTAAATTCAGACCTCTTCCTTACATTGTCTCCTAGACACTTAGAAACACAAAATTGCTGCTCTGCTACAGGTGAATTGTTGGAGGCTATACCTTTAAAGTTTTAAAGGGAACCCGTCTTGTTCTACAAACAGTCTGATCTGTAGACTGTATGGTGTAGAGAAGGAGAAGCTGAGCAGAAAGATATTCAGTATCAGTTTGTTGGAAAAGATTCAGTATAACTTGTGTTTTATTAATTGAAATTCTTGGTTTATGTATGTAGAGGAGTCCAGTGGGCGGTCCTACTAGTGATTGACAGCTATCTCCACATTCTCCTTACCTCCTTTGAAATCACATTGCGCAGGCTTCAGGGATTCGACATGGCCTTTGATTTACCCGCAAATGCGGTTTCGTCAAGATCTCATGCTCAGCATCCTGTGTACGTCCTGGCAACTCCAAAAACAGGCTTCGGTTCCTCTGAAGCAATTCTCAGCACTGATATTTTTGGGCCCCCTGAAGGACTTAACTAGGTTTCCGACAAGGTCCATGGCAATCTGGGCCAAATGGGATCTCTATAATGGGCAGCACTAGGGAGCTGCGGAAGTTGGATACAGGAGCAGTTAGCTGACAGGTAGGACAGGATTGGCAGTAATTCACAATCTCTTGGTGACATCCAGGCCAGTAAAACCTCTGAATTTCTAGAGTTTTGCCTACTTCTAGATGCCCACCCAAGATATGAGAATGGGCCATGTCTATTACCTTATGCCTAAAGAGTCCTGGTACTTACATCTGCTCTAATACTTCCACTCTCTGCCTAGTGACCCGATATAGCAAATTCTCATTGACTGTGAAATAAGGACACCTGGTGTCTGGGGAGCTCTTGGGCATCCCATTTCTCACAGACACATTGTCCCATGCCCAGTTTAGCAGTTCCAAAATTTCAGCAGTTCCAAAATTCCCCCCAGTAAACCCAAACTCAGTAATCTTGTTCTCATGGGTCACCATTAGTGTTGAGCATTCCGATACCGCAAGTATCGGGTATCGGCCGATACTTGCTGTATCGGAATTCCGATACCGACTTCCGATATTTTTTCAATATCGGAATTCGGCATCGGAATCGGAAGTTCAGTTGATTGACGGCCTGACGTCATCATGATGCGCGGTGTTTGCGCATCATGATGCGCCGTCATTTCGGGCCTTCCGGGGGTCTCTGCCGGCCTGCCGGGGGGGCTGTGCCGGCCTGCCGGGGGGCTGTGTGGACTGCCCGGGGTCTCTGCCGGCCTGCCGGGGGGCTGTGCCGGCCTGCCGGTGGTCTGTGCACCCTGTGGGGGTCTGTACCGGCCTGCCGGGGGGCTGTGCCGGCCTGCCGGGGGGCTGTGCTGATGTCCGGGGGTCTGTGCAAGCATCGTCCGATGGGACTACAAGTCCCATCGGGCGATGCCTGCTACCATGACAGTGATTGACACATTAGCCAATGATGGGACAGTAGTAGTCCCATCATCCGGCTAATGTGTTAAATGTTAAAAAAAAAAAAAAAATACTACATACATACTACATGCATGCTACATACATACTACATGCTACATACATACTACATATATACTACATACATACTACATACATGCTACATACATACTACATGCATGCTACATACATACTACATGCTACATACATACTACATGCATGCTACATACATACTACATATATACTACATACATACTACATACATGCTACATACATACTGCATGCTACATACATACTGCATGCTACATACATACTACATACATACTACATGCATACTACATATATACTACATGCATGCTACATACATACTACATGCTACATACATACTACATGCTACATACATACTACATATATACTACATACATACTACATACATGCTACATACATACTACATACATACTACATGCATGCTACATACATACTACATACATACTACATGCATGCTACATGCATGCTACATACATACTACATGCTACATACATACCACATACATACTACATACATGCTACATATATACTACATGCATGCTACATACATACTACATATATACTACATGCATGCTACATACATACTACATATATACTACATGCATGCTACATACATACTACATACATACCACATACATACTACATACATGCTACATATATACTACATGCATGCTACATACATACTACATATATACTACATGCATGCTACATACATACTACATATATACTACATGCATGCTACATACATACTACATACATACCACATATATACTACATACATACAATACATACATAGACATACAGTACATATAACATAGAGTAACATACTTACCAATACTTGTCACATTGTTCCCCGAAGCCATTGTCTTTCCGGAATAAATATTAACATAACAAACCACAAAAATACTCACCCACGATCCGAAGCAGTCCACGAGTGTGTCCCACGACGATCTTGGGTAGAGAACTGCAGCATCAGATGATGCTGCCGTTCTCTACGGGCTGCAGGAATCCAATGACGGAAGGTAGGTATCCTTCCGCACTGTATTCCTCCGCCACTTAAAAAAAAAAAAGTCCCTAGTCTCACTTTATGCCATTGCTGTGTGGGAAATTCCCACGCAGCAATGGCATAAAGTGAGACTAGGGACTTTTTTTTTTTTAAGTGGCGGAGGAATACAGTGCGGAAGGATACCTACCTTCCGTCATTGGATTCCTGCAGCCCGTAGAGAACGGCAGCATCATCTGATGCTGCAGTTCTCTACCCAAGATCGTCGTGGGACACACTCGTGGACTGCTTCGGATCGTGGGTGAGTATTTTTGTGGTTTGTTATGTTAATATTTATTCCGGAAAGACAATGGCTTCGGGGAACAATGTGACAAGTATTGGTAAGTATGTTACTCTATGTTATATGTACTGTATGTCTATGTATGTATTGTATGTATGTAGTATATATGTGGTATGTATGTAGTATGTATGTAGCATGCATGTAGTATATATGTAGTATGTATGTAGCATGCATGTAGTATATATGTAGCATGTATGTAGTATGTATGTGGTATGTATGTAGCATGTAGTATGTATGTAGCATGCATGTAGCATGCATGTAGTATGTATGTAGTATGTATGTAGCATGCATGTAGTATGTATGTAGTATGTATGTAGCATGCATGTAGCATGCAGTATGTATGTAGCATGCATGTAGTATATATGTAGTATGTAGTATGTATGTAGCATGCATGTAGTATATATGTGGTATGTATGTAGCATGTAGCATGCATGTAGTATGTATGTAGTATGTATGTAGCATGCATGTAGTATGTATGTAGTATGTATGTAGTATGTATGTAGCATGCAGTATGTATGTAGCATGTATGTAGTATGTATGTAGTATATATGTAGTATGTATGTAGCATGTAGTATGTATGTAGCATGTAGTATGTATGTAGCATGCAGTATGTATGTAGCATGTATGTAGTATGTATGTAGCATGCAGTATGTATGTAGCATGCATGTAGTATGTATGTAGTATATATGTGGTATGTATGTAGCATGTAGTATGTATGTAGCATGCAGTATGTATGTAGCACGCATGTAGTATGTATGTAGTATATATGTGGTATGTATGTAGCATGCAGTATGTATGTAGCATGCATGTAGTATATATGTAGTATGTATGTTGCATGTAGTATGAATGTAGCATGTATGTAGTATGTAGTATGAATGTAGCATGTATGTAGTATGCATGTTGTATGTATGTAGCATGCAATTTTTTTTTTTTTTTTTACATTTAACACATTATTCGGATGATGGGACTACTACTGTCCCATCATTGGCTAATGTGTCAATCACTGTCATGGTAGCAGGACGATGCCTGCACAGACCCCCGGAGCCTGCACAGACCACCGGCAGGCCGGCACAGCCCCCCGGCAGGCCGGCACAGCCCCCCGGAGCCTGCACAGCCCCCCGGCAGGCCGGCACAGCCCCCCGGCAGGCCGGCACAGCCCCCCGGAGCCTGCACAGACCACCGGCAGGCCGGCACAGACCACCGGAGCCTGCACAGACCCCCTGGCAGGCCGGCACAGCCCCCCGAAAGGCCCGTACAGACCCCAGAGAGGCTGTACAAGGGCAGGAAAGGGTTTTTCTTATTCCGATACCGGAAGTCCCATAGACTTGAATGGGACTTCCGGTATCGGAATCGGCGATACCGATACTTTTTTTAAAGATCGGCCGATACCATCCGATACGATACTTTGAAGTATCGGACGGTATCGCTCAACTCTAGTCACCATCTTGTCCTTGTCACCAGCAAGGATACACCAGGGGAATTTATCCACCCCTGAGTGCAAATGGGGTTATTCATGGGTGAATCGGCTCCTGTATGAGTTAGCGGGCACCTCAGCATTTCCCCATAAGTCCCAAAACAAGCTAAAGTCCCGTCCTGTTATCACCGAGTGTAGCAGGTTCTAAACCACTCCCACCTCATTGGTCTCTAGCCCGACAATTTGTTTTCATAGTCACACTGGCAATCTGATAGTTCTTGGCGTCCCTGTAAATACATTGGACTCCCATGTTTTTTCTGGGAGTCAACTGGTGGGGAAGTGTGGCCCTTACCAGGGTTACTAAACTCCCCGAGTCCAAGAGTCTCGACACCAGTTTCCCATTTATTGTTAGAGGTTCTCACCAGGCTGATAGTCCACATTGCAGGCTCTGCTGCTTCACTAAAGTTGACATATTCATCCAGACATTACATGTAAATATACCCAATACCCAATGTGGATGTGACCCTACAATTTGGTTCCTTTGACTGGATCTCTACTTGTCTTTTCATGACTTGCTATTGCGCTCTGAAGGATACATACCTTGTCTTGGACAATTATTGATCAGACTTCAACTTTCAAATGTGATAATATAGTTGAATTTTGGTAAGAAGGTTTCCCGTGAGCTCAAAAAGCGGCTTCCAGAGTGCAGTTAGCACAAATCATTCTGGTTAGCAGAATCTAAGTAGCTCCAATGTTTTCACCCTTTTACTAGACTTCATGGCAGGAACTCCCTGGTCGTATCTGCTGAGTAGTTGCTGACTGGTGGAGATGAGTGAAAGGAGAAAATAAGGGTCCTGTCATGTCCGCCTTGTCTGTCATGTCTGCCATGTCTGTCATACCGCAAGATGCCTGGAGCAGTGTGCACGCGTGCCTTACCTCATGGCTGCACGCTGTTGCTGGGTAACCATCCGTCTCTGTCTGACTCTGCAATCCGCTGTATTCCTGGAAACCCCTGATCATGTGACCTTTCCTGCTCTGATTCTGCAATCTGCTGTATTCCTGGAATCCCCTGATCATGTGACCCTTCCTATGTTCCAGTCCTGCTCTGATTCTGCAATCCGCTGTATTCCTGGAAACCCCTGATCATGTGACCTTTCCTGCTCTGATTCTGCAATCCGCTGTATTCCTGGAAATCCCTGATCATGTGACATCTCCTGCTCTGATTCTGCAATCCGCTGTATTCCTGGAAACCCCTGATCATGTGACCTCCTCTATGGTTCTACCCAGGCTGTTCTAGCGATGCTCTCTATGATTCTGGAGGATCTGAACCCAAAGTCCCTCCCTGGTCCTGACACGGAAGTACTGGTGCTATGGTGCTATATCAGACCGCCCCTCCCTATGGTCAGGGCCTGAGTATCGTGTTGCTTCCCTGCATGGCTGCTTGGTCTGCTTGGTTGCTCCCTGTATTCTGAGCCCCTGCACTTTGCTCTGTCGTGCGTCTCTGCACACGCTCTGTGCTTGTACTCCATCTCTTGTCCCGTGCCTTGTCTTATGTTTATCCGTTGTGCCATGTTTCGTCCTTGTCCTGCTTGGACTTGTTGTCCTTCCGTTGTTCTCTGCCTTGCCTGTTTTTGCCATGTCTTGCCTTTGCTATACTCTGCCTTGTGTTCCTTCCTATGTTCTCATTCTCTGCTTGTTCTGCCTCGCTCTCTTCCTATGGTGCTCTGTAGTGCCTCCTGGCACATGCACCATTCCTCCTCTCTTACCTTTTGTGCTCTCTAGCACACTCCCTGACTAGTCCCAAGGCTCTGCCTTGGTCCAGCTCTGGGCTTCGGCCTGCGCTCCGCTGCTTGCTCTGTTCGTGCTCTGATCTGACTCTGTGTTTCTGCCTAAGTTTCCGCTCCGTGTTCCGTACCTGCCTAGCTCTGCCTTGTTTCTTGTCTTGCTTTGCTTTGTTGCTTCGTGTGCCCTTTGCATGCGCCTGGCCTTCCTAGCCTCCTGCTTGTGCCTCAGCCGTGCCCGCCCTAGCCGTGCCCGCCTGCATGTGCCTCAGCCGTGCTTGTCGGTCAGTGCCAGCGGTGTCACCTGCTATGCCTCAGCCGGAGTCTTGCCCGCCTGTTAGTGCTGCAGACCGATCAGCTAGCCAGTGCCCCAGCCATGCTCTCTGTGCTTCCTTACACTTCACGCTGTTTTTGTACTGTGCTCTACGTGCTCTCTATAGCACGCGCAGGTCCTCGCCTGCCCTTGGCATACCTCCCGTGCTTCTCTAAAAGTACGCGCAGGTTTTGCCATGTACCCTGTCGTGCTCTCTAGCACGCACAGGTTCTAGTCAGTACCTTGTCTTGAACCCTGACCCTGGCGTGCCTCTCTGCACGTGCAGAACTCTGCTTTTAAGCTCTGTCCCTGGCATGCCCCTCGGCATGCGCAGGCCTCCGTCCTTGAACCTGACCCTGGCATGTTCCTTTGCACGCGCAGGCCCTCGCCTGCTCCTTGGCATACCTCCCCGTGCTTCTGTAAAAGTACACGCAGGTCTTGCCATGTACCCTGTCAGGCCCTCTTGCACGCACAGGTCCTAACCCTGTCCTTGAACCCTGACGCTGGCGTGCCTCTCTGCACGCGCAGGACTCTGCCTCGCCTGACCCTGGCGTGCCTCTCTGTATGTGCAGAACTCTGCCTCGCCTGACCCTGCCGTGCCTCTCTGTATGTGCAGGACTCTGCCTCGCCTGACCCTGGCGTGCCTCTCTGCACACACAGGAGTCTGCCTTGCCTGACCCTGGCGTGCCTCTCTGCACACGCAGGACTCTGTCTCGCCTGACCCTGGCATGTCCCTCTGCACGTGCAGGCCTCCGTCCTTGAATCTGACCCTGGCGTGTCTCCAAGCACGCATCCTGCCTTGAACCCTGGTGTGGCTCCAAGCACCCACCTTGCCTTGAACCCTGGCTTGCCTGCCGGATTCCCGAAACCTGCTGACCGCTGCCAGAGGTCTGGAACCAGATGACTGCGGCCTGATGACCGGAGCTGATTTCCGCAGCCTGATGCCTGGATCCTGTCGGTCGTTGCCAGTAGTCTGGAGTCCGATGCCATCGCACCCTGTCTTGGATCCTGGCGTGTCTCCTTGCACGCACCCTGCCTTGGACTCTGGCTTGTCTCTCGGCGCGCACCTTGTCTTGGACTCTGGCGTGTCCTAGCACGCATCCCTCCTAGGAACCCTTGTGTGATCCCTAACACGTACCCTGCCCTGGACTCCGGTATGTTTTCTGCACGTGTTATGTCTGAACTTTTGGCGTGCCCTTGCATGCATCTTGCCGTGTTTCACAGTTGGTGCCCTGCATCTGATTCTCTGTTTTTGCCTTGTATCTGATTAAAGTGTCTAACCACGCTTGCTGAAGAAACCCTGTGACCTTGCTTATGTTTCATATCCTGTTCGTCCTGTTGCTAGACACTCTATAGTGTCTGCCTGAGCCGGCCGTCTGGTCCAGCTGCCGTGGTGGCTCACCCCCTTGGTCTTGCCCTTGACACTCCCTGTACAGGGGGTGGGTTCTCACTAGGTTCGCTCGCCCTAGGTGGGTGGGTGCCACGGCCCTGAGGGTCCACTCTTAAAAAAAAAGCGACTCAGCGTAATCTGACGCTCGCCACAGGTCCTGACAAGACTGACAATATCACCAGCCCCCTGATTGGTGTGCAGGTCAGATCCCTGATTACCTGGTCTACCGGATCATTTATGGACTGGGGATCAACAATCTGAATGTTTGAGGTCCTCTGCTGCCCATAATTCCTACCAGATACTCCAGGAAGTATGAAAGCAAGTATATTTTATCATATTAATTAATTAAGCAATTCATGTTCTTGTTTATTTCGTGCTGCTGTGATACTACATTTCCCCTCGGGATCAGTAAAGTGTATTGTATTGGATTTTGTTCTGTGCATATACACAATGTAGTAAAACCAAGTGACCTTTATAAGATATTATGTAAGTGTTGTATTCATTAGATAGTAAATTAAAGAAAGTCATGCATCAACAGAATACTAGAGAAAAGTTGGCAGTAAAACTTTTCCATTTTTGACCCATGCTGACATCTTTACACTGTTGATCTGGACTGTTCCGATTGAGATGGTCGTGTCCTCAGCTATATAGAAGAAACATTTTAAGCGTGACCTATGTTTTCCCCTTATTCTATTCTTACTGCTACACTTCCTGTTAAATGTGTTTCCACTATGTTTATATGATCATATTTTTAGGTTATAAACTCAACCAAAACATAGTTTTTCAAAAATCTGAGAATAAGACAAAATCTAGGAACAAAGAAGTCTTGTGATTCTGTTTATCATTCATACTTGAGCTTCCTGTTATCTCTTCAGCCTTCAATCTACTAAAACTCTTGTACATGCCCTCATCATCTCCCGCCTTGACTACTGCAACACTCTCCTCTGTGGCCTCCCTGCTAACTCTCTTGCACCACTCCAGTCTATCCTCAATTCTGCTGCCCGACTAATCCACCTCTCTCCTCGCTACTCCCCTCTCCGTCCCCTGTGCAAATCCCTCCATTGGCTCCCAATTCCCCAGCGAATCCAGTTCAAACTACTAACTCTGACCTACGAAGCCATCCACAACCTTTCCCCTCCCTATATCTCTGAGCTAATCTCCCAATATCTTCCCTCACATAATCTTCAATCTTCCCAAGACCTCCTACTCTCCTCCACACTTATTCGTTCCTCACACAACCGCCTCCAAGATTTCTCCCGAATATCCCCTATCCTCTGGAATGCCATGCCTCAACACGTCCGATTATCCACCACTCTCGGATCCTTCAAACGGAACCTGAAAACCCATCTTTTCAGTAAAGCTTACAGCCTGCAAAAACCATTCTGCCGCCTCACCACCACCCCAGCCGCCGCCTCAAAACCACCAGAGCTGCTGTACCCCCGACCTGCTGTCTCTTCCCCACTATCCCATAGAATGTAAGCCCGAAAGGACAGGGTCCTCTCACCTCTGTACCAGTCTGTCATTGTAAATTTGTTTACTGTTAACGATATCTATAACTTTGTATGTAACCCCTTCTCATGTACAGCACCATTTAATTAATGGCGCTATATAAATAAATAATAATAATAATAATAATCTCCTTCTGTCAGTTCTCAGTGGTTCTGGAGGTCATGGATCTATATTATATATCACTGTTAGGTGTTTATCAGTATATATTAGGATACATCATATGGTTACTTTCCCACTAGTTCATATTGTTGCCCTTGCTGCGGATTTAATTTCTGCTTTATTTTATTAATTATTTATTATGCTTTGCTTATATAGAATTATCATATTCCACAGCACTTTACAGACATCATCATCACTGTCCCCATTGAGGCTCACGATCTAGATTCCCTATCACTATGTCTTTGGAGCCTGGCAGGAACCCGGAGAACCCGGAGGAAACCCACGCAAACACGGGGAGAACATACAAACTCCTTGTAGATGTTGTCTTTGGTGGCATTTGAATCCAGGACCCCAATGCTGCACGGCTGCAGTGCTAACCAAGTGTCCCACCGTGCTGGCACTTACTGAATATTACATTACATGCAGCCATATATGATACTGTATGACCATTGTGAAGTGGAAGCTAATGGTATGATCACAACTAAAACTGGACATTAAAGGTAAAAATTATTTTGCAATTGTTTTAAGTGGTAAAGGATGGGTTAATTGTCTTACAGTGAAATTGACCCTAGTAATTGTGATAGATAATGGAAATTGTGAGCTCCACTAGGAAAAATGACAGATATGATTGATGACAATCTTGGCATTATATAAGCAAGGGATACAAAATAAGAGCGTGTATTGCATCTATCTGACATCTTCAAATAGGGGACTGCAGGGTAGCTCCCAATATTAGTCTAATACGTAACAACAGCTCATAGGTGCTCATGCACATCAGACACGTCAGCCAAAAATGACAATTTTAACTTTTAACTGTCTGATACTATATGTAACTCTTCCCCGATGGTAGAAAGAAAGATCAGGTATGTCAGATTTCAACATGTCGTATCACTTGTTCTTAGAGAGGTATCCAGCAGAAACGTGTTTCCTTCTACTCATTGAAAACATATAAATATGGGAATGTTGAGAGGGATAGCTAGCAACTGAACAAGTATTCAGCCAACAGCTATTATAAAAGTAAGGTCAGCTGTCTTAAAGGGAACCTGTTAGAAACTTTTACCCTGCCAAACTGTTAATATGATTGTGTACTTGTTTAGAAGATAAGTGAGTCGATGTTTTTATGATCCCAAAGCTCCGCTCTAACAATGATAAGTTCCATTTTGAAGTGGTGTTTGGAAGTGCATTGGGGAGTTACCCATTATGCACTTACAGCTTCTCAGCCTGATGCTGTATTTTCTACCTAGCAGCACCCTCCCCTGGCTGACTGACGGGTTGTTTGCTCTGTTACTTGGCCACTGAACTGTAAGTTAGCCAAGAGAGGTTGCTGCTAGATAGAAAATACGTCATGAGGCTGAGAAGATGTAAGTGCATCATCACGCCCCAATGCACTTCCAGACATCACTTCAAAATGTGATTTTTTTTTTCATTGCTAGACCAGGGCTTTGGGGAGGAATTGATTGACTTTTCTTTAAAAAACCTATAAAGTCATATAAATAACTGGGAGGGTTAAAAAGTTTCTAAGAGACTCCCTTTGAAGAATACTGGCTCTCCTTAGGGAGACCAGTTGTATACAGAGCCTTATTTGTGATGCTCCTTTTGGAGAAAAGCATGTAATTGGCTCTCAACAACATTAAGTTTATTAGAGGCAGCAGCCTTATACATCAATGTCTGATCATTAAAAGGATTGTCCAGGCTTGGTGTTAAAGTTGCTCGTATATGTGCTGTCAGGATTTTCTGTGCCGGTTATATGCCAACTAGCGAAGCTGGACAAGCTTAGTTGGAATGTGGCCAGAAGTATGCAAAACTCATACTTGCTATTACATGACAGCCCATTCCAGGTGCCGGAGAATCTTGACATCATGCAGTGTGCGCACTGTGAGGGTTCACAAGTCTGCAGTCACATAGTCACAAGTCTGGATAACTTCTGTAAGCTAGACACACCAAAATATCTATTCCATAGAGCAGGGTTCCCCAACTCTAGTCCTCAAGGCCCACCAACAGATCATGTTTTCAGGATTTCCCTTGTATTGTACAGGTGATGCAATTATCACCTGAGCAATACTAAGGAATGTCTGAAAACATGACCTGTTGGTGGGCCTTGAGGACTGGAGTTGGGGAACCCTGCCATAGAGTGAGAACAATACGCTATCCTAAACTTGCTTTTAAAAGTAGAATATGGTTTACTAAGAATATTGTGACAGAGCCACTGGTAATATAATAGAGGGGAGATATGTTTTACTGTGCCTAATGGTGTCAATGGTATAAAATGCATTTCCACCAGCACAGTAAGTGTCGCAAGGATTAAGTTATGTTATGGGCTGTTTTTTAGGGAGACATTCATAAAGCGGGTGGGAGAATGTCCCCCCATGTCTCCACCTACAGAGCCAGCACCGCCTGTGTGCTGACAGGACCTTGGTGATGTCACAGTCATGTGATCAGTCACATGGTAGAGGAGTCACATGGTCTGTGCCTAAATAGCTGAACTTCAGGGTTAGGGTACCGTTCCACTTAGCGACGCTGCAGCGATCCCGACAACGATACGACCTGGTAGGGATTGCTGGTTCGTCGCTACATGGTCGCTATTGTTACGGCGGCGGAACACGCTTAAAAAAATATAAATAAACGTGTTCGCCACCCGGGGTCCACCGTGCGGCAGGTGTAATAACCGCTGCTAAAATAGGCAGAGCACACGGATGGGAATGTGCACAGGGAAGAAGTGTACCTGGTGCACACAAGCAGACTCTGTTAGAACTCACAGAGCTGTACCCAAAAAACACAAATACAAAACGCTGAGTCTGTATTAACTTCACAGACACTCAGCGGCACACGTACGGTAGCCAAAGCCAGAGTAGTTAAGAACGGCACTACAACCGAATGGACTTACCGTAGATAGGCGTGTGCACGGCGTCGCAACTGCGAACGCCAAGAGCGGGCTGCAGCGCAATATAGCAGGCGCAAAGCAGGACGCTGGCTGCTGCAATAGAGGATTCTTGAGCGCGCTGGCGCTAGCGCAATACAGGCTGACCCAATCACTCACACAAACGTAATATCCGAGGGAAGGGGTTTCATAATAAGTCATCCACCAGACCAAGCATCCATCACCAAGCACACAGCAGCAAGTATAGAAAATACTAGCGCATGGCATAGCGGCCATGCGCACTTTTTATAGCGGGACCTGCCGGAAATCTCCAGAGCCCCGAGCATAACCAATCAAATCAGGAGCAGGACCTGGGCACCTGACTCCTGAACTCCAGTGAGAGCTCGTCCCGTGAGCATGCTCAGTAGCAGGGAAAAAGGACTTAGCCTCTGGAGACAAATGTGAGAATCTGGGTTGTTGCATATGTATAGAATGACCCAGATTCCTAACATTACCCCCCCTCCTAGGGCCCCCTCCTCCCTGAACCCTCCAATACATCAGCCTGTGCCCGACAGCAGCACAGGTCTCAGACTCGTCAAAAGGCGAGCCTGATCTCCTGGTAGGTGAAACCAAGAACCGGGAGATGCGGACGGTATCGGGGGAGACCAGATCACCATGTCTCAGGAGGGACACCCGGGAGACAGTGGGAGTTTTAGGAGAAGGCCGCCGTGTATCGGCGGGCGTAGCCACTCTCCATTCGGGAAGGCTATCCCGAGCACATAGGGTGCATGCTCGAATGAATTTCTTTACATCCCAAGCTCTGTGCGGCCACCAATACGAACCGGCCAGTGACTTCGTGGTCTGCATATAGCCACGATGGCCATCCACATTGGGCGCGTGTGCCCACGCGAGAACTTTAGGCCGCTGGCGAGGAGGGACAAAAGTCTCGCCAACCGATTCGCAATCAGACCATTGCGGGGCGCTGTCTTCCTGAGAAGCAGCAGGCGGATGGTGACAACCGCAAATGGTCTCTTGCGCCGGACATGTCTCCGAAATGGTGCGAGACACCTCCATGGGCTCGGGGGGTAGAACTTCTGGCTCGGGCAGATCCAAAGGCTCAAAAAATTTGGGAGCCAGAGTACCTCTACGTTTGGTGTGAGCACGCTCCAAACCATGCTCCGAAAAACGGAGGTCAATACGGGAGGAGATGGAGATTAGCTTCTCCAGAGTGGTAGGGATCTCTCTAGTGGAGAGAGCATCCTTCACGTGCTCAGCTAGTCCTCTCCAATAAACTGGGATGAGTGCCTTGTCAGACCACTCTAACTCAGATGCCAATGTCCGAAAACGGACGGCGTATTGGCTTGCTGAGAGTGATCCTTGAGACAAGGCCAGCAATTGGAGAGAGGTATCATGGGTAACCCGTGGACCAAGAAACACCTGCTTGATAGCGGTAAGCAGATTAGCCGCGGTCCGAACATCCGGGTCACCACACTCCCAAAGTGGCGTTGCCCATTCCAGCGCCTTGCCCGACAGTAGGGATATAATAAAGGCCACCTTGTCCCGTTCTGTAGGGAATTGTGCAGCCAGCAGCTCCAGATGGATCGAGCACTGGCTGATAAAACCCCTGCAGGAGGCGCCATCTCCAGAATATTTCTCAGGTAACGGGAGGCGGGTAACTTTCGGCGCAAGGGCGGACATGGACATACGTCCCACTGCGTCCGTAAGTGCCTGGACAGCAGCATCCGTGGCTTGCGAAGCTGCGAGAGCCCTCTCAAGGGTGGTCAAGCGAGCCTCGAGCTGTCGCACGCATTGCAACAGTTGCTGCTGATCCTCCATATTTAGCCAGACCCTGGCGCTAGTATTATGTTACGGCGGCGGAACACGCTTAAAAAAAATAAATAAACGTGTTCGCCGCCCAGGGTCCACCGTGTGGCAGGTGTAATAACCGCTGCTAAAATAGGCAGAGCACACGGACGGGAATGTGCACAGGGAAGAAGTGTACCTGGTGCACACAAGCAGACTCTGTTAGAACTCACAGAGCTGTACCCAAAAAACACAAATACAAAAACGCTGAGTCTGTATTAACTTCACAGACACTCAGCGGCACACGTACGGTAGCCAAAGCCGGAGTAGTTAAGAATGGCACTACAACCGAATGGACTTACCGTAGATAGGCGTGTGCACGGCGTCGCAACTGCGAACGCCAAGAGCGGGCTGCAGCGCAATATATAACCAATCAAATCAGGAGCAGGACCTGGCACCTGACTCCTGAACTCCAGTGAGAGCTCGTCCCGTGAGCATGCTCAGTAGCAGGGAAAAAGGACTTAGCCTCTGGAGACAAATGTGAGAATCTGGGTTGCTGCATATGTATAGAATGACCCAGATTCCTAACAGCTAGTAAGCTATCAAACAGGCAGATCTATTCAACGATGCAGCAACGATACGGCGATCCGTATAACGACCTCGGAGGTCGTTGGGACCTTGTCACACAGCAGCTATTCTGACGACTCACGCCTGCGTCCATGAGTTCTGCTTCGCCAAAGAGGTCGCTCGTCAGCGTCAAACACATCGATGCATGCTAGCCACTGGGAAGCCAACGATAAAAAATGGCCAAGGACAATCGAGAACGATCAGCGATATCCAGCCGGTCGCCGCTATGTGTTACACATAGCGAAATCACTGGCGAGGTCGCTGTTGCGTCACAAAATCGCAAATGATCTCGTTATGTGAAACGAGGCCTTCAGTCTGGGCGGTTGAGGGCCTGGAGAGGAAGACTCCAGGAGAGTGTTTGTGCACATAGTGTTTGTTCAAGGACATTGCTAACCCTGATTGAGCTGACCCCCACTAGTGCAAAGACTGCAAGTAGTGCTACCATTTTGTTTTGCTGTTTTGCCAGAGGGCCGTGTATATTTTTGTGCTTAAAACCTTGGTTAATGCTGTACTAATAAACCAAGTGCATCCTTAAAGGCACAGTGTTCCCGTGACTACCTCTGCGTGCAGCCGAGTGAGCCGATCTACCACAGATAGTGTTAGAAGTGCGGGCAGCGTTTCCAGTGAACACGTGGGATGGCCAGAAACCAGCGTACGACGTCTGGCAAGATGGAGGACCTGCTAAAACATCTACTACAAGCACAGGAGCAACAGCAATTGAAGAACCAACAAAAATCACAGAAGCAACAGATGGCGCAACAAGAGACAAGATAGCTGCTTTATACAACAGATGCAGCAGCAACAGCAGTGCCAGAAGCAGATTAACTTGATTGCAGAGGCGATTCGTGAAAGGCCAGCAGCCCCTCCCCCAATTCCAGGTGATGACACGTACGTCCGGAAGACAGTATGACGAGCAATACAGAAAATGACCCAGGTTGATGATGTGGAGACCTTTTCGACTGTATTTGAATGGGTGGCGGAGAACGAGTAGTTACCACCAGAGCACTGGACAGAGGTGCTGGCCACCTATTTGACTGGTGAACCCCAGGCCTATTATGATCTGGCATGACAGGATGCGCAAGAATATGCCAAGTTAAAAACTGAAATTTTAGCATGAGCAGGTGAGCAGGAGTGACATTGTCAGTCAGAGCGCAAAGGGTTCATCACTGGGCGTATTGTGAGGACAAACCACCTCGATCCCAAATGTTTGATCTGTTGCATCTTGTACAAAAGTGGCTACAGACGGAATCCTCCACTCCAGCCCAGATGGTCGAGCAGATCATCATGGACAGATTCGTCCACACCCTTCCCAGGCTGGTGCAGGCCTGGGTTGCTCACGGAGATCCCCGAAATGCGGGTGAACTGCTGGGCCTAGTGAAATGGTTCCAGGTGGTTGAGAGGTCCCTAAGGAAACCAGTGGGTGGTGAATCCCCATACTGGGGTACCAAGCATGAACCTGAGCCCCAAAAGAGGGGTAATAGAGCCACCACTGGGAGAAGTCCTAGATCCCAAGGGGTCACTGAGGGGTTGTCAAAGGCCACGGGGAGAGACTTACTCTGCTGCTTTGCTTTCCTTTCATCATAGACCTTGTTGACCTTTCTCTAAATGTAACATTTTTGGTTGTGGCCAAAAAGTTCAATTTTGGTCTCATCACTCCAAATTACCTTGTTCCAAAAGTTTTGAGGTTTGCCTCTGTGCTGTTTTGCTTATTGCAGGTGAGATACTTTGTGACATTTGTGCAGTAATGGCTTACTTCTTTCAACCCATTGCAACCCATGCAGCCCATTTTTTTTCAAGTGCCTCTTTATTGTACATCTTCAAACAACCACACCGCTAGTTTTTAGAGAGTCTAGTATTTCAGCTGATGTTATTTGTGAGGTTTTCTTTGTGTCACAATTATCCTGACAGTTGTGGAGGTAATTTTTGTTGGTCTACCTGACCATGGTTTTGTTTTTACAGAGCCCCTGATTTTCCATTTGTTAATCTCAGTTTGAATGCTGCTGGCTGGCATTATCAATTCCTTGGAAATCTTTTTGTATCCCTTTTCTGTTTTATACAGTTCAACTACCCTTTCCTGTAGATCCGTTGACAATTCTTTTGCTTTCTCCACGACTCACAATGCAGAAACTTCTGTGGCTGGATGAAAGATGCAAGAGTCTGTCTGGATCCTAGAAACTCACTCAGCTTTATACACACACTGATTACAAGCAAACAGGTGAGGATGTTACCTTTAGGGTACCGTTACACTTAGCGATGTACCAGCGATCCCGACAACGATATTGATTGCTGGTGCATCGCTAAGTGGTCGCTAGTGAGCTGCCAAACAGGCAGATCTCACCAGCGACATAGCAGGGGTCAGGGGTCGCTACTTACCTGTCAGACGCGGCGATCCTGACGTCCTCCCGCCCGCGTCCACGCGTCGCTCGTCGGCGCCACAGGAAGCCCAGCAGGAAGTGGCCGACTAAAAATGGCCCAGGACATTCTCGCGCGATCAGCGATGGACAGCGTGGGAGCCGGTCGGAGGTAAGTATCACACATAGCGATATCGCTAGCAATATCGCTATAACGTCACAAAACCAGTGACGTTAGCTATGTGTAACGGGCCCTTTAGTAGCCAGCTAAGAGCCCATTTGTGTCAACGTCTGTGCATGTTATCAGGCCAAAATCACCTGGGTATGTAAACTTGTGATCACAGTCATTTGGATGTTTTGGGTTGTCATTATGATTTAAAAAGAGAAAACACAGTAGTTTGACCATAAATAGCTTCACCCAACCACTGACCATGAGTGGAGAAGAAGTTTTGGTGTTATCATTCATATTATCCGAAAAAAGACCAAGAAAGCAAAAATTCTACAGGGGTATGTAAACTTTTGAGCACAACTGTATATAATACAATGTTTATCTCGCTCTCTCTCTATCTAATATATAAAGCTCAAAGTGTGAATGTATGTATGTGTGTATGTATGTGTGTGTGTATGTATGTGTGTGTGTATGTCCGGGATAGGCATCCGCACCGTCGCAGCTACAGCCACAAAATTTGGCACAGTCACACATCTGGACCCCGAGAGCGTCCTAAGCTATGTTGTGAGGCGAAATTTTAACCCCGTGCGTTCCAATTCACCAAACAATTTTGCCCCTATCTACATACTGGGGAAAAAGTGTGTGCGCGTCAAGCCCCACCCCTCATTATGATGTCATAATGCCCCTATTTGCATACTGGGGAAACAGTGTGTGCGTATCAAGCCCCGCCCCGCATTATGATGTCACAATGGTTGCCATGGCGACGCTGATGTCATCAAACCCCGTCGCTCATTATGATGTCATAATGGTTGACTATGGGATGGAGGATGTGTGATGGGTGTATGGGCACTGGACTGTGGGATGGAGGATATGTATGACGGGTATATGGGCATGGGCCTATGGGATGGTGGATATGTATGACGGGTATATGGGCACGGGACTATGGGATGGAGGATATGTATGATGGGTATATGGGCACGGGACTATGGGATGGAGAATATGTATGACGGGTATATGGGCACGGGACTATGGGATGGAGGATGTGTGATGGGTATATGGGCACGGGACTATGGGATGGAGAATATGTATGACGGGTATATGGGCACGGGACTATGGGATGGAGGATGTGTGATGGGTATATGGGCACTGGACTATGGGATGTAGGATATGTATGACGGGTATATGGGCACGGGACTATGGGATGGCGGATATGTATGATGGGTATATGGGCACGGGACTATGGGATGGAGAATATGTATGATGGGTATATGGGCATGGGACTATGGGATGGAGGATGTGTGATGGGTATATGGGCACTCGAAAATGGGATGAAGGATATGTATGATGGGTATATGGGCACGGGCCTATGGGATGGAGGATGTGTGATGGGTATATGGGCACGGGACTATGGGATGGAGGATAATTATAATTTGCTCTAACTAACCACAGTTAGTTACTATGCCTGGGCAGCGCCGGGCTCTTCAGCTAGTATATATATATATACACACAAGATATTTCTTTATAGAGTTTCTTTTGTTAATTTTCACTTGTGGCTTTTATAGCATAAAATGGACAGTTTTCAAATGTCCAGACCAAAATACTTTGATTATCTGATAAAAGTTAGAAATAATAGTACCTTTAGAAATTGGTCTACTATTACATTCCCTCCCAACACCCCTGTAATCAACAATTTCAGCTATTAGCGAGTGGATAATGTCAACATTAGCTCGTTTGGGATTGTATCATAAATAGCTTTTAATCACGATATAACCTGAAGGAGCAGCAACCTGCGCTTAATGGAACCACAACACTACATTATAGTACAGCCGGCCTAATGAGTATACATTGGGAAATAATCAGCCATACATGGGGTACTGGAAACAAAGTAAAATTCAAGACTTTATTTAAACTTTCAACCCCCCATCACCACATTCTTCCCATCTACGAAACCTGAGATCTGACCACAAATGCATAGCACTTATTGAGTAGCCTGATTAAAACCATTTACTCTCTACATCTGAACACGGACAATACACAAGGTTTTTTTTTTTCAGGAAATATACTATTGGCAAGCACAGACTTACTGCTAGGTCTTGTAAAAATGAAATGAGATATTTTACCTATTTTAGTTGCCAGTTATGCACTTATTACTTTTTATGGCTTTTGGAGTAAATTAAAAATACTCAAACTTCATTCAGTTTTCAATCCGTATTCACAGGCTCTACCTGTGATGTGCCCATAGGCGTCTACTGCCCAGATTTAAACAGTACCTATCACCAATCTGAGATTACCATTTTTATTTAATAAAATTGTGGGCGGTCCCAGATTGGTGATAATTTTTATATATCATGTATTTACAAAATCCCTCAGAAAGGTCCTTTGTGTTCCTCGAAAGGGTCAAGTTTCTAGCAAAATTTGGTCCCAAACTTCTGGGTTGTGAGTCAAAGCGTTAAGCATGGGACCTGCTTTTTAGGGAACACCAGCAGTAGCATCACATTGCTGGCCCAAATTTACACACTCCGATGCTGCTATATGGGGCAGCTTTGCCTCTGCGATGTCGGGGAAGCGCAGGGACACTGACACTGGCTGGGATTTAGCGCTCACGGTGCGCTCCAGCGATCCTGGCCAGCTTCAATGCAGTGATTGCAACTTCTATAGAATAAACGTTGTAACTTCTTTTTAAAGCGCTATAGGATATGATATAAGAAAAGCTTAATAAATAGAGTTGAGCGATACCGTCCGATACTTCAAAGTATCGTATCGGATGGTATCGGCCGATCTTTAAAAAAAGTATCGGTATCGCCGATTCCGATACCGGAAGTCCCATTCAAGTCTATGGGACTTCCGGTATCGGAATAAGAAAAACCCTTTCCTGCCCTTGTACAGCCTCTCTGGGGTCTGTACGGGCCTTTCGGGGGGCTGTGCCGGCCTGCCAGGGGGTCTGTGCAGGCTCCGGTGGTCTGTGCCGGCCTGCCGGTGGTCTGTGCAGGCTCCGGGGGGCTGTGCCGGCCTGCCGGGGGGCTGTGCAGGCTCCGGGGGGCTGTGCCGGCCTGCCGGGGGGCTGTGCCGGCCTGCCGGGGGGCTGTGCCGGCCTGCCAGTGGTCTGTGCAGGCTCCGGGGGTCTGTGCAGGCATCGTCCGATGGGACTACAAGTCCCATCGGGCGATGCCTGCTACCATGACAGTGATTGACACATTAGCCAATGATGGGACAGTAGTAGTCCCATCATCCGGCTAATGTGTTAAATGTAAAAAAAAAAAAAAATTACATGCTACATACATACAACATGCATACTACATACATGCTACATTCATACTACATACTACATACATGCTACATTCATACTACATGCAACATACATACTACATATATACTACATGCATGCTACATACATACTGCATGCTACATACATACCACATATATACTACATACATACTACATGCATGCTACATGCATGCTACATGCTACATACATAACACATATATACTACATGCATGCTACATACATACTACATGCTACATATATACTACATGCATGCTACATACTACATGCTACATACATACTACATATATACTACATGCATGCTACATACATACTGCATGCTACATGCATGCTACATACATACTACATACATACTACATGCTACATACATACTACATACATACTACATGCATGCTACATGCATGCTACATACATACCACATACATAACACATATATACTACATGCATGCTACATATATACTACATGCTACATACATACTACATATATACTACATGCATGCTACATACATACTACATGCTACATACATACTACATATATACTACATGCATGCTACATACATACTGCATGCTACATGCATGCTACATACATACTACATACATACTACATACATGCTACATACATACCACATATATACTACACATTCATACAATACATACATAGACATACAGTACATATAACATAGAGTAACATACTTACCAATACTTGTCACATTGTTCCCCGAAGCCATTGTCTTTCCGGAATAAATATTAACATAACAAACCACAAAAATACTCACCCACGATCCGAAGCAGTCCACGAGTGTGTCCCACGACGATCTTGGGTAGAGAACGGCAGCATCAGATGATGCTGCCGTTCTCTACGGGCTGCAGGAATCCAATGACGGAAGGTAGGTATCCTTCCGCACTGTATTCCTCCGCCACTTAAAAAAAAAAAAAGTCCCTAGTCTCACTTTATGCCATTGCTGTGTGGGAAATTCCCACGCAGCAATGGCATAAAGTGAGACTAGGGACTTTTTTTTTTTTAAGTGGCGGAGGAATACAGTGCGGAAGGATACCTACCTTCCGTCATTGGATTCCTGCAGCCCGTAGAGAACGGCAGCATCATCTGATGCTGCAGTTCTCTACCCAAGATCGTCGTGGGACACACTCGTGGACTGCTTCGGATCGTGGGTGAGTATTTTTGTGGTTTGTTATGTTAATATTTATTCCGGAAAGACAATGGCTTCGGGGAACAATGTGACAAGTATTGGTAAGTATGTTACTCTATGTTATATGTACTGTATGTCTATGTATGTATTGTATGTATGTAGTATATATGTGGTATGTATGTAGTATGTATGTAGCATGCATGTAGTATATATGTAGTATGTATGTAGCATGCATGTAGTATGTATGTAGTATGTAGCATGTATGTAGTATGTATGTAGTATATATGTAGTATGTATGTAGCATGCATGTAGTATATATGTAGTATGTATGTAGCATGTAGTATATATGTAGCATGCATGTAGTATGTATGTAGTATGTATGTAGCATGCAGTATGTATGTAGCATGTATGTAGTATGTATGTAGTATATATGTAGTATGTATGTAGCATGCATGTAGTATGTATGTAGTATGTAGCATGTATGTAGTATGTATGTAGTATATATGTAGTATGTATGTAGCATGTAGTATGTATGTAGCATGCATGTAGTATGTATGTAGTATTTTTTTTTTTTTTTTTTTTTTAACATTTAACACATTAGCCGGATGATGGGACTACTACTGTCCCATCATTGGCTAATGTGTCAATCACTGTCATGGTAGCAGGCATCGCCCGATGGGACTTGTAGTCCCATCGGACGATGCTTGCACAGACCCCCGGACATCAGCACAGCCCCCCGGCAGGCCGGCACAGCCCCCCGGCAGGCCGGTACAGACCCCCACAGGGTGCACAGACCACCGGCAGGCCGGCACAGCCCCCCGGCAGGCCGGCAGAGACCCCGGGCAGTCCACACAGCCCCCCGGCAGGCCGGCACAGCCCCCCGGCAGGCCGGCAGAGACCCCCGGAAGGCCCGAAATGACGGCGCATCATGATGCGCACACACCGCGCATCATGATGACGTCAGGCCGTCAACCAACTGAACTTCCGATTCCGATGCCGAATTCCGATATTGAAAAAATATCGGAAGTCGGTATCGGAATTCCGATACAGCAAGTATCGGCCGATACCCGATACTTGCGGTATCGGAATGCTCAACACTATTAATAAATGAATTAAGTAAGCGCTACACCTGTTCAGCAACCGCTGCAACGAGCAGTAGATAATAAAAGTAAAAATCACACCGCTCTTGAGAAAATAGAGAATTGGGTTGCTTGCTTTTATAAGCACTTTGTAATTTTGACCATATTAGAACCAGGGAATATCACTTTAAACCTAATCTGGAGTTAAAGGGGTTGTACTGAATAATCATAGAAAAGCACTGTAACATGAGAACCTGAGATGACATTATACCAGGATTGGGACGTTATACTAGAATGGGCGATGTTCTACCAGGATGGGGGACATTATACCAGAATGGGCATTAGTCAGGGTTTGGTGAGTTTACCTTTCAAATGTGTTTTTTTGAATTTTTGGGAATTTTTTCCTATGTGCGCTGTTCAGATTTAGTGTTAGGGATTCGCAAAATTTGGGGACCCTTGACGTTGGGTTGCGAGCTAATCTGCTTTGGCCAAAATAGTAATACCCCATATCTTTTTATCTTTTTGCACTTTTTATAATTTTTGCAGGATGCAGCTAGGCCTCTTTATGTTGGCTTGTTTTTTTCTGTGTGATGCCTACATATAGTGATGAGCAGCCTGCCTGCTAATATTATGGGCATCTATGATTCTATGATTCATTAATAGGCTGTTCAGACACTTTGCACCACACTTATCTGTGTGACTGATGTCCTATGCAAGCCTTATTTGTGTGCATTTTTTCCACTAGGCTGCCAGACCCTCTTGGGTTACTGGCTGTTTTCATCAGTGGTTTCACCTGTGCTGCCCCAGCGTTTATCAATGGAGGTCTGCTGCATCCTGCTAGTGCATTAATTAGGGTTTGGTGAGTTTACCTTTCAAATGTGCTTTTTTGAATATCACTTTAAACCTATTAATCAGGAGTTAAAGGGTTTGTACTGAATAATTATAGAAAAGCCCTGTAACATGAGAACCTGAGACTACATTATACCAGGATTAGGACATTATACGAGAATGGGCGACGTTATACCAAGATGGGGGACATTATACTAGAATGGGGGCACTGTGCCAGGATGGGGGACATTATAGCGGAATGGGGGCATTATACCAGGATTGGGACATTACACCAGAATGGAGGCATTATGCCAGGATGGGGTGTAAAGGAATGAATTCGTTGAATGCAGTGGAGAGCCGGAGACAGAGAAGGGGTTAACAAAGGTTTACTGTACAGGAAGTTAAACAAGGAATACTCCAGGCAGGGAGGCAAGACTAACAGCATCAACTACGGTTATTAAGCACAACCACAATGCACGATAGAAAGATATGCAAAAAACGGGGTAGCTTATCGCTTGCAGTCCATGCAGGGGAAAGGCTGGAAAATCTCCCAACGGCTTCTCAATTCGTGAACAAAGTCTCTAGCTCTATTACGGAGGAACGAGAAACACTGTCTTCCAATGATGCTGATGGATCCGGTCCTGGCTGGCTTGAGTACGCTGGGTTGAAGGAACAGTCCTCTGTGTGGATTCTTCAGTGATGGCGCCGAAGGGCGCAGCCGTGTGCCCGCTCACAGGTAGTGGACAATCCTCTGGTATAGTCTCTTGGAATGCAGCAAGTCAGATTATCAGTCATCACAAGCAGGACTGAACTGTCCACAAGAACAGGGTCAGATGATAACTCAATAGCGTCAAAGTCAACTGTGGGGTCAACACTCTGTGGGAAGGGTGGCGTGGAGTTATCAGCTGGAGCAGCGGAGAGGGAGTCAACTTTCTCTTGTCGCTTTCCTGCCAATTCCCCCTCGTTCCTGCACTCAGTCCTCTTTATACTCCCTGCACCCCCTGCTGTTTAGCCTGAAGGTCCTTCCCTCCCAGAAGAACCCTCCCCCGACAACAGTGGTGACAGCCCCGTTAGTTCCGGCCTTAAAGGGCACCAGAAACCACTGCCTCTGCCTCGGCCCATCCTCTTACAGGCAGACATTATAACAGGATGGGGGACATTATACCAGAATGGGGGGCATTAAACAACATTATACCAACATAGGGACATTATGCCATAATGTGAGCATTATACTAGGATGGCGGGAAAATGTTATAGTATGGGGTCCAGAATGGAGGTGGCATTATTACTGGAATGGGCCAGGATGGGGATTACTGGAAGGGGTTCAAGATGGGGATATTATTACTAGAATGGGCCAGGATGGGGATATTATTACTAGAAGGGGTCCAGGATGGGGAGATTATTACAATAAGGAGCCAGTGCGGGTGACCATGTAGGTTTTTATAGCGTCTAAAACGTTACAACGACCCATACATCTGATCAGCATGTAGGTGGGGACGAGGTCCAAATTTGGACTCTACTGTAGTTGTGCCACCGCTTACACACCAGTAAATGAAAGCGGAAGACCACAGTAGCTGAAAAAAGGTAAAAATAAATATAAAACTGTTAAAATCCAACATTTCGTCTTGTATTAGAAATTATTGATTATGCAGTCAATAATTGATAATACAAAAATAAAAATCAGGGCACATTTCCTTTAACTTACACTTAGTGTTTTGCTACAAAGTAGAATTTCCAAAGTGTTCTTTATAGAAGCACTGCCCCCTCTACTAATATATCTGTTTTCTTGTCCTGGGTAATTTCTGTAATTTTGGAAGTGTCCGAAGAAGAATCTATCTGCGGTATAAACAGAACATCATCATAGGTCTGTAAAATATTTAGCAATTATGGTCCATGAACTTTCCGAGGTATTTAGAAAATGTTGTGATAAGCAGAATCCCTTTGTCTCTGTAGATACTGTACTCTGCATTCTTTCATGTGTAGATTACACACTGGAGTCTCCTTGTTCTGAAGCCCTTATCTCCCGGTTCAGATGTCTTGTCCTTACTGATAATCCTCCTTTCACTCTGTAATTGGCTGAAGAGCAGACCTTCCAGCAAGGACTTCAAATGGAAAATATCAGCTGATAATTACTGTCTCCTTCCAAAGATTATTTTCTAATATATTAAATCACTTCAGAAATATGATTTTCTTCCAAAGACGCTCACAATAGATAGAGCACTTGTACGGCACTTTAATTGAAAGGATAAACAAAAAGCTCCACGAAGTCTCCGTTTTATATTTTATTCCTCATTTTATTCCAATAGTTACTTCATAATGAAGATAAACTCAAATCAAGGCTCAGAAGGGATTCATAGAAATCTGGAGGAGAATGATTTCATTTAGCTTTATAAAATATATAAAAAGTAACTCACAAACCACCCCTAAGAAAAAGCATATAGGGCCTTAGCCCCTTTGCTAATTTAGTCATTATAAGGGTGGTCCGAAAATGATATTAATCCCAAATGTCTATTCATTCTTTTCTAATACACTGTAATTAAAATTGTTTTTTTCTAAACTATCTGATTTGTTTATTACCTACTTCTATTTTGATGTCATTTCATATGAGTATGCCAAGTGCATGCTGGTATACTGAAATGGGATGTCGAAGGGGCAGAGGCTTCGATCAATACTTGCTCTTGTCATTCAGCAAGCAAGGAGAACACAGACAATCCCCCACCCCAGGAACAAACATCACTTTTGGGGAGAGGGTTGGTCTTCACTCCCCGTGTTGTTTCTTTACAATGCACACTGACAGTGCGCTCTCTTGCAGGCTTGTCACTCCTGATTAGAGTTGGTGAGGGAGCGCACTGTCACTGTGCATTGAAAAGAATATTGCACAGTGACAAGGGAGCTTGTACTGACCATTCGTCTGAATTGACAACCGACACATGCTCACTGGAGCAGAGACTAGCCTAGCCCCTGAAACAGACATCACTGATGATACTTCATTTCATAGTAGGGACAAAGGCTGCAGCAGGTCCAAAATAAAATAATCCTGTCCTCATGCTAATTAAAAAATGCAAGATATTTTCGTATGCTTTTTATTTATTTCCTTTGCATCTATTACCTTCAGAATGCATTATTTCAAAACACATAAAAAGTAGATAGACACTTCTGGGGACATTTTTTTTTAATTTAAGCACCACTCCAGCTCTTTTTTTATTTTACCCCTGGAGTGGTGGTCCGTTACTGTACTCTTATACTCACATGCCGCCGTCTGCTGGTGAAGATCAGTCACCGCTCAGTGTGTATAGAGAGCGGTGGCTGTAACCGTACCTCCGACACTGACTGATAGCTGGCCCTAATGCCGATCCTGCTGTCAGTCAGTGCTGGATGCGCGGTTACAGCTACCGCTCTCTATATACTGAGCGGAGGCTGAATCTGCACCGAGGCCACTCCTGTGACTGAATCCTGAACGCTGCTAGGAAGAAAAAAGTAAATTTCCTCCAGGTAGCGGGGGTCTAAGTGCAGGCGTTGGGTAGGTTCAGAACGCTAGTAATCTGCAGATTAACCCCTTTTTTTACGTGATAGGTTCCCTTTCAGCATTATATAGCACTGTAATTTTTGCTCTTTAGGGCCCTGTTACTAGTCTAATTTTTTATTCTAGGCCACTTTTCAAGAAGGTGACCCCCTAATCAAAGTTTTGCTTGATGCCCCCTCAACCCTGTTGACATTTTTTAATTTAATAATAAAGTAAAAAAAATGAAGAAAAAACAAAAGTATAAAACTGATATAATTCCTAAACAGTCACAGTAATCCTACAGATGAATGTCCAGTTTCCATAACTTATATGCATTGCCAAAAATAGCTGTTAATGAGATTTAGAAGAAAATGTTATTTTCCCAGGGAGAAAAAAAAAACTTCTAATAAATAAAATCTCCAGATATGATCTATTTGAAGTTGTGCAGGGCTCTTGCATTTAGCGTGGCAGGAACTTATCACAATCATTTGCAGAACTGACTGAGCTCAGTGTTTATTTTCGCAGGCACATCTGATGTCTGGCCAGCAGAACCTTTGAACCCTGTTTAATATTTGGATAAACAGAAGAATACTTTAAACACTGATATTTTTGTGAGTCGGATAAATGAATTTCTAATGACGGGCGAGTGCGCTACTTTATTATGGCTTTGTATCTGTCCAACGGGCTTCTGGTCTGAAAGGAGTGTAAAATATATGATAAAATGAATCATTTATCTGTGTCCTACTGACCTCGGCTGCAAATATTGCTTCCATGTAAGACATGGGATGCAATATGCAAAACGTTTACAAATAATGCCAGGATGCATTCAGTTCAGTTGCAATCACACATGACAGTCCATAACTAGTATTAACATTCAGTCCATGACTTAAAGGTAATGTGCCATCAGAAAATGACCTATTGTTAAAGGGAATCTGTCACCCCATTTTTCGAGTATCAGCTGCCGGCACCGCCATCAGAGGCTTATCTACAGCATTCTGTAATGCTGTAGATAAGCCCCCGATGTAACCTGAAAGATAAGAAAAACGAGTTACATTATACTCACAGAGGGGGGGGGAGTCCGGTCTTGGTCCGACGGGTGTTGCGGTCCGGTGCCTCCCATCTTCTAACGGTGACATCCTCTTCTTTCCTCTTCCTGTCGCGGCTCCTGCGCAGGCGCACTGCTCTGCCCTGTTGAGGGCAGAGCAGAATACTGCAGTGCGCAGGCGCTGGACCTCTCCTGGCGCCTGCGCGCTGCAGGACTCTCCTCTGCCCTCAACAGGGCAGAGCAGTGCGCCTGCACAGGAGCCACGACAGGAAGGAAAGAAGAGGATGTCACCGTTAGAAGATGGGAGGCCCGAACCGCAACACTCAGGGGACCAAGACAGGACCTCCCCCCCCGGTGAGTATGATATAACTCGTTTTTCTTATCTTTCAGGTTACATCGGGGGCTTATCTACAACATTACAGAATGCTGTAGATAAGCCTCTGATGGCGGTGCCGGCAGCTGATACTCAAAAAATGGGGTGACAGATTCCCTTCAAATTCAGGTTTTTGACTTACATGTACCCTTATTTTTTTTCCCATATCAAAATCTGCTTTAAAAATATAAACTACAAATGTTGCAACTTTCACACTGACCACTGGCGCTATTTCAGACTTTGACTTTTTATTTTTTTCTGGAAATGAACATCTAAATTAGCAGCAATGAACCTATCGGTTGTATTGAAGCATCTAATGAGTGTGTGTAAAGGTCAATGTGAAGGGAGGGTCAGCTGTAACATCGCCTACTGTGATATGAATCCTGTGTTGTCAAATGTGTGTAGAGATGTTACCTGTCATTGTAATCCTGTCACTGATGATAAAAAAACTGCTGTAAGTTCTTCCAGAAAGGACAGAAAATGTTAGTCTAAAATGACCCAGGAGGCCACTGTGAAAATGTAAAGATTACTAATTTTATTTTTTTTTTTTACAGATCGTAATTTAAAAAAAAACCCAAAACATTGGCTAAAATGTTTAAAAAAATAACTAAAACCCGATTGAAAAATAGGTCATAATCTACTTTTTACTAGAAAATCCTTCTGATTATAAACTGATCAGCGGGAATCCTGCTGCAGTGTAATCTGTGAGGGATTTGATCAGAAAGTATTTAGTTTTCCTGCAGCACTCCCACAGATCAAATCAGGTATTACATTGGACATGAAAATCAATTGCCGTGCAATGTTGGATACTCTAGAGCCAAGACGGTCTTTACAGCTGCACTGCTCTCTTATTTCCCCTTTATTAACTAAACTGAGTGATTTTTAAGGACCTGTCACACTAAGCGATATCGCTAGCAATATCGCTATAACATCACTGGTTTTTGTGACGTAGCAGCAATATTGCTAGCGATATCGCTATGTCTGATACTTACCTCCGACCGGCTCCCCCGCTGGTTATCGCTGATCGCGCAAGAACGTCCTGTGCCGTTTCTCATCGTCAGCTTCCTGCTGGGCTTCCTGTGGCGCCGACGAGCGACGCATGGACGCGGGCGGGAGGACGTCAGGATCGCCTCGTCTGACAGGTAAGTAGCGACCCCCGACCCCTGCGATGTCGCTGGTGAGATCTGCCTGTGTGGCAGCTCACTAGCGACCACTTAGCGATGCACCAGCCATCCTGACCGGGTCATATCACTGGTCGGGATCGCTGGTGCATCGCTAAGTGTGACAGTACCTTAAGTTAAAAGAGTATTTATTCTGATTTAAAAAGAAATAACAGATAATGTTAAAATACAATAAATGAAAATATTCTCATTAGTTCAGTCCATCACTGGTCCGCCACCACTGCTACAGTGGTGGGACTAAAAGTGTTTACATCCCATTCTTCAGTCACATGACCGCAGAGAAAATTATGCATTAAATAAAGCAAAGTTTTATTTTAATGTTTTAACTATTATTTTCTGCTTTAATAATGTTCTTGGTGATGACTATTTGGGCTTCCTCTTTCCTTCCCACTACTTCCCTGCATTATTTATATAGGCAGTGCAGGAGGATGCTTTATGGCACCTGCGATACATGGAAGATAAAGGTCAACAGAAGTGTTAATAATCTAATGTAAACTCCTACTTTATCTCAGTGTTAGGGGACAATATGATTCATGAATCTGGACGGGATAGTTCTGCCTCCATCCTGGTCAGGTCAGGGTTAATTCTAGTTTGCCTCTTTTTGGTTATGGGGCGGCTATTTAATGTTGGCAGTTCCTGGATTTGGTGTCATTGATACTTCCGTATACTCGGTTTGTGCTTGCTGACCCAGGTTACTCATCCGTAAACGTTGTGCCTCTGTGCGTGTGAGCTTTGCTGTGTATGACCCTGTTCATCCCCTGACTTTTGCCTCTGTATCCTGCTTTGTACTGCCCAGTCCCTCCTGGTTATCTGACCCCTTGGCTTATCGTTTACTGTCTGTGCCCTGCACTCCGTGCACTTAGTTGCCTTCCCAGCACTCACTCGCGGTGACTCCGCCTCCTGGTCACGTGACTCCTCAGTGCCAGGTCTTGTGCTCACTGCTTAGTCTCAGGTCCTTGCGCAGAGCGTGCCTTGTTCCTGCACTCCTTGACAGCAGGGAGTTCACGTGCCCCCTGATAGCGCCCTCTAGGCAGCGCCAGTGACACCATTTGTGTCACCACAGTATGTAGGCAAGATATAGCGAAACACTATGTTCTTCTGTTTCATTAATATGGAACTGTAGGAACCTTTCTGCAGCCATTCAAGTTCCATGCACACAGTTCCTTAGTGTGCATAGCCCCTACAAATGAATCTCCACTGTTATGATGTCATTTTGGGGTCTAAAATTCTGTACTTTTTAATTTATTATTATATCTTTCTACATGCAAATTGCCTCTTCAAGGAGAAAGAGGACAGGAACTTTGGTGCCACCTATTGGAAGTAGCAATCCTAGAACTCAATATCGGTGAGTAAAAGAGCCTTACACCATGAGTTAAGATAAAAAGTCAAACCAGAACCTTCCTAGGCCTCATCACAGTTGAAAGTCCTCACTCAGTGTGAGAGGCCCAGGGATTTCTGCGCTTGCGCTGGGAATAAGAAAATGTGATGAGGATTGGATGGGTGACAGTTAGGAGTGGAGGGGCCAAAGAGGTGAGTGGTGAGGTCAGTTTAAGGGATTTTTTTTATTTTTTATACATATTTAATATGCTCTGACAACAAATTCACAGAGAATAGCTTCTCTGTATTTAGAATTCCACCTTAAATTCCATGCAAAAAGGTGACTTTGAATTTTGCCTGATCCACTAATCTCTACTAGACAGTATTAGTAAATCTGCCTGTTAAATATCACAGCTGGGAAAGTCACGCTAAATCCACCACATTGTTATCTTTTTGTCACCAACAGCCGTCTACTTCCCTCCTATCGTCAGGACAATTACACACTTGACAGACGATTAACGTATGAGGCTGAGGCTGTTACCACTAATAGGCTGGTTACTGGAGACCTAACAGTGAGTGTATGGTATATACACTTCGAATTCCAACTCATAGAATATATATATACCCCGGCACGATCACTGCTAACTCCACAATAACCCAAGAAAAATTATTAGCTGTCACCACCATTCATTTATGGAGGCCGATTGGACACCTGACAGGTAGCATATGGCTTTCAGGAGTGTGGTTTACATAACAAAAAGAACAGATCTATTACATTTTACATTTAATCCAGAATGATAGGCAGTGTTTATAATAAGCTCCAAATGAAAAAGTCCATAAAGGTGGACCATGCCTACATTGGTATATATCTTCCAGCATTGAACACAGATCATAATTCTCCTTGTCCTTAACTCAGCACCTAAGTTACACCCACACACCTTCCATTGTGACTCATAACAGGGCTGGTCATGGGATTTGGCTTCAGTTTCAGAGAATTATGGTATTCCCAACATTCATATCTTCACTCCTGACGATCACAGGCATTCGATATCACCGTCATTTTTTTAATTGGGATTTTACCTTTTCATACACAGGAAACATGGCATGGCTGTTGCTAGCGATCTGACCACTATTGACTTGGGTCTGATTGGCTGTATTGCCAACTGTTTAGCAATAAGGTTCGGATACGGCTTTAAAGAAGGCTCCACTTGGATATGGTACAATTTTATTATACAATGATTAATTTAAATGATAAAACACCAAATTAATGGAATGGCAGATATAATATTACTCTGTTTTGTTAATTAATTTCATGTGAATCATACAATTATTATGAATTATAGTACATAGAGAAATAAGCATCCATACATTACCAAGTAGTATTGCAACATCACTTCTCCACTGGAGGGACCACAGTGTCAGTGAGAAGGAAAAACTCTGGTCTTTTCATCTCAGAAACTGTGCACCCACGATACCTTCTGGAAATGTCCCTCCCTCGCTGAACCGGGTCCACCTTTTTATACACAACCTTCCCCTATAACATATGTGCAGTATGTTTAGGCTGCACCAGAATCTTGAAATAGCACAGTTGGGTGTTGCCTTGATAACAGCACAAGACTTCAAGGTCTGTTTGTTATAGCCTACTACAATCTTCACCAACCAGAGATTCGTTTGCCATTAGCATGTCTCTTAACAATAGCACAATGCATCAGGGTTGTTTTGCTACTGATTATAACCCAGGCTCTGTTTGCCTCTGGTCAACTTGTCAAAGTTGTCTATCACTGTTCAAAGTTCAACATATGTTGCTTGTTACAAAGTTAACTCTTCGTGCTCATAGCATAACGCTCTAAGATGGTAACATATGGGCAGCATGACTTCCATAATCACCTATTCTGAAAACTGGATACCTATCGTAACCCAGGCACACGCGCATACATGTCTCATGTGTATCACAATCGGTCCTCGATTATTGATGTCATGCATGACCATTGCTACATGAGACTATAACATTTTGGTCTCTCTTGTCTTTGTAATTTTCCTAGCACATGTGTAAGAATACACCACACAGAATTAGTTGGAAAGCTTCTTGTAGAATTCTCATCAACCACCCCCCAATTGGCAGGGTATAGTAAAGAGAAAGTATTCAGTCAAAGCAAATATCACTTGTGTGCAAATCAGGATAATGAATCTTTGAAACACAGAGCTTCAAAGACCACAGAACAATTCCTTGTCTTACGGTATTGACACAGAGCAAACGCTTTGTGTCTCAGTATCAAAGTTCAGCATTAATGATATTACACCATAGTATATTGCAATATAGTGTTTGGTGTTGTGAGCTCATCTGTTCATTCATCTTTTGTGTCCGAGGATCTCCCTCTTCTGGTGAAGGAAGGTAGTGAGGCTGATTACCAAACACCTGATCAGGTGGATGGTGACTGGGTAACGGGAACTTCTGACTGGATATAAGGCAGCCGACACCCTTCTGAGTCGCTGGTGATTTCTCTGCTGGATTCTTGGAGACCAGTCTGATTCCTGCTTCCCAAAGATAAGTTTTTGCTCTGCTATTGAGCTTATTAGTTTTGGTTTTGTTTACCTTGTTTTTTGGAGTTCAGCCATCCCTGGCCGAGGCTGTGCTGGATTCTTTTTCCTTGATCAGTGTTCTCTTTTGCTCTGCTTCTAGAATATTCTGAGTGCTGATATAGGATTTGAAGTCTAGTGACTTCGGGGTCCTTTTTGCTTATCATTTGTGTTGGTAAAATTTTTTAGCAGGGTTTTCTCAGATTGCAGATAGCAGCTTTTCTATCCTGTCCTTTTTAGTTAGCTTGGGCCCCATCGTTTGCTCAACCTATCTTTCTATCTGTGTTAGTGTTTTCATCTTGCTTCACCGTCATTATATGTTGGGGGCTGCCTATTGCTTTGGGGTCTGCTCTGGGGCTGTCAGTTTTTCCCTTTTCTCTCTTTAGGCTTGTGCAGATCTCCGGCTGTGACGAGGTGTCTAGGATCACCGTAGGAACGCTCCACGGCTACTGCTAGTTGTGTGATAGGATTAGGGGTCTGCAATCCGCTAGTTTCCAACCTCTCTGTTTTTCTGGGCTGAACTTGTGTTTTGTTTTTTCCTCCTCGGTGACTCAATCATAACAGAATCACCAGCCATACCGCAGATTCTAGGGTACTCAAAAGCAGGAAGGAATTGTTTAAAAAAAAAAAAAAAAAGGTGTCAGAATTTTTTTGTGTATATTTTTTCCTCTTTTTCTCTGAGGCCGTAGGAGGAATATATATATATCTTTTCTGTTGGAGTTTAAGCAATTGTCTGATCGTGTGGAGCAGCTTGCTGCTGAGGTGTGGGGAATTTCTGCCTATCTTGCTCGTTCACACGCTGCTGAACCAAAAATCCCCACTCCTGATGTGTTTTTTGGGGATCGGTCTAAAATTTTTTTTTGAATTTTAAGAACAATTGTAAATTATTTCTTGCCTTGAAGCCTAACTCTCATTGGGGAGCTCTGCGCAGCAGGTTAAGATTGTCATCTCCTTGCTGCGCGGCGATCCCCAGGATTGGGCGTTTTCTTTAGTACCAGATGATCCTATTCAAACTAATGTGGATGCATTTTTTCAGGCCTTGAGATTGTTGTATGATGAACCTAATGCGATTGATCAAGCTGAAAAGACCCTGTTGGCATTGAGCCAGGGTCAAGATTCTGCAGAACTTTACTGTCAAAAATTCCGAAAGTGGGCGGTCCTCACCACTTGGAATGATGGTGCCTTGGCAGCTCTCTTTCGAAAGGGTTTGTCAGAAACCGTAAAAGATACTATGGTGGGATTTCCTGTTCCCTCTGGTCTTAACGATTCTATGTCATTAGCCATTCAGGTTGATCGGCGTTTACGTGAACGTAAAATTATACGGGAAATGCTGCCACCTGTTGAACAAATGTCTGAACCTATGCAATGTGATAGAGTTTTGTTTAGGGCACAACGTCAGGAGTTCAGAAGGCGTAATAAGCTGTGTTTTTTCTGTGGAGATGCAGCTCATATTATATTTGTCTGCCCTAAATGAGAGAAACGTTTTGCACACACTTTTGCTGTAGGTGGTGTACAACCTAAGTTTCTTCTGGCAATTACTCTGATCTGCTCCCTGTCCACATTTTCTGCTAAAGCCTTTGTGGATTCAGGAGCAGCCTTGAACCTAATGGATTTAGATTTTGCTAAACGTTGTGGTTTCCCTATGACACCCCTGCGGACGCCTATTCCTTTGAAGGGTATTGATGCTACTCCTTTGACGAAGAATAAACCTCAGTTTTGGACCCAGGTGGTAATGCGGGTCGCCCCAGACCATCAAGAAAATTGCAGATTTTTGGTGTTGCATAATTTGTATGATACCATCGTGCTGGGGTTCCCCTGGTTGCAAATCCATAATCCAGTGTTGGATTGGAAATCTGTGTCTGTGGTGAGTTGGGGTTGTCGGTGTGCTTTTAGTGACACTCCTGTTTTCTCCACCTCTCCCCAGTCGCATGAGGTACCTGACTATTTGGCTGATTTTTATGATGTGTTTAGTGAGAGTAAGTCTGCATCTTTGCCTCCTCATATGACTGTGCAATTGAGCTGAGTCCGGGGTGTAAATTTCCCAAGGGTCGACTTTTTAATTTATCCGTACCCGAACATGAGGCTATGCTTTCTTATATTAAGGAGTCATTGGAGAAGGGTCATATTAGACCATCCTCTTCACCCTTGGGTGCTGGGTATTTTTTTGTGGCCAAGAAGGATGGTTCATTAAGGCCCTGTATTGACTATCGCTCCCTTAACAAAATTACTGTTAAATATCAGTATCCGTTACCCCTGATTTCTGACCTATTTTCTAGAGTTGAAGGTGCTTGCTGGTTTACCAAGCTTGACCTCAGGGGGCGTATAATCTTATTCGCATTAAGCATGGGGATGAATGGAAGACAGCGTTTAATACTCCGGAGGGACATTTTGAGTACCTGGTGATGCCTTTTGGGCTCACTAACACCCCTTCTGTCATCCAGTGCTTCATGAATGATATTTTCCGGGACTTTGTGGATAAGTTTCTTATCATCTCTTTGGATGATATTTTGATCTTTTCCAGGGATTGGGACTCTCATGTGGAACATGTTCGGACTGTGTTCCGGATTTTGAGGGAAAACTCCCTGTATGTTAAGGGATCGAAATGTCTTTTTGGTGTACACAGGATCTCATTTTTGGGATTTATTTTGTCTCCATCAACTATTGAAATGGACCCGGCCAAGGTACAGGCCATTTATGATTGGGTGTAGCCCACTTCTTTGAAGGCTCTCCAGAAGTTTTTGGCTTTTGCTAATTTTTATCGTAAGTTTATAGCCAATTTTTCTGTTATTGCCAGACCATTGACTGATTTGACTAAGAAGGGCGCTGATTTGCTGAATTGGTCTCCAGAGGCTGTTTCTTCTTTTCAGGAGCTGAAGCGGAGGTTCACTTCTCCGGTTTTGCGACAACCCGATGTCTCACTTCAATTTCAGGTGGGGGTGGATGCTTCAGAGACTGGTGCAGGAGCTGTTTTGTCCCAAAAAGATCCTGTAACATCTAAAATGAACCCCTGTGCCTTCTTTTCCTGAAAGTTCTCCCCTTCGGAACGTAACTATGATGTGGGGAATCGAGAACTGTTGGCCATGAAGTGGGCATTTGAGGAGTGGAGACATTGGTTGGAGGGAGCTAGACATCAAGTTGTGGTCCTCACTGACCACAAGAATTTGATCTACCTTGAGTCGGCTAAACGCTTGAATCCGAGACAGGCCAGGTGGGCCTTGTTTTTCACACGTTTTGATTTTGTGGTCTCCTTTCTCCTGGGCACTAAGAACGTTAAGGCTGAGGTTCATTGCTCCATGTTGGCTGGTCATCCAGGTATTTTTGGTACTAGAGATTTGGTGAGTCGGTAATTTTTGTGGCCTTCCTTGTCTCGTGATGTCAGAAATTTTGTGCAGTCCTGTGGGACTTGCTCCCGATCTAAGCCTTGTTCTCGTTCTAGTGGGTTGTTGATGCCTTTGCCGGTGCCCAGGAGGCCATGGACCCATATTTCAATGGATTTTATTTCTGATCTGCCTGTCTCTCAGAGGATGACTGTTATCTGGGTGATTTGTGATAGATTGTCCAAGATGGTCCATCTTGTACCACTCCCTAAGTTGCCATCTTCCTCAGAGTTGGTGCCCTTGTTTTTGCAACAGGTGGTTCGCTTGCACGGGATTCCTGAGAACATTGTATCGGACCGAGGAGTTCAGTTTGTCTCTAGATTCTGGAGGACCTTTTGTTCCAAGTTGGGAATTCAGTTGTCCTTCTCCTCTGCATTTCACCCTCAGACCAATGGGCAGACGGAGAGAACAAACCAGACTTTGGAGGCTTATTTGAGATGTTTTATATCTGCTGATCAGGATGATTGGGTCTCGTTTTTGCCCTTGGCCGAATTTGCTTTAAATAATAGAGCTAGTTCTGCCACTTTAATGTCACCCTTTTTCTGTAACTTTGGGTTTCATCCTCGATTTTCTTCAGGGCAGGTGGAGTCTTCTGCCTGTCCAGGGGTTGATACTGTGGTGGAAAGAATGCAGCAGATTTGGGACCAAGTGGTGGATAAGTTGTCTCTTTCCCAGGAAAAGGCCCAGCGGTTTTCTAACCGGCCTAGGACCATTGGTCCCCGGTTTAAGGTGGGTGATATGGTCTGGTTGTCATCAAAGAATATCTATATGAAAGTGGCTTCTCCAAAGTTTAAACCTAGATTTATTGGACCTTACAAGATTTTGGAGATTATTAATCCGGTCTCTTTTCCTTTGGCTCTTCCTGTCACATTTAAGATTCATAATGTGTTTCATAAGTCCTTGTTGAGAGGTTTGTTGAACCAGTGGTTCCTATGGCGGCACCTCCTGACCCTGTGTTGGTTGAAGGTAACATGGAATATGAGGTAGAGAAGATACTGGATTCCCGTCTGGCTAGATGGAGACTCCAGTATTTGGTTAAGTGGAAGGGTTATGGCCAGGAGGATAATTACTGGGTCTCTGCCTCAGATATTCATGCCGAAAGATTGGTGCGTGCTTTTCATCGAGCTCATCCTGATCGGCCTGATGGCTTGGATGAGGGTTCGGTGACCCCTCCTCAAGGGGGAGGTACTGTTGTGAGCTCATCTGTTCATTCATCTTTTGTGTCCGAGGATCTCCCTCTTCTGGTGAAGGAAGGTAATGAGGCTGATTACCAAACACCTGATCAGGTGGATGGTTACTGGGTAACGGGAACTTCTGACTGGATACAAGGCAGCCGACGCCCTTCTGATTTCTCTGCTGGATTCTTGGAGACCAGTCTGATTCCTGCTTCCCAAAGATAAGTTTTTGCTCTGCTATTGAACGTATTAGTTTAGGTTTTGTTTACCTTGTTTTTTGGAGTTCAGCCATCCCTGGCCGGGGGTGAGCTGGATTCTTTTTCCTTGATCAGTGTTCTCTTTTGCTCTGCTTCCAGAATATTCTGAGTGCTGATATAGGGTTTGAAGTCTAGTGACTTCGGGGTCCTTTTTGCTTATCAGTTGTGTTGGTAATATTTTTTAGCAGGGTTTTCTCAGATTGCAGACAGCAGCTTTTCTATCCTGTCCTTTTTAGTTAGCTTGGGCCCCATCGTTTGCTCAACCTATCTTTCTATCTGTGTTAGTGTTTTCATCTTGCTTCACCATCATTATATGTTGGGGGCTGCCTATTGCCTTGGGGTCTGCTCTGGGGCAGTCAGTTTTTCCCTTTTCTCTCTTTAGGCTTGTGTAGATCTCCGGCTGTGACAAGGTGTCTAGGATCACCGTAGGAACGCTCCACGGCTACTGCTAGTTGTGTGATAGGATTAGGGGTCTGCAATCCTATCCAACCTCTCTGTTTTTCTGGGCTGAGCTTGTGTTTTGTTTTTTCCTCCTCGGTGACTCAATCATAACAGTTTGGATTCAAACAACCATATTTCATATTTGCCATACTTTCCACCCTTGGTCTAATGACCACACTATATCAAAGCATATAAACAATCTATTACAATATGTAGGCTATAAGATATCCATATTTTTATTAGCACCACATTGGCATATGTCACAGTTATGAAAACTTATGCATATTCTTCCTATTAGTCCTGAAGTTGAAAATGTATGTCCCATCAATATCGAATAATACAAACCTCAATATTCATAACTTTCCACCCATGCCCCAGTGTCTAGTCGCAGATGTCCCATTTCCTCTGAAGTGAACAAAAGTTATCTCTAACATTATTGGATTTTCTACTTTTCTGCCTCTTAAATCTACAAATCCTAGTCTGGATGGCTGTTACCCACAATAGATATCCTTCCTTAATTATTTGGTCATTGCAGGCAGTCTCAGCCTCAAAGGGAGTATTAATTCGTTTTGACACTTCTTAGTCATATGTAATTTCCTCTCTTCCCGTATGTTAAACATGTAATTCTACTTCAATGATGGTCTTAGATTGTAAGCTTTTTCTCCTTTGAGATTTTGTGAGAGAGGAGGGGGGTGAATGCCCCCTCCCTTGAGTGGCTTTTGGGGACTTTCATTTTTCTATGACACTGCTCTGCAGACTTAAAGGGAACCTTTCACATCCAATAACTTTATTAACTTGCAGATATTGGCCTATTCAACAGGCTAGTAGGGCTATGTTGGTTACCGGCCGTAGTATCAGGAGTGCATCACCTGGGAGAAAAAAGAACTTTATTTCTTCTGGGAGCCGCCAGCTTTCAGTCATGCAGTTGTGCACGGAGCTATTACAGTACCAGCTCACAGTACTGAGAGTGGCCCATGTAAACACGCCCCAGCACTGACTGCCAGCCAGCTCTACACTGGAACATTGCTGAGCCAGCTGTCAGTGCTGTGGTATACTTACTGCATCTACTCTCAATGCTGGGAGTGATGACTAATACTATAATTGCCCATGGCACAACTGCATGACTGAAAGCAGGCGGCGGCTCCTGGGAAGAATTTAGCTAATTTTCTCCTGGGTGCTGCACTTTCAGTACAACACCTGGTCACTTTAAATATTAACTCGCAGATTAACCCTGTATCTCCATGTTAATAGATATCGAACCGGTCAGGTTCCCATTAAAATATAACATGCTGGCTGCTTGCAACAACCACTAGAGGGACCATGAGGGCTTACCACATTCTGTTGTCCCATAGAGTTCAGTGTATAACAGTAAAGTCATAGGCTTACTTAACCCTGTTTCACACATCCGTTTTTTTGCATCCGCCTGCATCCGCCAGAGTGTGAAAAAACGGATCCGTTTCCGTTTTGCCGCAAGCGGATTGCAAACAGATCCGTTTTTTTGACAGATCCGCGGTAGCTGCTAATGGAAGTCTATGGGACTAAAAAACGGATCCTCCAAAAAAATGGTGGATCCGTTTTTTAATGGAAACGAACAGATTTTGACGGATTTACAAAAACTGAAGTGTGATCCAGGCCTTACTCTTATGTTCACATGTTGCGCTTTTGCAGTGTTCTTTTCAGCAGCCAAAACCTGCTTTTTCAGCAGTAATAACATTTTCAGTGTGTTCACTGCATTTTCCCAGCATATTTTGCCACTTTTTTAATTTCAGATTAATGGTGTGATTTGTTTAGATTGCATATTTAGGCTGTGTGTTCACGATGCGATTTTTAAGCGTTTTGCCGCGATTTGCGGTGCGAAAACGCTGCGAAAACGTTTAAAGATCATGTACAGAACGTACCCCATGCATTCCTATGGCATTCCGCACATGCTGTGCTAATGCTGCGCTTTTTTCCACGGCGGAATCGCATCGCGGAAAAAATCGCAGCATGCTCATTCTTTTGTGTGGAATCGCAAAGAATTGCCGCGATTCCGCACCCATAGGAATGCATGAGAACCGCTTACTTCCCGCATGTGGCTATGCCCACCATGCGCGAAGTTAAGCGTCTCATGTGCGGTTGGTACCCACGGTGTGGAGGAGAGGAGACTGTCCTCCAGGCCCTGGGTACCATACCCCTGTAAAAAAAGAATAAAAAATAAAAAATCGGGGTATATTTACCTTCCGACGTCCCGCGTTGCCTTCCCGGGCCTCAGCGTTCCCAGTAATGCCTTGCGGCAAGGTCCTGTGATGACGTAGTCTCACGAGATCGCTATAGTAACGCGAGACCAACGTCATCACAGGTCTCGCAAGGCATCGCTGGGAACGGGAGCGCCGCTGAAACTGCGCAGGACATCGGAAGGTAAATATACCCCAGTTTTTTATTTTTTTATCATTTTTAACATTCTATCTTTTACTATTTATGCCGCATAGGCGGCCTCAATAGTAAAAATCTGGTCACACTTGTCAAACACTATGTTTGACGAGTGTGACCAACCTGTCAATCACTTTCCAAGCGATGCTTCAAATCGCTTGGAAAGTGCTTGAATATCGCACGCGAAAATTGCGGCAAAATCGCGAATATAATCGCGGTGAAATCGCGCTGAAAAAAACCACGCGATTTCTGGGAAGGAGTCCGGTTTTCATTGTGCGGATTAAATCGCTAAGTGGGCACATAGCCTTAATAAAGTTATTTTTGTTCACCAAAAAGGCAACAAAAATGTTGCAAAAATGCTGCAAGAATTGACATGCTGCAGATTTAAAAAATGCTGTAGCTTTCCAATTCAGTCAGGCAAAAAAGGAGTGTGCACAAGATTTCTGAAGTTTCATAACTTTTGCTGCTACTGTAAAAATTAGCTTTTAATTTGCATAAAAAAGCTGCAAAAAAAAGCAGCAAAAATGCAATGTGTAATGATAGACTTATGCTCCGTTGAGTGACAGCTGCAGGTATCCAGCTTGCTACTGTTGAGCTACTAATTTTGAGCAGTATATCAGAAAAATGGAAATCTAATTGCTGTAAATATATATCAGAAATTAATCAGTGTAGAGTATTGAACCAATTAGAATTAAAAATAGCAAATTTTTTTTTAGGCTGGGCAATCCCTTTAAGACATGTCCAAGATAACGAGTGCAATTCACTTAACTTAACTTTTCTGAATTATAACTATACATAAACTAAAGCATTAGTGTATTTAACCTCGTTCCGACATATGCCATATATATACAGCGGAACAGCAGATTCCGGGAAGGGGTTAAATACAATATTGCTTTAGCTTATCTTTAGGTATGGCGCCGCGATCACGTGGGTTCACGCTGAGTGCCACTGTGATCAGTTGCGAGTGTCAGCTCTATACGAGAGCTGACACCCTGCAGCGACGCCCACGATTGGTGCCAGGACTGATTGCGGACGTTTAACCCCTCTGATGCCGCTTTCAATAGTGACAGTGACATCGAGGAGCATCGCAGAGGGAGTGAGCTCCCTTTCTGCTTCCATCGGCACAAAGCGATGCTATAGGGTTGTAACGATGATCTGCATGGAGACCCCCGGGGCAAAATGGCTGCAGGGTCCTTCACAGTCATGCAGGGAAGGTGGCTTGTGAGCACCTGCTAAGAGCAGGAGCTTAGACGCTTCCTCCCCTACCTGTCAAGTGCTGCTCTGATGCTCTGCAGTGCAGAAGCATTGCAAAGTATGAAATCAACGATCTGTCATTCTACTGTGATGTCCCATCCTGGAACAATGTATAAAAATAAAAAAAGTTATTACAAAAGTGTAAAAATATAAGAAAAAAAAACCCAAATAAAAAATAAAAAATAAAAATATTAATCCAATAAATACATTTATTTAGGTTAAAAAAGTACACATATTTGGTAACTCAACCTATAAAACTGTCTAAGCTAGTTGCTCCCTTTATTGAACACTGTAAAAAAATAAATAGAAATCGAGGCAAAAAGCAATGCTTCATCATTCCGCCCAACAAAAAGTGCAATAAAACGCAATCAAAAAGACAAACGTAAATAAATTGATACTGCTGAAAACATCATATTGTCCCACAAAAAACAAGCCACTATAAAGCTCGGTCAGTGAAAAAATTAAAAAGTTATAACTCTCAGAATAAAGCAATGCAAAAATTGTTATTTTTTTCTATAAAATAGTTTTTATTGTGTAAAAGTGCCAAAACGTAAAAAACAATATAGATGAGGTATCACTGTAATCGCACTGACCCGCAGAATAAAGCTGAATTGCTGGTTTTTGTTCATTCTACCTCCCAAAAATCGGAATAGAAAGAAATAAAAAAGTCATATGCTTGAAAATGGTATCAATAAAAATGTCAAGTGTCTTTAAGTGTGTGACAGCTACCGAACATAAAATAGCGTAAAAAAATAAATAAAACCAATTCCTCACCTTTTGTTGATATTGTTCATTCTGCTTCCCAAAGATCACAATTTAGGCTCGGCTCACATTTATCCTGCGCTCTGCACTGAGCGCTTACACCAGGGTTTCCATGTAAATCTCTGAAATATACAATTCATACAGAACCCCCAGCGGAAAATTTCCTATAATAATGCAGATGGAGGTACTGTGGAAGCCATAGGATCTGTGATCTGGTGCTGACCGTCTTTTTAGGCCAGCATAAAAGCATGGTCGACCACCGTTTTGTCCACTCCTGAGCAGAGGCCAGACGGAGTCCAGAGTAACTCTGCTCCCTCATTATAATGAATGCATCCATTGGGGGTTTCATCTGTCAAGTCACTTGGAGATTTAGATGGAAACCCCAAAGTAAGTGCTCACTGCTCAGCCTAGAGCGCCGGATTAATTTGAACCTAAATGTTATGCAAAATGTTCCCAATAAAATCTTCAACTCAATGCACAAAAAACCCATCTCCACTAAGGTCTTCCAAACTACTGGTATTACAATGGTTCTGGAAAGTGAAATGGCTCCTCGCCCCTCAAAAGAAATTCAGTAAACTCTGCTCTCCCAAATTCAAATGCCCACTTTCCTTCTGAGCCCCAGTGTGTCTAAACTACATTTCAATAATCAAGAAAAACAGCCGCACTCAAATTATAGTTGATTTTTCCAAAAAAAGGAATTCTTTATTTGTGCATAAAGACATCACAAGGTGCATAAAACATGAGACATGTAGTTGACGCGGCGACTGGGTTAATGTTTCGACCAGCAATGGTCTTTTTCAAAACCTCACTTACAAAGAGGAATAGGATTTAGATTCATTAAAAGGTAAGTCCCAGGTGGGAATAGAAGAGTATCCAAGTGACCTGTCCGCCAGGTGGGTGACGTAGTCTATAGCATTGGTGGCAGTGGCGCCTTAATAGCAGCATACACCGCTACTTCCGGGACCAGCTGGTCCGGAGTGAGGCTCAGTGTAGAAGGAGGCTTGGGACACAAGGCCTGTGTGATGTGTAAGAGCGCCTGCACAGAAGTGCAGAGCAGCTCTAAATCGTAGCCGGGGCGATTACTGGACTTTGATTGTTCGGCAGGCACCATCCTCCATTCAGAGTGTACATCATTCTCTTAAATATTCTAAACCACATTTAGTGCCATGTTTGGCATTTCTGTAATGAGAGCCCGCCTAATTTGCGACTGCGTGTCTCCAGAAGCATGAGCTGGTCATAATGTACTGGTAACTGCAACATACTGGTCACTTCAACAAATTTTGGGGCCCATTTTCTCTTGTTACCCTTGTGAGCATGCAAAATTTGGGCTAAAAAAGATTTTTTTGGGAAAAATGTAATTTTTTTAATTTTCATGGCTTAACTTTGTAAACTTCTGTGAAGCACCTGGGGTTTCAAAATGCTCACCACACATTTAGATAAGTTCCCTGAGGGGTCTAGTTTCCAAAATGGTGTCACTTGTGTTGGGTTTCCACTGTTTAGGCACATCAGGGGCTCTCCAAACGTGACATGACCATGGGTAATTGTTCCACCAAATTTTATATTCAAAAAGTCAAGTGGTGCTCCTCCCCTTCCAAGCCCTGCTGTGCGCCCAGACAGTAGTTTTCCTCCACATTTTAGATATCAGCATATTCAGAAGAAATTGCACAACAAATTGTACTGTGCAATTTCTCCTGTTACACTTATGAAAATGCAAAATTTGGGCCTAAAAAATATTTTTGTGGGAAAAATGTAATTTTTTTATTTTCACAGTTCAACATTATAAACTTCTGTAAAGCACCTGGGGGTTCAAGGTACTCACCACACATGTAGATAAGTAACCCTGAGTGGTCTAGTTTCCAAAGTGGTGTCACTTGTGGGAGGTTTCCACTGTTTAGATACATCAGGGGCTCTCAAAACGCGACAGGGTGTCCAATAGTTATTCCAGCGAATTTTGATTTCAAAAAGACAAATGGCACCCCTTCCTTCTGAGCCCTGGCATGCGCACAAACAGTGGTTTTTCCTGACATATGGAGTATCGGCATGCTCAGGAGAAATTGCACAACAAATTGTATGGTCCATTTTCTCCTGTTACCTTTGTGAAAGTAAAAAAAATGGATCTAAAGGAACATTTTTGTGAAAAAAAGTTAAATGTTTATTTTTTCCTTCCACATTCCATTAATGCCTGTGAAACACCTGAAAGGTTAATAAACTTCTTGAATGTGGTTTTGCGCAACTTGAGGGGTGCAGTTTTTAGAATGGTGTCACTTTTGGATATTTCTGTTATATAGGCCTCTAAAATTCACGTCAAATGTGATGTGGCCCCTAAAAAAATGGTTTTGTAAATTTTGTTGTAAAAATGAGAAATCGCTGGTCAACTTTTAAACCTTATAACTTCCTAACCAAAAAAAAAATAATGTTTCAAAAATAGTGCTGATGTAAAGTAGACATGTGGGAAATGTTATTTTTTAACTATTTTGTGTGACATTCCACTCTGATTTAAGGCCATAAAAATTACAAATTTGAAAATTGCAAAATTTTCTCAAAATTTCTGATATTTTCACAAATAAATATATCAAAGAAATTTTTACCACTATAATAAAGTACAATATGTCACGAAAAAAACTATCTTAGAATCAGTGGGATCTGACGCTTTCCAGACTTATGACCTCATAAATTGACAATTTTCAGAATTGAAAAAATTGGCCTGGTCAGGAAGGTTTAAACAGGCTTTGGGGTGAAGGGGTTAAAATAATGAAAATATTTCAATTAATTATTGAAATTTTTGCATATAAATAAAACAATACATCAGATAATAGCAACATCTAGTCAGCACTATGGAGATAAACCTTTGTGGCTTGGATAATAATAATATGATACTTTGATAGATTACACACAAATGTTTGTCTTCACATTTGTTGTCAGATAACATTCATGAAGCACAATGGTTTATATGTACTTGGCAGAGAGGTTTATGATCATTTTGCAAAAGGAATTTTATCTGCTTAATGTTCCAAAATGTAAATTCTTCTATGACTTATAACTAAAGATTTGAAAGTCAAGATATTAGAAGAAGAAGAAGAAGGTAAGGGATGATGTGGCAGATAGGTCTTTGAGCCCCTTCAACACCAGGGCTTGGGTATGGGTGCTACCTCTGCATCCCCTATAGCTGCGCCTTGGTTGCATGTGAAGGAATTGTTTAGTATCTACAGAGTGGATTAATTCAGAAAAAGGATCAAATGCTTATTCTTGCATTTATATACTGCATTATGATGTGCCAAATTCATTAAATAATGTAATAAAATGGCACCCATCATATAATTCAGCCCAATCTAGTCATGTGTCAGGATAGGCTGCACTCTGAAGAAACCCATCTCTTGAGACCTGTGTCTCAACTGACAGAGGAGCCCAAGTATCTCCATAAGCAGAAAAGAAGGACTGTGACAGGAGACGAAATAAGTCGTTTCGTTGGTTGCCTGAGCACGGAGGATTGAGGGTTGAGAAAATAAATCTTTTGTGCTCAGTCAGCCAAGGAGAAGATCTTTTTCTTTTCCTGTCACAACCTTTCTACAGCAGCTTGGGTATACAGTCATATGTAAAAGTTTGGGCGCCTCTATTAATGTTAACCTTTTTTCTTTATAACAATTTTGGTTTTTGCAACAGCTATTTCAGTTTCATATATCTAATAACTGATGGACTCAGTTATATTTCTGGATTCAAATGAGGTTTATTGTACTAACAGAAAATGTGCAACCTGCATTTAAACAGAATTTGACCGGTGCAAAAGTATGGGCACCTTTATCATTTTCTTGATTTGAACACTCCTAACTACTTTTTACTGACTTCCTGAAGCACTAAATTGGTTTTGTAACCTCATTGAGCGTTGAACTTCATAGCGAGGTGTATCAAATCATGAGAAAAGGTATTTAAGGTGGCCACTTGCAAGTAGTTCTCCTATTTGATTCTCCTATGAAGAGTGGCATCATGGGCTCCTCAAAACAAGCGCACTTTGCACAAGGAGTATGGGAGAGTGATGCCAAAGAAGCTGTTTCTGCAAGCACGCCACAAACAGAGTCGCCTGAGGTATGCAAAAGCACATTTGGACAAGCCAGTTACATTTTGGAAGAAAGTCCTGTGAACTGATGAAACAAAGATTGAGTTGTTTGGTCATACAAAAAGGCGTTATGCATGCGCTGTATTGTTGACCGATGCACAGTGACACCATCTGCAGCAAGATGATGCTGCAGGTCTTTGGAGGTGGTCTGTGGATTGTCCTTGACTGTTCTCACCATTCTTCTTCTCTGCCTTTCTGATATTTTTCTTGGCCTGCCACTTCTGGGCTTAACAAGAACTGTACCTGTGTTCTTCCATTTCCTTACTATGTTCCTCACAGTGGAAACTGACTGGTTAAATCTCTGAGACAACTTTTTGTATCCTTCCCCTGAAAAGCTATGTTGAATAATCTTTGTTTTCAGATCATTTGAGAGTTGTTTTGAGGAGCCCATGATGCCACTCTTCATAGGAGAATCAAATAGGAGAACTACTTGCAAGTGGCCACCTTAAATACCTTTTCTCATGATTTGATACACCTGGCTATGAAGTTCAAAGCTCAATGAGGTTACAAAACCAATTTAGTGCTTCAGGAAGTCAGTAAAAAGTAGTTAGGAGTGTTCAAATCAAGAAAATGATAAGGGTGCCCATACTTTTGCACCGGTCAAATTTTGTTTAAATGCAGATTGCACATTTTCTGTTAGTACAATAAACCTCATTTGAATCCAGAAATATAACTGAGTCCATCAGTTATTAGATATATGAAACTGAAATAGCTGTTGCAAAAACCAAAATTGTTATAAAGAAAAAAGGTTAACATTAATAGGGGTGCCCAAACTTTTACATATGACTGTATGTGCTTACGACACAGCCAGTGACGTACTGCTAATAGTGGCAGACTACGTGGCTGTTATGGGGCCTGTGAGTCAGTGGGGTCCGGTTCGAGCACTGGTATCACACTTTAAAAGCGGTGGTCTAAAGTTCAAACCAATTTTCCTCCTAAATCCTTATGTATTTAATGCCATAATCAAAACTGTTTTCTAATATACTTGAATTAAAAATTCAATATCCTTCCCTCACTACACTATCTAATTTCTTATCTATGTTTTTTCCACTTTCTTTTTGATGATGCTTCGTTTGACAATCCCAGTGCATGCTGAGATAATCAAAAGAAGCGTCATCAGGGAGCAGAGGCTGCGGTCATTACTGTAGCCTCTGCCCTGCTTCTTCCTTGAAAAGAAGCGTCATTAATTTGGACTTCAGACCACCCCTTTAACTGTATCTGCATCTGGAATGCAGATTCAGTTGAAAGCAATGATGAAACAGTGAGCCATCAGCTCTCTCCTCCATCATTCTCCCCCAGTCTCTGAGCTCTGACGTGTCAGTGCGGCCAGCACGATGATGTTACGACATTGGGCCTGCTGTGTGGAGCTTCAGAACACTCAATACAGAAACGATACAGAAACCGGAGCCGTGGGAGGAATGGGAAGAGGTGAGTAGTTTTCGCTTTATTTTTTTTAAACCAATGAGTACATTGTAATTTTTGTTGTGATTCAGATACTAATAAATGATTACTTTTTTCCCACATTATTGCTTGTATTGTGAACATTTGACCTACCAGGGTTTATTTATTTGGTCCTGTAATTATCTGGTGCCAGCAATGGCAGGAAAAAGGAAGAAGAAGAAGAGGAAACATCTCCGTAGGGGGCACAGAATGGCCAAATATCTTCAAAATTTTCTGACATCCCTGTAAGGAAGAGGAAGAGCGTTGAGGAAGTTGGCTGTATGACTGATGAAGGACCTGTTTACAGAACTGGTGACCCAGGTGCACTTGTATTTTCAGAAGTAAGGAAATGTCTCTTATCAGCGACTAACATGTAGGAATAAAAAGGAAAAGTACTACTAGTGACTATACAAATACTGTCAAATTGACATTTAGATTGTTGTTTGTCTTTCAGCGTTTACACAATTGATTTAATTAAGTTTAAATTATGGGTTCATTAATTTTTTATTTGGTCAGACTTTTATTTATTTATTTTTTTAAAAAAAGGGCTATTAAAGTTCTGATATTTTTTGATTTTTTTCACATCTTATAAAACTGTTTTCACATTTTTTTTAGTTTCCGCTGTCTTTCAGTAAATACAAGAATCGCGGATCTCCTATGGAACGCGGCCATTGGCTGTGCTTCACAGGCAGGCTAAGATGGTAGAAACAGGAGCCTTCAGCATGCCCCCGGCTGTCATGACAGCCCATTGGTTCCCTGTGATCATCATTTAAATGTTGTCAGTGATTGACAACGGCATTTAAAAAGGTGGTCCACTACTTTATCAGTGATGACCTATGCCCTGCATTTTATTGCAGGAAAAAAGTATTTGATACTAAAGAAAATCAGAGCCTAATATTTGGTACAAAAACCTTTGCTTGCAATTACAGAGGTCAGATGATTCCTGAAGTTCTTGACCAAGTTTCACACACTGCAGGAGGGATTTTGGTCCACTCCTAAATACAGATCTTCTCCAGATCTTTCAGGTTTTGTTGCTGTCGCTGGGCAACATTGAGTTTCAGCTCCCTTCAAAGATTTCCTATTGAGTTCAGGTCTGGAGACTGGCTAGGCCACCCCAGGACCTTGAGATGCTTCTTACGGAGCCTCTCCTTAGTTTCTATGGCTGTGTGTTTCGGATGATTGTCGTACTGGTAGACCCAGCCATGACCCATCTTCAATGTTCTTACTGAGGGAAGGAGATTGTTGGCTAAAATCTCATGATACATGCATCCTCCCTTCAATACTGTGCAGTCATCCTTTCCCCTTTACAGAAAAGCAACCCCAAAGTATGATGTTTTCTCCACTATGCTTCACGGTTTTGAAGGTGTTCTTGGGATTGTAGAATATTTAGAATTGAGGTTCCTCAGTGGTTGATACCTTTTAATGGCTAACTGAAAAGACGGTAACACATTGCAAGCTTTCGAGACTACTCCGGTCTCTTCATCAGGCATTGACTAATACAAAATTTGAAGAATCACATATTTATACACAAGACAACACAGAAATAACGCAATGGATAAGACAAGTGACGTGAAGCAGAACTATCATTATGGGAGAGGGAGAAACATAAATATTGGAGCAGTTCATAGATAAGGAGCCTGAAAGTTTTATTGCCCTCTGATTGGGGTCTAGTTCTGTGTTGTGATGATGTAAAAAGACATAAATCCATGTGACACATTCATTCTACTGGCTAACACGGTACAAAGATACTGTATATATCTTTCCTGTATCAAACTTGGGATTGTACTCATCCTTCTTTTTCCTCCGAGTGGAGTTGATACCAGAAAGTTCTCTTTGGTCTCATCTGACCACATGACCTTCTCCCATGCCTCCTCTGGATCATCCAGATGGTCACTGTTGAACTTCAAACAGACCTGGTCCTTTACATGTGCTGGCATGAGCAGGGGGACCTTGCGTGCCCTGCAGCATTTTAATCCATGACAGCATAGTTTGTTACTAACGGTAATGCTTGAGACTGTGGTCCCAGCTCTCTTCAGGTCATTGACCAGGACTTCCCATGTAGTTCTGGTCTGATTCCTGACATTTCTCAGAATCATCCTTACCCCACGAGATGAGATCTTGCATGGAGCTCCAGACCCAGAAAGATTTACAGTCATCTTGTATTTCTTCTATTTTCTAATAATTGTGCCTACAGTTATTGCCTTCTCAGCAAGATGCTTGTGTATTGTCCTGTAGCACATCACAGCCTTGTGCAGGTCTACAATTTTGTCCCTGGTGTCCTTAGACAGCATTTTGGTTTGGCCATGGTGGAGAGGTTGGAGTGTGATTGATTGAGTGTGTGGACAGGTGTGTTTTTTACAGGTAATGAATTCAAACAGGTGCAATTAATACAGGTATTGAGTGCAGAGTATGAGAGCTTCTTAAAGAAAAATCTAACATGTTTTTGAGAGTCAGAATACTTACTGGTTGGTAGCTGATCAAATACTTATTTCATGCAATACAATTCAATTTAATTATTTACAAATCATATAATGTGATTTTCTGTATTTTTTTTAAAATTATGTCTCTCACAGTTGAAGTGTACCTCCGATAAAAATTACAGACCTCTCTATTCTTTGTAGCTGAGAGAACTTGCAAAATCAGCAGTGTATGAAATACTAACTTTCTCCACTATATATATATATATATATATATATAACATTCAAGATAGTTGATGATGGACATACCTACAAATTCACCCCACCGTCCAATGTTCAGAGAAATTGCAAAAAAAATGAAGAACTAACGCTCAGACTCTAAAGGCCTCAGCATTTTAAATGTTCGACTTCATGATAATTCAATTTTAAAAAGGCTAAAAAAGTATGGCTTGTAACATTAATGATATTATTATTATGAATAATAATAATAATAATAATAATAATTACATGTAAATAATGGGATCAATTTGCTAAGCATCCACTGAAATATTTTTCCACTTCCTTCTGCCAGACTCATTCTCCATTCCTGTTTCAACTCATTAATGATTTTTTTCACCCACACGTGATTATAGTCTTTTAATGGAAGCCGATACTGGGTAATTATTCATGCTCTCCTGATAACGCTGAGAGTCCAGGCGGAGGATTGCAGCCCTCGTTCCTGCTCTCACCCTATCATTTCATGATTTCCTTCCCTGTTATCTTCAAACATTTTAAGAAAGTGTATAGCTGTCGGAAACAGGAACGCAGTGGCAAGAGTCTGGCAAGGCTTTGTTTTACTTAGCCCTAAATACACTTCCCAGCAGCTCCCATGCAGACCATTAATGTGCAGTCAGAGGAGAAGAGGGTTCCTGCCCCAAAGTACATTTAGAATAGCTTCTCTCATCCAGCAGAGGAGCCTATAAGAGGCCTGCAATCAGTTCACTGTCAGCCGACTTCCTTAGATCATCTTAAATGAGACCACTTTAGGATCGTTCCTGCCAAAGTCTTTGCTTGGATAAGAAACATAGGGGCATTTGAGAGGTATTCTTAGCTCGGCTCAAGATTATTTTGGAGCCAGAAATCTGAGCACTAAAAAGTGAACAGTTCATTTATCAAGAACCCAAAGTAATTAACTTGTTCTGAAGTCTATGAATAGCTGAGAATTGTACCGAGTAGCATGAAGTGTTATTATGGCCTCTACAACTTTATCAAGTGTTGTAAGTCTTCATCGCTGCTGGGACGGCGTGTGAGAACTCCGACTAGTGGCAGCTTAATAGACGTTTATTTTCTTAAATAATAAGTGTCATTTCTACTTTACTTCTCTGTCTAAACATTTACCTTGTCAAGCCCAAGAAAGCCCAATGGTGACAGAATGACATGCTATGGGAACATAATTTATACCCGTTTCTCCTACAGAATTCACCACCATTTCAATATTGTACCTGTTGTACAGTTGTTTGAATTACTTTTTTTTTAAATAAAAAGAATCACTAGTAAGCCAATCAATTATCGGGCAGCATGGTGGCTCAGTGGCTGGGGTCCTGGGTTCGAATCCCACCAAGGACAACATCTGCAAGGAGTTTGTATGTTCTCCCCGTGTTTGCGTGGGTTTCCTCCGGGCACTCCGGTTTCCTCCCACACTCCAAAGACATACTGATAGGGAATTTAGATTGTGAGCCCCATCGGGGACAGTGATGAAATGTGTGCAAACTGTAAAGCGCTGCGGAATATGTTAGCGCTATATAAAGATTATTATTATTAATTACAGTTTTTACCATCATTGACATCACAGAAGGACGTCCTCTATTTTAGTTTCTCATCCATGAGTCAGAGCGGAAAACTATAAAAGGTTGATTCCCATCTTATAGCGATGGCATGCTGAGCCTGTAAATTAAAGGGGTTGTCACCTTTCAGACAATGTTTTGCCGTATAACTGCGCTCTACTCACCTTGCCCTGATGCACCAAAGAGTCTCCACTGTTGCCCGCAGTGTCTGGCATTGGCTACGATGCTGATGCGGTAGTTAAGGGCTCCAAAAGGGGGTGTTTCATTCACATGGGCAGAGCTGATGAGTTGACTGATTGGCTGCAGCACTGTTGATGGGAATTTAGTGCCAGAGCCAATGTTAGACCCCGGGAGCAGCAACAGAGACTGACCGGTGGACCCAGGGAAAGTAAGTATAGCATAGTTTGCTATTTTTTAACAAACTGCTGTTGGGGAAAAACATTGAAAGGAAACAACCTTGTTAAGGGGCTGCAGTATTGATTTCAAGTCTTATCACCTCGTCTTTTTTGCATGGGCACATCGCTCAGTGGTGTGGCAAGGTTGGGCCACCAATGCACTTTCTCCCAGTGCAAACAGTAAAGGTACTGTCACACTTAGCGATGTACCAGCGATCCCGACCAGCGATATGACGCGGTCAGGATCGCTGGTACATCGCTAAGTGGTCGCTAGTGAGCTGCCACACAGGCAGATCTCACTAGGGACATCGCTGGGGACGGGGGTCGCTACTTACCTGTCACACCAGGCGATTCTGCGTCCGCCCGCCCGGCTCCACGCGTCGCTCGTCGTCACAGCAGGAAGCGCCGCAGGAAGCTGACAACGAGAAACGGTCCAGGCCGTTCTCGCGCGATCAGCGATAACCAGCGGGGGAGCCGGTCGTAGGTAAGTATCAGACACAGCGATATCGCTAGCAATATCGCTATAACGTCACTAGTTATAGCGATATTGCTAGCGATATCTCTTAGTGTGACAGGCCCTTTAGAGTTGTAGAGGGGTTTTAAACAAACTTTGGAATTTTTTTTTCACAACTTAAATAAAAAAGAACCTACACATGTTTGGTGTCTATGAACTCATAATGACTGGGAGAACATGGTGTGAAAAAAAGCAAAAAACAAGTGTGGGATTGCACTTTTTTTTTGCAATTTCACTGCATTTGGAAATTTTTCCCGTTTTCGAGTACGTGACATGGTAAAACCAATGATGTTGTTCAAAAGTACAACTCGTCCCACAAAAAATAAGCCAGCACATGGCCATTTTGACCAAAAATAAAAAAGTTATGGCTCTGGGAAGAAGGGGAGTAAAAAATGAAAAAGCAAAACCAAAAATACCTCTGGTCAGTAAGGGGTTAAAGACATAGTAATCTTATTGTATGTAAACTTGTGACTTTGCAGTAAGTAATAAAAATGCCTTAAAACATTCTCTCTCTCATTATTCTGGCATTTGGCAAATATTAATAATTATGGTAATCCTAATTTATTCTGATTTCATGTCAGATATTGAGAAAAACCTGCAGATGTGTCTTTTTATATAGTGGATGTAAATTTATGGTTTCAACTGTAAATAGCTTCTATTAAAGGGGATCTGTCACCTATTTTTTCGACTATCAGCTGCCGGCACCGCCATCAGGGGCTTATCTACAGCATTCTGTAATGTTGTAGATAAGCCCCCAATGTAACCTGAAAGAGAAGAAAAACTAATTATATTATACTCCCCCTGGGGTGGTCGGGTCCGATTTTGGTCCGATGGGTGTTGCAGTCCGGTCCGGTGCCTCCCATCTTCTAGTGATGACATCCTCTTCTTTGCTTCCCGTCGCGGCTTCTGCGCAGGGGCACTGCTCTCCTTGTTGAGGGCAGAGCAGAGTCCTGCAGTGAGCAGTTGCCAGACCTCTCTTATCTTTCCCGGCGCCTGCGCACTGCAGTACTCTGCTCTGCCCTCAACAGGGCAGAGCAGTGCACCTGCGCAGGAGCCGCGACGGGAAGCAAAGAAGAGGACGTCATCATTAGAAGATAGGAGGTGCTGGACCGGACCGCGACACCCATTGGACCAAAACCAGACCTGGACCGCCCCTGGGTGAGCATAATATAACTCGTTTTTCTTATCTTTCAGGTTACATCGGGGGCTTATTTACAGCATTACAGAATGCTGTAGATAAGCCCCTGAAGGCGGTGCCGGCAGCTGATAGTCGAAAAAATAGGTGACAGATTCCCTTTAAGCATGATGTAGTGGCAATTTCAGGATTACTTACAGTGCAGAAATGATACAAATATCTTCTTGCGGTGGGAAGGATTACCTTGTATCGGTAAAGAATACAAGGACATCACCTGATAGTAGGAGAGGGGAACATTGGACCAAATATTATGACATATTTTAGTGATAAGTCTTAAAACTAAGTGATGGGATTACTCGTTGAATTCTGGAGTAAATATGTCATAGTTGTAGCTACAAACATGAGCTACTTCTAGTAGGAACATGAGCCATTTAATAGGACACTAAAATATGAAAGAATAGGGGCATCTGGTGGAAAAAGGCCTCACCCAAATGCCATGATATAGATATGGGTTGTACGTACCCATAATACGACATCCACCATGTTATGTTCCTCAGAGTTTATATGAAAGCCCACAGAGGATGCCATATTACTAAAATATTGCTTCTAGGGAATAATTAATTGGTGCATGATGGCCTCATATTTTATAGTTCAGTAACTTGTAGTAAAGCATAAGCCCTACCTGAGAAATACAGAGAATGACACATCTCTATATGGCTATGTTCACACACATAATTTTTGCTGATTTTTTTCTGCAACTAAAACCTGGCAGTAAAAGTACTGCGTTCAAAGCGCCCATTTTCCAGTGTTTTCGCAGATTTTTTCTCAGTATTCTTGACATGTTTTATTTTGGCGTGGATTAGATTTGTACTTTGAGTAAAGTACATGTTTAGTAAAGTTAGCTTTACTCACGGAAAACGCTTTAAAAATGCCACAGTAAGCGCTGTTGAATTTTTTACAGCAATTTTTTAAAATTATTCATTGATTAGATGGAGGCCCGATGCTATCGCATCAGGAGAGTGGTAATGTCACGATGGGGGCAGGCTTTGCAGCGATTAGAATCTGTCCCCCCCATGTGCCACCCACCTAAGTTCATTTTAAAAATTGTCTGTGTCTGACCGTGCACAGAACATACCACAGCTCCTGGACAGGGGAGGAAGCAAAAGACAATACTGACATTACAGCAGGAGATCGCAGAGGATACATTTTGTAAAGAAAAATATTGTTTAAAACAGTCAGTGAAATATTTTACCTCACAAAATGAATCCTCTGTGATCCCCTGCTGTAATGTCAGTATTGTCTTTTGCTTCCTCCCCTGCCCAGGAGATGTGGTATGCTCCGTACATGGTCAGGCACAGACAATTTTTAAAATGAACTTTTGTTCGTGGGAAAGCCCCTTTAATATGACTGGCTTCCTCTGCCTGTAGACATGCGCATCTGCCACCGGGATCAGCTGAATGATTCACTACGCCTGCGCGGAATCCGCGCAGGCACGGTAAATCAGACTGCCGCCATCTTTGTGCAGACAGGTAGTGGCGGTCACATTAAAACTGCGCATGTGCTGCTCCTGTACAAAGGTGGCGGTGGACAGTGAATCATTTGGCTGATTCCAGGGGCGGCATGTTCACGACGGTGTTCCGCTGGTGATACCGCGCAAAAGGCTGCGTATGGTGTATACAGTGTGTGTGTGTGTGGTGCGTACGGTATATACAGAGTGTGTGTGGTGCATACGGTGTATATAGTGTGTGTGTGTGGTGCGTACGGCGTATGCTGAGTGTGTGTGTGGCGCATAAGGCATATACAGTGTGTGTTTGTGTGTGTGGTGCATACGGCGTATTTAGTGTGTGTGTGTGTGTGTGGTGCGACGGTGTTCCGCTGGTGGTAGCGCGCAAGAGGCTGATACCACCAACAATTTCCATATTGAGACACCCATCACTTGGGTGTCCCAATATGGCGGTTGGTGAACTTCCGCTGCTTGGAATTCTAGGATCCGGACACATCTGGACGGAACAGGATCTGAAGACATTACAAGGTAAGTATATATTAGATTTATGTAGATGAAAAAATACTGAAAGAATTGACATGCTGCACATTTAAAAAATGCAAAGAAGCTAAACAAAGGTGCACAAGATTTCTGAAGTCGCTTAGATTTTTCTGATACTGTAAAAAGCAGCTTTAAATTTGCATAAAAAAGTCACCATAAAAATGCTGTATGTGAACACAGCCCATCTCTCTACATGAATAGAATCACTCTTAAGCCATACTTGCCAACTCTCCTGTAATATCTGGAAGGATTCTGGAATAAAGTAAAACTTACCAGCCACACCTGCCTTAGACGTCATGGAAAGCAGTGATTCTAGGAGGTTTCTGAACTTATTTTGAGGTGTAAAGAGGTTAGTAACAGTAATAAAGAGGTTGGGCTTCAGAAAAAGGTTGTGGCTAGATCACAAATATATATTCCAACCATATGTTTGCCAAGTATGGCTTAAAACTGTGAATGTTGGGAATTAACCTGACTGTCTGGGGTAGAGTATTCCAGAGAACTGGTGCAGCTTGAGCAAAAACTTGGATCTCATAGTGGGAGATGTAGAATATGGAGTATATGAGTTATTATAATGATGGAAAGCAATGGTAGGGTTATAGAGATAAGTGAATCAATGTAGGGTGGTGCGGAACTGTGGAAAATTTGGTGTGCGAGAATGATAAGTTTAAATTGTATTCTGTAGCAGATAGGCAGCCAGTGCAGTGACTGGCACAGGGAAGAGACACTGGTTTTTTGGCTGGACAGAAAAGCGATCCTGGCTGTTTCATTCAGGATGGATTAAAGAGAGGAGAGTTTGGAGAAGGGAAGATCAATTTGCCACGTGTTATAACTTGAATAATCAGTGAAAAAGCTTTAATCATTTCCACAAGACAAATAAGGGTGGGTACTGGAGTTTTCTTGAGGTGCAATTGGCATGTGTGTGCAAATTTTTGGAAATTGGGACTGAAGACCATGTCTGAGTAAAAGTTGACCTTAAGACACTTAAGCCCCCGTCACACACAGCGAGATCGCTAGCGAGATCGCTGATGAGCCACAAGTTTTGTGACGCAACAACGATCTCACCAGCGATACTGCTGTGTGTGACACGTATCAGCGACCGGCCCCCCGCCAGGTATCGCTGATCGTGCACGAATGCCCTGGACATTTTTTTGATTGTTGGTTTCCCGCTGGCCAGCACACATCGCTGCGTTTGGCAGGCGGGAGACCAGCGATCAGCGAGCTGGACGCTGGTTTCCAATGTAAACCGCGGGTAACTAAGGGCGCACGTCACTTAGTTACCCGCTGTGTACCTTAGGTACCAGCGCGCTAGTGCTGGGAGCTGGTATCTAAGGTAAACAGCGGGTTTTTAAGCGCCACACGGCGCTTAAAAACCCGTTGTTTACCTTGGTTACCAGCTCCCTGCATCAGCACGCTGGTATCTAAGGTACACAGCGGGTAACTAAGCAACCTGCGCGCTTGTTACCCGCGTCGTCACTGTCCTGATCACTGCTGAGATTTGCCTGTTTGGCAGCTCACCAGTGATCATGTAGCGACACACCAGCGATCCTGACAAGTTGATATCGTTGTTGGGATCGCTGGTGCATCGCTATGTGTGACGGGGCCCTTACTGTGAGGCTGAAATATAATTAGGCATTGTCAGTGAAGAGACGATATTGGAAACCACATGTCCTGATAGTTTATCTGATAGGGGCTTTGTAGAGAGAAGAGGATCTAGAACTGAACCCTGAGAAAAGCTTCTATATTGCACATTTAATTCTTTTTAGGGTCAGTGTTAAAAGGAATTTGTTGCCAGTTTTGTACTGTGTCAACTAAAACTATGACCTTAATCAGCGCCTGTGCAGCAGTCCATCAGTGGTTATATAACCACTTGACTCCCCCTGTATACCTCCCAAAAATCCTCTGAAGTTCTCCTGTGCTGTATGTTAATCCTGTCAGTCCGGTCTGATGGGCATGGTTTCTGAGGTCTTTATCCCTCCCCGCGTCTTCTATTTCCCTCCTCTCGGCTGCTGATAGTCATCCTCCTGATGTAATTGACGTAGATGACACTGCCTGCGTCATCCACATAGCCAGACAAAATCTCGCGATTGCGCAGAGAAATCACCGACTTGTACCTGCGCATTATGCTTTGCACTCTTGCGGGCAGATCCTAAATTATAACGGCGCATACTTCAGGGTGGCCTGTGGGCAGGTCTTTTTTTATTCTTTCCTTTCTTTCTTTGGCTTAGAGCAGGAAGATAAGACTCTGCCTACAGTCCTGCCTTGGAGCACGGGCATCTTTTTAACTGACAAATTCTAACATTGATTACACAAGAACCACAAGACGGATTTCTTCACCCCAGGTATCATTTTAATCAGTGTAGGCAGCGGCAACATGACAATGTCTGTAGTTTACTTGGCAAAATCCTGCTAACAGGTTCGCTTTAAGGGTTCTATGATGATTGTAGGTGGTCAGGTATTTTGGGGTTGTAAAATAAAATGTGATCATATTTTGGCCTGAAAGAACCAGAATGAATCAAAGCAACAGCTTCTTTTGTCTGTGAATTCAGTTAGGCAGGGTTTTCTTTTCATAATAAGGATATTTACGAGACAAGGCATGATGAATTCAGGCATAAGACACAGACGATAGATACAAAAAGTTTTTCCTATGTTTCAGACTTCACCTAGAGTATAGCCAACCTTTTTACATTAATATTTTTAATTATTGCATTTTTGGCAGAGTCTCTTCAGTGATTTACGGTTGGCTATCTCTTTCACTAATATGAATCCATAGCAGACTGTGTCACAAAGTCAGATATGTGTGTAACAAAGCTTGTTTGTCTAATATGAATGCTTTGAGGATAGTACTATCTGATTTGGCTGCTTCCTGTGCTGGTATTCATTGTAGAGAAGACAGTTTCTTCATTAACTTCTCATAGGAGAACCATGAAGCCGCCATGTACTTCAATTGATAAGACAGGCACATGAAATTATACTCTAAATTTAAATATAGTTTAATACAAGGGAAAATTAAACTTAAAAAATGACAAAATTATATAAAAAAAAACCCTATTTTTGTTACTGACTTCCGCACGTTACTATACAATAAATAAGAAACTACAAATAAAATTGAAAAATCTAGCGCAGTATAAAAATGGAGCGTTTTCCATAACAACCAAGCTGACTGATTGGATTTCAGCTCTAATTTTTAGAAATCCCCTAGGAAAAATGAAATAAGCAATCTAATCGGTTTCTATGGGTAACTTCTCCACAGTTTTTTTATTTGAATATGTTTTTACCAGAATTACCACTGGAAATTGGACAGAAAAGGCAAGGAGTAGAGTTGAGCGAAACGGGTCGAAAAATTTCAAAAGTCGCCGACTTTTGGCAAAGTCGGGTTTCATGAAACGAAACCTGACCCTAGAATGAGGTCGGCCACGAGGTCGGCGACTTACGCGCCAAAGTCGCGTTTCAAAAGTTTGTTTTGCGCTCTTTTTCAGCCAATCAGGATCCACGGACACTGTGGGCAACGTGATGACATAGGCAAGGGTCACCACCATCTTTCAGAAGAGCATGCAAGTGATTGGCTTGCTTTGGTGGGCGTCACAGGGGTTATAAAAGGGCGTGCACGCCGACCGCCATCTTACTTCTGCCGATCTTAGCATAGGGAGAGGTTGCTGCTGCTGATTCTGTAGGGAGAGCGTTAGGCAGGGAAGAAGAAAAAAAAACTGCTTCTGCTGCTAGCGATTTTGCCTGTACAACACACCAGTCACTGTGTGTGCAATGCAAGGGGAGGCTATATTGTGGTGGATCAGCGGTGTTGGTTGTTAGGCTGCCTTCTAAGGCTTCCTGACAGCTGCATTGCTGTTTACCCACTGCTCTGCAAACTGCTTTTTTAAAAGCAATCCCAATTTTTTTTTTGTCCTGCTGAGGTACTGAGCGTGCATTTTTTCACACCATACAGCGGTGTACGCTCCTCACACAGTACCGTGTAACGGCTGTTATCACAGCCACAGTGAAGCTATCTGTGTGTCACTCTGTGAGAATAAGTCGAGGACATGTTCCGTTCTTACAGACCTGCACCTACTAGTTTTGTCTAGCTTTCAAACAGTTAAATATATTTGCTGTTTGATCACATTCAAAACTATAGAGAGACAGCGTGTGTCAGTCCGTATACTTAAAAAACACGGAGCTTGACAATTTTACGTACACCGGACAGCCGTGTACGTGCACGCTCCTCTCAGTACCGTGTAACGGCTGTTATCACGGCCACAGTGAAGCTATCTGTGTGTCACTGTGGAAGGATAAGTGGAGGACTTGTTCCGTTCTTACAGACCTACACTCTAGGGAGATTCCTATTCTGCCCAATTATACATACACCTTGTAGTTTGTGATACACTAGCCAATTTCTGCCTGTGACATAGCGCTCTGATATTCAGTAGGCCTCACACAATCCAAAAGTGTCCAGTGTCCACTAGTGTGTGCAGAAATTCAAAATCTCCCTTATCCTGTAGTCACTTTTTTCACACCTGTGCCATCGAGCCTGTGACATAGCGCTCTGATATTCAGTGGGCCTCACACAATCCATAAGTATCCAGTGTCCACAAGTGTGTGCATAAATTCAAAATCTCTGTGATGCTGTAGTCACTTTTTTCACACCTGTGCCATCGAGCCTGTGACATAGCGCTCTGATATTCAGTGGGCCTCACACAATCCAAAAGTGTCCAGTGTCCACTAGTGTGTGCAGAAATTCAAAATCTCCCTTATCCTGTAGTCACTTTTTTCACACCTGTGCCATCGAGCCTGTGACATAGCGCTCTGATATTCAGTGGGCCTCACACAATCCAAAAGTGTCCAGTGTCCACTAGTGTGTGCAGAAATTCAAAATCTCCCTTATCCTGTAGTCACTTTTTTCACACCTGTGCCATCGAGCCTGTGACATAGCGCTCTGATATTCAGTGGGCCTCACACAATCCAAAAGAGTCCAGTGTCCACTAGTGTGTGCAGAAATTCAAAATCTCCCTTATCCTTTAGTCACTTTTTTCACACCTGTGCCATCGAGCCTGTGACATAGCGCTGTGATATTCAGTGGGCCTCACACAATCCATAAGTATCCAGTGTCCACAAGTGTGTGCAGAAATTCAAAATCTCTGTGATCCTGTAGTCACTTTTTTCACACCTGTGCCATCGAGCCTGTGACATAGCGCTCTGATATTCAGTGGGCCTCACACAATCCAAAAGTGTCCAGTGTCCACTAGTGTGTGCAGAAATTCAAAATCTCCCTTATCCTGTAGTCACTTTTTTCACACCTGTGCCATCGGGCCTGTGACATAGCGCTCTGATAGTCAGTGGGCCTCACACAATCCAAAAGTGTCCAGTGTCCACTAGTGTGTGCAGAAATTCAAAATCTCCCTTATCCTGTAGTCACTTTTTTCACACCTGTGCCATCGAGCCTGTGACATAGCGCTCTGATATTCAGTGGGCCTCACACAATCCAAAAGTGTACTCAGTCTCTCATCCGCGTACACTGGGTGTGAACGCCCACATTGCCAAACTAATCTCGTTTGAGATGATGCCCTATCGGTTGGTGGAAAGCGCAGCTTTCCGCGAACTCATGGCCTATGCAGTACCACGCTATGACCTACCCAGTCGCCACTTCTTCTCTCGCAAAGCCATCCCAGCCCTGCACCATCATGTAAAAGACCGCATTGTCCATGCACTCAAGCAGTCAGTGAGTGGAAAGGTGCACCTCACAACTGATGCATGGTCCAGTCGGCATGGCCAGGGGCGTTACTTGTCCATCACTGCGCACTGGGTTAATGTTGTGGATGCAGGGTCCACAGGGGACAGCGGTGGTGGGACAGTGCTGCCTAGCTCACGGTATAGGAAACAGTTGGCTGTAGGCGTTCGACCCTCCTCCTCCAGAAGCGAAAGCTCGTCCACAGAGCGCAGTCGTACGAGCACTCCATCTGCAGCTGCCACTGTTGCACACGAGGTGTCCCCCTATCGAGCAGCTAGTGGAAAGCGTCAGCAGGCTGTGTTGCAGATGATGTGTTTGGGCGACAGACACACCGCCGAGGTGCTGGCCGAGTACTTGAAGCGACAAACTGAGTCATGGCTGGGCAGTGTACATCTTGAGGCAGGCAAGGTAGTTAGTGATAACGGCCGTAATTTTGTGGCAGCCATAGCCCTTTCAAAACTCAGCCACATACCTTGCTTGGCTCACACCTTGAACCTGGTGGTGCAGTGCTTCCTCACAAATTATCCGGAGTTAACAGCCCTGCTCCAGAAGGTGCGAAGACTGTGCGCGCACATCCGCCGGTCGCCTCTACACTCCGTTCATATGCAGAAGCTGCAGCGATTGCTCCACCTTCCCAATCACCGCCTCATTATCGACATTGCAACAAGGTGGAACTCCACCCTGCACGGGTGGAGCGGCTGTGCGAGCAGAGGCAGGCCATAATGCATTTGTGGGAGGATACACGGCCAGGCACTTTGAGAGCAGACATGGAGTTGACAGGTGTGCAGTGGTCGAAGCTGAAAGACCTCTGTAAAGTCCTTCAGTGTTTTGAGGAATGCACACGGCTGGTAAGCGCAGACGACGCCATCCTAAGCATGAGCATCCCACTTATGCGTCTGCTCATGCAAACTTTGACGCACCTTAAGGAGCAGGCGTCTGCAGCCAATGTTGATGAGGAGGAAGAGGAGGAGGGAATCCTTGATGACATTCAGCCATTGTCTGCTCAGGGACCTCTCCTGGACGAGGTGGAGGAAGAAGAAGAGGAGGAGGATGATGATGGGGATGATTACTTAGGGGAGGAGGATGCATCTCGTGGGGCAAGTGAAAATGTTGGCGTGGCAAGGTCTGGTACAGGGTTTGTGCGTGACTGGAGGGATGTGGATTTGCCAGAAAGTGCTCCTCCACCCAGCACTCGCAGTGCATCATTGACACCGGGAACATTGGCCCACATGTCAGATTATGCCTTGCAGATCCTAAAAAGGGACCCCCGCATTGCCAAAATGATGAACGATGACGACTACTGGTTGGCCAGCATCCTGGATCCACGCTATAAAGGCAAATTACAAAACATCATGCCACAGGAGAACCTTGACCTAATATTGGCTAATAAACAAGCAACTCTGGTAAATCGGTTGCTTGAGGCATTCCCAGCACACAGCAGCGGTCATGGTTCTCACACGAGCCGTACGGGCCGGGGGCAGCTTGGCAGAGGTGTTCATGGTGCACACAGCAGAAGTGGCATTGGAGACAGGGGTTTCATGACAATGTTGTGGACTGATTTTTCAAGTACCGCTCACACAACTGGTAATACTGCTTCGATGGAAAGTGACAGGAGACAGCAGTTGTCAACTATGGTTACAAACTACTTTTCCTCCCATATCGATGTTCTCCCACACAGGTCATTCCCCTTTGAATATTGGGCCGCTAAACTGGACACCTGGCCTGAATTGGCACAATATGCCTTACAGGAGCTCGCTTGCCCAGCTGCAAGTGTGCTATCGGAAAGAGTCTTCAGTGCAGCTGGATCAATCCTGACAGAAAAAAGGACCCGTCTGTCAACCCAAAATGTGGATGATCTAACCTTCATTAAAATGAACCATGCATGGGTTTCCAAGGATTTTGTCCCACCTTCCCCTGATGACACATAGGGTGACAGAAAAATGGCTTGCTTTGGTCCACCTCTTCCTGGGACTTGACCTATTTCGCCTTTTGCATCAGCTGAATGTCCAACATCAACATATGCCACTTTCTAAAACTCCCTAACTGTGCTGCCTCCCCCCCCATGGCCGGGGTCACCACCTAGCGCACGACACCGTGCGAGTGCCGTTGCCCTGGACAGGTGGGTAGGCCGACTCTTGGGCACGGGCACTGGCACAGGGTCCCTCATAGTGCAATCAAGTGTCTCTGATGGTGGTGGTGCACACCCGCCATCAGACACACCGCCGTACTATGAGGGGCCCAGTGCCAGTACCGATGCCCACGAGTGGGCCCCCCTTGCTTGGGCAGGGCCCCAGCATTTGCAATCTTTACCTCTCCCTGCTTCTCCGCTGTGTAGTCTGGGCCGTCAAATCCATACTGTGCCTGACACCGTCTGAGCCTGCCTCCTGATGTATAGACATATATTTTGAATGTGTACGCTATCCATACATGTTATCCGGGGATACGGTACCCTTTCTCACCTTTGTGCAATCACGTGCAATCCATACTGGGCCTAACACCGTCTGAGCCTGCCTCCTGATGTATAGACATATATTTTGAATGTGTACGCTATCCATACATGTTATCCGGGGATACGGTACCCTTTCTCACCTTTGTGCAATCACGTGCAAGCCATACTGGGCCTAACACCATCTGAGCCTGCCTCCTGATGTATTGACATATATTTTGAATGTGTACGCTATCCATACATGTTATCCGGGGATACGGTACCCTTTCTCACCTTTGTGCAATCACGTGTAATCCATACTGGGCGTGAGAACGGCTGGCGAGCTGTTAAGCAAGCTACAGCACCTGTGGTTTGCACACGTAAGTTTTTCATTTTTTCAGGAATGACGGTTAGGCCTAATTCCGGAACTGCGGTTGACCTGCACTTACTGGGAAATTATCGTTCGCATGTAATAATTGTAATCAGTGATCCCCATCACTAACGTTGTTCAGCGGGTTATCTGCACCTGTAAGCGACAAACGCTGGCCTTTTCAGTGTAGCGCACATGCAGCCACGGACATGTAAGGGCATGACACACCAGTTATTGGCCAATCTCATGTGCCAGAGCCTCACGTGTCCCTCTAGTAAGCCGGACTCGGACCGCGGGGCATGACGGAGTCTCGTTCGTTAACGGAATTAAGCTTGCAATGTGTGCATCTTTTCTGTAGCTGGCATGGTTGAGGTTTCCCAGGTGGAGTCGAATTTAACCGTAGGCTCCACTCCTGGTGGTGCCCTTCTGGACATTCCTTTAAGGTTCAGCTTTGCAACCATACTGCCCACGCAAAACAAACTCTTTGCCTTCATGAACGCTGTTTGGAGGGTCATGACTCGTGGGAATAACGCCGCCCAATCAGTTAACCTGCTAGAGAGATCCTTCGTTGCTCCCAAGCATGACATCACACTCCCTAGGAGGAAGGTAATGCCACTGTGGCGACCGTACTCCTGGGGGCGACCCAAGTGCACTGATGCCCAGCCACTGCTCGATGAATCTGCTGGTACATTGACCCAGACCACTACATTCCCCTCGCACGCTACACGGCCTGAATCTGACCCTGATGAAACTCAGGTTACCCTTCCCATATACAGTTCCATCTTACACGGTGACAAAGAGGAAGCTGCAGATGAAAGTGCAGGTTCGGCCCACCCGCCATCAGACACACCACCGTACTATCAGGGGCCCTGTGCCAGTGCCGTCGCCAACGAGTGGGCCCCCCCTGCTTGCTCAGGATCACAGCACTTGCAAGGTTGAAATACTGTGCAGTGAGATGGAACATGGGGACGACGAGGAGTCCAGACTAGTACAGGGATTCCCTAGCGAGGAGACTTATTTGATTGTTTTCAATGTTGGGACAGCAATTTTTGGGGAGCACTATACTCTGGAGAATGATAGATGGGGCCCACCATACACTGGAACATTCCAAAGGTGGACATCAGACACTGGGGCAGCATTTACAGGGCCCATTATACACTAGAGCATTAGAAATGGGGCCCATTATGTTTGGAGCATTATTTGGGCCCATAAGACAGTGGAGCTTCATCCATGGGGACCAACATATACTGTAGCATTATGTGGAGCTCATCATATACTGTTTCAAACATTATATGGGACCAATGATTCTGTATGGAGAAATAGATGGGCCTCGTCATGAGATGTAAAAAGTGAAGTATTTTTCATTGTACTATACCGCTATTTCTCTGCCGTATCGGAGCATGATGAGTTGTGGTATGTGTTAAAGGGGCGCTCTTTCACCCAGGGCACATGAAAACCTTGAGCCAGCCCTACCCCCCCACAACTTTAGCCAAATAACCCCCATTTTTCAGTGCGTAACTTGTATTATGAAGTTAATTAAGGTTGACAAGCTTAAGTAAGAAGAATTGATGCTTTTGGCATTCAAATGGGCACTGTAGGTGTGTTTCCTGTCCTCCTCTCACTGCCGACTTTTATTCCCCATTGACTTACATTGGGTTTCGTGTTTCGGGACGACCTCGACTTTTCCCTATAATCGGCCGATCTTGCTCGACCCGACTTTTGGAAAAGTTGGGTTTCACGAAACGAAACTCGACCCTAAAAAACCAAAAGTCGCTCAACTCTAGCAAGGAGTCTTTTCATGATCAAAACTCTTAATCCATTATTTATGTATATACTGTGACATCACTCTATACACCTTTTTTTAACTGTGATATCATTGTGTATATTATCCCTGTATTGTGATCTCACTCTGTCCATTATCCCTGTACCGTGATAACACTGTGTGTTCATCACATCACACCTGTACAAAAAATGACTGTGTCCATCATCCTCTACTGCAACATCACTGTGCACATTATCCCTGTACTACGACACTACTGTGTGCATCATATCTGTACTATGACATGATGTCAGCACCGCCATGGCTAGTCCCGCTGCCGCCTCTGTACTCACCGCTGGCCCCGCTGCCGCTTCTGCCTCCAGCCCGGGTTCTTCCTCCCTCACTGCTCCGGTGCGTGCCTCCGGTCCTTCTCCTTTCCGGCGGGTGGCTTCCCGGCGCGCTCCTCCTCTTCCCTCGTCCGCGCGCGCTGTGCCTCTGCGCACTCGCCAGGGCGTCAGACCGCGCGTCCCTGCTGTGCTGCCGCCCGCCAGTGTGACCTGACCCGGATCCACCTCCTGACCAATCAGGGGCCACCACCAGGTATTTCAGGCTGCCCTCCCTTAGTGGAGGCGCCTGACTATCGAGTTAGCTTCTCGCTGTGTCCAGGCCCTGCTCACTTCCGCTAGCCCCTTGCTTCAGCTCGCTCTCCTGGTCCCCATGGTTCTCCTGCCTGTGCCTCTGCTAACCCTTTTGTGTCTCCTTTCCTTTTGCAGTTCACCTCTCCCCTGCCTCCTCCAGGTTCCCGCTGTCCTCCACCGTTCCGCCTCCAACTCTCTCCTCCCCCGGACTCTGGTTATCCCAGACATCTCGCCAGATTCCCCACCGCTCACCAGCTGCTCACCCTCTTGAGCCGTCCCCTGGTCCTGGCTGCCGTGACGCTTGAACTCCTTGAGCCTGCTCCCAAACGGTCCCTGTATAGGGGTCAGTCCACCTGGTGCGCTCGCTCGAGGAGGGTTCAGCATCACGGTCCAGTGGGTCCACTCTTGCTCCCGTCACCAGCAGCGTAACATGTGACTGTGTGTATGACCTCATCCCTGTACTATGAATGTGTCAATTATCCTTCTACTGTGGATATCACTGTCTCCATTATCTACTCTATGAAATCACTGTGTGCATTATCCCTATACTATAACATCAATGAGTGCAGTATCCCTACACTATAACATCACTGTGTGCAGTATCCTTATACTATGACATTACTGTGTGCATTATCCCTATACTGTGACATCACTGTGTGCATTATCCTTATACTATAACATCACTGTGTGCAATATCCCTATACTATGACATCAGTGTGCATTATCCCTATAGTATGACATCACTGTGTACATTATCCCTATACTGTGACATCACTGTGTGCATTATCCCTCCACTATGACATCACTGTGTGCAGTATCACTACACTGTAACATCACTGTGTGCAGTATCCTTATACTATGACATAATTGTGTGCATTATCCCTATACTATATCATCACTGTGTGCATTATCCCTATACATGACTTTACTATGTTCATTATCTTTTTACTATAAAGTTGTTGTGTTCACTATCCCTGTGCTTTGATATCACTGTGCCAATTATTCTTGCGCTGTGACATTACTTTGAGCATTATTCTTGTGCATTATATAATGTCACAAGGCACAAAATAAAAATCACAATAATCTAAATTTGGGCAATGCGAATAAGCCAAATAAAAGCGATATATTCTAACATATTTTCAGTGTTATAATATAATGATCATTCTCTGCATTGTAATTAAAATATATACCATATATACTCGAGTATAAGCTGATCAGAGTATAAGCCGAGGCACCTAATTTTGCCACGAAAAACTGGGTAAGCTTATTGACTTAAGTATAAGCCGGGTATACATTGTCCCTTTATCCTTGTCCTGCATGCATGGCTCCCCCGTTCCCTGTCGTTGTATGCATGGCTCCCCCGGTCCCTGTCGTTGTATGCATGTTTCATATTAAAAACAAACATCCTACTCACCTTCCTGCATGCCCTGATGCAGCTTGTTCCAGCGCCAGCAGCTCTTCCTGCCAAGCGATCACGTGGCCCCGCTCATTAATGTAATGAATATTCACTCCATGCCTAGGGGAGTGGAGAGGTGTGTATATTCATTACCTTAATGAGCGGTGCCACGTGATCTCTCGGCACAGGAAGAGCTTCCGCTTCGGGACAAAAGAGATGCTGCGAGGGCGTCAGGACCAACAAGATGCTGCAAGGGCATGCAGGAGGGTGAGTAGGATGTCTTCTGGAAGCCGTTGGCTGCAGGTATCACTGTGTGCGCTGTAAGAGAAATTAATATTCATTTCTCTTTAGCATTGGGCACAGTGACACCCACAGCCGCTGGCTCCTGCTTCCTGTGACACGCTGCTCTGCGGTTTCCCCTCCCCCACCAGCCCTCGAATAATTGACTTGTGTATAAGCTGAGGGGGGCGTTTTCAGTACAAAAAAATGTGCTGAAAAACTCAGCTTATACTCTAGTATATATGGAAACTCTTTATTCTTAGCAAACTGTGGACTGTTTAGCAATGGCTTCATGTGACTTGCCTTCCACTAGAGGCTGGAGGGGGTTAAGAAAATGTGTCCTATGATATTGTAGTTTTAGACAATTAAAAATAATCTTTCTAAAAAAATGATTTCTCCATTAAATATGTTACATGTCTGTACATGAAAATACATGAATAGAGACAACAAAATCGTTCAATACCATTTACTGTCCCGAGAGGATACATTCGTCATTCCACATAAGAACATTATTTTTAGTATGTGTGTAGAAAGTGTCTTGTGGATTGAGTTTGCTTTTAATGCCAACTTTAATACTTTTGCCCAGACTATTTGCATTCTTATGGATGACATCATATCAATACAAGAGGCTGGCTTGTCACTTTACACGACTGCTAAAGTCAGTCCGTCTCCTGTAAACAGATACATTGAGCCAGAAGGAAAATTTCTCCGATGCTCGCGGCCAAATGGAAGCTCTCTCATCAGTTTTGGCCTTCGGAGCTTGAACCAATTAATTTCCCAGATTGGGGCATGATGTAATTGATTAAAGTATTAAAAGTGGAGAAGCTGGAGAGCAGCAGAAAAGATGTTTATTATCAGTTTGTTAATGCCGGAGTTTGTTGGACATGCACTTGCTAGAGCTTGAAATTCTCCGGAGACGTCATTCACAGTCCGTAAACGTAAAACAATCATCTCTTTATCTTAAACTTCTCTTTAAGAGTAGTAAGGAAATTCACTCTGAAAAGAAGAACGTGGTTTCATCTTGAAACGTTCATGGGTAACTTTATGTTGTAGGGAAGAATTATGTCGTTCTAAATTGCATCCGGCACAACCAGGACCAACACAGAATTTCTTAGCTCCTTACAGGACAACATTTGGCCCCTCTCCCTGAGAAATATATAAATACACCTCTCTCTGATTCATCATGTCATATTACATTTTCGTAAGACATTCTAACATTTTCTGTCCATTAGAAAATAAGTTAGATGTCAGTTCATATTTTATTGACAACATAATTGGCTCAGCTGTACCGCATTCATTCTTATAGGGATTTCCAAAATATATATTTTTTTAATTATTATTTTTTTAAATGAAAAAGAGACAAACATTAATCACCCATATGTGCGCAGAATTGTTGTGCAACTAAATGAAAAACGCATATTTTCCCATTTGCTAAATTGTTTATTTTCATCTGTTACAATAAGAATAATAACCAAACAAGTCAACTGTACAAAAATACATTTAAAAAAAAAAATATATCAGTGACCAATATGGTTGGCCACCCTTCTGTTCAATACTAGTCGTAAGCTCCATCGATGGAGTCTGTCAGCTTCTTTATCTGTTGATGATCAACTTTTTGGGTCAGAACAAGCTGAAGCGATTGGACGATTGCAGCTTCAAGTCCCCTGTGGGGACTGTTTAATACAGTAAAAAAGGTTTTTAAAAATACGAAGAAAAAAAACACAAAGTTCAAATCACCACCCCATTTGCCTCATTGAAATTAAAAATATTAAAAAAGATAAAAATACAGATAATTGGTATTGCTGCATTCAGAAATGTCTGATCTATAAAAATATAAAAATAAATTAATCTGATCAGTAAACAGCGTAATGAGAAATAAAAATTAAAAAAAGATTTCTGCTTTTTTGGACACCGCAACATTGCAATAAAAGGCAATAAAAGGCGATCAAAACATCAATCTATCCCAAAATGGTATCAGTAAAAACATCAGCTCATGGTGCAAAAAAATAGCCCTCACACAGCCCCAGATCCTGAAAAATGAGAATGTTACAGGTCTCAGAAAATGGTGACAAAAGGGAAAAAAAATTTCAACAAATTTTCTATTTTTTTTCTCCACTTAAATAAAAAAAACTCTAAATGTTTGGTATCTGCATACTCATACTGAACTGGGGAATCATATTGCCAGGTCGATTTTACCATATAGGGAACATCGTAAAGAAAAAAAAAACAATTGTGGAATTTTACTTTTTTTTTTCAAATTTCACCGCACTTGGAATTTTTTTCTCTTTTTTTCAGTACACTATGTGTTAAAATTAATGGTGTCATTCAAAAGTCCAACTATACCACAAAAAAAACAAGTCCTCATATGATTATGTGGATGGAAAAATAAAAAAAAAAAAAGTTACGGCTCTTGGAAAAAAGGGAGGAAAAAATGGAAAAAAGGAAATTTTTTTCTGGGGTGAAAGGGTTAAAACCTTTTCTGGCCGCTGAGTAATGGAGACTTTGATGCTGCAATGGAAAATTTTCCTGAATACAAATCATGTTTATCTTGTAAGATGCAGACTTTTTCCTGTACTGCTGATTGAATAAAGTGTCTTCTAAAACTGGGAGTAGGTATGTGAGTTGATTTTGAGTCCATCTTCAACACCAAAAGGTCCAAGTAACTCATCTTTAATAATCCCATCCCATAGCAGTGCCCACCTCCACCTTGTTGGCGTTTGAGTGGAGGTAGAGAACTGTGCCCGTTACTGATCCAGCCACGGGTTTATCCAACTGGTCTGTCAAGAGTCACTCTCATCTCATCAGTCCATAAAACCTTTGAACAATCTGTCCTCAAATATTTCTTGGCCCAGTCTTGATGTTTCTCCTTCTGTGTCTTGCTCAGTGGTGGTCCGGTTTCAGCCTTCCTTACCTCAACTGTGTCTCTGAACACCTTGTACTTCTGGGCCTCCAGGGAGGCTGTAGTTCTGGAATATGACAGCACTGGAGGATCATGGCTTCCTGGTCTCTTCAGGTTTGATTCTTCTCACATCTTTGACAGTAAATGGGTCACTTTTTTTCTGAACATGTTTCTTGTGACCCTGTTGACCATTTGCAACAAAACTTTTGATGATTCTGTGATTGTGCGTCAATATCTCAGCAATTTCATGAGTGCTGCAACCCTCTGTAAGACTTGTAAGACATTTTGACTTTTCAGAATCAGTTAAATCTGTTTTTGGCCCATTTTGCCTGAGGAAAACAAGCTGCGTAATAATTCGGCACACCTTGATAACGGGTGATGATTTCGTTAGGCCTCACCCTCCTCATCACACAAATACACATCACCTGATCTGCTTCTTCCATTCAACATTCAAGTTTATACAGTTGGGAGATTGAAGATCTGAATAAAAATGGTGATCTGGTCAAGATAGTCATCGATGTATCACGAAAAGTTTGTTATGGTCCAACGCACAAAATCCTGAGAATCTCTGTATAAATTCTATTGTATGGGGGTTTTCTCATAAACTGTAATATAAAGTATATAGTGGACTGTATTGGTCTATGAATAGTTTCATGAAAGGAAGTTATTATCTGTGATAAAAGCAGTTGTTGACATTAGAAATGCAGAGGGGAAATTTAATAAAAAGAAAACAAATGTGGCTGGTGAATGGAAGGCAGAGCAATGCCAGATGTGCTTGTAAATATTTGCCCGGAGGCAATGCTTGGATTACTACCTCTAAGATTAGTTAGACAGCGGGAAAGCTTGTTATGAAGTCCTCTCTTACAGTAATATAAAGGGACAGCATTGGATAGATTAGACTTTTATTTATCAGGCGCTCGGAGTTTTGCATATACTTTGACAACTTTTCGTAGTTTCCTTCCTGCTCGGCAAAGTGATTACAGGATAATTTCTTAGCGAGTCATAAATCTGGGATGATCTGACCCAATGGCCTACATTCCAGAAATCATTGTGTTAAATCTTGATGAAAAACACCTGACTTGTTAAAGATCAACTCCAGTCAGATATGAAAATCCTCCGACTCGTTCAGAGTCATACTCCCGTCCGCAGGGTGCAGCATAACAGTAGTTGGTGCTGCAGCAGTAAATTAATTTAGTTGGTCCAAAGGCTCAAAGGGTTTGAAAAATGATGATCTCTGTTCTGGAGTCAGAGCAGTTGTCACTTCCCTTCCTCTTCCGAGTTTTGCAGGTTACACAGAGTACATTACTCAGCAGGGGGCAGCAATGAGTACAGGAGAAAGTGCTTCCCTGGGTAAAAAAAAAAAAAAAAGGGGGAGGTAAATCAGGAATAAAAATCTGTCCTTTTGCTAAAAACTGTAGGATTTTTAATTGATTGTATAAATATTAATATAAGTTTAACATGGTGCACAGTTTTCAGGTACTTTTACGCTATATGGTTATGAGCATTCATAGGAACGCGCGTTTCAGTATAATTGTGCAGTGTAAACAGGCTGACGATCACCTAGCAGATAAATTTCAGCAGATGACAGAGCTGTTTTTAAAATAAATCACTATAGAAAGACCAACACTGTTATTACCGCCATATGGTGGCCATATACTGGTAGAAATCAGTCCATTAGAACATGCAATAGATTACAGTACAGTTACAGATGGTGATTTACAGTTGACCTTCTTTCTGGTGGAGTTGTTCACTTTTCCAATCTTTTCCATCTGGCCCTGACCTACACAACAACTTCTCCAGCCACTGCTTGGTTACAGAGATTACAACAAAAATACATTTGTTCACATTTCCTGCACCGTCCCCATCTATCTCCAACTTGCACAAACTGCATATCCTGCTAATACCTCAATACTGAGAAGCTTCTGCAATATGTGCACCTATTACTGCACCTGCTGTGTGCCCTGTAGATCGTTATCCAAGAAGTATCATTTCTCCTTGCGGAGAATGACATGCTAAGCCTGTCGAGGTGAGGAGACAAAGCCGCAATGCTCCTCTGGGAAATATGCTAATTATGCAAATTGTCTCTTCAGAGAGGAAGAGGACTAGAACTCTAGTGCCACCTATTGGAGGTAGCAATCCTAAAAGTCAATGTTGACCCTTTAACGAGCCTAGTTACATGACTTAGGATAAAAGCCAAGCCAGAATCTCCAAACAAACCTCTAGAATACTAGAATATAGTAATGCCGTGTGCAAGTGCCCTAGAAAATAGTACCCGCATTTTGTTCCCTAGAAAGTAATAATGTCCTCTGTGTGCCCCTTTGGCAGTCACAATAACCTGAGTTCCCCTATAACAATAAATGTCCACTTAATATTTAATAGTATCCCAAGTCTTTCCCCTGTAAAGCCCCCCACTACACAGTATGATGCTCTCCTATACATAGTGTAATACCCCCTCACTGTATAGTACGACCCATACAGTATAACGACCCTTAGCAGCCCCCAACACTCCATATAGTATAATATAGTATACTAGCCTCCACATACTATAATGCACCATATAGTCCTCAATATAGTATAATGCACTATCCATTGGCCTCTATATAGTAAAAATGCACTCTCCATAGGCCTCCATATAATATAATGCACTCTCAATAGGTAGACTATATAGTATAATGCACTCCCCATAGGCAGACTCTATATTGTATACTGCAATCCCCATAGGCACACTGTATATAGTATAATGCACTCTCCATAGGTCTCCATATAGTATAATACTCTTCTCATAGGCAGACACTATATCTTATAATGTACTCCCCACAGGCAGACTCTCGATAGTATAATGCACTCCCTATTGTCCTCCATACAGTATAATGCACACCCCACAGGCAGCCTCTATATAGTATAACGCACTCCCCATAGTAAACTAAATAGCAAAGCCACTAAGGAAGACTCAAGGTCTCCAAAAATTAATTTTTAAACAGCAGAAAAAAAGGCAGCAACACTTACCTGCAGAAAAAAAGGCAGCAACACATACCTGCCCAGGTCTAAGAACAAATGCACTGCAGGGTGCAGCCAGCCCATAAAGCAAGATGTTAGCACACAGGTGCAAAATACCAGATTAACAGCAACTCTCCACATACCCATTCCTGGAGGGGGTGACTGCCCAGTATAAAATTGCACAATAAAGGCCCACATAGGGTGCTGTTCACACAAGGGAAATACACAGTGTCTGGCTCACAGCCTATTAGTCACGCCCCTACTATTCGACTAGGCGGGCTGGCCAGCACACCCTCAATGCATCCCAGTGTGAACACCATACGAGACCAAACGTATTTGGGCTCGACTGAACCCTGAAAATTAATATAGTGCAAAAAGTACACAATTAGTGAGGTATTAGCTGATATTTTGGCCAAAATACTTGAGCCCGTAAACTGTGCCAAAGTTCCTCACGCTTACGGGTCCCTACTAGAGTTGAGCGACTTTTGGTTTTTTAGGGTCGCGTTTCGCTTCGTGAAACCCGACTTTTCCAAAAGTCGGGTCGAGCAAGATCGTCCGATTATAGGGAAAAGTCGGGGTCGTCCCGAAACACGAAACCCAATGTAAGTCAATGGGGAATAAAAGTCGGCAGAGAGTGGAGGACAGGAAACACACCTACAGTGCCCATTTGAATGCCAAAAGCATCAATTCTTCTTACTTAAGCTTGTCAACCTTAATTAACCTCATAATACAAGTTACGCACTGAAAAATGGAATGTTGGAATGTTCCAGTGTATGGTGGGCCCCATCTATCATTCTCCAGAGTATAGTGCTCCCCAAAAATTGCTGTCCCAACATAGAAAACAATCAAATAAGTCTCCTCGCTAGGGAATCCCTGTACTTGTCTGGACAGGTGCTGTAGCTTGCTTAACAGCTCGCCAGCCGTTCTCACGCCCAGTATGGATTGCACGTGATTGCACAAAGGTTAGAAAGGGTACCGTATCCCTGGATAACATGTATAGATAGCGTACACATTCAAAATATATGTCTATACAGCATGAGGCAGGCTCAGATGGTGTTAGGCCCAGTATGGATTGCACGTCATTGCACAAAGGTTAGAAGGGGTACCGTATCCCCGAATAACATGTATGGATAGCATACACATTCAAAATATATGTCTATACAGCATGAGGCAGGCTCAGACGGTGTTAGGCCCAGTATGGATTGCACGTCATTGCACAAAGGTTAGAAAGGGTTCCGTATCCCCGGATAACATGTATGGATAGCGTACACATTCAAAATATATGTCTATACAGCATGAGGCAGGCTCAGACGGTGTTAGGCCCAGTATGGATTGCACGTCATTGCACAAAGGTTAGAAGGGGTACCGTATCCCCGGATAACATGTATGGATAGCGTACACATTCAAAATATATGTCTATACAGCATGAGGCAGGCTCAGACGGTGTTAGGCCCAGTATGGATTGCACGTCATTGCACAAAGGTTAGAAGGGGTCCCGTATCCCCGGATAACATGTATGGATAGCGTACACATTCAAAATATATGTCTATACAGCATGAGGCAGGCTCAGACGGTGTTAGGCCCAGTATGGATTGCACGTCATTGCACAAAGGTTAGAAGGGGTACCGTATCCCCGGATAACATGTATGGATAGCGTACACATTCAAAATATATGTCTATACAGCATGAGGCAGGCTCAGACGGTGTTAGGCCCAGTATGGATTGCACGTCATTGCACAAAGGTTAGAAGGGGTACCGTATCCCCGGATAACATGTATGGATAGCGTACACATTCAAAATATATGTCTATACAGCATGAGGCAGGCTCAGACGGTGTTAGGCCCAGTATGGATTGCACGTCATTGCACAAAGGTTAGAAGGGGTACCGTATCCCCGGATAACATGTATGGATAGCGTACACATTCAAAATATATGTCTATACAGCATGAGGCAGGCTCAGACGGTGTTAGGCCCAGTATGGATTGCACGTCATTGCACAAAGGTTAGAAGGGGTACCGTATCCCCGGATAACATGTATGGATAGCGTACACATTCAAAATATATGTCTATACAGCATGAGGCAGGCTCAGACGGTGTTAGGCCCAGTATGGATTGCACGTCATTGCACAAAGGTTAGAAGGGGTACCGTATCCCCGGATAACATGTATGGATAGCGTACACATTCAAAATATATGTCTATACAGCATGAGGCAGGCTCAGACGGTGTTAGGCCCAGTATGGATTGCACGTCATTGCACAAAGGTTAGAAGGGGTACCGTATCCCCGGATAACATGTATGGATAGCGTACACATTCAAAATATATGTCTATACAGCATGAGGCAGGCTCAGACGGTGTTAGGCCCAGTATGGATTGCACGTCATTGCACAAAGGTTAGAAGGGGTACCGTATCCCCGGATAACATGTATGGATAGCGTACACATTCAAAATATATGTCTATACAGCATGAGGCAGGCTCAGACGGTGTTAGGCCCAGTATGGATTGCACGTCATTGCACAAAGGTTAGAAGGGGTACCGTATCCCCGGATAACATGTATGGATAGCGTACACATTCAAAATATATGTCTATACAGCATGAGGCAGGCTCAGACGGTGTTAGGCCCAGTATGGATTGCACATCATTGCACAAAGGTTAGAAGGGGTACCGTATCCCCGGATAACATGTATGGATAGCGTACACATTCAAAATATATGTCTATACAGCATGAGGCAGGCTCAGACGGTGTTAGGCCCAGTATGGATTGCACGTCATTGCACAAAGGTTAGAAGGGGTACCGTATCCCCGGATAACATGTATGGATAGCGTACACATTCAAAATATATGTCTATACAGCATGAGGCAGGCTCAGACGGTGTTAGGCCCAGTATGGATTGCACGTCATTGCACAAAGGTTACAAGGGGTACCGTATCCCCGGATAACATGTATGGATAGCGTACACATTCAAAATATATGTCTATACAGCATGAGGCATGCTCAGACGGTGTTAGGCCCAGTATGGATTGCACGTCATTGCACAAAGGTTAGAAGGGGTACCGTATCCCCGGATAACATGTATGGATAGCGTACACATTCAAAATATATGTCTATACAGCATGAGGCAGGCTCAGACGGTGTTAGGCCCAGTATGGATTGCACATCATTGCACAAAGGTTAGAAGGGGTACCGTATCCCCGGATAACATGTATGGATAGCGTACACATTCAAAATATATGTCTATACAGCATGAGGCAGGCTCAGACGGTGTTAGGCCCAGTATGGATTGCACGTGATTGCACAAAGGTTAGAAAGGGTACCGTATCCCTGGATAACATGTATGGATAGCGTACACATTCAAAATATATGTCTATACAGCATGAGGCAGGCTCAGACGGTGTTAGGCCCAGTATGGATTGCACGTGATTGCACAAAGGTTAGAAAGGGTACCGTATCCCTGGATAACATGTATGGATAGCGTACACATTCAAAATATATGTCTATACAGCATGAGGCAGGCTCAGACGGTGTTAGGCCCAGTATGGATTGCACGTCATTGCACAAAGGTTAGAAGGGGTACCGTATCCCCGGATAACATGTATGGATAGCGTACACATTCAAAATATATGTCTATACAGCATGAGGCAGGCTCAGACGGTGTTAGGCCCAGTATGGATTGCACGTCATTGCACAAAGGTTAGAAGGGGTACCGTATCCCCGGATAACATGTATGGATAGCGTACACATTCAAAATATATGTCTATACAGCATGAGGCAGGCTCAGACGGTGTTAGGCCCAGTATGGATTGCACGTCATTGCACAAAGGTTAGAAAGGGTACCGTATCCCTGGATAATATGTATGGATAGCGTACACATTCAAAATATATGTCTCAGGAGGCAGGCTCAGACGGTGTCAGGCACAGTATGGATTTGACGGCCCAGATTACACAGCGGAGGAGCAGGGAGAGGTAAAGATTGCAAATGCTGGGGCCCTGGCCAAGCAAGGGGGGCCCACTCGTGGGCGTCGGTACTGGCACTGGGCCCCTCATAGTACAGCGGTGTGTCTGACGGCGGGTGTGCACCACCACCGTCAGAGACACTTGATTGCACTATGAGGGACCCTGTGCCAGTGCCCGCGCCCAAGAGTCGGCCTACCCACCTGTCCAGGGCAATGGCACTCACACGGTGTCGTGCGGTAGGTGGTGACCCCGGCCATGGGGGGGGAGGCAGCACAGTTAGGGAGTTTTAGAAAGTGGCATATGTTGATGTTGGACATTCAGCTGATGCAAAAGGCGAAATAGGTGAAGTACCAGGAAGAGGTGGACCAAAGCAAGCCATTTTTCTGTCACCCTATGTGTCATCAGGGGAAGGTGGGACAAAATCCTTGGAAACCCATGCGTGGTTCATTTTAATGAAGGTTAGATCATCCACATTTTGGGTTGACAGACGGGTCCTTTTTTCTGTCAGGATTGATCCAGCTGCACTGAAGACTCTTTCCGATAGCACACTTGCAGCTGGGCAAGCGAGCTCCTGTAAGGCATATTGTGCCAATTCAGGCCAGGTGTCCAGTTTAGCGGCCCAATATTCAAAGGGGAATGACCTGTGTGGGAGAACATCGATATGGGAGGAAAAGTAGTTTGTAACCATAGTTGACAACTGCTGTCTCCTGTCACTTTCCATCGATGCAGTATTACCAGTTGTGTGAGCGGTATTTGAAAAATCAGTCCACAACATTGTCATGAAACCCCTGTCTCCAACGCCACTTCTGCTGTGTGCACCACGAACACCTCTGCCAAGATGCCCCCGGCCCGTACGGCTCGTGTGAGAACCATGACCGCTGCTGTGTGCTGGGAATGCCTCAAGCAACCGATTTACCAGAGTTGCTTGTTTATTAGCCAATATTAGGTCAAGGTTCTCCTGTGGCATGATGTTTTGTAATTTGCCTTTATAGCGTGGATCCAGGATGCTGGCCAACCAGTAGTCGTCATCGTTCATCATTTTGGCAATGCGGGGGTCCCTTTTTAGGATCCGCAAGGCATAATCTGACATGTGGGCCAATGTTCCCGGTGTCAATGATGCACTGCGAGTGCTGGGTGGAGGAGCACTTTCTGGCAAATCCACATCCCTCCAGTCACGCACAAACCCTGTACCAGACCTTGCCACGCCAACATTTTCACTTGCCCCACGAGATGCATCCTCCTCCCCTAAGTAATCATCCCCATCATCCTCCTCCTCCTCCTCCTCTTCTTCCTCCACCTCGTCCAGGAGAGGTCCCTGAGCAGACAATGGCTGAATGTCATCAAGGATTCCCTCCTCCTCTTCCTCCTCATCAACATTGGCTGCAGACGCCTGCTCCTTAAGGTGCGTCAAAGTTTGCATGAGCAGACGCATAAGTGGGATGCTCATGCTTAGGATGGCGTCGTCTGCGCTTACCAGCCGTGTGCATTCCTCAAAACACTGAAGGACTTTACAAAGGTCTTTCAGCTTCAACCACTGCACGCCTGTCAACTCCATGTCTGCTCTCAAAGTGCCTGGCCGTGTATCCTCCCACAAATGCATTATGGCCTGCCTCTGCTCGCACAGCCGCTCCACCATGTGCAGGGTGGAGTTCCACCTTGTTGCAATGTCGATAATGAGGCGGTGGTTGGGAAGGTGGAGCAATCGCTGCAGCTTCTGCATACGAACGGAGTGTACAGGCGACCGGCGGATGTGCGCGCACAGTCTTCGCACCTTCTGGAGCAGGGCTGTTAACTCCGGATAATTTTTGAGGAAGCACTGCACCACCAGGTTCAAGGTGTGAGCCAAGCAAGGTATGTGGCTGAGTTTTGAAAGGGCTATGGCTGCCACAAAATTACGGATGTTATCACTAACTACCTTGCCTGCCTCAAGATGTACACTGCCCAGCCATGACTCAGTTTGTCGCTTCAAGTACTCGGCCAGCACCTCGGCGGTGTGTCTGTCGCCCAAACACATCATCTGCAACACAGCCTGCTGACGCTTTCCACTAGCTGCTCGATAGGGGGACACATCGTGTGCAACAGTGGCAGCTGCAGATGGAGTGCTCGTACGACTGCGCTCTGTGGACGAGCTGTCGCTTCTGGAGGAGGAGGAGGAGGAGGGTCGAACACCTACAGCCAACTGTTTCCTATACCGTGGGCTAGGCAGCACTGTCCCACCACCGCTGTCCCCTGTGGACCCTGCATCCACCACATTAACCCAGTGCGCAGTGATGGACACGTAACGGCACTGGCCATGCCGACTGGACCATGCATCAGTTGTGAGGTGCACCTTTCCGCTCACTGACTGCTTGAGTGCATGGACAATGCGGTCTTTCACATGATGGTGGAGGGCTGGGATGGCTTTGCGAGAGAAGAAGTGGCGACTGGGTAGGTCATAGCGTGGTACTGCATAGGCCATGAGTTCGCGGAAAGCTGTGCTTTCCACCAACCAAAAGGGCATCATCTCAAACGAGATTAGTTTGGCAATGTGGGCGTTCAAACCCAGTGTACGCGGATGAGAGACTGAGTACTTTCTTGACCTACTCATAGTGTCTGGGAGGGTGAGCTGGACTTGAGAGCTGCATATGGTGGAAGTAGCGGTGGACAGGGCGGACTGAGAGAGGGTTGATGATGGTGATGGAGTTGTTGTTCTTTCTGATGGCCTAGAATCAGTCTTTCGTTGATATAACAGTGGGATTCCCTGACTGCTGTGGCCTTGCAACGACACCTCAACATTTGCTGCTGTGCTAACCGGTGGGCTTACAGTGGGGGAAACAATGTAGCGTTGCTGACTACCTTCGTTGTGATCAGTTGCACATGTGGCACTTGAGGTTTGGTGTTGTGTCCACGCTTGCAAGTGCATGCTGGTTAAATGTCTAAGCATGCAACTGGTATTCAAATTTTTCAGATTTTTCCCTCGGCTAAAGGTCTTTGCGCACTTCTTACAGATAACCTTGGCCTGATCATGAGGATTTTGTTAAAAAAACTGCCACACTGCACTCTTCCTACTTTGGCAGACATTTTGCGGCCTAGCACGCTGTGATCTTTTGACCCTCTGGACAAGCTGTCCATCAACTCTTTTGATGTTTGGAACCTGTCTTTGGAGTGCTCCGGGCCTGCCAGATAACAGCTGTTGCGATGTCGATGTCTGCTGTGGATGCTCCTCATCTGAGCTATTGGAAGCAGCACCCTCTTCCCCCAATGGATGCCAATCTGGGTCAACAACTGGGTCATCCATCACCTCCTCTTCTATGTCATGTGCACCTTTCTCTGTGTCACCGTGTATGGTGGTATAGTGTGCGGGAAGGGGCACCTGAGTCTCATCAGGGTCAAAATCTGGCTCTGTACACTGCGAGGACAATGTAGTGCTCTGAGTGAATGTACCAGCAGAATCATCCATCAGCGGCTGTGCATCAGTGCACTCCATGTCAGATTCATCTTGGCCTGGGTAATTCACCATTTGACTTGATAATCCAGGCATGGTATGTGAAAACAGCTCCATGGAGTATTCAGTAGTATGGCCTGCGTCATCCTTCAATCTTGGTTGGGGTGAAGGACACAAGGAAAGGTGTGGTTCATGAACATGAGCCTCCAATGACGACTCAGTGCTTTTACTTTTTACAACTGAAGAAGAGGAGGCGATAGAGCTGGAGGCTGAGTCAGCAATGTAAGACAAAACTTTTTCCTGATGCTCTGCCTTTAAAAGCGGTTTGCCAACTCCTAGAAAACTAAGCGTTCGAGTCCTTATGTAGCCAGACGATGACGCAGGGTCAGCACCTCCTGCATTCGGTCCTATTTTGCTCTTGCCACTACCATCAGATCCACCACCAACACCATCATTACCAGCTGCCAACCCCCGCCCAATTCCACGGCCTCTTCCACCAGCCTTCCTCATTTTTGGTAGAAATGTAGACAAAATCCAACAAACTATATAGTAATGTAAAACAAGGTACAAGGTGTCTATAGGACAGGGGAGTTTTAGAATTTCTATAAACACTTGTGGACAGTGGACACTTGTGGATTGTGTGCGGCCCACTGATATCTGAGCGCTATGTGACACGCTCGATGGCACAGCTGCCTGTGACCAAAGTGACGAGAGGATAATGGAGATTTTGAATCTCTGCGTACACTTGTGGACAGTGGACACTTGTGGATTGTGTGCGGCCCACTGATATCTGAGCGCTATGTGACACGCTCGATGGCACAGCTGCCTGTGACCAAAGTGACGAGAGGATAATGGAGATTTTGAATCTCTGCGTACACTTTTGGACACTGGACACTTGTGGATTGTGTGCGGCCCACTGATATCTGAGCGCTATGTGACACGCTCGATGGCACAGCTGCCTGTGACCAAAGTGACGAGAGGATAATGGAGATTTTGAATCTCTGCGTACACTTTTGGACACTGGACACTTGTGGATTGTGTGCGGCCCACTGATATCTGAGCGCTATGTGACACGCTCGATGGCACAGCTGCCTGTGACCAAAGTGACGAGAGGATAATGGAGATTTTGAATCTCTGTGTACACTTTTGGACACTGGACACTTGTGGATTGTGTGCGGCCCACTGATATCTGAGCGCTATGTGACACGCTCGATGGCACAGCTGCCTGTGTCCAAAGTGACGAGAGGATAATGGAGATTTTGAATCTCTGCGTACACTTTTGGACACTGGACACTTGTGGATTGTGTGCGGCCCACTGATATCTGAGCGCTATGTGACACGCTCGATGGCACAGCTGCCTGTGACCAAAGTGACGAGAGGATAATGGAGATTTTGAATCTCTGCGTACACTTTTGGACACTGGACACTTGTGGATTGTGTGCGGCCCACTGATATCTGAGCGCTATGTGACACGCTCGATGGCACAGCTGCCTGTGACCAAAGTGACGAGAGGATAATGGAGATTTTGAATCTCTGCGTACACTTGTGGACAGTGGACACTTGTGGATTGTGTGCGGCCCACTGATATCTGAGCGCTATGTGACACGCTCGATGGCACAGCTGCCTGTGACCAAAGTGACGAGAGGATAATGGAGATTTTGAATCTCTGCGTACACTTGTGGACAGTGGACACTTGTGGATTGTGTGCGGCCCACTGATATCTGAGCGCTATGTGACACGCTCGATGGCACAGCTGCCTGTGACCAAAGTGACGAGAGGATAATGGAGATTTTGAATCTCTGCGTACACTTTTGGACACTGGACACTTGTGGATTGTGTGCGGCCCACTGATATCTGAGCTCTATGTGACACGCTCGATGGCACAGCTGCCTGTGACCAAAGTGACGAGAGGATAATGGAGCTTTTGAATCTCTGCGTACACTTGTGGACAGTGGACACTTGTGGATTGTGTGCGGCCCACTGATATCTGAGCGCTATGTGACACGCTCGATGGCACAGCTGCCTGTGACCAAAGTGACGAGAGGATAATGGAGATTTTGAATCTCTGCGTACACTTTTGGACACTGGACACTTGTGGATTGTGTGCGGCCCACTGATATCTGAGCGCTATGTGACACGCTCGATGGCACAGCTGCCTGTGACCAAAGTGACGAGAGGATAATGGAGATTTTGAATCTCTGCGTACACTTTTGGACACTGGACACTTGTGGATTGTGTGCGGCCCTCTGATATCTGAGCGCTATGTGACACGCTCGATGGCACAGCTGCCTGTGACCAAAGTGACGAGAGGATAAGGGAGATTGGATTGCTTTTAAAAAAGCAGTTTGCGGAGCAGTGGGTAAACAGCAATGCCAGCGTGTCAGGAAGCCTTAAAAGGCAGCCCAACAACCAACACCACTGATACACCACAATATAGCCTCCCCTTGCACTGTACACACAGTGACTTGTGTGTTGTGCAGGCCAAATCGCTAGCAGCAGAAGCAGTTTTTTTGTCTTCTTCCCTGCCTAACGCTCTCCCTACAGAATCAGCAGCAACCTCTCCCTATACTAAGATCGGCAGAAGTAAGATGGCGGTCGGCGTGCACGCCCTTTTATACCCCCTGTGACGCCCACCAAAGCAAGCCAATCACTTGCATGCCCTTCTGAAAGATGGTGGTGACCCGTGCCTATGTCATCACGTTGCCCACAGTGTCCGTGGATCCTGATTGGCTGAAAAAGAGCGCAAAACAAACTTTTGAAACGCGACTTTGGCGCGTAAGTCGCCGACCTCGTGGCCGACCTCATCCTAGGGTCGGGTTTCGTTTCATGAAACCCGACTGCCAAAAGTCGGCGACTTTTGAATTTTTTCGACCCGTTTCGCTCAACTCTAGTCCCTACACTAAAATAAATAGCAAAGCCACTAAGGAAGACTCAAGGTCTCCAAAAATTCATTTTTAAACAGCAGAAAAAAAGGCAGCAACACTTACCTGCCCAGGTCTAAGAACAAATGCACTGCAGGGTGCAGCCAGCCCATAAAACAAGATGTTAGCAACACAGGTGCAAAATACCAGATTAACAGCCACTCTCCACATACCCATAGGCACTCCCCATAGGCAGACTCTATATAGCATAATGCACTCCTCATAGACCTCCATACAGTATAATGCACCCCAATAAGCCTCTATGCAGTATAATGCAACCCCCATAAGCCTTTATACAGTATAATGCACTTCCTATAGGCAGACTCTATATAGTATAGTCCACACCCCATAGGCAGACTCTATTTAGTATAATTCACTCCCCATAGGCTGACTCTATATAGTATAAAGAACCCCCATGGGCCTGTACAGTATAACTAACTCTCCACAGGCCTCCACACAGTATAATGCACTCATATGTTATATAGGATAAAACACCCCCATAGGCAGACTCTATGTAGTATAATGCACTCCCCATAAAAAATAAAAATACAATGCTCACCTCTCCTCCTCTTTCTCCCACTGCTCTGAGCACCTGCTCATCTCAGTGCAAGCGCCAAGTACTGACGTCATCGCGACCCTTGTCAGTGTCTGCATCAGGGAGGTCAGATGCTGAGAGGGGGAATAATAGGAAAGGAAGCATGACGATTCCTGACTCATCAGTGCTTTCAACTGTATCTGCATCCAGCCAACAATATTTGCTCGGAAAGTCATACCCGCCTTACACCAGCACGTGTCTCATAACATAACCCGTGCTCGAGTTTCCCATTGACTTCCATTATGCTTGTTACTCGAGATGAGCACTTGTGCAGTGCAGAAAGCTCGTTACAAGTAACGAGCATCCAAACATTTTAGCCCATCACTATGAGAAATTCTTTCTATGGCTGCTCTCCTCTTTGGCTAATAAATGAGGATCTTGAATGATGGACCCTTCTCTCTTAACTTATTCTCTCCTTATACGGTATTTGAAAATTTGTTCTCTAAACTAGACCACCCAATTTAATTGCAGAGTGTGTGGGAGCACTTTCTGTCGGTCTCCACACTATAAGCAAGGACCACGTAAGAATGTATTCTCAGATCATTTGAGCATACATCTTTATTGCCACAGGAAGAAGTGGATAATCAGGAAACTCTTATCTCCAGAGAATCAAAGAAGACCATCTTTTTCTTCCCACGACAGTGAACATCAAGGAATAGTTGGCTGCCTCGTAAACTTTACTGGGGGACCCCTAGAACTGAAAAATGGTACATTGCTATACAGTATGCAAATTATAATTTTTATTTCCATTTTATTTGCTATATTACCATCATTCCTTATCCTGTGCCTATTCTAACATGTAGCATTTATCTTCTACGTGACTATCCACTTCTTCCAAAACACAAATATTCCCTTATGTCTTGAAGGTCATTACTGACATCCTGGTCGTCCTATCTGTGTTCTGTAATCCCATGTCCTGGAATGTAAACCGCTATGTATATCTCATTGACCACATAAGAAATGTACAAGGAATCTTTGGGAAGGCACCACGAATGTCTGATGCTTATATGATGTGGTCTCGCTATCATGTTTCTGTGTAATAACTTTGTCTCTCAGTACATAGTGATGGCACCAGAGTGAATGTCCCTGCGGATGTCTGGTCTGCAGCATTTCACTGAGCATAATTAGTCATTTTGTAGTTTAGATTATTTCTTGTAGTTAAAGCCAGAATATTGGGTTGGTTATTAGTACTTTGTCTAATTAGGAAGATCCAGTGATGACTACTTTTGGAAGGTTGGTCTAGAGGGGCTAGTATTACTATGTCGGAGAGAAGAATGTGAGGGCTGTCAGCGGCAAACAAAGCACTTTCCTCAGTGGCATCCAACCCTACTCTTTTTATGTAATACATACTGTATATACATATTAAATCTGAACTTGGAAATGGTATAGTATACAAACATTGAACATATGAAATTGAAATTGCATTACTGCTATATACAACATATTAAATAATGAAGGTACTTAGAGCACAAATTGGCAAATTCCTGGGAGCCCAACAGCCAGCGACAAGGCGTACCCCTTTGTTGGGACCCTAAACGTAACATGATGTCTCTCCCATGCTAAAAGTCTACAATTGTATGGGCAGGTAGGATCAAGCTCTATTTAAAACTATCTTAGGCTGATGAGAGGAGTGGGATCAATCTTGTGCAAGTCTAGATATGTCCACCAGGGTATTCTCCATTGTTTAATGCCTAAATGTACATTTTTGGAAATGGGTTTCATGTCAAATTTTGCAAAGTTTTCAATCTACAGCCTACGTGTTGCATTGACTATTGATGGCTGTAGAATGGATTGATAGAGATTTCACCTTTCTGACTGTCCAATGGAAGAGTTTGTAACCCAGGCAAATCAAGGTTGAATGTGCAGTGAATAGTGTTGAGCATTCCGATACCGCAAGTATCGGGTATCGGCCGATATTCGCTGTATCAGAATTCCGATACTTAGTTCCGATACTTTTTTCATATCGAATACCGGAATCGGAAGTTCCCATAATGCTAGGAGCCCGCTCGATTTGATTCAGCCAATGGGGATCCTCAGAAGTGTGGGCACATCCTGTTAGGCATATAGGCATGTTAACTACTGGCATGGCTGTGATTGGCTTCTGAAATGATGTCATGATGCACTATAAAAACCGCTGCAGCCGCCTTTTCTGGTCACTCTGCTGTGAATTCAGTTAGGGACAGGCTGCTGTTGAAGACTGTGAGGGACAGTTAGAAATAGCGATCATCCAAAATATCTATTGCTCTACCCAGGCTACATAATCTACCACTGTAGCATTTTTGTAGCCTAGCAGCGCTGTTTTAATAGCTGTCTGCAAGGGCTGTGTGAGTGCAGACCCACGCTGTGTAGTGTGTCCTGCAGGCACGTCTGCTTGTAGGCCGCCCAGCCTGTGTCTCTGCCTCATACACATTTTTCTTTTATTGCTGCTTTTTTTTTCTCCTGTATAGTGTGCTTCCATACGTATCCATATACGTTGGTTGCAAACACTAAAGGAGTGGACAGCGGAGCCTTTCAGCAGCCTTTCAGTGCTATAGCCCATTTCTCTGCACTGTTTTTGGCTGTCTGATAGGTCTCTCTGTGTGTGAGTGCAGCTCACGTTGCAGTGTGTTCTACAGCCACAGCTAGCTGTAGTCCACTCAGCGTGCGTCACTGCCTCATACATAGTCCTTTTTTTGCAACTAATTTAGCCAGATTTTTGCTCCTATATTAGTGTGCTTCCAACTGCATCCATTGTCATTGGTCGGTTGCAAACACTATATAGGATTAGATAGAGGAGCCTTTTTGCTGGCTTGTGCCAGACTAGTATCACCCTATTTTTTGGAGCCTCATCAATTGCATTGTAGGTTAGCTTCCTGCATTGTAATCGCTCCAAAAAGTTTGTGATACTATAGTTTTCAAACTTTGGTCACATCCTTTTCTTCCCCCCCCCCCAAAAAAAAGGAAATAAAGTTCACCAAACACTCCACTTTACAGTTGTCTAGGCCACATTAGATCATATTAAAGTGTAGTACACACACTCTTAGCCAAATTAGTGTTTCTTATACTGGTTAGCAGGTGTTCAGGAATAAGAACACTAAGCCACCCCTTTTTTACTTTTCTGCCTATCTTTATCAGTCTACCAAGATGAAGAAGGCAGGGAGTAAGGCACGTGGTCGTGGCCATGGAGTTTCAGCAGGGAGAGGACGGGGGGATTCAGCAGGGAGAGGACGTGGGGATTCGGTGTCTGCTGCGGCCACCAGTGACCCGGCATCCCCCACTTTTACCAGGCAACAGTCCTTCATGCGCAGCTTTGTAGGACCTCGCCGTACCCCACTGCTGCATGACGAACAAATTGAAGCCGTTGTCGGATGGATGGCAGCTAACGCATCCACTTCAATGACTTCCGCATCCTCCCAAGGCCAGAGCACTGAAGAGCAACCATCTGTCTCTTCACCACCTGCCAAATTGCCCAGGCAGTCTGAGAGCCCTGGACAGGAGCCATCTCAATCTTTACTTCTGTTCTCAGAATCTGTTGGCTTGGAAAGAGGTGGCCAGCCAAGCAGCATTCTAGAGCGTGAAGAAGAGGGAGTATGCAGTGATGCGCAACTGCTTTGTCCCTCTGAATCTGAAGAGGCGGGTGGGCCAGTGCCTATTGTCAGCACACCTCAGTGCTCATCTGATGATGATGAGACTCAGTTGCCAATTTCTGGTGCGTACGGTGCTGGCGAGACAACCCAGGACCTGCCGGTGCTTGAAGAGGGGAGTGGAGATGATGAGGTCCTTGACCCATCATGGCGTCAGCCACAGGAAGGTGGTGGGAGCAGCTCTGAGGAAGAGATTCCCCAAACGGCCAAAAGAGGAGGGAGAGGGCGGGGGTAGACTTGGTTGCCTGTAGCCTCCACTTTGGCACCCGTGAGGAGCAATCCTCTTCCAAAACACAAAACGGGCGCTCCCAGGACTTGCAGTGCGTGGTCTTTTTTTGACACAGTTGCAGATGACATTTGCTTTGTCAAATGCAAGCTGTGTCATCAGAAAGTGAAACGAGGGAAAAATGTGAGCAACTTCAATACCACAAATATGTGGAAACATGTGCGTACCAAGCACGAGGTGGAGTTACACAGACACACTGAAGATGTAGGCCAACCTTCAGCAGCACCTACCACCTCTTCAGCTCGTGTTGGGGCCTCTTCCTCCAGCTCACACACAGCTGGTTCGGCTTCCTCACTGGAACGCCATGGAAGAACCACTGCCACTGTTGTCCAGAGACCCAGTGAAATTCCACCCACTGAACCACGTTCGCAGTCATCATCACACTCCCAGGCCACTCACCAGCAATCGGTAGCACAGGCATGGGAGAAAAAGCGGCCATACTCGGCAAACCATCCCCGAGCACTGGCTCTGAATGCCGGCATTGCCAAACTACTGGCCCTTGAGATGCTGTCATTCAGGCTGGTGGAGACTGGCACCTTCCGGAACTTTATGTCATTGGCAGTTCCACAATACAATGTGCCCAGCCGCTTTTATTTCAGCAGGCAAGCCGTCCCTGCCCTGCAAAAGCATGTGGAGGGAAAAATTAAAGATGCGCTACTAAATGCCGTCAGTAGCAAGGTCCACCTGACCACCGATGCGTGGACCAGTAGCCATGGACAGGGACGATACCTTTCCCTCACTGCCCATTAGGTCAATGTTGTGGAGCCGGGTACAGATCTGGAGAGTGGCTCTGTACGTATTCTGCCAACTCCAAGGATTGCAGGAATGCAGTCTGTACATATTGAGTCCTCCTCCTACTCTAGTTCCTCGGAATCAGCACTGCGTGAGCCTGTTAGGCCAGATATGAGCACAGGTGTGGCCAAACGTCAACAGGCCGTCCTTAAATTAATTTCTTTGGGGAATTGGAGCCACACAGCACAGGAGCTCTGGAATGCCATCAAGCAGGAGAGCGATGTGTGGTTTGTGCCAGCGAATCTCCAGCCAGGTTTGGTAGTGAGTGACAATGGCCGAAATCTAGTGGCAGCTCTGGGCCTAGGCAACCTCACTCACATACCATGTCTGGCACACGTGCTCAATTTGGTCGTGCAGAGCTTTCTGAGGGACTATCCGGATCTTGATGCACTGCTGCACAAGATTCGCCTAGAGTGTGCTCACTTGCGGCGTTCCAGCATGGCAAGATCGCGCATTGCATCTCTGCAACGCCGATTCCGCCTGCCAGAACATCGCATCATATGTGACCTCCCCACCAGGTGGAATTCAACGTTACATATGTTGGAGCGGTTGTGTGAGGAGCAGGCAGCAGTAATGGAGTACCAGCTGCATCAGGCGCAAACAAGTCGCACTGTGCGCCGGACACACTTCACCACCACTGAGTGGGCCACTATGAGGGACATCTGCCAAGTTTTGCGTGCCTTCGATGACTCCACGCGGATGGCCAGTGCAGATGATGCACTAATCAGCATGACTGTCCCCCTCATCTGTCTGCTTCAAAAAACCTTACAAGCACTAAGTGAGGAGGTTTTTGAAGAGGTCGAGGATTAGCAGTCAGAAATGCCATCTGCTTCTGGCAAGTCTGCGCAACGTACTTCCACACAAAGGCCCAGGCAGGGGACACTTAGTGAGGAGGATGACGAGGAGTCAATGGAGGAGGAGGAACACATCTCTCCAGAGGAGGGAGGTACACAAGGCTCTAGTAGTCAGTGTGTACAGCGAGGGTGGGGTGATGCTGAGCAGGCAGAGATGCTGCCTCAAGCTGGGGACAGCGTTTCCGGTCCAGTTGGCAGTCTGCAGCACATGGTTGATTTCATGCTGCAGTGCTTGTTAAATGACCGCCGCATCGCCAACATTCTCCACACGGCTGATTATTGGGTGTACACCCTCCTAGATCCTCGCTACCGGGACAACTTACAAAGCCTCATACCACAGTTGAACCGGGAGCGAAAAATGCGGGAGTACCAAGAAACACTTGTGCAGGCCATCATGTTCTCCATTCCCCCCGCAAGTGTTGCTGGTAGTGCTTTTCAAAGCAGCCATGTGGGTAGAGGCAGTGGAGGAAGCTCTGCACAAAGAGGTAGCAGAGGCAGTGCCGCAGGACAAGGCAAGGCCAGTATGGCCCAAATGTGGAAAAGTTTTGTGGGACAGCCACAAACGGCTACACCATCACAGACGGCTCCAGTCAGCAGGAGGCAACGTTTACGTCAGATGGTGACAGACTACTTGTCTTGCCGTTAGTGTTCTCCCAGACGGCTCTTCCCCGTTCAAGTATTGGGTCTCTAAGCTGGATACATGGCCAGAGCTTAGCCAGTATGCATTGGAGGTGCTGGCTTGCCCTGCTGCCAGTGTATTATCAGAACGTGTCTTTAGTGCTGCAGGTGGTGTGGTAACAGACTGTCGCACGCGACTATCCACCGATAATGTTGACCGGCTTACTTTTCTGAAAATGAACAAGGCCTGGATCTCACCTGAATTTGCCAGTCCTCTTCCAGAATAAATAATTGGCTGGCAACAGGATCCAGGTCTCCTGTTGTGTTCATGTTTCTATGACCTGAACTTTATTTCCTGGGCTACAGCAACACCCGTTGTTGCTCAGAAGTGCTGTCCACACAGACAAAACACTCGCTCATGTGTGAGTGGGGTTCGGTAACGTCAGCTGATCCCCTGCTGTGTGTATGGCAAAGTGTCCTGCTCCCTCCACAGTCAAACAACCTCAGATTTACACCTGGCTCCAAGTAGGCCTCGGCCTACTACCTGATTTTCCCTAGGCTTCGACACCGCCAGTTGGTGCTCAGAAGTGCTGTCCGCACAGACAAAACACTCGCTCATGTGTAAGTGGGGTTCGGTAACGTCAGCTGATCCCCTGCTGTGTGTACGGCAAACTCTCCTGCTGCCTACAACTTCTGACTACCTCTGATTTAATATGTTCTCTGATTTGCCCTCTGTCTCCACTCTGTTTTGAGTATTTCCTCCGGCCTACAACACCGCCTGTTTCTGCTCTCAAGTGCCGTCTGCACAATCCACACTTGTTCCTGTGTTACCTGGGTCCTGCAACATCTGCTCATCTCCAGAGGTGAGCATGGCAATGTCTCCTGCTTTGTCTACACTCCCACTACTTGTAGTGGAAATGTGGACAGAGCAGGAGACATTGCCTGACTCACCTCTAGGGAGAAGCTGCTGTTACAGAACCCCAGTAACACAGGAACAAGTGTGGGTTGTGCAGACGGCATTTCATAGCAGCAACTGGCGTGGTTGGAAGCCAGAGGAAATACTCGAAACAGAGTGAAGACAGAGGCCTAATTGGAGTACGTTGACAGTTAGTAGTAGTCTAGAAACAATCGCAAACTGCCACCAAGTAGGCCTCGGCCTACTACCTGATTTTCCCTGGGCTCCGACACCGCCAGTTGGTGCTCAGAAGTGCTGTCCGCACAGACAAAACACTCGCTCATGTGTAAGTGGGGTTCGGTAACGTCAGCTGATCCCCTGCTGTGTGTATGGCAAAGTATCCTGCTCCCTCCACAGTCAAACAACCTCAGATTTACACCTGGCTCCAAGTAGGCCTCGGCCTACTACCTGATTTTCCCTGGGCTCCGACACCGCCAGTTGTTGCTCTGAAGTGCTGTCCGCACAGACAAAACACTCGCTCATGTGTAAGTGGGGTTCGGTAACGTCAGCTGATCCCCTGCTGTGTGTACGGCAAACTCTCCTGCTGCCTCCAAATTCAAACAACGTCTTATCTTAAACTGCCTCCAAGTAGGCCTCAGCCTAGAAAATGACTATCCCTGGGCTCCAACATCGTCAGTTGTTGTTCGGAAGTGCTGTCCACACAGAAAAAAACACTCGTTCATGTGAAAGTGGGGTTCGGTAACGTCAGCTGATCCCCTGTTGTGTGGAAGGCAAAGTGTCCTGCTCTCTCCAAAGTCAAAATACCTCAGCTTTACACCTGGCTCCTAGTAGGCCTCGGCCTGCACCCTGATTGTCCCTGGGTTCCAACAACGCTAGTTGGTGCTCGGAAGTGCTGTCCACACAGAAAAACACACTTGTTCATGTGTAAGTGGGGGTCAGTAACGTCAGCTGATCCCCTGCTGTGTGGAGGGCAAAGTGCTGCTGCCTCCAAATTCAAACAACGTCTTATCTTAAACTGCCTCCAAGTAGGCCTCAGCCTACAAAATGACTATCCCTGGGCTCCAACATCGTCAGTTGTTGCTCGGAAGTGCTGTCCACACAGAAAAAAACACTTGTTCATGTGAAAGTGGGGGTCGGTAACGTCAGCTGATCCCCTGCTGTGTGTACGGCAAACTCTCCTGCAGCCTCCAAAGTCAAAATAACTCCGATTTACACCTGGCTCCTAGTAGGCCTCGGCCTGCTCCATGATTGTCCCTGGGCTCCAACAACGCCAGTTGGTGCTCGGAAGTGCTGTCCACACAGAAAAACACACTCGTTCATGTGTAAGTGGGGTTCGGTAACGTCAGCTGATCCCCTGCTGTCTGGAGGGCAAAGTGCTGCTGCCTCCAAATTGTAACTACTTCAGATTTAAACATTCTCTGATTTGGCCTCTGTCTCCACTCTGTCTCTAGTATTTCCCCTGACCTCCAACACCGCCAGTTCCTGCTCACAGTTGCCGTCCACGCATTCCACACGTGTTCCTGTGTTTCCTCTGTTATCTTGTAATGAGTGTTTATCTAAAACCAGTACTCACAGCTACACTGCTCAATGCTGCTGTGTAATGTCCTTTATGCTGCTTCTAGCCATTCGCTACTCAGAGACAGAAGAGCAGGAATCCCTCATGCCTGTGTGTGCTGCACAAGAGAGACATCATAGAAGCTGGTTTCCACCCAGTAGCTCTCTGAGACAACAGGAAATTAGAGTTGGTGCCTGCAGAGGGGAAACTTGGCGTCAAATGCAAGATCATACAAGTCATGCGATGGCCAGAAATAGTGGAGTTTCTCGTGTACATACAGATGACAGTTTATCCTGAAAAGTCCCTTGAAGTTATAAGTACACTGTGAGGTTAAATGTGGATCAGAAGGTAAGAACAAATAATGTGAATATCCAAATTGTAAAGAAACTATTTCCCAAAAACTAATTGAAACCACCCAGTAGCTGGAAGCAGTACTGCACCTTGTGCCTTCATAAAGGTAAGCTGCTTTAATACAGTGTCAGTGTTGCCCACTATAACTGCTTGCCCTGCTCTCAATAAAGAAGCAGGAATGTGATTGGTTTCCTACACGTTTTTTATTATTTAAAGTGAATCTGTCACTCCATTTTCATACTATAAGCTGAGGCCACCGCCATCAGAGGCTTATCTACAGCATTCTGTAATGCTGTAGATAAGCCACCGATGTAACCAGAAAGATAAGAAAAATAAGTTAGATTATACTCACCGTGGAACGGGGGAGGGGGCGGAGGGTGGCGGGGTCTGTTCCGGCACCTCACATTTTCTAGAGATGACGTCCTCCTTCTTACTTCTGCTGCGGCTGCTGCGCAGGCATACTTTCTCTGCCCTATTGAGGGCAGAGTAAAGTACTGCAGGGCGCAGGCTCTGGGAAAGGTCCGGCGCCTGCACACTGCAGTACTTTACTTTGACCTCAACAGGGCAGAGAAAGTATGCCTGCACCGGAGCAGTAGCAGAAATGAGAAGGAGCACGTCATCTCTAGAAGATGGGAGGCGCCTGTTGTGAGTTCATTTTTCCCTTCACTATTGAGGTCTGATGAACTCCCTCCTCTGGTGAAGGAAGGTAGTGAGGCTGATTATCAGACACCTGGGCAGCTAGATGATGACTGAGTGGCTGGAATTGAGGACTGGATATAAGGCTGCCGACGCCCTTCTTCCTTGCTGGTGATTCTGTTATGATGAGTCACCGAAGGAGGAAAAAACAAAATACCAGCTAAGTCCAGAAAAACCAGAGAGGTTGGCAGCTATCGGGTTGCAGACCCCTGGACCTATCCACAACAACTAGACCCTTCGATCACAGCCGGAGAACTAGATAGCTTAATGACAGAAAGGGGAAAAACTAAACTGCCCCAGAGCAGACCCCAAAGCAATAGGCAGCCCCCAACATATAATGACGGTGAAGCAAGATGAAAACACTAACACAGATAGAAAGATAGGTTGAGCAAATGATTGGGCCCAAGCTAACTACATAGGACAGGATAGGAAAGCTGCTGTCTGCCATCCGCAAAAACCCTATCAAAATGAGCCAACCGACTGATAGGAAAAACAGGCCCTGAAGTCGCTAGGCTTCAAAAGACTATATCAGCACTCAGGTATATTCTGAAGACAGAGCAAAAGATCAACAGATCAGAGACAAAAATGGAATTCAGCTCACCCCCGGCCGGGGATGGCAGAACTCCCAAAAAACAAGGCAAAACAAAAAACAAAACAGAAGAGTACAAAGCAGAGCAGAAAAACTTAGCTTTGAGATGCAGGAATCAGACTGGTCTCCAAGAATCCAGCAGGAAAATCACCAGCCAGGAAGAAGGGCGTCGGCAGCCTTATATCCAGTCCTCAATTCCAGCCACCCAGTCATCATCTAGCTGCCCAGGTGTCTGATAATCAGCCTCACTACCTTCCTTCACCAGAGGAGGGAGTTCATCAGACCTCAATAGTGAAGGGAAAAATGAACTCACAACAGGCGCCGGACCGGACGGCGACACCCATCGGACCGAACCGGATGCAAGGGTGAGTATAATCTAACTCTTTTTTCTTATCTTTCAGCTTACATCGGGGGCTTATCTACAGCATTACCGAATGCTGTAGATAAGCCCCTGATGGCTGTGGCCGCAGCTTATAGGCCAAAAATGGGGTGACAGAATACCTTTAAAGACCTTCTGCTCGATCTCAAGCCATGGCGACTTGATGGATGAACGCTCTGTAGATAGGTCCAAAAGGGTTTTATCGGGTTGCTGGTTTTACTCTTCGCCTTGTATCTTCAATTATTCCGACCATGGTGTCCTTCTCCAGTGATTGTTATCTTCGTATGATGTGTGTGCAATAGGCAAGTTATAGTTTGTTGATCCTTGCTTCAAGTGACATGTCTGGCTTGATTTGTTCCAAAATTGATTTGTTTGATCTTCCTGCCACCCATGGTATTGATAACATCCTTCTCCAGCACCATATTTTGAAGGCGTTGATTCTTCTTCTGTCTTGCTTCTTTATCATCCACATTTCACATCCATATGTTTCTACACAACTTAACTTGATATTGACTAGAAAAAAGGAAAAAAAATCAACTCACCCCTCAATGTAGCTTGATCTGCACCGAAGCCCGTGATCCACGCCACCGCATGTCATTTGTAAGACACACGGAAGGAAGAAGTTGATCCAGCTTCTGATCCACAGTTCAAAGAGACATGGTTTAAAATTATGAAGTCTTTATTTCCAGACGAGTTAAAAATCAATATTGAAATTCAAAAATACAAAATGTAGGAAGCAAAATCCTCAATGATTGAGGAGTAGTAGGGGGGTACACAAAAAAATGAGGCTACCAAACATGTTTCGAATGCAAGTGCGTCCTTAGACTTGGATTAAACACCAACATTGACATTTTTTTGTTGGTATTTCTTGCAGGTACATATAATTTTTCCTAAGTATATTGAAAACGGTGGGCCACCAGATTTGGATTATTAATCAATATTGTGCATAGACTGAAAAAAAAAAATACATAAAGATATAGTAAGGTGTCGCAAGTGTAGGTACGTGTGCCGACTGGGGGGGTGGTCCCTTTCAGCCGCGAACAGACTGGAGACAGAAACCAACGTGCATTTAAACAGGTCCTCTTTATTGGCCGTCCTCTCGACGAACACAGCACCACGACAGCTCCTACGCACAGGCCCGGGTACCTTTCACCTCCTCCTCACCCCTAAAGCGACGTCCCTCACGGTTCTTTCACTGTGGCTGTCTTAGGCCCACCACCACAGCGCTTCCCCTGGCCGAGTCTGTCTGTCTGGTACCCCGGGAGTCCTCTGTCCGGCGGCTATCCTGTCAGGGCCACCCCCTGACTTTCTCTCCTTCCAGTCCCTTCCGGACCTCTTCCTTCTTCAGTCTCCTCCTGAGCTGAGCTACACTGAACTTCTACTGGCCTGGATTCTCTCTCTCCCCCGGGACTCTCTCTCTCTTTTTATTCCCTTGCCTTGGAATTCCCCTCCCGAGTCCCCGTAACTCCGCCCACCATGACTTTGCGGTTTCTTAACCATTAGCTGCTGTTATGTCCTTTCCCTGCTTTCTCCCTCTAGTGGCCAAACCTCAGTACTGCACTGTCTCCTTTTCCTGCTATTCTTTGTCTCCCCCCTAGTGGCCAAAACCTGGTCCTACACCATCTCTTTCTGATTCCAGCTGTTTCCCCACACGTATATACAATTTCACGACAAGTATATTTACTGCACATCTTTACATTCACTTTTCTTTTTCAGAGAGGTCTATATGGGTCAGTCCACTTCCCTACACAAGCATCAGAATAAAAACATGGAGTATTTCTTATGTACGCATGAAGATACCAATTTGTCTGTACTCAGCAAATATAATGACCAATGACCAATTTACTATTTACATTGTGACAAAAATATAAAAATGAAGCAATTTTAATTAAAATGTATTTTCTATCTGCAACTTCTACGCCAACCTGTACCTCTCCATAATAACGGACTCTGCGTGGTCTCATTCTGCTTTTATACTTCTGACTTGTCTATTGCACATATTTTCGGCTATCCTTTCCTTATTGCTATCCTAAGCTTTTTTTGGTAATTATAAAATATTCTTTTTCTGCTAATTGCTCTCTAAGCACTAAAAACCTTTGCACACAGATGATTTGTATTCCCTCACTCGTCATAAATTTCAGCTGTGGCAAATGAGCATTTGGAATGAAGCAGATTAGATATGACTTTGAGTAACAGAAGTTACTCATCCTCACCATGTAATTATGACTTATGAGATCTCTGAGCTCTGCCAACATAAACCATGGCTGACTCCATAATGGACATTTTAGTAGCACATTGATAACAGCTTCAGCAAACTTCAAAGCAGGACATTCCTACAGAGCTAGTTATGCAAGTTATCTTCATTAGCGTTTGGACTTGCTTGGAGGAAAAGTTGCTTGATGTAAATCGGTTGCCTATAATTGGCATTTCTTTGATTATTTACATGTATCCTCACTTCTGTGCAGAGACCCTGGTTGCAATTGAGAAGAATGTACTGGTATTTCATATGAAGAAATCTTTCAATATAGAATGATTGTGTGAAAAGCGGGGGTCCATGTACAATGTGGAATTATCTAGTATATACTATGGGGGGAATTAGCCAAGACTGGGATTTGCATTTTCATTTTTTGCTCCCCTTCTTCCCAGAGCCATAACTTTTTTTTAATTTTTTGGTCAAAATGGCCATGTGGAACGAGTTGCACTTTTGAACAACACCATTGGTTTTATCATGTCATGTACTCGAAAAAGGGAAAAACATTCCAAGTGCAAAAAAAAGTGCAATCCCACACTTGTTTTTTTTTTTCCACCATGTTTTCCAGGTCTTTACAAGTTCATAGACACCAAACATGTCTAGGTTCTTTTTTATTTAAGTGGTGAAAAAAATTCCAAAGTTTGTTAAAAAAAAAAGAAATTGCACCATTTTCTGATACACGTAGCGGCTCAATTTTTTGTGATCTCGGGTTGGGTGGGGGCTTATTTTTTGTGTTCCGAGTTGATGTTTTTAGTGATAACATTTTGATTTAGATACGATCTTTTGATCGCCCGTTATTGCATTTTAATGCAATGTTACGGTGACCAAAAAAAAGCAATTCTGACGTTTTTAATTTTTTTCTCATTACACTGTTTAGCAATTGCGTTAATTCTTTTTTTATCGTGATAGATCGGGCGGTTCTTAACGCGGCGATACCAAATATGTGTTTGATTTTTTTATTGTTTTATTTTGAATGGGGGCAAAAGGGGGGTGATTTGCACTTTTATATTTTTTTATTTTTTGATATTTTTTTAAAACTTTTTTTAACTTTTGGCATGCTTCACTAGAAGCTGCACTTGTCCGATTGGCTTTGCTACATACAGGCGATGATCAGATGTGTCCATGGTCTATCAGGAACTGGCAAAGGCACCAATTCCCCGGCCAGCTGGTTATGAGAGCTCTTAGCGCGGTCACAAACTTCACAGGCAGACACAAACTTTCTCACACCAGAAAAAGAAACCCTCGTGATGGCCCCATGAGTGGCCGAAATCCCCGGATGTCCACTCAGTGCCAAATCATGGAACTCCTGGAGGACGTTGCATCAAAGTTGGACCAGAACAAACAATTTTCCCACTGGCTTGGACAGGGGGCCTGGGACTGGGCTTCCCGAATCTCCCGTTCCAAACCTGCAGACACATCGGCCACCACCACCTCAAGTTGAAGAATGGAGGATGGAGGCTCGAGGGAGAAACTGGATCCAGACTCTGAGACAAGGCATCAGCCTTCACATTCTTTGATCCCGGATGAAAAGTGATCGAGAACTGGAACCGGGAAAAAAGTGACCATCTGACTTGTCTGGGGGTCAGCCTTTTAGCAGACTCAATATACACCAGGTTCTCATGGTCAGTAACCACAGTAATGGGATGAACTGCCCCCTCCAAAAAATACCTCCATTCTTCAAAGGCCAACTTAATCGCAAGAAGTTCCCGAATGCCCATGTCATAATTTCTTTCCGCCAGAGAAAACTTCTTGGAGAAGAAGGCGCATGGTCTCAGATTTGTCAAGGTGGTGGGCCCCTGGGACAACACTGCCCCCATCCCCACCTCCGAAGAATCCACCTCCACCACAAAAGGTTCAGATGGATCCGGTTGAACCAGAACCGGGGCAGTCATAGAACACTCTTTGAGAGTGAGAAACGCCGCAACCGCTGAGGCAGACCAGTTCTTAATATCAGCCCCCTTCTGTGTCAAGTCAGTGTGGGGCTTGACCACCTGAGAGAACCCTTTAATAAACCTCCGGTAGTAATTGGCGAAACCCAAGAAGCGCTAAAGGCCCCTCAGGTCCCAGGGTTGAACCCAATCAACAATGGCCTGCACCTTTTTGGGAGACATACGAAACCCCTCACTAGAGATAATGTGTTAGGGCTGGCGGAACGCACCAAATAATAAAGATGGTAATAAGGTGCGTTCGCAGCCCAGGGTCCACCGTGCAGGGGTGGTAACCTGTTGCTCAGTAATGGCGGATGCTATATGGCGGTATACTATAAGAACACACGCGGGTTATTGTCACCCGGTGTGTACAGGGGCAGACTGTTGCCTCACAGAGCCGCACTACCGCTGAACATAAACGCCAGAGCCTGTTTGTGCTCACAGAGCTCGGCTAAAAGAGCGCACAGTGTACGGCCACAGAACGCTACCCCAAGGACACGGGGTCAGAGTCCCTCTAGGCCCACTGAGTGCGCGGCGTCGCTGCCACGAGCGCTGCTAAAGACGCTGGCAGTGGAGTGTGGAGCACGTGCACTCAGGCGTGCTGGATCACTGGTGAGGACCAATGTCTGACTCAAACCCTGACCTACCTACACCTAAGCCTGGGCGCTAGCAGGCTAGGCTGCACAACACATGCGTACCAAGGGTAAGGGTTTCATACGTGCATACATCTCTCACACCTCATAGTCTGTAAATACAGTCTATCCTAGCGTATAGGCGAGCGGCCATGCGAACCTTTTATAGCAACGGGCGTCCGGGACCTTCCTGGCTTCTCGGATGGGCCAATCCGAACACAAGCAGGACCTGAGCACGTGACCCTCGATCTCCAATGGGAGATCACTCCACAGGCATGCTCAGTGGCCCGAAATGAGGACTTAGTCCCTGGAGAATCTCGCTGCTGAGCAGCATGCATTGTCATAGCTGTGCCAGAGGTGGCAGCAGCAAGCAAACCCATGGAGTTGGCCTGGGCAGAGCGCCGGGACCAAAGAATCTGCTGAGCAGGCTCCACTGCAGCTGAACAAGAATGGGAGACCGCTGGGTACAAGGCTCTGGATTCCTGCTGTGCAGTGACAAGAACCCGACGCCTAACATTACCCCCCCCTCCAAGGGCCCCTTCCCCTCTGAGCCTCACTACGCTCAAACGCCGGAATGAGGAGTGGAGCGTGGATGTTCTCCACTGGCTGTCAGGTCCCAGCCTCCGGGCTATGATCCTTCCAATCCACCAAATAAAACTTTTTGCCCCACATCACCTTGCATCCCACGATGGCATTGACCTCATACTCGTCCGAAGAGAAGTCTGATGTCCCGGCAGATGACTCGGAGAACCAGGACAAGTGAACAGGCTTAAGGAGGGACACGTGGAATGTATCAGAGATAGCCAAGTGTGGTGGAAGGGCCAGACGGTAGACCACAGAGCTGATCTGCTTGAGGACCTTGAAGGGGCCAATGTAGCGCGGTGCGAACTTAGCGGACTCTATCCGCAGCCTGATGTTTCGGGGGGAGAGCCACACCAAATCGCCAGGGGAAAAAGTCGGAGCAGGGCGCCGGTGTGCATCAGCGGAGGTCCTCATTCTCTCCTTGGAAGCCCGGATAGCATCCTTGGTGCGATCCCAAATGTCGCATGCCTCCACGGCCCAGTCTGCCACCCTGGAGTCGGTGGATGACACGGGCATGGGCACAGGGAGGCATGGATGCTGACCGTAATTTAGGAGGAATGGGGTCTGACCGGTGGAGTCGGCCACAGTATTGTTCAAAGCGAACTCTGCCCACGGCAGCAAGGATGCCCAGTCGATCTGCCTGGCCGAGACAAAATGTCGAAGATATGTGATCAGGGTCTGGTTGGCTCTCTCTACCAACACGTTCGTCTCGGGATGATAGGCCGAGGAGAGATTCAGCTCAATGCTGAGCAGGGAACAAAGCTCTCTCCAAAACCGAGACGCAAACTGAGGCCCCCGGTCACTGACAATCTTGTCCGGCATGCCATGCAGGCGGAAAACGTGCTTAATGAACAACACTGTCAGGACCCACGCAGAAGGTAACCGGGAAAGAGGTACCAAGTGCACCATCTTAGAGAAATGGTCGGTGACAACCCAAATGACCCTGCTGCCACTGGACTTGGGTAGCCCCACCACAAAGTCCATACCGACCATCTCCCAGGGCCTGTCTGGCAGAGGAAAAAGAAGCCCAGTGGGCCGCTGCCGAGAGGACCTATTCTGGGTGCAAGAGACGCACGTGTTGTGAGTTCTTTTTCCCCTTCACCGTTGATGTCTGATGAACTCCCTCTGCTGGTGAAGAGAGGTAGTGAAATTGACTGGGTTGGGAAGAACCTGTTCACTGAACAGGTGGAGCCTGATTGGACACCCGGAATCACTGAGTGGATATAAGGCTGCCGACGCCCTACAGGGGTGCTGGTTATCCTTTCTGCTCTGAGCTCTTGCAAACCAGCTCAGTATCTGTCTTCTGAAAGCTAAGTATTTGCTCTCTTATTTTTCCATGAGATATTGTCTGTTTACTTAGTGTTTGTGTTCTGCCTGCCCTTGTTGGTACAGGCTGAGCTTCATTTTTGTCTCTGGTCAAGTTGATCTTTTGCTCAGTCTTCAGAAAATACCTGAGTGCTGATATAGTGTTTTTGAAGTCTAGTGACTTCAGGGCCTTTTTTCTATCAGACGTGTTGGACATTATTTTGGCAGAATTTTTGCGGATTGCAGCCAGCATCTTTTCTGTCCTTTCCTATTTAGTTAGTTGGGCCCCATCGTTTACTCAACCTGTCTTTCTGTCTGTGTTTGTGTTTTCATCTGCTTTTCACCGACAATACATGTTGGGGGCTGTCTATTGCTTTGGGGTCTGCTCTGGGGCAGTTTAGATTTCCCCTTTCTTTCTTTAGGCTTATTTAGTTCTCCGGCTGTGAACAAGGGGTCTAGGGCACCGTAGGAACCCCCCACGGCTACTGTTAGTTGTGTGAATAGGATCAGGAGTCTGCAATCCGATAGCTACCAACCTCTCCGGTTTTCTCGACTTAGCTTGAATTTTTGTTTTTTCCTCCTTCGGTGACTCATTCATAACAGAATCACCAGACATACCGCAGATTCTAGGGTACTCAATAGCAGGAAGTAGAGTTGAGCGACTTTTGGTTTTTTAGGGTCGCGTTTCGTTTCGTGAAACCCGACTTTTCCAAAAGTCGGGTCGAGCAAGATCGTCCGATTATAGGGAAAAGTCGGGGTCGTCCCGAAACACGAAACCCAATGTAAGTCAATGGGGAATAAAAGTCGGCAGTGAGAGGAGGACAGGAAACACACCTACAGTGCCCATTTGAATGCCAAAAGCATCAATTCTTCTTACTTAAGCTTGTCAACCTTAATTAACTTCATAATACAAGTTACGCACTGAAAAATGGGGGTTATTTGGCTAAATTTGTGGGGGGGGGAGGGCTGGCTGCAGGTTTTCATGTGCCCTGGGCGAAAGAGCGCCCCTTTAACACATACCACAACTCATCATGCTCCGATACGGCAGAGAAATAGCGGTATAGTACAATGAAAAATACCTCACTTTTTACATCTCATGACGAGGCCCATCTATTTCTCCATACAAAATCATTGGTCCCATATAATGTTTGAAACAGTATATGATGAGCTCCACATAATGCTACAGTATATGTTGGTCCCCATGGATGAAGCTCCACTGTCTTATGGGCCCAAATAATGCTCCAAACATAATGGGCCCCATTTCTAATGCTCTAGTGTATAATGGGCCCTGTAAATGCTGCTCCAGTGTCTGATGTCCACCTTTGGAATGTTCCAGTGTATGGTGGGCCCCATCTATCATTCTCCAGAGTATAGTGCTCCCCAAAAATTGCTGTCCCAACATAGAAAACAATCAAATAAGTCTCCTCGCTAGGGAATCCCTGTACTTGTCTGGACAGGTGCTGTAGCTTGCTTAACAGCTCGCCAGCCGTTCTCACGCCCAGTATGGATTGCACGTGATTGCACAAAGGTTAGAAAGGGTACCGTATCCCTGGATAACATGTATGGATAGCGTACACATTCAAAATATATGTCTATACAGCATGAGGCAGGCTCAGACGGTGTTAGGCCCAGTATGGATTGCACGCCATTGCACAAAGGTTAGAAGGGGTACCGTATCCCCGGATAACATGTATGGATAGCGTACACATTCAAAATATATGTCTATACAGCATGAGGCAGGCTCAGACGGTGTTAGGCCCAGTATGGATTGCACGTCATTGCACAAAGGTTAGAAAGGGTACCGTATCCCCGGATAACATGTATGGATAGCGTACACATTCAAAATATATGTCTATACAGCATGAGGCAGGCTCAGACGGTGTTAGGCCCAGTATGGATTGCACGTCATTGCACAAAGGTTAGAAGGGGTACCGTATCCCCGGATAACATGTATGGATAGTGTACACATTCAAAATATATGTCTATACAGCATGAGGCAGGCTCAGACGGTGTTAGGCCCAGTATGGATTGCACGTCATTGCACAAAGGTTAGAAGGGGTACCGTATCCCCGGATAACATGTATGGATAGCGTACACATTCAAAATATATGTCTATACAGCATGAGGCAGGCTCAGACGGTGTTAGGCCCAGTATGGATTGCACGTCATTGCACAAAGGTTAGAAGGGGTACCGTATCCCCGGATAACATGTATGGATAGCGTACACATTCAAAATATATGTCTATACAGCATGAGGCAGGCTCAGACGGTGTTAGGCCCAGTATGGATTGCACGTCATTGCACAAAGGTTAGAAGGGGTACCGTATCCCCGGATAACATGTATGGATAGCGTACACATTCAAAATATATGTCTATACAGCATGAGGCAGGCTCAGACGGTGTTAGGCCCAGTATGGATTGCACGTCATTGCACAAAGGTTAGAAGGGGTACCGTATCCCCGGATAACATGTATGGATAGCGTACACATTCAAAATATATGTCTATACAGCATGAGGCAGGCTCAGACGGTGTTAGGCCCAGTATGGATTGCACGTCATTGCACAAAGGTTAGAAGGGGTACCGTATCCCCGGATAACATGTATGGATAGCGTACACATTCAAAATATATGTCTATACAGCATGAGGCAGGCTCAGACGGTGTTAGGCCCAGTATGGATTGCACGTCATTGCACAAAGGTTAGAAGGGGTACCGTATCCCCGGATAACATGTATGGATAGCGTACACATTCAAAATATATGTCTATACAGCATGAGGCAGGCTCAGACGGTGTTAGGCCCAGTATGGATTGCACGTCATTGCACAAAGGTTAGAAGGGGTACCGTATCCCCGGATAACATGTATGGATAGCGTACACATTCAAAATATATGTCTATACAGCATGAGGCATGCTCAGACGGTGTTAGGCCCAGTATGGATTGCACGTCATTGCACAAAGGTTAGAAGGGGTACCGTATCCCCGGATAACATGTATGGATACCGTACACATTCAAAATATATGTCTATACAGCATGAGGCAGGCTCAGACGGTGTTAGGCCCAGTATGGATTGCACGTCATTGCACAAAGGTTAGAAGGGGTCCCGTATCCCCGGATAACATGTATGGATAGCGTACACATTCAAAATATATGTCTATACAGCATGAGGCAGGCTCAGACGGTGTTAGGCCCAGTATGGATTGCACGTCATTGCACAAAGGTTAGAAGGGGTACCGTATCCCCGGATAACATGTATGGATAGCGTACACATTCAAAATATATGTCTATACAGCATGAGGCAGGCTCAGACGGTGTTAGGCCCAGTATGGATTGCACGTCATTGCACAAAGGTTAGAAGGGGTACCGTATCCCCGGATAACATGTATGGATAGCGTACACATTCAAAATATATGTCTATACAGCATGAGGCAGGCTCAGACGGTGTTAGGCCCAGTATGGATTGCACGTCATTGCACAAAGGTTAGAAGGGGTACCGTATCCCCGGATAACATGTATGGATAGCGTACACATTCAAAATATATGTCTATACAGCATGAGGCAGGCTCAGACGGTGTTAGGCCCAGTATGGATTGCACGTCATTGCACAAAGGTTAGAAGGGGTACCGTATCCCCGGATAACATGTATGGATAGCGTACACATTCAAAATATATGTCTATACAGCATGAGGCAGGCTCAGACGGTGTTAGGCCCAGTATGGATTGCACGTCATTGCACAAAGGTTAGAAGGGGTACCGTATCCCCGGATAACATGTATGGATAGCGTACACATTCAAAATATATGTCTATACAGCATGAGGCAGGCTCAGACGGTGTTAGGCCCAGTATGGATTGCACGTCATTGCACAAAGGTTAGAAGGGGTACCGTATCCCCGGATAACATGTATGGATAGCGTACACATTCAAAATATATGTCTATACAGCATGAGGCAGGCTCAGACGGTGTTAGGCCCAGTATGGATTGCACGTCATTGCACAAAGGTTAGAAGGGGTACCGTATCCCCGGATAACATGTATGGATAGCGTACACATTCAAAATATATGTCTATACAGCATGAGGCAGGCTCAGACGGTGTTAGGCCCAGTATGGATTGCACGTCATTGCACAAAGGTTAGAAGGGGTACCGTATCCCCGGATAACATGTATGGATAGCGTACACATTCAAAATATATGTCTATACAGCATGAGGCAGGCTCAGACGGTGTTAGGCCCAGTATGGATTGCACGTCATTGCACAAAGGTTAGAAGGGGTACCGTATCCCCGGATAACATGTATGGATAGCGTACACATTCAAAATATATGTCTATACAGCATGAGGCATGCTCAGACGGTGTTAGGCCCAGTATGGATTGCACGTCATTGCACAAAGGTTAGAAGGGGTACCGTATCCCCGGATAACATGTATGGATACCGTACACATTCAAAATATATGTCTATACAGCATGAGGCAGGCTCAGACGGTGTTAGGCCCAGTATGGATTGCACGTCATTGCACAAAGGTTAGAAGGGGTACCGTATCCCCGGATAACATGTATGGATAGCGTACACATTCAAAATATATGTCTATACAGCATGAGGCATGCTCAGACGGTGTTAGGCCCAGTATGGATTGCACGTGATTGCACAAAGGTTAGAAAGGGTACCGTATCCCTGGATAACATGTATGGATAGCGTACACATTCAAAATATATGTCTATACAGCATGAGGCAGGCTCAGACGGTGTTAGGCCCAGTATGGATTGCACGTGATTGCACAAAGGTTAGAAAGGGTACCGTATCCCTGGATAACATGTATGGATAGCGTACACATTCAAAATATATGTCTATACAGCATGAGGCAGGCTCAGACGGTGTTAGGCCCAGTATGGATTGCACGTCATTGCACAAAGGTTAGAAGGGGTACCGTATCCCCGGATAACATGTATGGATAGCGTACACATTCAAAATATATGTCTATACAGCATGAGGCAGGCTCAGACGGTGTTAGGCCCAGTATGGATTGCACGTCATTGCACAAAGGTTAGAAGGGGTACCGTATCCCCGGATAACATGTATGGATAGCGTACACATTCAAAATATATGTCTCAGGAGGCAGGCTCAGACGGTGTTAGGCCCAGTATGGATTGCACGTGATTGCACAAAGGTTAGAAAGGGTACCGTATCCCCGGATAACATGTATGGATAGCGTACACATTCAAAATATATGTCTCAGGAGGCAGGCTCAGACGGTGTCAGGCACAGTATGGATTGCACGTGATTGCACAAAGGTTAGAAAGGGTACCGTATCCCCGGATAACATGTATGGATAGCGTACACATTCAAAATATATGTCTCAGGAGGCAGGCTCAGACGGTGTTAGGCCCAGTATGGATTGCACGTGATTGCACAAAGGTTAGAAAGGGTACCGTATCCCTGGATAACATGTATGGATAGCGTACACATTCAAAATATATGTCTCAGGAGGCAGGCTCAGACGGTGTTAGGCCCAGTATGGATTGCACGTGATTGCACAAAGGTTAGAAAGGGTACCGTATCCCCGGATAACATGTATGGATAGCGTACACATTCAAAATATATGTCTCAGGAGGCAGGCTCAGACGGTGTCAGGCACAGTATGGATTGCACGTGATTGCACAAAGGTTAGAAAGGGTACCGTATCCCCGGATAACATGTATGGATAGCGTACACATTCAAAGTATATGTCTCAGGAGGCAGGCTCAGACGGTGTCAGGCTCAGTATGGATTGCACGTGATTGCACAAAGGTTAGAAAGGGTACCGTATCCCCGGATAACATGTATGGATAGCGTACACATTCAAAATATATGTCTCAGGAGGCAGGCTCAGACGGTGTTAGGCCCAGTATGGATTGCACGTGATTGCACAAAGGTTAGAAAGGGTACCGTATCCCTGGATAACATGTATGGATAGCGTACACATTCAAAATATATGTCTCAGGAGGCAGGCTCAGACGGTGTTAGGCCCAGTATGGATTGCACGTGATTGCACAAAGGTTAGAAAGGGTACCGTATCCCCGGATAACATGTATGGATAGCGTACACATTCAAAATATATGTCTCAGGAGGCAGGCTCAGACGGTGTCAGGCACAGTATGGATTGCACGTGATTGCACAAAGGTTAGAAAGGGTACCGTATCCCCGGATAACATGTATGGATAGCGTACACATTCAAAATATATGTCTCAGGAGGCAGGCTCAGACGGTGTTAGGCCCAGTATGGATTGCACGTGATTGCACAAAGGTTAGAAAGGGTACCGTATCCCCGGATAACATGTATGGATAGCGTACACATTCAAAATATATGTCTCAGGAGGCAGGCTCAGACGGTGTCAGGCACAGTATGGATTGCACGTGATTGCACAAAGGTTAGAAAGGGTACCGTATCCCCGGATAACATGTATGGATAGCGTACACATTCAAAATATATGTCTCAGGAGGCAGGCTCAGACGGTGTTAGGCCCAGTATGGATTGCACGTGATTGCACAAAGGTTAGAAAAGGTACCGTATCCCTGGATAACATGTATGGATAGCGTACACATTCAAAATATATGTCTCAGGAGGCAGGCTCAGACGGTGTTAGGCCCAGTATGGATTGCACGTGATTGCACAAAGGTTAGAAAGGGTACCGTATCCCCGGATAACATGTATGGATAGCGTACACATTCAAAATATATGTCTCAGGAGGCAGGCTCAGACGGTGTTAGGCCCAGTATGGATTGCATGTGATTGCACAAAGGTTAGAAAGGGTACCGTATCCCCGGATAACATGTATGGATAGCGTACACATTCAAAATATATGTCTCAGGAGGCAGGCTCAGACGGTGTTAGGCCCAGTATGGATTGCACGTGATTGCACAAAGGTTAGAAAGGGTACCGTATCCCCGGATAACATGTATGGATAGCGTACACATTCAAAATATATGTCTCAGGAGGCAGGCTCAGACGGTGTTAGGCCCAGTATGGATTGCACGTGATTGCACAAAGGTTAGAAAGGGTACCGTATCCCCGGATAACATGTATGGATAGCGTACACATTCAAAATATATGTCTCAGGAGGCAGGCTCAGACGGTGTTAGGCCCAGTATGGATTGCACGTGATTGCACAAAGGTTTGAAAGGGTACCGTATCCCCGGATAACATGTATGGATAGCGTACACATTCAAAATATATGTCTCAGGAGGCAGGCTCAGACGGTGTCAGGCACAGTATGGATTTGACGGCCCAGATTACACAGCGGAGGAGCAGGGAGAGGTAAAGATTGCAAATGCTGGGGCCCTGCCCAAGCAAGGGGGGCCCACTCGTGGGCGTCGATACTGGCACTGGGCCCCTCATAGTACAGCGGTGTGTCTGACGGCGGGTGTGCACCACCACCGTCAGAGACACTTGATTGCACTATGAGGGACCCTGTGCCAGTGCCCGCGCCCAAGAGTCGGCCTACCCACCTGTCCAGGGCAACGGCACTCGCACGGTGTCGTGCGCTAAGTGGTGACCCCGGCCATGGGGGGGAGGCAGCACAGTTAGGGAGTTTTAGAAAGTGGCATATGTTGATGTTGGACATTCAGCTGTTGCAAAAGGCGAAATAGGTGAAGTACCAGGAAGAGGTGGACCAAAGCAAGCCATTTTTCTGTCACCCTATGTGTCATCAGGGGAAGGTGGGACAAAATCCTTGGAAACCCATGCGTGGTTCATTTTAATGAAGGTTAGATCATCCACATTTTGGGTTGACAGACGGGTCCTTTTTTCTGTCAGGATTGATCCAGCTGCACTGAAGACCCTTTCCGATAGCACACTTGCAGCTGGGCAAGCGAGCTCCTGTAAGGCATATTGGGCCAATTCAGGCCAGGTGTCCAGTTTAGCGGCCCAATAGTCAAAGGGGAATGACCTGTGTGGGAGAACATCGATATGGGAGGAAAAGTAGTTTGTAACCATAGTTGACAACTGCTGTCTCCTGTCACTTTCCATCGATGCAGTATTACCAGTTGTGTGAGCGGTATTTGAAAAATCAGTCCACAACATTGTCATGAAACCCCTGTCTCCAACGCCACTTCTGCTGTGTGCACCACGAACACCTCTGCCAAGCTGCCCCCGGCCCGTACGGCTCGTGTGAGAACCATCACCGCTGCTGTGTGCTGGGAATGCCTCAAGCAACCGATTTACCAGAGTTGCTTGTTTATTAGCCAATATTAGGTCAAGGTTCTCCTGTGGCATGATGTTTTGTAATTTGCCTTTATAGCGTGGATCCAGGATGCTGGCCAACCAGTAGTCATCATCGTTCATCATTTTGGCAATGCGGGGGTCCCTTTTTAGGATCCGCAAGGCATAATCTGACATGTGGGCCAATGTTCCCGGTGTCAATGATGCACTGCGAGTGCTGGGTGGAGGAGCACTTTCTGGCAAATCCACATCCCTCCAGTCACGCACAAACCCTGTACCAGACCTTGCCACGCCAACATTTTCACTTGCCCCACGAGATGCATCCTCCTCCCCTAAGTAATCATCCCCATCATCCTCCTCCTCCTCCTCTTCTTCCTCCACCTCGTCCAGGAGAGGTCCCTGAGCAGACAATGGCTGAATGTCATCAAGGATTCCCTCCTCCTCTTCCTCCTCATCAACATTGGCTGCAGACACCTGCTCCTTAAGGTGCGTCAAAGTTTGCATGAGCAGATGCATAAGTGGGATGCTCATGCTTAGGATGGCGTCGTCTGCGCTTACCAGCCGTGTGCATTCCTCAAAACACTGAAGGACTTTACAGAGGTCTTTCAGCTTCGACCACTGCACGCCTGTCAACTCCATGTCTGCTCTCAAAGTGCCTGGCTGTGTATCCTCCCACAAATGCATTATGGCCTGCCTCTGCTCGCACAGCCGCTCCACCATGTGCAGGGTGGAGTTCCACCTTGTTGCAATGTCGATAATGAGGCGGTGGTTGGGAAGGTGGAGCAATCGCTGCAGCTTCTGCATACGAACGGAGTGTACAGGCGACCGGCGGATGTGCGCGCACAGTCTTCGCACCTTCTGGAGCAGGGCTGTTAACTCCGGATAATTTTTGAGGAAGCACTGCACCACCAGGTTCAAGGTGTGAGCCAAGCAAGGTATGTGGCTGAGTTTTGAAAGGGCTATGGCTGCCACAAAATTACGCCCGTTATCACTAACTACCTTGCCTGCCTCAAGATGTACATTGCCCAGCCATGACTCAGTTTGTCGCTTCAAGTACTCGGCCAGCACCTCGGCGGTGTGTCTGTCGCCCAAACACATCATCTGCAACACAGCCTGCTGACGCTTTCCACTAGCTGCTCGATAGTGGGACACATCGTGTGCAACAGTGGCAGCTGCAGATGGAGTGCTCGTACGACTGCGCTCTGTGGACGAGCTTTCGCTTCTGGAGGAGGAGGAGGAGGAGGAGGGTCGAACGCCTACAGCCAACTGTTTCCTATACCGTGGGCTAGGCAGCACTGTCCCACCACCGCTGTCCCCTGTGGACCCTGCATCCACCACATTAACCCAGTGCGCAGTGATGGACACGTAACGGCCCTGGCCATGCCGACTGGACCATGCATCAGTTGTGAGGTGCACCTTTCCGCTCACTGACTGCTTGAGTGCATGGACAATGCGGTCTTTCACATGATGGTGGAGGGCTGGGATGGCTTTGCGAGAGAAGAAGTGGCGACTGGGTAGGTCATAGCGTGGTACTGCATAGGCCATGAGTTCGCGGAAAGCTGTGCTTTCCACCAACCGAAAGGGCATCATCTCAAACGAGATTAGTTTGGCAATGTGGGCGTTCAAACCCAGTGTACGCGGATGAGAGACTGAGTACTTTCTTGACCTACTCATAGTGTCTGGGAGGGTGAGCTGGACTTGAGAGCTGCATATGGTGGAAGTAGCGGTGGACAGGGCGGACTGAGAGAGGGTTGATGATGGTGATGGAGTTGGTGTTCTTTCTGATGGCCTAGAATCAGTCTTTCGTTGATATAACAGTGGGATTCCCTGACTGCTGTGGCCTTGCAACGACACCTCAACATTTGCTGCTGTGCTAACCGGTGGGCTTACAGTGGGGGAAACAATGTAGCGTTGCTGACTACCTTCGATGTGATCAGTTGTACATGTGGCACTTGAGGTTTGGTGTTGTGTCCACGCTTGCAAGTGCATGCTGGTTAAATGTCTAAGCATGCAACTGGTATTCAAATTTTTCAGATTTTTCCCTCGGCTAAAGGTCTTTGCGCACTTCTTACAGATAACCTTGGCCTGATCATGAGGATTTTGTTCAAAAAAGTGCCACACTGCACTCTTCCTACTTTGGCAGACATTTTGCGGCCTAGCACGCTGTGATCTTTTGACCCTCTGGACAAGCTGTCCAGCAACTCTTTTGATGTTTGGAACCTGTCTTTGGAGTGCTCCGGGCCTGCCAGATAACAGCTGTTGCGATGTCGATGTCTGCTGTGGATGCTCCTCATCTGAGCTATTGGAAGCAGCACCCTCTTCCCCCAATGGATGCCAATCTGGGTCAACAACTGGGTCATCCATCACCTCCTCTTCTATGTCATGTGCACCTTTCTCTGTGTCACCGTGTATGGTGGTATAGTGTGCGGGAAGGGGCACCTGAGTCTCATCAGGGTCAAAATCTGGCTCTGTACACTGCGAGGACAATGTAGTGCTCTGAGTGAATGTACCAGCAGAATCATCCATCAGCGGCTGTGCATCAGTGCACTCCATGTCAGATTCATCTTGGCCTGGGTAATTCACCATTTGACTTGATAATCCAGGCATGGTATGTGAAAACAGCTCCATGGAGTAATCAGTAGTATGGCCTGCGTCATCCTTCAATCTTGGTTGGGGTGGAGGACACAAGGAAAGGTGTGGTTCATGAACATGAGCCTCCAATGATGACTCAGTGCTTTTACTTTTTACAACTGAAGAAGAGGAGGCGATAGAGCTGGAGGCTGAGTCAGCAATGTAAGACAAAACTTTTTCCTGATGCTCTGCCTTTAAAAGCGGTTTGCCAACTCCTAGAAAACTAAGCGTTCGAGTCCTTATGTAGCCAGACGATGACGCAGGGTCAGCACCTCCTGCATTCGGTCCTATTTTGCTCTTGCCACTACCATCAGATCCACCACCAACACCATCATTACCAGCTGCCAACCCCCGCCCAATTCCACGGCCTCTTCCACCAGCCTTCCTCATTTTTGGTAGAAATGTAGACAAAATCCAACAAACTATATAGTAATGTAAAACAAGGTACAAGGTGTCTATAGGACAGGGGAGATTTAGAATTTCTGCACACACTTGTGGACAGTGGACACTTTTGGATTGTGTGAGGCCCACTGATATCTGAGCGCTATGTGACACGCTCGATGGCACAGCTGCCTGTGACCAAAGTGACGAGAGGATAATGGAGATTTTGAATCTCTGCGCACACTTTTGGACACTGGACACTTGTGGATTGTGTGAGGCCCACTGATATCTGAGCGCTATGTGACAGGCTCGATGGCACAGCTGCCTGTGACCAAAGTGACGAGAGGATAATGGAGATTTTGAATCTCTGCGCACACTTTTGGACACTGGACACTTGGGGATTGTGTGAGGCCCACTGATATCTGAGCGCTATGTGACACGCTCGATGGCACAGCTGCCTGTGACCAAAGTGACGAGAGGATAATGGAGATTTTGAATCTCTGCGCACACTTTTGGACACTGGACACTTGTGGATTGTGTGAGGCCCACTGATATCTGAGCGCTATGTGACACGCTCGATGGCACAGCTGCCTGTGACCAAAGTGACGAGAGGATAATGGAGATTTTGAATCTCTGCGCAAACTTTTGGACACTGGACACTTGTGGATTGTGTGAGGCCCACTGATATCTGAGCGCTATGTGACACGCTCGATGGCACAGCTGCCTGTGACCAAAGTGACGAGAGGATAATGGAGATTTTGAATCTCTGCGCACACTTTTGGACACTGGACACTTGTGGATTGTGTGAGGCCCACTGATATCTGAGCGCTATGTGACACGCTCGATGGCACAGCTGCCTGTGACCAAAGTGACGAGAGGATAATGGAGATTTTTAATCTCTGCGCACACTTTTGGACACTGGACACTTGTGGATTGTGTGAGGCCCACTGATATCTGAGTGCTATGTGACACGCTCGATGGCACAGCTGCCTGTGACCAAAGTGACGAGAGGATAATGGAGATTTTGAATCTCTGCGCACACTTTTGGACACTGGACACTTGTGGATTGTGTGAGGCCCACTGATATCTGTGCGCTATGTGACAGGCTCGATGGCACAGCTGCCTGTGACCAAAGTGACGAGAGGATAATGGAGATTTTGAATCTCTGCGCACACTTTTGGACACTGGACACTTGTGGATTGTGTGAGGCCCACTGATATCTGAGCGCTATGTGACACGCTCGATGGCACAGCTGCCTGTGACCAAAGTGACGAGAGGATAATGGAGATTTTGAATCTCTGCGCACACTTTTGGACACTGGACACTTGTGGATTGTGTGAGGCCCACTGATATCTGAGCGCTATGTGACACACTCGATGGCACAGCTGCCTGTGACCAAAGTGACGAGAGGATAATGGAGATTTTGAATCTCTGCGCACACTTTTGGACACTGGACACTTGTGGATTGTGTGAGGCCCACTGATATCTGAGCGCTATGTGACACGCTTGATGGCACAGCTGCCTGTGACCAAAGTGACGAGAGGATAATGGAGATTTTGAATCTCTGCACACACTTTTGGACACTGGACACTTGTGGATTGTGTGAGGCCCACTGATATCTGAGCGCTATGTGACACGCTCGATGGCACAGCTGCCTGTGACCAAAGTGATGAGAGGATAATGGAGATTTTGAATCTCTGCGCACACTTTTGGACACTGGACACTTGTGGATTGTGTGAGGCCCACTGATATCTGAGCGCTATGTGACAGGCTCGATGGCACAGCTGCCTGTGACCAAAGTGACGAGAGGATAATGGAGATTTTGAATCTCTGCGCACACTTTTGGACACTGGACACTTGTGGATTGTGTGAGGCCCACTGATATCTGAGCGCTATGTGACACGCTCGATGGCACAGCTGCCTGTGACCAAAGTGACGAGAGGATAATGGAGATTTTGAATCTCTGCGCACACTTTTGGACACTGGACACTTGTGGATTGTGTGAGGCCCACTGATATCTGAGCGCTATGTGACACGCTCGATGGCACAGCTGCCTGTGACAAAAGTGACGAGAGGATAATGGAGATTTTGAATCTCTGCTCACACTTTTGGACACTGGACACTTGTGGATTGTGTGAGGCCCACTGATATCTGAGCGCTATGTGACAGGCTCGATGGCGCAGCTGTGACCAAAGTGACTAGAGGATAAGGGAGATTGGATTGCTTTTAAAAAAGCAGTTTGCGGAGCAGTGGGTAAACAGCAATGCCAGCGTGTCAGGAAGCCTTAAAAGGCAGCCCAACAACCAACACCACTGATACACCACTATATAGCCTCCCCTTGCACTGCACACACAGTGACTTGTGCAGGCCAAATCGCTAGCAGCAGAAGCAGTTTTTTTGTCTTCTTCCCTGCCTAACGCTCTCCCTACAGAATCAGCAGCAACCTCTCCCTATACTAAGATCGGCAGAAGTAAGATGGCGGTCAGCGTGCACGCCCTTTTATACCCCCTGTGACGCCCACCAAAGCAAGCCAATCACTTGCATGCCCTTCTGAAAGATGGTGGTGACCCGTGCCTAGGTCATCACGTTGCCCACAGTGTCCGTGGATCCTGATTGGCTGAAAAAGAGCGCAAAACAAACTTTTGAAACGCGACTTTGGCGCGTAAGTCGCCGACCTCGTGGCCCACCTCATCCTAGGGTCGGGTTTCGTTTCATGAAACCCGACTTTGCCAAAAGTCGGCGACTTTTGAATTTTTTCGACCCGTTTCGCTCAACTCTAGCAGGAAGTAATTGTAAAAAAAAAAAAAAGAAAAAGAAAAAAGTGTCAGAATTTTTTTTTTGTGTATATTTTTTCCTCTATGTCTTTGAGGCCGTAGGGGGAATTTTTTTCTTCTCAATGGAGATGAAGCGATTGTCTGATCATGTGGAGCAGCTCGCTGCTGAAGTGCGGGGAATTTCCACCTATCTTGCTCCTTCACATGTTGCTGAACCAAAGATCCCTACTCCTGATGTGTTTTTTGGGGATCGGTCTAAATTTTTGAACTTTAAGAATAATTGTAAAGTATTTTTTCCCTTGAAGCCTAACTCGTCGGGGAGCTCCGCGCAGCAGGTTAAAATTGTCATCTCTTTGCTGCGCGGCGATCCTCAGGATTGGGCGTTTTCTTTGAAACCTGATGATCCTATTCTAGCTAATGTGAACGCATTTTTTCAAGCCTTAGGGCTGTTGTATGATGAACCTAATGCTATTGATCAGGCTGAAAAGGCCCTGTTGGCATTGAGCCAGGGTCAGGATTCTGCAGAGTTGCACTGTCAAAAATTCCAAAAGTGGGCGGTCCTTACTACTTGGAATGATGGTGCCTTGGCAGCTCTCTTTTGGAAGGGTTTGTCAGAAACCGTAAAAGATACTATGGTGGGATTTCCTGTTCCCTCTGGTCTTGACGATTCTATGTCATTAGCCATTCAGGTTGATCGGCGTTTGCGCAAACGCAAAACTGCACGAGAGGTGTTGCCACCTGTTGATCAAATGTCTGAACCTATGCAATGTGATAGAGTTTTGTCTAGGGCGCAACGTCAGGAGTTCAGAAGGCGTAATAAGCTGTGTTTTTTCTGTGGAGATGCCTCGCATATTATTTCTGTCTGCCCTAAACGAGAGAAACGTTTTGCACACACATTTGCTGTGGGCGGTGTTCAACCTAAGTTTCTTCTGGCAATTACTCTGATCTGCTCCCTGTCCACATTTTCCGCTAAGGCTTTCGTGGATTCGGGAGCAGCTCTGAACCTGATGGACTTGGATTTTGCTAAATGTTGTGGATTTCCTATGACACCTCTGCGGACGCCTATCCCTTTGAGTGGTATTGATGCTACTCCTTTGGCGAAGAATAAACCTCAGTTTTGGACCCAGGTGGTAATGCGGGTCGCCCCAGACCATCAAGAAAATTGCAGATTCTTGGTGTTGCATAATCTGCATGATACCATTGTTCTGGGGTTTCCCTGGTTACAAATCCATAATCCAGTTTTGGATTGGAAATCTGTGTCTGTGGTGAGTTGGGGTTGTCGGTGTGCCCTTAGTGACGCTCCTGTTTTCTCCACCTCTCCCCAGTCGCATGATGTTCCTGACTATTTGGCTGATTTTTATGATGTATTTAGTGAGAATTAGTCTGCGTCTTTGCCTGCTCATAGGAGTTATGACTGTGCAATTGAGCTGAGCCCTGGGTGTAAATTTCCCAAGGGTCGACTTTTCAATTTATCTGTACCCGAGCACGAGGCTATGCGATCCTATATTAAGGAGTCGTTGGAGAAGGGTCATATTAGACCATCCTCTTCACCCTTAGGTGCTGTTTTTTTTTCGTGGCCAAGAAGGATGGTTCATTAAGGCCTTGTATTGACTATCGTTCCCTCAACAAAATTACTGTTAAATATCAGTATCCGTTACCCCTGATTTCTGATCTATTCTCTAGAGTTAAAGGTGCTTGCTGGTTTACCAAGCTTGACCTCAGGGGGGCATATAATCTTATTCGCATTAAGCATGGGGATGAATGGAAGACGGCGTTTAATACTCCAGAGGGACATTTTGAGTACCTGGTGATGCCTTTTGGGCTCACTAATGCCCCTTCTGTCTTCCAGTGCTTCATGAATGATATTTTCCGAGACTTTGTGGATAAATTTTTGATCATCTATCTGGATGATATTTTGATCTTTTCCAAGGATTGGGACTCTCATGTGGAACATGTTCGGACTGTGTTCCGGATTTTGAGGGAGAATTCCCTGTATGTCAAGGGATCAAAATGCCTTTTTGGGGTACAGAGGATTTCATTTTTGGGATTTATTTTGTCTCCGTCAACTATTGAAATGGACCCGGCCAAGGTACAGGCCATTTATGATTGGGTTCAGCCCACTTCTTTGAAGGCCCTCCAGAAGTTTTTGGGTTTTGCTAATTTTTATCGTAAATTTATAGCTAACTTTTCTGGTATTGCCAAACCATTGACTGATTTGACTAAGAAGGGTGCTGATGTGCTGAATTGGTCTCCGGAGGCTGTTTCTTCCTTTCAGGAGCTGAAGAGAAGGTTCACTTCTGCTCCGGTTTTGCGGCAACCTGATGTCTCACTCCCGTTTCAGGTAGAGGTGGACGCTTCTGAGATTGGTGCAGGAGCTGTTTTGTCCCAAAAAGATCCGGTAACATCTAAGATGAATCCCTGTGCTTTCTTTTCCCGAAAGTTCTCCCCATCTGAACGTAACTATGATGTGGGGAATCGGGAACTGTTAGCCATGAAATGGGCATTTGAGGAGTGGAGACATTGGTTGGAGGGAGCTAAACATCATGTCGTGGTCCTTACTGACCACAAGAATTTGATTTACCTGGAGTCGGCCAAACGCTTGAATCCTAGACAGGCTAGGTGGGCCTTGTTTTTCACACGTTTTGATTTTGTGGTCTCTTTTCTTCCGGACACTAAGAATGTCAAGGCAGACGCCCTCTCTAGGAGTTTCTTTGCTGATTCTCCTGTTGTGACCAAGCCTGCTACCATCTTAGGTGAGGGGGTAGTTCTTTCTGCCATCTCGCCCGATTTGAGGCGTGCTCTGGAAGAGTTTCAGGAGGACAAACCTAAGCGTTGTCCCATTGGAAAATTGTATGTTCCTGACCAGTGGAGGAAGAGAGTGATGTCTGAAGTTCATTGCTCTGCATTGGCTGGTCATCCAGGTATTTTTGGTACTAGAGACTTGGTGAGTCAGTCTTTTTGGTGGCCCGCCTTGTCTCGTGATGTCAGGAGATTTGTGCAGTCCTGTGGGACTTGCTCCCGGTCTAAACCTTGTTCTCGCTCTAGTGGGCTGCTGATGCCTTTGCCGGTGCCCAGGAGGCCATGGACCCATATTTCAATGGATTTTATCTCTGATATGCCTGTCTCTCAGAGAATGACTGTTATTTGGGTGATTTGTGATAGATTCTCTAAGATGGTCCATCTTGTACCACTCCCTAAGTTGCCATCTTCCTCAGAGTTGGTGCCCTTGTTTTTGCAACAGGTGTTTCGCTTGCACGGCATTCCTGAGAACATTATATCTGACAGAGGAGTTCAGTTTATTTCTAGATTTTGGAGGACTTTCTGTTCCAAGCTGGGAATTCAGTTGTCCTTCTCCTCTGCGTTTCACCCTCAGACCAATGGGCAGACGGAGAGAACAAACCAGACTTTGGAGTCGTATTTGAGATGTTTTATTTCTGCTGATCAGGATGATTGGGTTTCATTTTTGCCCTTGGCCGAATTTGCTTTAAATAATAGAGCTAGTTCTGCCACTTTGATGTCACCTTTTTTTTGTCATTTTGGGTTTCATCCTCGATTCTCTTCAGGGCAGGTGGAGTCTTCTGCCTGCCCAGGTGTTGACACTGTGGTGGAGAGAATGCACCAGATCTGGGACCAAGTGGTGGATAGATTGTCTCTCTCCCAGGAAAAGGCCCAGCGGTTTTCCAACCGTCATAGGACCATTGGTCCCCAGTTTAAGGTGGGTGATATGGTTTGGTTGTCATCAAAGAATATCTCTATGAAGGTGGCTTCTCCAAAGTTTAAACCTAGATTTATTGGACCTTACAAGATTTTGGAGATTCTTAATCCTGTCTCTTTTCGATTGGCTCTTCCTGTTACATTTAAGATCCATAACGTGTTTCATAAGTCTCTGTTAAAGAGGTTTGTTGAGCCAGTAGTTCCTGTGGTGGCACCTCCTAACCCTGTATTGGTGGAAGGTAATGTGGAATATGAGGTTGAGAAGATACTGGATTCTCGCCTGGCTAGACGGAGACTCCTGTATTTGGTTAAATGGAAAGGTTATGGCGAGGAGGATAATTCTTGGGTCCCTGCATCCGATATTCATGCCGAAAGATTGGTTCGTGCTTTTCATTGGGCCCATCCTGATCGTCCTGGTGGCGTGGATGAGGGTTCGGTGACCCCTCCTCAAGGGGGAGGTACTGTTGTGAGTTCATTTTCCCCTTCACTGTTGATGTCTGATGAACTCCCTCTGCTGGTGAAGAGAGGTAGTGAAATTGACTGGGTTGGGAAGAACCTGTCATCTGAACAGGTGGAGCCTGATTGGACACCCAGAATCACTGAGTGGATATAAGGCTGCCAACGCCCTACAGGGGTGCTGGTGATCCTTTCTGCTCTGAGCTCTTGAAAACCAGCTCAGTATCTGTCTTCTGAAAGCTAAGTATTTGCTCTCTTATTTTTCCATGAGATATTGTTTGTTTACTTAGTGTTTGTGTTCTGCCTGCACTTGTTGGTACAGGCTGAGCTTCATTTTTGTCTCTGGTCAAGTTGATCTTTTGCTCAGTCTTCAGAAAATACCTGAGTGCTGATATAGTGTTTTTGAAGTCTAGTGACTTCAGGGCTTTTTTTCTATCAGACGTGTTGGACATTATTTTGGCAGAATTTTTGCGGATTGCAGCCAGCATCTTTTCTGTCCTTTCCTATTTAGTTAGTTGGGCCCCATCGTTTACTCAACCTGTCTTTCTGTCTATGTTTGTGTTTTCATCTGCTTTTCACTGACAATATATGTTGGGGGCTGTCTATTGCTTTGGGGTCTGCTCTGGGGCAGTTTAGATTTCCCCTTTCTTTAGGCTTATTTAGTTCTCCGGCTGTGAACGAGGGGTCTAGGGCACCATAGGAACCCCCCACGGCTACTGTTTGTTGTGTGAATAGGATCAGGGGTCTGCAATCCGATAGCTACCAACCTCTCTGGTTTTCTGGACTTAGCTTGTAATTTTGTTTTTTCCTCCTTCGGTGACTCATTCATAACACGCACGCCTTAATATAGTCCCTGACGTCACGGGCCATATGCGGCCACCAGTACGTCCTCGCCAAAAGCTCAGAGGTCCATTTTGTCCTGAAATGTCCACCCACCCTATAATAATAATAATAATCTTTATTTATATAGCGCCAACATATTCCGCAGCGCTTTACAGTTGAACAGTTTCAAACACAACAGTCATAAGTAACAACGTTAACAATACAATAATTAAAGCGAAATAAGACGACCCTGCTCGTGGAGCTTACAATCCACAATGAGGTGGGGGAGATACAAAGCACAGGTTTGTATTTACAATGATGTATTTACAATGACGGTCCAGCCATCTTCAGGGGGTGGGGGTTAGATGGAGATAGTGAATGGGCTACACACACACAAACATAACATGACTTTGATTACTGAATATGATAGGCCGCTCTGAACAAATGTGTTTTGAGCGAGCGCCTAAAACTATGCAAATTGTGGATGGTCCTAATATCTTGGGGTAGAGCATTCCAGAGGATTGGCGCAGCACGGGAGAAGTCTTGGAGTCGGGAGTGGGAGGTACGGATTAGGGCAGAGGTTAGTCGGAAGTCATTTGCAGAGCGCAGCGGTCGGTTAGGCCGATAGACAGAAATGAGGGAGGAGATGTAAGGGGGTGCCGCACTGTGGAGAGCTTTGTGGGTGAGAACAAGTACTTTGAATTGTACCCTGTAATGAATTGGCAGCCAGTGTAACGACTGGCGAAGAGCGGACGCGTCTGAGTAACACCCTGGACGAATGAGCCCAAGAGAGGACCTCCGGTCGCAGACGGGCAGGGACAAATGTCTTGCCCGGAGGTACTGACTCAAGGGCAACCGGAGCCACAGTCCTCAGGCTCTCGGATGGGACGATCAGCCGAGGCTCCTCCTCCTCTTCCTCCGATGACACCACGGAGCGGGAAAAAGCATCGGCCCGGACATTCTTCTCCCCAGAGAGAAAATGGAGGGTGAAGTGGAACTGGGAAAAGAACAAAGACCATCTGGCCTGGCAAGAGTTTAGCTGCTGGCCTGTTTGCAAGTACACCAAGTTTTTGTGGTCGGTGAACACCTGGAAAGGGTGGCGAGCCCCCTCCAGGAGGTGTCTCCACTCCGAGAAGGCCAACTTCATCGCTAGCAACTCCCTGACCCCGATGGCATAATTCCTCTCCGCCGGTGTGACGGTCTTGGAGAAAAAGAAGCATGGGTGCTTCCGACCTTGTGTGTCCTTCTGAAACAGGACCGCTCCAGCACCGACGGAAGAGGCATTAAATTACAGAATGAAGGGCTTATCTACATCGGGGCGATGTAGAATGGGAGCGCTAGCGAAATGGGACTTAATGGAGGAGAAGGCCTTGGAGACAGGTTCCAACCACAACTTGGGATTTGCACCCTTCTTGGTGAGGGCTACCAAGGGTGCTACCAAAGTCGAGAAGTGGGGGATGAATTGGTGATAGTAATTTATGAACCCCATAAAGCGCTGCACCACTTTGAGAAAATGAGGTTCCTGCCAATCCATCACCGCCTGTAGCTTGGCAGGATCCATGGCCAATCCCCAGGCGGAGATGATATAGCTCAGGAAAGGCAAGGACTCCTGCTCAAACACACACTTCTCCAACTTGGCATAGAGGGAGTTTGCCCGCAGGCAATCGAAAACTTTGCAAACATCTCTCCGGTGGGAGTCAATATCTGGAGAGTAGATGAGAATATCATCCAGATAGACTACAACCGAGGTGGTAAGCATATCCCGGAAGATATCGTTCACAAAGTCTTGGAAGATGGCTGGGGCATTACAGAGGCCGAAGGGCATCACCAGGTATTCATAGTGCCCATCCCTGGTGTTAAATGCCATCTTCCATTCGTCCCCATCACGGATGCGAATCAGGTTGTAAGCCCCCCGCAGATCAAGTTTGGAAAACACCCTCACTCCCCGTAGCCTATCAAACAGCTCTGATATAAGGGGCAGAGGACACTTATTCTTAACGGTGATGGCGTTAAGACCCCTGTAATCAATGCAACGACGTAGTTCCCCACTCTTCTTCTGGATGAAGAAGAATCCCATCCCCGCTGGTGACACTGACTTCCTAATGAATCCTCTTGCCAGATTCTCCCTGATGTATTGACACATTGCCTCTGTCTCCGGGAGAGATAGGGGATAGACTCGACCCCGGGGAGGCTCTGTACCAGGCAAGAGGTCAATAGGACAGTCATAGGGGTGATGCGGTGGAAGGGTCCCCGCCGCCTTTTTGGAGAACACGTCCGCATACTGTCGATAGTGTTTGGGGAGCGAGGAGAGATCAGCGGGAACCTCGGTGGAGGCAACCTGAACGCACTCCCACTCAGACATCTACCCTCACATAATTTACTCCACCCAATAATCCTCCCTGAGGACCACTCTACATGGGGGGAGTGGTACCGCAGCCAGGGGACCCCTAGAAGCACCTGGTCAATACCCTCGGGCATGATGAGGAGGGATATCATCTCCTGATGAGAAGGAGCCACTGAGAGTAACAAGGGGACGGTCTGGTGGGTTATCTGTGAGGGTAGAGTGGCGCCGTTCACCACTCTGATGGTGACTGGTGTAGACATCATAACCAGGGGTATAGCGTGCCGTTGAGCGAAGGCTGACGACATAAAATTGCCCTCTGCCCCAGAATCCACGCAAACCTCCACCACCAGAGTGGAAGAATCCAACTCAAGTGTCCCCTTAAAGGACAGCTTGGAGGAAAACGTCGCTGATTCTAGTGCGCCACCTCCTACGGCCACTAGGCGCAAGTGTTCTCCCAGCTGCTGTGGGCACCGGTAGGCAAGGTGACCGGACTGCCGGCAAACATGACAGCTCATAGGAACTCGAGCAGACCGGGGCCTGGATCCCTCACGGGAAGCCCCCTGACGCTCAGACGCCCGATTGGAAGATTCCAGAGGTTTAGCAAAACTAGGTGCCAACCTAAACCTCTGCCTACACTGGTCCCGCTCCAACCTTCGCTTGGCGAAGCGAAGATCTATACGGGTGGAGATAGTGATAAGCTCCTCCAGTGTTGCGGGAATCTCCCTGGTGGCCAGAGCATCCTTCACATGGCCAGCCAAACCTCTCAACCTCTCCAGAATGCCGGAATGAGGACCTTATCTAGCCACTCTAACTCTGAGGCCAGCATCCGGAACTGGATGGCAAAGTGGCTGACCATGGGCGAGCCCTGTGACAATGCCAGCAACCGGAGCGCGGTGTCATGGGTGACTCATGGTCCCAGGAAGACCTGCTTCAGAGTGTCCAAGAACCGCGAGACACTCTGCACCACATGATCACCACGCTCCCACAGCGGTGTGGCCCACTCTAAAGCCCTGCACGACAAGAGGGAAATAATAAATCCCACTTTAGCCCGCTCAGAGGGGAATCGTGCGGCCAGCAGCTCCAGCTGTATAGAGCACTGGCTTACGAAACCCCTACAAGAAGCACAATCACCCGAGAACTTCTCGGGCAGCGGGAGGCGGGACAAAGTCGGGGTAGGGATGGCTGTGGTCACACGGGAGACAGCCTCTGTGGCTGCCTGAACAGCGACCGCAGTAACATCCGCAGCTGAGGCTGAACGCTCAAGAGCCACCAACCTGCCCTGCAGCTGCCGGATGTACTGCAGCAGTCGCTGTTCATCCGCCATTACTAGCCAGACCCTGGCGCTAGGATAGTGTTAGGGCTGGCGGAACGCACCAAACAATAAAGATGGTAATAAGTTGTGTTCGCAGCCCGGGGTAGACCGTGCAGGGGTGGTAACCTGCTGCTCAGTAATGGCGGATGCTATATGGCGGTATACTATAAGAACACACGCGGGTTATCGTCACCTGATGTGTACAGGGGCAGACTGTTGCCTCACAGAGCCGCACTACCGCTGAACATAAATGCCGGAGCCTGTTTATGCTCACAGAGCTCGGCTAAAAGAGCGCACAGTGTACGGCCACAGAACGCTACCCCAAGGACATGGGGTCAGCGTCCCTCTAGGCCCAATGAGCGTGCGGCGTCGCTGCCACAAGCACCGCTAAAGACGCTGGCAGTGGAGTGTGGGGCACGTGCACTGAGGCGTGCTGGATCACTGTGAGGACCAATGTCTGACTCAAACCCTGACCTACACCTAAGCCTGGGCACTAGCAGGCTAGGCTGCACAACACGTGCCTACCAAGGGTAGGGGTTTCATAATGAGTCAATCACCAGATACATTCATACATGCATACATTTCTCACACCTCATAGTCTGTAAATACAGTCTATCCTAGCGCATGGGTGAGCGGCCATGCGAACCTTTTATAGCCACGGGCGTCCGGGACCTTCCTGGCTTCTCGGATGGGCCAATCCGAACACAAGCAGGACCTGAGCACGTGACCCTCGATCTCCAATGGGAGATCACTCCATGGGCATGCTCAGTGGCCCAACATGAGGACTTAGTCCCTGGAGAATCTTGCTGCTGAGCAGCATGCATTGTCATAGCTGTGCCAGAGGAGGCAGCAGCAAGCAAACTCATGGAGTTGGCCTGGGCAGAGCGCCGGGACCAATGAATCTGCTGAGCAGGCTCCACTGCGGCTGAAGAAGAATGGGAGACTGCTGGGTGCAAGGCTCTGGATTCCTGCTGTGCAGTGGCAGGAACCCGACACCTAACATAATGAACCCCAAGAAAGGCAGTTCCTGGGCAAAAAACGAGCATTTCTCTAGCTTGGCGAAGTTTGTTCTCCCTGAGTCTCAGAAGAACTGCCCAATGGTGACCAATATGTGATTGCTTATCAAGTGAATAAACCAAAATATCATCCAAGTGTATAACCACAAATCTCCCAATAAAATCAGAGAACACATGATTGATGAAGTTTTGGAAAACCGCAGGGGCACTGGTCAGACCAAACGGCATAACTACATTTTCAAACAATCCTACTGGGGTGAGAAATGCAGATTTCCACTCTTCCCCCTCCCACACCCGGATGAGGTTGTAAGCCCCTTGCAAATCTAGTTTTGAAAACTGTTTGGCCCTGGACAATTGGTTACATAAATCGGGAATGAGTGGGAGAGGATATGTGCTTTTTATAGTAATTTTGTTTAGTTTCTGAAAGTCAAGGCATGGGCGGAGACCACCATCTTTTTTCTTTTTACAAAAAAGCCTGCAGTAACAGGAGACACAGAAGGGTGGATATGCCTCTTGCGGAGACTCTCAGATATGTACTCCTTTATGGTGACCCGCTCGGGACCAGAAAGGTTAAACAATTGGGCTTTTGGCAATTTAGCCCCAGGAATCAGGTCAATGGCACAATCAAAAAGACAGTGTGGTGGTAACCCCTTGGCCTGACTTTCGGAGAACACATGCTCGAAGTCCTTCAAGTACTCCAGAATACCCTTCAGACCGACAAACAACACAGACACAGAATTTAGACATAGAAAACACACACACAAAGAAAAAAACACTGAAAAATTGTATGGGTCAGTGATAATGTGCTGAGACCTAAGGTGTCACTGACGCTGCCTAGGGGGTGCTTTCAGGGGGGCGCGTGAATAAGCATAATGCAGGCAGAAAGCACACAGTGCGCTAGGACCTGTGACTAATGTAGTGAACTCAGGACCTGGCACTCAGCGACCACGTGCCCAGGGGGGCGGAGCCACCGCACGTGAATGCAGGGAAGGATACTGAGCACACAGAGCACAGGGCAAAGACAGTAAACGTGGTCAAGGAGAGCTGAGAGCTGAGAAGATAGACGAACAATTAGTACCTAGGGACAAGACAAAGAGTAAACAGAGACAAGCCAAGGGGTCAGATAACCAGGGGAGACAGAGCAGTTCAAAAGCAGGATACAGAGGCAGAGGTCAGGGGACAAACTGAATTATACACAGCAAGGCAAACAAGCACAGAGGCACACGTTTAAGGATGAGTCACCTGGGTCAGCAACCACTAAACAAGTATATGGAAGTATCACCAACACTAAATCCAGGAACTGCCAACATTAAATAGCCGCCCCAAAACCAAAGAGATTTGGACTAAAATTAAACCTGACCTGACCAGAATGGAGGCAAAACTATCCTGTCCAGAGTCATGACAATTTCCCATAGGCCTACATTTAAGTGTTGACAATGCCCAATTCGTTCTAAAAACCTTGTAAAAAAGGAAACATAAGCATGTCCAACACTCAGGTAGGATAAAATATTTAGACTATATTCTTCATAGTGAAAAGTATTTCGACAGACATGGATAAAAGTTAATCTGACCCTTTTTAAACACTGACAGTGTTTGAAACATGCCAAAGAAACTTTTATCCACATCTGTCGAAAAATGTTTTACTGTATAGAGCAGTGTTCCCCAACTCCAGTCCTCAAGAGCCACCAACAGGTCATGTTTTCAGGATTTCCTTAGTATTGCCCAGGTCATGGAATTATTGTCTGTGTTGGTACAGGTACTGCAATTATCACCTGGGCCATACTAAGCAAATCCTGAAAATATAATCTGTTGGTGGCTCTTGAGGACTGGAATTCAGGAACACTGATATAGAATATAGCCTAAATATTGTATCCTACCTGAGTGCTGGACATATTTACGTTTCCTGCTTAATTACGATGCCGTTGTTGAGTTTGTGCATCTGATTTCAGGAAGTGCTGGCGTGTTCTCGTTCTTCAACCTTGTAAAATAAATATGCCTCTCTATGGCTGTCATAACATGAATATATACTTTAGAGCATTTTTTTGTTGGTTATAGTTTAAAGGCAATCTTGTCTTGGGTGTGTGCCTAATATGCTGGGTTCTTTGTTCTCCTTTTTGAATTATAGTTTAAAGGGAATCTGTCTTTTTTCGACTATGAGCTGCCGTCACCTAGATCAGGGGTTTATATACAGCATTCTGTAATGCTGTAGATAAGCCTCCAATGTAACCTGAAAGATAAGAAAAGAGAGTTAGATTATACTCACCCTGGTGTTCGGTCCGTTTCAATGGGTGTCGCCGTCCGGTCCGGCGCCTCCCATCTTCTAACGGTGACGTCCTCTTCTTTGCTACATGTTGTGGCTCTTGCGCAGGCGCACTGCTCTGCCCTGTTGCGCATGTAGGGAAATGGACTGACCTATGAACCTGTCTGAAGCAGGAAAGTGAATGTAAGATGTGCAGTAAATATACTTGAAGTGAATTTGTATGTTCATGAGGGGAGACAGCTAGGAATAGTGAAAGATGGTGAAGTGCTGGGTTTCAGCCACTAGGGGAAGACAAAGAACAGCAGGAGAAGGAGATGGTGCAGTACTAAGGTTTGGCCACTAAATGGAGACAGAAGGAAACCTGGAAAGGACTTAAAAGCAGTTAATGCTAAAGAAACCGCAAAGTCATGGTGGGCGGAGTTACGGGGGGCAAGAACGGGGAATTCCCAGGGAGGGGAATAAAAAGGAGAGAGAGCGAGCCCCAGGGAAGCCAGTCCAGGAGGAGGAGTTCAGCGTAGGAAGACACTGAAGAAGGAAGAGCTCCGGAAGGGACTGGAAGGAGATACAGTCGGGGGGGTGGACCGGACAGGATAGCGGCAGGACAGAAGATGCCCGGGGGTACCAGACGGACGGACTCGGACAGCCAAAGCGCTGTGGTGGTAGGCCTAGGGCAGCCACAGCGATATAACCACGAAGGACCTCACTTTAGGAGAGAGAAGAAGGTGCAGGGTACCCGGGCCTGTGTGTACAGAAGCTGTCGTGTTGCTGTGGTCGTCGGGAGGACGGCCAATAAAGAGGACCTGTTGAATGTACACCGGTTTCTGTCTCCAGTCTGTTCACTGCGAAAAAGGGACCAACCCTAGTCGGCTCACGCACCTACATGCCTTCGCAAGAGCCACGACAGGCAGCAAAGAAGAGGCCGCCACCATTAGAAGATGGGAGGCGCCGGACCGCAACACCCATCGGACCAAGACCGGACCTCTCCCCGTGATTATAATATAACTCCTTTTTCTTCTCTTTCAGGTTACATCGGGAGCTTATCTACAGCATTACAGAATGCTGTAGATAAGCCCCTGATGTCAGTGCCGGCAGCTCATAGTCGAAAAATGGGGTGACAGATTCCCTTTAAAGTAAGTGAACTTCTTTACTGACAAATATTAACCTTGAACACAAAGGAACAAAATTAAGCAACCTGACTATTCCTTCGTAATGACACCAACGTAAAGTTGGTTCATAATCAATCAATTTTCCCAGGTACAGTGCTTCCGTGTCATCCTATTACTAAGATGGTGCCGTCTGGAAGCAATTAGCATAACACATTTTAAATCATTCGCAAGCTGCTACCAGAGCCTTTGAGTTCAGCTTGTTACATATATTACAAGATGAAAGACATTGGAATGAAAGACATGTACAAGTTAATGAAAGATACCCTACATTCGTTAGGCATACAGTGCTGTTACAGTGTTTTCTAGCCGGGAGAAGGTTAATTGCTATTTTGATTTACATCATTGTGGTTTGTTTGAGAAGAAAGTCTTGTCTCCGCCATGAGGCTGAAATGAAAATACATTGTCTAAGAAAAATATCTTTTGCATTTAAGCTTTCCTACGACGGTCACAACCCAAGAATAACATTTGCTTATGGTTCACATAAGAGCAGTGGAGGACATTGTGAAAAAACTGTGTTGGGCCTTCTTCAGCTTCATATCAGGAACTTATATCTCTGTCTCTTAAGCCCCCGTTACACATAGCGATATCGCTAGCAATATCGCTGTAACATCACCGATTTTGTGACATAGCAGCAATATTGCTAGCGATATCGCTATATCTGATACTTACCTCCGACCGCTTCCCCGCTGGTTATCGCTGATCGCGCGAGAACGGCCTGGGCCGTTTCTCGTCGTCAGCTTCCTGCTGGGTTTCCTGTGGCGCCGACGAGCGACGCGTGGACGGGCGGGAGGATATCAGGATCGCCTCGTCTGACAGGTACAGTGGGGCAAAAAAGTATTTAGTCAGTCAGCAATAGTGCAAGTTCCACCACTTAAAAAGATGAGAGGCGTCTGTAATTTACATCATAGGTAGACCTCAAGTATGGGAGACAAACTGAGAAAAAAAAATCCAGAAAATCACATTGTCTGTTTTTTTTTCATTTTACTTGCATATTATGGTGGAAAATAAGTATTTGGTCAGAAACAAAATTTCATCTCAATACTTTGTGATATATCCTTTGTTGGCAATGACAGAGGTCAAACGTTTTCTGTAAGTCTTCACAAGGTTGCCACACACTGTTGTTGGTATGTTGGCCCATTCCTCCATGCAGATCTCCTCTAGAGCAGTGATGTTTTTGGCTTTTCGCTTGGCAACACAGACTTTCAACTCCCTCCAAAGGTTTTCTATAGGGTTGAAATCTGGAGACTGGCTAGGCCACTCCAGGACCTTGAAATGCTTCTTACGAAGCCACTCCTTCGTTGCCCTGGCGGTGTGCTTTGGATCATTGTCATGTTGAAAGACCCAGCCACGTTTCATCTTCAATGCCCTTGCTGATGGAAGGAGGTTTGCACTCAAAATCTCACGATACATGGCCCCATTCATTCTTTCATGTACCCGGATCAGTCGTCCTGGCCCCTTTGCAGAGAAACAGCCCCAAAGCATGATGTTTCCACCACCATGCTTTACAGTAGGTATGGTGTTTGATGGATGCAACTCAGTATTCTTTTTCCTCCAAACACGACAAGTTGTGTTTCTACCAAACAGTTCCAGTTTGGTTTCATCAGACCATAGGACATTCTCCCAAAACTCCTCTGGATCATCCAAATGCTCTCTAGCAAACTTCAGACGGGCCCGGACATGTACAGGCTTAAGCAGTGGGACACGTCTGGCACTGCAGGATCTGAGTCCATGGTGGCGTAGTGTGTTACTTATGGTAGGCCTTGTTACATTGGTCCCAGCTCTCTGCAGTTCATTCACTAGGTCCCCCCGCGTGGTTCTGGGATTTTTGCTCACCGTTCTTGTGATCATTCTGACCCCACGGGGTGGGATTTTGCGTGGAGCACCAGATCGAGGGAGATTATCAGTGGTCTTGTATGTCTTCCATTTTCTAATTATTGCTCCCACAGTTGATTTCTTCACTCCAAGCTGGTTGGCTATTGCAGATTCAGTCTTCCCAGCCTGGTGCAGGGCTACAATTTTGTTTCTGGTGTCCTTTGACAGCTCTTTGGTCTTCACCATAGTGGAGTTTGGAGTCAGACTGTTTGAGGGTGTGCACAGGTGTCTTTTTATACTGATAACAAGTTTAAACAGGTGCCATTACTACAGGTAATGAGTGGAGGAAAGAGGAGACTCTTAAATAAGAAGTTACAGGTCTGTGAGAGCCAGAAATCTTGATTGCTTGTTTCTGACCAAATACTTATTTTCCACCATAATATGCAAATAAAATGAAAAAAAAACAGACAATGTGATTTTCTGGATTTTTTTTTCTCAGTTTGTCTCCCATAGTTGAGGTCTACCTATGATGTAAATTACAGACGCCTCTCATCTTTTTAAGTGGTGGAACTTGCACTATTGCTGACTGACTAAATACTTTTTTGCCCCACTGTAAGTAGTGACCCCCAACCCCTGCTATGTCGCTGGTGAGATCTGCCTGTGTGGCAGCTCACTAGCGACTACTTAGCGATGCACCAGCGATCCATATTGTTGTCGGGATCGCTGGTGCATCGCTAAGTGTAACAGTACCCTAAGAAGAAATATTAAAAAAAATTGTTCAGCACATCATTTTAAACACTTTTACATTGAAAGGACAAATTGCTGTTTAATTACGGACATTTACTCCGCAAGGTTCATTAAAAAGTCACTTAGACAACCTGATTTTGTCTCATAGATAATTTGCTATAGAGATTATCTGAAGATCACTTATTTTAATGTCTGACGCTTGCTCCCAAAAATCATTACAAAGTTCTGACCTCAAGCTGTCTCCCTTCTGTCAAACTTGCTCTCCACTGCCTGTTGTCAAGCGTAATCCATCATCAGCAGAAAAAGGAGATTATAGCAAGTGATGGTGGGTTTTGTCTCTCTGCTCTTGCTCTCCTGTCTGTCAAACTGCACGCAGGCACAGAAAAACTGACTTTCAGTTTGGGACAGCCATTGGGCAATGCATGCTGGGAACTAAGGGAAAGTCCAGCTCCTATAGTGCTGGCAGAATATTGATGAACAGGAACAACCCACTCAAAAAAAGTGAATGGCAAGTTATAGAGCATGAGAAATGAGATAACTCCTGGACACATTGGACTGGAATGTGCACCAAAAGCATCTTATTGTGAGGGATGAGGGCAGCACAATTATGCTTTTCTACAGGTTTTGTTTGAAAGGACTGGTACATTTTAAATAATTTTATTGAATCACTTTTTTTTTTAAGAACGGTAAGGTGATTTTTTGGGTTTCACATTTTATTGTAAACATCATATTTGGAAATATTTGAAAACTTGAACGTTGTGCCCACGGTGCATGTTAAAACGCACACCAAAAACCGGACTTCTTCCCAGAAATCGCGCGTTTTTTTCTGCGCGATTTCACTGCGATTATTATCGCGATTTTGCCGCGATTTTACCGCTATTATGATCGCGATTTTGCCACGATTTTCGCGTGCGTTATTCAAGCACTTTCCAAGCGATTTGAAGCATCGCTTGGAAAGTGATTGACAGGTTGGTCACACTCGTCAAACATAGTGTTTGACAAGTGTGACCAGGATTTTACTAATGAGGCTGCCTATGCGGCATCAATAGTAAAAGATAGAATGTTAAAATGCTAAAAAAAATAAAAAAATCGGGGTATATTTACCTTCCGGCATCCTGCGCTGCATTCCCGGGCCTCAGCGTTCCCAGTAATGCCTTGCGAGACCTGTGATGACGTAGTCTCGCGTTGCTATAGTGATCTCACGAGACCGCTAGAGTCACGCGAAACTACGTCATCACTGGACCGTGCCAGGGGTATGGTACCCAGGGCCTGGAGGACAGTCTCCTCTCCTCCACACCGTGGGTACCAACCGCACATGAGACGCTTAACTTCCCGCATGGTGGGCATAGCCACATGTGGGAAGTAAGCGGTTCTCATGCATTCCTATGGGTGCGGAATCACGGCAATTCTTTGCGATTCCGCACAAAAGAATGAGCATGCTGCGATTTTTTCCGCGATGCGATTCCGCCGCGGAAAAAAGCGCAGCATTAGCACAGCATGTCCGGAATGCCATAGGAATGCATGAGGGGCGTCATTTACAAGATTTTTAAACGTTTTCGCTGCATTTTCGCGCAGAAAATCGCAGCAAAAACGCTTAAAAATCGCTACGTGGGCACACAGCCTTAGGGTATGTTCACACTGTGTTTTTGCTGAGTTTTCCCTGCATTTTTGCAGCAGAAAATGCATTATTTTATAGAGCCAACAAAGTGAATGAGATTTCTGAAAATGTGAAGAATTTTTTTTTTTGTGAATGGGAAATAAAAACAAGTAAAAACGCATAAAAAATGCACTTAAGTTATGTAGGCGGCATTTTTCTTGCTACTACTTTGGCTTTTGGTGCAGAAAAAAAGTGAAAAGTGAAAAATGAACATCCCCTTCGTCAGTATTCTTCCATAGCTGTCATTTGTTTTATATCATTTTTAGGTTTGGGAAGAATGAGGGATGTGAATAATGGAAAAGGATTTTCTAAATGTTATATTGTAAATATAAAATACAATTCTCTGTCAGTGAAATAACTGGACAAGTTAGTTTCAGACTTGGATCTTCTAAGTTGGTGAGTTGTAAACCTCCTCTATAATTTTCTTTGTGTATTAATAATAGAATCTCTTTTTATGGCAGATCTCATAAAATAAGCTAAAACTTGTTGAAGCCGGTGATAATTACATAAAGCTTGTACAGCAGAGACAGGCTGAAAGGTTTGTAGCTGAGCTCTGTGTTCTGGAATAGTCTTGGTTTAACCCAGTAAACAAAATAATTGGGAAAAATACGATAACTGAGAGATAATATTTGTTTTCTTCATGAGATTGCTGGTGGACAATGCAATCTATAGATTTAATAATCATGGTACGTTTCACCTTTATAATAACAAAAATATTAAAAATATTGCACACCCATTTATTAAAAGCTTTCGTCATGCAATTTACCTAATTTCTCATTTTGACGCTGCGCCGACCAGCCGCAAACGCAACAGGTTGCAATTTGGTGCGCTCAGCGCAGCGTCAAAAGGACGCAGGCGCCCCCAAACGCATACTGCACACGGCCTGCGTCCTCAGTGCTAAAGATAGGGGACGCAGGACGCATGCAGCGTCATGCATCCGTAGGCAGAGCTACCGGCGGAGGCGCGGCAGGGGGCGGGGCTTAGAGGCGGCCGTGCGCAGCCCGACGCTGTGGCCATAAACGCTAATGTGAAACTAGCCTTAACATGACATTCGAAAGCACAAAATGATCACTGCGATTTGAACAAAAATTGTACAAATCAATAGTACTTGAGAGTCTAAAAAAAAATGCAATGCATCCTATAACAGAGAAATGTATCTTTCTCCACTTATGAGCCACTCTCATGAACTCATCATTTACTTGGAAACACAGCTAAAATCTGTCATGTGAAAGAGGGATAGAAATCATGTTACTGCTTTCTACTCAGTGTATTATCTAACTCCAGTGCTGGATTCACAGCTACACTTCTCATTACTGCTGTACAATGTCCTCCATGCTGATTCTGCTGCTTCTGATCATATGCTTCATAGAAACAGGAGACACAGATTTCTTCATGTATGCTGTGTATATGAGTCATCTTAGCGACTGAACCCACCAGCGCAAAGACGGAAACTTTCCCTAAACTTTAATTTTTTTAACTGACTTCGACAAACCAATTCTGTCTATGGAGCAAGGAATCCATATTTATGAAAAAATGCAAATATTTAGGGGAAGTAAAAGAAGTTTGTTAAACTATCGTGGCCTTTGTTGGATTACATTTAAAATAAATAGTAAATGCATGGCTTCTTTGCTGATGTTATACCCTCCCATCTTGTACGAGAAAACGAATAATGTCTGTACCATTAGTGAATGGAACAAGCTTTATGAGGATACAATGCGACATAATAATCCAAAAAGTGATTTTAAAGAAATAAAAGGCCTCCTTTTGTCTGCTGGGGTGGGTAGTCACTGCGCAGTGTCATAATTAATATCCTGAGACCAGTTACAGCAAGCTCTGGAGTCAGTCTGTAATGGATAAAGAGAATATAAATCCTTTCAGTGGTTAAAGATCATTCCATTAGGGATGAGGTCATTCCCCATTTTTTTATGACATGTTATTTATTTTTTTTTTAATGTAAAGCGAAGTTTTAAGAGGAGGGGGAAGAGTAGGCGGAATGAGATTTTACATCGCAATTAAACAAAATGTTACATGTAGTAGCAATAAATTGCTGAAGAGGCTATTTGTTATGTATAGTGGATCATGTAGCAATAGTTTCGTTTGTAGAAAGGTTGCATCAACTCGAATATCAGACTGTATTTTCCCCACAAACTGGAAAACGTAAAGGGGTTGTCCTAATTTAGAAAAATAAAAGTGCTGTCTTTTTTTTTTGTTTCTGGAAACAGCGCCACACTTGTACATAGGCAGTCTTTGGTATTGCAGTTTAGTGCCATTCATATAAATGGGGTCTAAGATGTAAAAGCAAATACAGACCATAGATAATTTTGGCATTGTTTCTGAAAAAGGAACCTTATTTTTTGTCATTTTGGTCAACCCTTTTAAGGATCATTAATAAAAATGAAAACTCTGTTTCCCCTAAAACGTAAAACACTTTTTTTTTTATCTATATGTAAACAATTTGATATTGGCCTACGGGCTGTATGTGGTATTACCGATCATGCTCAGTTGTTATAATGGAGCTTATCTGGGGTAAAAGACACAACCCCTGGACAAAGCAAAGGTACTTTCTATGGAACAAAGCAGAATTCTAATTCTCTACTGCCCTTTTAAAGCGGATTTGTCATGAGATGTCACAGTGCGAACTGCATACATTTTTAAATAGATCCCAGACCTGATGAGACTGGTGCACTTACTATGAAAATCCAGGTGAGATAGGGCAGTGCTGTAAGGAATGAGAGGGGGGTGAGGGTGACTGTAGCGCCAGGATTGTGTAAGAACATAGTACATAGTACCCATAGAAGCCTGATGTACCGTAACTTCAGCCTTGTGGCTGGAGGAGAGTATAATCCAGGTAACAGTAAGGCAAAGTGGAGATTATCACGATGTATGGGCTGCGCTTATGGAAAGGCCCTGGTCACACTTGCAAGTGCAATGCGAGATACTCGCCTCAATACCCGGCACTGCCGCCGGCACACGGGACCAGAGTGTTCAGCTGCGTAGAAATACATGCAGCCGCACACTCCGGTCCTGAGTGCCAACGACAGTGCCGGGAATTAAGGCGAGAGACTCGCTCGAGTTTCTGGAATTGCACGTGTGACCCAGGGAGCATGTGTCTATTTTTCCCCTTATCTGTGGGGGGTGTCCACTACAGCATCCACTTGGGGCCTGTCCTTGCTAGGACAGGAGTAACGCTGGGGCACGACAGGGAGTGTAGGGGAATAGTTTACACTAACACTGGTTTCCCCATGTCTCGGCTCCCCACGAGTGGATCGTCTCTCCAGCAGGATACGCCCTGATGCTGGAATGTTATATTTAATACCAGTGGTGAGACCAAACCATTTTTTATTGAGCACTGGTTCACATGAGCACTTTTTTTTGTAATGTTTTTGTGTGTTATGTCCTTTTAATGGTTCATTAAAGGTTATGTTTTAATTTACTTTATGTGGGATACTCTCTAGGCTGTGTGCAACGTTTAACCCCTGAGGGTTTTTTGGAATAGTGTAAAAAAGCTCCCACTATAGCTGAGTGCACGTGTGACCCAGGCCAACGGATGAGATCCGGAGATTATAGGCAAAGGTTATTTTATTCACACCAATGGGTTTCGGCCCTTGACCGCCACCTTTCTCAAGGTTAAAAAACAATTCAACCAAGTGACTTTGTTTTTGACCTTAAGAAAGGCAGTGGTTCGGGACAGAATTTCAAACTTGGTAAACCGGTATCATCAAGTCTGAAATGTCTATCTAACAATGCATGCAGTTCTTTTTTTTTATCAACTCTGGTTCAGACTGTTACGTTTACCCTAAAGACAAGTCGACCATAGGAATCTCAGTGAGGATACCTTGAAGAAGATCTTAGGATAAAACAAGTTCAAAATGGCCGATAAAAGGCCCGATGGAGGCTCTCATCTTTCAATGGTTTCAATAGACCTTGAGTCAGTCCAGCCCAAAGAGTTGAATGAACTAAATAAAAAAGGAATTAAAACTTAATAGCAGGAGTATTGACTACACCACTGTATGCTTGAATCCGACATTGAGAAGTAGAGTCAAAAAATAGGGAAAAAAGGAAAAGGGAAATCGGCTCACCAAGCATGGAAAAATTGTTACCTCAATCACAAATGTGGTGCAAGTACTCCAGACCAGCTTCTGGGCAGAGAACAAAGAGTTAAAAAAAAACAGCAGAGAAAAATTATAATAAAACATGACATTTACTAGTGACAATTAAAAGTGTTCAAAAAAGAGAACATGTGCAATAGAAAAATAAAAATAAATGGGGAGGGAAGGGGAGGAGGGCTGGGAGAGGGGCACAGGTCTAAGCGTTTCGAGCTCAGACACTCTGAGTCCAAAGTGTACTAAGAGCGTCTGAGCCCGAAACACGTACACCTGTGTCCCCCCCTCATTTATTTTTATTTTTCTATTGCACATGTTCTTTTGTTCTTGCATTTTTAATTGTTGCTATAAAAAGTCATGTTTTAATATAATTTTTTTCTATCATTGAGGATGCTGGATTTTTTTTTCTTCCTTGTTATTGAGAAGCAGAGTTCTTCTATCTTTGCAGCCAAAGTTGATATCATTGTTGGCAATGCACGTAAAAGGGTTTGTACCAAGTTTATAAATTATCATCGATCCATGGGATAAGTGACAACTCAATGATCGCTATTGGTTCAATTTCTGGAACCCCACTGATATCCAAAACAGGGCTTTGCTGAGACCATCTGAACAGAGCCAAGGTCGAGCATGCTCACCACCTCTCCATTCGTTCCCTGGAGAACTTTGGAAAATATTCCATTAAGTCCTGCAAAGAATGAATGACACAGAGGTGCACAAGCTCAACCTCTGCTCCATTCAGATGGGACCCTGCAGAGCCCCATTTTCGGGATTGATAGGGATCCCACTGCCTGGAACCCCAGCAATCTATAAGTTATGAATAAGGGACAAATTTGTTGCAAGTTCATGTTTGTGGAACCCGATGGGTGGGACTCATCAACAATCTAATATGTATGGAAGTTTCTTGATAGTCCTGTGATGGTAGAGGGAAGCCAAACATGCCTAACCCGCCTTTTTCCTGGTAGATAATCCAGCACCAGAAGTGTCTGGCTGCGACATGTCAGGAATTATGGAGGTTGGATGTAATACGCTGCACAGTCTTCTGCATTTGTCATTTTTATTTGCATCTCCAGCTTCACAGGTAGATGAACTTTTGATTTACTGCTCTGTTTCTTATATCGATTTACTTGCCAAGTAAGGGCCTAATGAAGAAACACAGAAACAAATAATCAAAAGTAAGATTGCATACAGTTTCCCTTATACAGAGCTTTTTGATCCCTTTTGACAAAGCTTGTAAAAACCTCAACGGATCTTATGTTTTTTAAAAGAGGTTTATTGATTAAGATATTGGTGCAGATTTTCCAGTGAAAATATCCCAAAATTCTTGTGCACAAGAAACTAAACATTTATTAGCAGTTCACAAACAGGAGAGGGGTGTATTACTCACAGGGCCATTGAAATCGGACGAGTGTTATCCATGGCTTTGACGGATAGCACTCGTACCCGTGTTATTTTATGGAGCTGTGCACATATCAGATTTTTTCCTTGGATCTTATTAAAAATCATTGACATGTCCGATTTTGATTTGAGTGTCAGTTCAAAATTAACAATACAAGTCTATGGGACTGTGGAAAACATCGGACCACACATCGGATGACATCCAAGGGCAGTCCGATTTTGACAGACTGACTGAATGGAGAAGGTGGAGGAAAACGGATTCCACTCTGATCAAACTCTGGTCAGAGTCTGATTATCATAATCGGACTGTTTTTCTTGGATAGAGATAAAGCGGCAGTTGAGTGACCCTAGGCACAGGGAAAGCGGGTGTTGGTTAAAATTGCCAAAACTTATCTGCAAAAATAATCTTACTTTAGGCAACCAGGAGATCATGTAAAGATAGACAAAAGTGTCCGAAAATGACCCAATTTATCATTCAGCATGTGCTATATTTGGCACATCTAGTTTAATTCTAAGCTGTCTAATTTTAAGACTTTAATAATAAATCTGCTTGATTGTTATTCTTTTTACATTTTTTTTTTCATTCCTATAAAAAAGTCAATTGGAGAATTTCTGGAAAAAGCCAAATCTAGCGCATGCTGCGTTTTGAAAATGATGGAAAAAATGCCTCAAACAATCACACTGCAGTGTGTTAAATAAGTCATCATCACTGACTACAAGCTAATATCTGGCCACATTGTTTTTTTGCAAGAGAAAGTGTGTGTCCGGTACGTTTGGTCACAGTTTTCACAGGTACTGGAGACACTTATGCACATAGACCCATTCAAGAGAATGGGTCTGTGCACATGTCAGTGTGTTTCCACAGACCGTGTGTCCGTGGGCAAAATACGCTGACATGTTCGTTTTTTAACAGCAGCAGGAGCCACAAAACGTCCCACACACGTGCACACGGATGACATCTGTGTGTAATCGGTGTGACACATACCAGCACCTGGGAAGCAGCGGTACTGTTAGCGCTGGTCCCCTGTGCCATGTGCTGAAGACCGCTGTCATCATTCTCCCCTGCTCGCGCTGAGATCAGCACTAGCAGGGTAGAATGTTGAGAGTTGTATTCAACTGATAACAACGAGAAGAGGCAGTGGATGATGGGACTACTACTCCCATCAGCCTGCACCTGCTGCCACTAATAACAACGGGAGCAGGCGATGGCTGATGGGAGTATTCATCATCGACCGCTTGCGTTATAAGTAAATAAAAAAAGGCATGGGTTCCCCTGTATTTTTAATAACCAGTCAGGCTAAACTCACAGCTGGGGGCTGCAACCCTCAGCTGTCAGCTTCAGCAAGGCTGGTTATCAAGGATACAGGAGTCCCTATGGCAAGTAAGGTTCATATTTGTGGGGTTGATGTCACCTTTGTTTTGTCAGGTGACATCAAGCCCACTGCTTAGTAATGGAGAGGTGTCTATAAGGCTGGTTTCACACTAGCGTTTTATCGTGCAGCGCATCGTGCGCTATCGGGCGCACGTGCAATGTTCCCCTATCTTTAACATGGTGGTCGCAGGGTCTTGCGATTGTACGTGCTCATCAGCGTTTAGTGTGCGCTGCGCATTTTACAGGTGTGTGCCCAGACGCTCCATACGCTACATGTTGCATTTTTTATTCCGCCTACTTCGTTAAAAAAATTGCACGCACGGTGTGCACCCAAAAATAGCATTACAGTCTATGTGGTCGCTGACGTGCGCTTGGATGCGCGCACGTCAGCTCCTTGTGCGCGCACACGATTTGAGTAAACAATGTCTAGACACTTGTCTTAACCTCCCCCTAAACAAGCAACATTGTTTGGGATGAGTGTGGATAAAAGAAGGTGTCTTCAGGGTCAGACAATTACTCTACAGACAGCCTTGCAGAGACCAGACAAGCACCAACAAGAGCCTTCCAACTGTGGATTCAAGCTTCAAGAGCCAAAATTTTAGTATTCTTCAACATAATGTCTGTGTGTCCCGTACAATTTTATAATGTACTAATGTATTTTTTGTTTAAATTTCAGCATGTCTTCTTCTGGATCGGTCTATTCGCCATCTCGGCAAGAACTGGCCCAAGCTGATCGTGAGGTGAGGATGTTGCTGCCTTTGGGTAAGTATAGCTGCCTCTAGAAATGTGTTTTAATTTTTTTTTCCTTTACAGACGTCGAACACGGGCAGTGAAGATGAAGTGCGGGAGCAGTCTGAGCGGGAGGATTCTGAGCGGGAGCAGCGTAGTCAAGTCGTGGCGAGGAGACGCAATGTTAGTATATAATGTTTTTTTTAATTTTTTTTCCTGTCTTTATTTTCATCTTTATCTAGCTTCTTCTCTGTTTCTTTTTGTATCTTTTTCATTCTCCAAAATTCCAAACATTCTAATATTTTTTTTCTTAGGTTCCACAATGGGATGACGAAGAAGTAGTGTACATAGACAACGAGCACCTGATCCGCCTTGTTGAGGAGTGTATCCCGTTGTGGGACAGCCGTGACCAGCAGTGCTAAGACACAGTGGTGACCCGGCAGCTCTGGAATGAGGTGGCCGCAGCGATGATGGATTTCTGGAACAGCGCCTCTCCAAGTTCAAAAAGGGCATTCAGTAAGTATAAAGATGCTCTATGATACTGCATTGATTTTTGGTCCAGATGGTGCTGGTGTGTTTTTTGCAAGATATATTCTTGCATTAAACACACCAATGCCTTGTGGAAAACAGTGATTGATTTTTGTATTCAACTGCTGCATTGGTTTCTGGTCCTGATGGTGCTGATGTGTTTTTTGCAAGATATATTCTTGCATTAAACACACCAATGCCTTGTGGAAAACAGTGATTGATTTTTGTATTCAACTGCTGCATTGGTTTCTGGTCCTGATGGTACAGGTGTGTTTGTGGCAAGATATATTCTTGCATCAAACACACCAATGCCTTGTGGAAAACAGTGATTGATATTTGGATTCAACTGCTGCATTGGTTTCTGGTCCTGATGGTGCTGGTGTGTTTTTTGCAAGATATATTCTTGCATTAAACACACCAATGTCTTGTGGAAAGCAGTGATTGATTTTTGTATTTAACTGCTGCATTGGTTTCTGGTCCTGATGGTGCTGGTGTGTTTTTTGCAAGATAAATTCTTGCATTAAACACACCAATGCCTTGTGGAAAACAGTGATTGATTTTTGTATTTAACTGCTGCATTAGTTTCTGGTCCTGATGGTGCTGGTGTGTTTTTGCAAGATATATTTTTGCATTAAACACACCAATGCCTTCTGGGAAAACAGTGATTGCTTTGTGTATTGAACTGCTATCTTGAATCTGGTTTTATTTTTGGTCCTGATGGTAGTGGTGTGTTTGTTGCAAGATATATTCTTGCATCAAGCACACCAATGCCTTATGGAAAAACAGTGATTGCTTTGTGTATTGAACTGCTGTCTTGAATCTGGTTTTATTTTTTGTCCTGATGGTACAGGTGTGTTTGTGGCAAGATATATTTCTTGCGGAAAACCAGTGATTGCTTTTTCAACTGCTGTCTTGATCCTGTTTTCACTCTTGCTCCGGATGATACTGTTGTTTTGGCTGCCACATATATTCTAGCAGGAAACATAACAGTGTCCTCAGGATCAACAGTGACTGCATTGTGTCAAGAATTTATTTGTGCTGCAGCATTGACTGTTTGCAAAGTTCTATCAGGTGTGTGTGCTGATAATTAAGTTGCCTTAAGTGCATTGTCTAAGGTTTGTTTTTTTTTCCCCAACAGTGAAAAAAATCCGCACACGTTGGCGCTCGATGAAGGACCGCTTCAACAATGATGTTCATGCTGAGGGACAGGTTCGGAGTGGTTCAGCGGCAAGGCGCAGAAGAAATTACCGCTGTTATCGAGAGTTGGCTTTCCTGAGACAGGTCCTTGCCAGCAGAGCGTAAGTTTTTTTTTTTTGGTTTGTTAATACTATATGTTTTTCAATTCCACAGGTGATGCTTCTTGTAAATGCATGATACTAATGTTTTCTCTTTCTTTCCACAGCACTTGGAGCAGCACCCTGCAACCTGTCCCGGGAGCGGTTCTTCGTCGATCGACCTCGGACCCGTCCCAGCCATCCGACAGCCAGGAAGCATCTTGCAGGTCAGCAACACAGACAGCTGGTTACCAGGAAGCTTGTCCATCAGGTGTTCCCCTGTCCCAGGTCTCTGTCACTGGTTAAGCGGGCACTACCCACCAGCGGCAGAGGGCCTCGGACAGGCCTGTCATGCCCGAGTTCATGTTCTTGAGCAAGGTCTTTAAGGGCAGCCTCAAGGCCCTGTCCGCCAGAATGGAAAGCGGTTTTTCCCTGATGGAACGTGGTTTTAACCACATGGAACACCGCTTCCACTCTGTTGACCAGCGCCTTGACCGTCTGGAGGCCGACCTCAACTGACCAGCGCACCATTTTTTCAGTAAAATTGAACAGGGCATGGCAGAACACCTCAGTCCTGAGCAACAGCTGAGTGTGTTACAGGCCTGCAACACTGCTTACTTGCAGGCTATGCAGCAGAATCGGTATGTTCAGCAGTCAGTGGTGTCATTTCCAACAGTTCCACCGCTGACTCGCTACACATCCCTACCAACTTCTGCTGCATACCACTGCACGGCCACCTGCATTCCCAGCGAAGCCGGACACCACTACACTACCCCAAGTCTGAGTGCTGCTGGACACTCCTCCACCACCACCACTATGGCAAGCACTGCTCCTGTATGGAGGACCACCACCGCCACAGCACCACCAGCTTGGAGACAAACCAACACAGAACCTGCTTGGGCCACCGACACCACCAGTCAACATGAAAGGAGCACCGCCAGCACTCCTCAGCAAAAGAGCTCCACCAGCACTCCTCAGCAAAAGAGCTCCGCCAGCACTCCTCAGCAAAGGAGCACCGCCACCACTCCTCATCAAAGGAGCACCACCACCACTCCTCATCAAAGGAGCACCGCCACCACTCCTCATCTTAAGAGCACCGCCACCAAGTCTCCTCCTCGGAGTCCCCCAAGAACTTCTGCTGAGATCACAGACAGGCAGCCCCCTTCTAGGAGCACCAACACGACAACTTCGTTGAGCACCGACCAAACTTTGTCCCCTTCTAGGAGCACCGCCACTGCCACTTCTAGCAGCACCACCACCGACACCACAGAGCAGCAAAGGGATGATCCCAATTCGCTATTTTATAGGGCAATGCCACAGTCCACCATCACCAAGCGGTTGAGCAAAGTAAGGCGGTCACAGGGTGCAAGTCGGTCCAGGCAGGATACTCCTGTGCCAAAAAAAGGAAAAAAAAACTTTGTTTGTCCATCCACCCTCTCCTCCTAATGTGTCTCAACCTGCCTCCATGTCCATTCCAGAGCTCCCTTCCCCCAGTACTTTCGTCGCTGCTTCTCCTAGAACCCCTTCCTCAACCTCCAGTTGTTCCTCATCTCGCCACACACCCAAAGTATCCCAATCTTCCCCCAAACGTCATTCCTAATAAAAATTGTTTTTTTATTTTACTTTTTGTTAAAAAATAAATGTGCAGTTGTGCTTTCAAAATATTTGGTTTGGTTACTGTGTCAATCGCCAACTACACACACTGTGCCGTACACACACAGCGCCGTACACTTAGGCTAAGTTCACACGTACCGGAACTCTCACGGAAATTACCGCGAGAATTCCGGAATTCCATTCCGCAGGAAAATCGCATTTTAAATTCCCGCGATTTTCCCGTGGAAAAACTAGCATTTTGCAAGCGTAATTAGCTTGCAGAATTGCTAGCGTTTTCCAAGCGATCTGTAGCATCGCTTGGAGAACTGATTGACAGGTTGGTTACACTCGTCAAACATAGTGTTTGACGAGTGTGACCAACTTTTTACTATTGAGGCCGCCTATGCAACATCAGTAGTAAAAGATAAAATGTAAAAAAAAATAAAAAATGGTGTTATTCTTACCTTCCGACGTCCCGAGCATCCGTTCCCAGTAATCCTTTGCGAAAATGCCCGCAATGACGTCCGTTCTCGCGGGATCGCGATGTCTCGCGGTAATTCGCGATGACGTCGCGCGAATGACCGCGAGACTTCGCGATCCCGCGAGAACAGACACCATCGCGGGCATTTTCGCAAAGGATTACTGGGAACGAGAGCGTGGAGAGAAGCGGGAAGTCTGCACGGGACGCCGGAAGGTGAGAATAACAATATTTTTTATTTTAAATTCTATTTTTTACAGGGATATGGTACCCAAAGCCCGGAGGACAGTCTCCTCTCCTTCGGACCGTGGGTACCATCCGCAAATGTTCTGCTTACTTTCCGCATGGTGTGCACAGCCACATGCGGGAAGTAAGCGGAACAATGCATTCCTATGGGTGCGGGATCGCTGCGATTCCGCAAAATTAATGAGCATGCTGCGGTTTTTACCGCAAAGCGATTCCGCCACGGTAAAAACCGCAGCATTAGCACAGCATTGCGGAATCCCATAGGAATGCATTGGATGCTTATTTTTCGCGTTTTCGCGGCAAAATCGCGCGGTTAAAACCGCCGCGGAAACGCGAAAAAAACGCCACATGTGAACTCAGCCTTAGCGTTTTTGCCACCAGACATCTCCATTACTGAGACATGTTTCTTGTGTCAGTCTTGGAGATAAGTGTTGTCAACGAAACCACTTGATTTTTCCACAGCAGTCTCTACATTCTTGTAATATTGCCCAGAATGGATCCAGCAGGGTTCCCCACCTTCAGTTCTCAAGGGCCACCAACAGATCATGTTGTATGGAATCCTCTTTCTTTTTTGGCTCTTGCTATGGATTTCATTACAACATGATCTGTTGGTGGACCTTTAGGACTGTGGTTGGGGAACCCTGCTGGATCCACTCTGTGCAATATTACAAGAATGTAGAGACTGTAGAGACTGCTGTGGAAAAGACAAGTCATATAGATATGTGTTGCCCAAAAAACCAAACCAATCTACATGATTTGTCTTTTCCACAGCAGTATCTACATTCTTGTATTATTGCACAGAGTGGATCCAGCAGGGTTCCCCAACTCCAGTCCTCAAGGGCCACCAACAGATCATGTTGTATGGAATCCTTTTTTGTTTGGCTCTTGCTATGGATTTCATTACAACATGATCTGTTGGTGGACCTTGAGGACTGAAGTTGGGGAACCTTGCTTGATTCAGTTTGTGCAATATTACACGAATGTAGAGAGTTACCTACTCAGGAGTATTAGTGAATTCATGATGCACAAAGCACAGCATCATAAATTCACTGATAGGATACTTGCTAATGGTTTTGGGAGTGTAAAAACAGAGAATGCACTCAATACAGGTATCAAAACAGTTTTTTTTATTAACATACCAACAACAGGTATCACAAAGGTTTTTTTTTATTAACATACCACCAAGAAAATTTTTTTTACACCATTTGCTCTTGCCATTCCACCCGTCCTACATCTGAGTTGAAGTAGGCCGCAAATTGGTCCCTCATTTGGCCAACTTCAACGGATGACCTGAGAGGGAGCTGAGTGAATTCAGGCAATGGGTTTGAAGCAACATCATCAAGTCCTAAGTTCGGTGCTCTCGAGAAATTATAAGATTATGTAGAACAACACAGGCCTTGACCACCTCATCCACTGTTTCCAGTTTCAGATTAATAGCTGTGCCAAGAATGCGCCATCTAGATACAAGTATACCAAATGCACACTCTACTGTTCTCCTGGCCCTGGTGAGCCTGTAATTAAAATTTCTTTTGTTGAGGTCCAAGTCACGGCTGCAGTAGGGTTTGAGCAGGTTTTGGCACATCTGGAATGCTTCATCACCAACCATTACAAATGGCTGTGACGGACCTTCGGTGTTGGGAAGAGGCCGTGGTATGGGGAAATTGAAGTTGCTGCCCATGTCTGAGTTCTTAAAAGCCTGGGAGTCATTCCCACGGCCTAATGCCCCAATGTCCACTGCAATAAACTGACATTCTGCATCCGCAATGGCCATCAGTACAGTAGAAAAGTACTTTTTGTAGTTTTAGTACTCGGAGCCTGTTCTTTTGGGCTTGATAATCTGGATGTGTTTCCCATCCACCGCTCCCAAACAGTTAGGGAGATTGCAGACAGTCAAGCATGTTTCAGCAATTTCCAACCACTTTTCTGCGGTTGGCAGGGGCATGACTTCGGGACAAAGAACGTTCCACAAAGCCCGACAGGTGTCCGCTAAAATTCCAGACAACGTGGAGATTCCAATTCGGTACTGGAAGTGCAGTGACGAGAGTGTCTCTCCAGTAGCCAGGAATCTGTGACACAAAGAAAACAACAAAAATTAATATTTGTGTATAGGGTTTTTTTTTACACACGTTAAATTAAAAAACAAAAAAAAACAATTAGATATCTGCAGCCTTTGGTTCAATACATGCCATCAAAAAATTACCGCAGCCTTTTGTGAACTACATAGCAGAACTATAATTCTGCCAGATTTGGAAGAGTACATGTCACAACCAAAAAAAATCACCAGGCATTGGTTTAGCAAAACTACATACCTTAATGTGACCAGGAGCCATTCCTCAGCAGTAATCGCACGCCGGAGCTGCGTGTCCTGTCTCCGGATGACTTCTTGTACCCGACCAAGCAAATAGTTAAAGGTTCCTTGGGTCATCCGGGTATAATTCGTAAATTTCTCCGGGTTTGCCTGTAGCTCGCTGTAGAGGGTGTGGTACGCTCCACGGCTCTCCCGGAGTTCAATAATGGGATGTATCCACAAATGCCGCTGCTGCCATCTTCGCTGCCTCTCTCTCTCCCTCTGTTCATGGCAAGCAAATGCATAAGCCTGAGCCATCCTCATGTCCAGATCCAAGTCAAAGTCAAAACTCTTCCAGCGCAGATCCATGTTTCTCAAGTCAAATGCAAGCAAATGTGAAGAATTCAGCTGTAAACAGGGGCTATATAAAGAATTTCCATAAGACACGCCCACTGGTGTCCCATTGGTGGAGTGTGTTGCAAGAATTTTTTTAAGGATTTTTTCTCCTGTTTATTGCGCATAAAAAATGCAAACGCATGAAAAACGCTTACAAACGCATAAAAACGCTGCGATTTTTTGTCGTTATGCGCACAATAATGCTACAAAAAACGCAGCGTTTACAAGCGTTTGCATGCGCTATTTACATGCGTTTCATGTGCGCTCGATATGCTGCGCAAAAAGGTGCAAGTGTGAAACTAGCCTAAGACATCTATTCATCTAATCCTATAGTTGTATAGTAAATGAAGACACAGCCAGAATAAAGTCCTTTATTAGAAATAAAACAAAACACACTTTTCCATTTTTATTTAAAAATAACAATAACAGTTATACTCACCTAACATCTAATTTCACTGAAGCCCTCGTCTCCTGTAATAAAACTAAAATAAAAACCAATAATATCCCTCACCGGTCTGTCGTTCTGTCCCACACCGTAATCCATGTCTGGAGGATAATTGGTGTTCAACCTGGACGGTGCCACGATACGACCGTCCAGACTGAGAACCACTTGTGAATGAGCTGCTGCGAGCGCGGCCTCATTGACTAGCGGTGACATCATTGCCACGTGTTTCTATTATACTTTTCCTCTCATTGCTCCAATCCTGATTTTGGTTTACAAATACTGGTGTAATATTATCATTGAATACTCAACGTGGAAATAAACCCTTAGGCCACATTCTCACATTCAGTATTTGGTCAGTATTTTACCTCAGGAATGGCAAGCCAAATGCAGGAGTGGAACAAATAGTTGAAAAGTATAATAGAAACACATCACCACTTCTGTATTTATCACCCACTTGTGGTTTTGGCTTACAAATACTGATGAGAAATACTGACCAAACACTGAACGTGTGAACATTGTGGGTCGCCCTCCCAGGGCTGTGGGGTACTCGGCACAGGGCCGGTCCTTCAGAGGGGAATGTCACAGCAGCGGTGACCCGGTACGTGGTTCTGGGCGCCCACGTAAAAGAGGATTGAGTGGTGGAATAAAGTTTATGAGTGATTCGTGTCGCCACCTGTGGTATTCGGCAATGAAGATGTTAAGCCGACGCTGCAGACAGATCCTCTGGGACAGATGATGTGGTGCAGCAATGATGGTGTAGCCCTCCACATGCAGGGCTGTAGTCCCAGGGCAGTGTAGATCGGTGTTGGAGAAGAGGGTGCAGTGTCTGGCACAGAGATGTAGCAGTGCTGGAGAAGTTGCAGAAAGAAGGCAAGGACACAGCCAAGTGTAGTTTCTTTACCTTTACTTTGTAAGTGCAGTCCAGGGTCCAGATTACAGATGGCACAGGAGCTTATTAGCCTGGAAGCAACTCAGGAATCTCTCTAATCAGATAGGTTGTGTAGTCTCCTTTCTAGCACTTACTTGAGGTACATGCAGTACTATGTTACACTGATGTTCCTCCTTCTTCCCTTTTGAATCTACCTCGTATGGCAGACAGTTGTAGCCTTTTATCTCCTTTGGCTCGCACGTCGCTGTTGTGCCTCCGAGTCTTAGAAGGGAATAGAGCATTTACAGCTTCCTATTCCTCTGGTTTCTGTTGCAGGACCGTCAGTATCCATACAACCTTGGAGACCAGGCTCCAGATCATGCGCTCCAGCTGGGAACGAGCTCTCAACCCAGCTTCTCTCTCCACGTCTACACACTTCGACCTCCTCATAGAACTGACTAATTTCCCTTCCTGGCCCTCAGAGAGCACTCCTCCCCCAATTCTGGTTCAGAGCTCCCTCTACTGGCTCGGAGTGGAAACTGTGTTGCATGTTATGGTTAACTGCTAGAGAGACCCTTCATTGCTTCCAAACCTGACATCACCCTCCCTGGAGGAAGGCAATGCCACTGTGGCGACCATACTCCTGGGGGCGCCACAATTGCCTAAGAATGCATTGGGAGAAGAAGGGGATGCTGAGTTGTTCCCACCATCAGCTATTATTAATAGCATGATACTTAAAGGGTATGTCTATGATTTAAATAATATAAAAGGAATGTGAGAAAAAAAATAGCCAGTACTCTCCCGATAAAGCTACTGCTGCCCCATCTAGGTGTTCCCTGATAGTCTTTAATTTAATACAATATCTACGTTTCATCATAAATTGCCCTTGGCATCTTTCTTATGTCATATTTTTGGGTGATGTCCATTCTAGTTTTCTAAATATAAATGTGCCGAATTTTGCTCTGAAATGTTCTCATGTTAATTTGCCTCTGCTTGTCCTGGCTCAGCTAAACTTCATCAAACCTGCGCAGGATCACAGACCTTTCCAAGCTCCCATCTACACCTATTGCTACTAGATATGTTTTCTGAGATGAAGATCACATGTGGAATTCATGATCTGTTCGCTCAGTGTTTAGAGTCCAGAGGAAAACCATCTGAGTGTCATGTTGTGCCTGGTATTTAGCAATGAGCATTTTCATGTTCCTAAATTGAAAATAATCAGCTTGATTCAAAACATCTTCACCAAAAGCCTTGCAGATATCGAACACAAGTATATGTTTATTGCCGTGCTGTTCCATTTTTTTGTTTGGAAGGGTAGCCATCATTTTATGCTATTTTCATAAATCAGTAGTATACTTTAAAACAATAAACTTGGTAATATATCTTAGCAGAGAAATCAGCTTCTTTCTCGTTCTGGAATGATCTTTCATTCTCAAAGTTTTCAAATAACAATTAATATCTTACTTCAATAAATGCAGATTTTCCTATTACTGAGATAGGAGATGACAGTTGGTGCTCATAAAGTTCTGTGGAGAAGTGTAAGAGCCAGATCACACATGCGAGAAATACTGCAGAGTCTTGCATGTTAATACCCGGCACTGCCGCAGCCACTCGATAGCAATACATGCAGCCGCACACTCCGCTCCCAAGTGCCGGCAGTGACGGGTATTAACATGCGAGACTCGGCCGTGTTTCTCGCATGTGTGATCCCAGCCTGTGTTTTCAAGAGAACTTGCAGCAGAATGTCTCTGTCTGTCTCTAGTTCCTCCCTTCTCCATAGAATGTCTGTGTCTGCCTCTAGCTCCTCCCTCCTCCATAGAATTTCAAAAGCACCAACTGTCACCCCCTAAGTAATGAGAAAATTGGTACACAGTGAATAAAAATGTTACCCATTAATTAAGAGTGGAAGATCAATCCAGTAGGAGAAAGAAGCAAATTTCTCTGATAAGATATATTACAAAGTTGTTTATTTTAATTTATTCATTTTTATTTATTTTACTCATTTATATAGCGCCATTAATTCCACAGCGCTTTACAGACATTATTGGCACTGTCCCCAATGGGGCTCACAATCTAAATTCCCTATCAGTATGTCTTTGGAATGTGGGAGGAAACCGGAGAACCCAGAGGAAACCCAGGGAGAACATACAAACTCCTTGCAGATGATGTCCTTGGTGGGATTTGAACCCAGTGCTGCAAGGCTGCAGTGCTAATCACTGAGCCACCAAGCCACCGTGCTGCCCGTGTACTATTGATTTATGAAATAAAAATTAAAACAACTAGAGGATAAATCTATGATGGCTGGGGGTCTGACCATTGAGAACCCCACCATTATTGAAAACTGGGGTACCTTAGTCCCTTCTATGGATAGGAGTGATGGTCACACATTCTGACTACTGCACCAACCACACAGGGGACTTTGGGAGATCAGTGGGGATCATGACCGTCGGACCCCCAGTAATCATACATTAACAATCTATTCTGTTGATAAGTTATACATGCTTTTTGGGGACCACTCCCTAAATGTAATAACCAGTATAATTCAGGGCAGATAAACTACGCCTGCGCAGGAGCCGCAATGGGAAGCAAAGAGTATAATCTAACTTTTTTCCTTCTCTTTCAGGTTACATTTTGTAATGCTGTAGATAAGTCCTTAACGGCTGTGGCTGCAGCTTATAGACGAAAAATAGGTGACGGATTCCCTTTAAATAGAAGTTTTTACATATCACAGAAACTAGAAAGTTGCTGCCTAACTATGTTTTTTATAATATGTATATTTTTCTAGTTTTGCCTGATTTATTATTGTCTTGCTTGTTAACCCCTTCACCCCCAAGGGTGGTTTGCACGTTCATGACCGGGCCAATTTTTACAATTCTGACCACTGTACCTTTATGAGGTCATAACTCTGGAACGCTTCCATTGATCCCGGTGATTCTGACATTGTTTTCTCGTGACATATTGTACTTCATGTTAGTGGTAAAATTTCATTCAAATAACTTGCGTTTATTTGTGAAAAAAATGGAAATTTGGCAAAAATTTTGAAAATTTCGCAATTTTCCAACTTTGAATTTTTATGCCCTTAAATCACAGAGATACAGCACACAAAAAACTTGATAAGTAACATTTCCCACATGTTTACTTTACATCAGCACAATTTTGGAACCAAAATTTTTTTTTGTTAGGAAGTTATAAGGGTTAAAAGTTGACCAGCGATTTCTCATTTTTACAACACCATTTTATTTTTAGGACCACATCACATTTGAAGCCACTTTGTGGGGTCTATATGATAGAAAATACCCAAAAGTGACACCATTCTAAAAACTGAACCCCTTAAGGTGCTCAAAACCACATTCAAGAAGTTTATTAACCCATTAGGTGCGTCACAGGAATTTTTTTGAATATTTAAAAAGAAATGAACATCTAACTTTTTTTCACAAAAAAAATACTTCAGGTTCAATTTTTTTTATTTTACCAAGGGTAACAGGAGAAATTGGACTGCAAAAGTTATTGTGCAATTTGTCCTGAGTACGCTGATACCTGATTTGTGGGGGGAACGACTGTTTCGGCGCATGGCAGAGCTCAGAATGGAAGGAGCGCCGTTTGACTTTTTCAATGCAAAATTGGCTGGAATTCAGTTTGGACGCCATGTCACGTTTGGAGAGTCCCTGATGTACCTAAACAGTGGAAACCCCCCACAAGTGACCCCATTTTGGAAACTAGACCCCCCAAGGAACTTATCTAGATATGTGGTGAGAACTTTGAACCCACAAGGGCTTTACAGAAGTTTATAACGTACAGCGGTACAATTAAAAAATCATATTTTTTCCACAAAAATGATCTTTTCACCCCAATTTTTATTTTCCCAAGGGTAACAGGACCCTAAAAGTTATTGGGCAATTTGTCCTGAGTACGCTGATACCCCACATGTGGGGGTAAACCACTATTTGGGCGCATGGCAGAGCTCGGAAGGGAAGCAGTGCCATTTGACGTTTTTGGCTGGAATTGAGATCGGACACCATGTCGCGTTTGGAAAACCCCTGATGTACCAAAACAGTGGAAACCCCCCACAAATGACACCATTTTGGAAACTAGACCCCCTAAGGAACTTACCTAGATGTGTGGTGAGAACTTTGAACCCCCATGGGCTTCACAGAAGTTTATAACATAAAGCCATACAATTAAAAAATCATATTTTTTCCACAAAAATGATCTTTTCACCCTCAATTCTTATTTTTCCAAGGGTAACAGCACCCTAAAAGTTATTGTGCAATTTGTCCTGAGTACGCTGATACCCCACATGTGGGGGTAAACCACTATTTGGGCGCATGGCAGAGCTCGGAAGGGAAGCAGCGCCATTTGACGTTTTTGGCTGGAATTGAGATCGGACACCATGTCGCGTTTGGAAAACCCCTGATGTACCAAAACAGTGGAAATCCCCCACAAATGACACCATTTTGGAAACTAGACCCCCTAAGGAACTTATCTAGATGTGTGGTGAGAACTTTGAACCCCCATGGGCTTCACAGAAGTTTATAACATAAAGCCATACAATTAAAAAATCATATTTTTTCCACAAAAATGATCTTTTCACCCTCAATTCTTATTTTTTCAAGGGTAACAGGACCATAAAAGTTATTGTGCAATTTGTCCTGAGTACGCTGATACCCCACATGTGGGGGTAAACCACTATTTGGGCGCATGGCAGAGCTCGGAAGGGAAGCAGCGCCATTTGACGTTTTTGGCTGGAATTAAGATCGGACACCATGTCGCGTTTGGAAAACTCCTGATGTACCAAAACAGTGGAAACCCCCCACAAATGACACCATTTTGGAAACTAGACCCCCCAAGGAACTTATCTAGATGTGTGGTGAGCACTTTGAACCCCCCAGTGCTTCCCAGAAGTTTATAACGCCCGGGCGTGAAAATAAAAAATTCGTATTTTTTCCACAAACATGATCTTTTAGTCACCATTTTTTTATTTTCCCAAGGGTACCAGGAGAAATTGGACCCCAAAAGTTGTTGTCCAATTTGTCCTGAGTATGCTGATACCCCATATGTGGGAGAAAACTACTGTATGGGCACACGTCGGGGCTCGGAAGGGAAGTAGTGACGTTTTGGAATGCAGACTTTGATGGAATGGTCTGAGGGTGTCATGTTGCCTTTGGAGAGCCCCTAATGTACCTAAACAGTGGAAACCCCCCACAAATGACCCCATTTTGAAAACTAGACCCACTAAGGAACTTATCTAGATGTGAGGTGAGCACTTTGAACCCCCAAGGGATTCACTGAAGTTTATAATGACAGGGCATGAAAATAAAAAAATCGTATTTTTTCCAGAAACATGATCAATTAGTCCCCAATTTTTTCATTTTCCCAAGGGTAACAGGAGAAATTGGACCCCCAAAAGTTGTTGTCCAATTTGGCCTGAGTACGCTGACACCCCACATGTGGGAGAAAACTACTGTATGGACACACGTCGGGGCTCGGAAGGGAAGCAGTGACGTTTTGGAATGCAGACTTTGATGGAATGGTCTGCGGGTGTCATGTTGCCTTTGGAGAGCCCCTAATGTACCTAAACAGTGGAAACCCCCCACAAGTGACCCCATTTTGGACACTAGACCCCCCACGGAACTTATCTAGATGTGTGGTGAGCACTTTGAACCCCCAAGTGTTTCACAGAAGTTTATAACACTCGGACGTGAAAATAAAAAAATCATTTTTTTCCACAAAAATGATATTTTTGCCCCCAATTTTTTATTTTCCTAAGGGTAACAGGAGAAATTGGACCCCAAAAATTGTTTTGCAATTTGTCCTGAGTAGGCTGATACCCTACATGTGGGGGTAAAACACTGTTTGGGCGCATGGCAGAGCTTGGAAGGGAAGGAGCACCATTTGACTTTTTCAACTCAGAATTGGCTGGAATTGAGATCAGACGCCATGTTGCATTTGGAGAGCCCCTGATGTGCCCAAACAGTGGAAACCCCCAATTATAACTCCAACCCTAACCCCAACACACCCCTAACCCTAATCTGAGCCCTAACCCTAGCCCTAACCCTAGCCCTAGCCCTAACCCTAACCCTAACCCTAACCCTAGCCCTAACCCTAGCCCTAACCCTAAGGCTGTGTGCACACGCTGCGGATTTTGCTGCGGTTCCGCAGCGGTTTTGGCTGCTGCGGACCCGCAGCAGTTTCTGCTGCGGTGTACAGTACCATGATTCCCTATGGGAATCAAAAACCGCAGTGCAGACGGTGCAGAATTTTCCGCGCGGATTATCTGCGGTTTTCAATCCGCAGAAAGAATTGACATGTCAATTCTTTCTGCGGATTCACCTGCGGTTTGCCATCTCCTCTATTGAGGAGATGAAAAACCGCAGGACAAAACCGCAGAGCAATCCGCAGGTAAAACCGCAGGTCTTTTGATTTTACAAAATCCGCGCGGATGAATCCGCACCTAATCCGCAGCGTGTGCACACAGCCTTACCCTAACGAGAAAATGGAGATAAATACTTTTTTTTTAGTTTTATTATTTTTCCCTAACTAAGGGGGTGATAACGGGGGGTTTGACTTACTATTTATGGCGGTTTTTATGTTTGGCGGCTGTCGCACGCTAAAAGACGCTTTTTATTGTAAAATAGTTTTTGCATCACCACATATTGAGAGCTATAATTTTTCCGTATTTTGACCCACAGAGTCATGTGAGGTCTTGTTTTTTGTGGGACGAGTTGACGTTTTTATTGGTACCATTTTCGGGCACGTGACATTTTTTGATCGCTTTTTATTCCTATTTTTGGGACGCAGAATGAACAAAAACCAGCGTTTCATGAATTTCTTTTGGGGGGGTGCGTTTACACCGTTCCGCGTGCGGTAAAATTGATAAAGCGGTTTTATTCTTCGGGTCAGTACGGTTACAGCGATACCTCATTTAGGTCTTTTTTTATGTTTTTGTCGGTTTTATGCAATGAAATAATTATTTTTGCATCGCTTTATTCTGCGAGCTATAACTTTTTTATTTTTTCGCTGATGATGCTGTGTGGCAGCTCGTTTTTTGCGGGACAAGATGACGTTTTCAGCGGTACCATGGATATTTATATGCGTCTTTTTGATCGCGCGTTATTACACTTTTTGTTTGGCGGTATGATAATAAATCATTATTTTTTGCTTCGTTTTTTATTTTTATTTTTTAAGGGGTTCGCTAAAAGGGTTAACTAATGGGACAGTTTTATAGGGCGGGTCATTACGGACGCGGCGATACCTAATATGTGTACTTTTATTGTTGTTTTTTTTTATTATTTCAAAAAAATGGATTTATTGAGGTAATATTTTTTTTTTTTTTTTCTAATTTATTTGGCGATTTTTTTAAATTTATTTTTACATTATTTTTTTATTTTTTTTTACTTTATTACATAGTCCCAGGTGGGACATCACTGTCCTGTGACAGATCGCTGATCTGTCACATCACAGATCACTGTGACAGATCAGCAATCTGTCACAGGCATTGAAGAAGACTTCCTCTTGCCTGCGCTTTGCAGGCACTGAGGAAGCCAGCTTCCTCAGGTCCCCGAAGGCCCCCGTCGCCATCTTGGATTCGGGGGCCTGGAGGATAGGAGCCCCCCGGCAGCAGCGCTGCACATTGCGCTGCCGTGGGGGGCTCAGGGAAGCACGGAGGGAGCCCCCTCCCTCCCGATGCTTCCCTTTAACTCCCGGTACACCACGATCATGTTTGATCGCGGTGTGCAAGGGGTTAACGTGTCGGGGGCGGTCCGTGACCGCCCCTGACACATAGTGCCGGGTGTCAGCTGTGATAATCAGCTGACGCCCGGCCGCGATCAGCGGCGCTCACCACGTGGGCGCCGCTGATCGCGGTAGATGTACTATCCCGTCCACGGTCATAAGGGCCCGGGTACCGTGGACGGGATAGTACGTCGGATGTCAGGAAGGGGTTAAATGGCCAAAATGTGAACATGCTCCTACATGTTGCATGTTTACCAACCAAGGCTATGTTCACACGTTACATTTTGCAGCGTTTTTTTAATGGAAATTTTAAGTTGCATTTTACAGTGCCAGCAAAGGCTGTGAGATTTCAGAAATCTCATGCACACACATTGGTTTATTTTCCTGATGGATTTGGAAAGCTGCTGCTGTGTTTTCAAAAACTGCAGCATGTCAATTCTTTCAGCGTTTTTTCTGCGGGTTTGCAGTTTTTTTTCACCCATAAGAAAGAATGGGTTAGTGCAAACATGCAGCAAAAAACGCAGGTAGGAGGTTTTGCTGCGTTTTTGGTGCAAAAACCTTAAGGAAGTTGCATCATGTATTTTGGGGGACACTAAACTCTATCAATATGCACAAAAGACAACAAAAACGCAGTAAAAACAAAGGAAATATGCAGCAAAAAAGCGCAGCAAAACCTGTTTTTTTGTAGCAGTTTCAAGCAGGTTTTGGCTGCAGAAAAACAAATGCAGCGAAAACGCAACATGTGAACATAGCTTTATGCTCCGACTCACTTCTTTGGTTTTGCTGTAGCATCTTCTACTTTGTATAAACAGGGGTGTGACTCCCGTTTCTGATCTGGACATTTCATTTATGTAGCTGCCAAAGGCTGGGTGTCTGACCAGTCGTGCCCCGCTCCTGCTCTGCCTCCATTTGCATTGAGCTTGTCTGACAGTAGGTGAGATTTTAATATTAGAGGATAGGACCATTCCAGTTGGGGTACGCCTTGTTGCGGTGGGATGGTTTTTATTTATTTATTTATTTTTTTGATCAAAAGCAGCATTTACTAAGTAACCTATGTTATTTATATTTAATATTACTATTACTTACAGCAGGGTATATGCTCATTTTGTCTCTATCTCAGCTTTTGTATATTTTTATTGTATGATAGAATATATTTAAAAAAACTTCAACGAACGTTATTAACCCCTTCCCACGAATGGACGTGTTAGTCCCTAAGAAAACTTAAAAAAATAACGTAAAATATAAAGAAAAAAAGTTTTTCAAATTATAATTAAAAAAAAAGTTCAAATCACCCCATTAAAAATAAAGAAACGAAGAATAAACATATTTGATATCGCCACATTTGTAAAAGTTCGATTTATTAAGAAATGGAATTAATTATCCCGATCAATAAATGTCAAACAGAGCAAGAGAATCAGAATGACAGCATTGCATTTTTTATGTCACCTTACTTAACTAAAATAAATGTGATGTAATTGAGCGGTTCATAAGGAGGAAATATTCAGTCTTACTTTATCCTTGTGATGTTGGACTTACAACTATAATAACTATGAGGGCCCCGCAATCAGTATTTTGGTCTTGTATAATTTTTATATGTTTTTATATTTTTGGGAGGGATCTTCTTTTCTCTTTGCACTAGATTCATGTTGAAGGTTGTATTGTGCATTATTATAATACATCTTTTTGAACAGCCTTCTTCTTTGAAGGTTTTTTTTTTACACATTCTATAATAGAACAAGTTTTTATATATAGTAAGTATGTCATATATACTTTTTAAGTTGCTTTTTGCTTTTCATCGTGGTCATTAAGGCACCTATATTACCTAGAATAGAAACTTTTAAATGTTTCCACTGTAGATCTTCCATTTGTTTAATAGCAGTAGTAGCAGGTCATTTGTGGTTGTAGGCCGGGATCACACTACCGTGTGTGATGCGAGAAACTCAAGACCGGAGCTGTGGCTGCATGTTTTTCTATGCAGCTGCAGCTCCTGTCCTGAGTGTCGGCGGGAGCGCCGGGTGTTGATGCGAGAAACTAGTGCGAGTTTCTCACATCACACATGGTAGTGTGACCCCGGCCGTATTCCGATGTTCTGTCATTTAGCAAATTTATCGCAGCTAATTAAATGCCTGATAAGTATAACAATTATTTTAGGGGTAAAATGAAACTAAAATGGTCATAGCTATGACTACTGTCAAAGTAATATAAATATCAAAAGACTGACTGTTAGTGATGAGCTAATGGGTCCGGATAAGTTATCCGAGCATTCTCAGGTCACTGAGTGTTTTTGGCGTGCTCAAAAAATAAGTTTGCATCCCCGCAGCTGATAGACAGTGGTCTGACTGGTCAGCGGCTCTCACGATCCAAGCATGACAGCTGGCAGTGAGGGACATTCAGCAGAATGTCTGGGACTGCAGGGAGCATACTAAAATCCGAGACTGTCCGCAGTATTTGGTATGGTTGGTACTAGAAATGAGCGAATTCATTCCCAGGACTTCGGTCCAATGTCCCAGTCAGTGGTACTGGGCAACTGGACGGTAGTCCCGCAAATATCTTACCTTCCAGTGTCCCCAGTGCAGCCTTTGATTAGCCAGGGCTGACGAGACATCATGTGATATCACCATGTTCATCTCTAATTGGGACCTGTGGATTTATTTTTTGTTAATTTATTCATAATTATAGCAGCCAGAGCATAATTTTTAACTTACTTTTAGAACTTTTTATTTTTTTAATTTACTGAGACAACTCACTCCTTAGCTTTTTTTGCTCCATGCTCAGTGTGGTACACATCATGATATAAAACAGCACAGTAACTACTTTTCACTCTATAAATAGCCAGACTTTCTGATTACTAGTTTGCAGACACCTGTGATGTTAATTAGAGGACATTTCTTACTTACACATGTCCCTATGGTGAAATTATTTTAAATAATTTCTAGGGGTAAAATAATTTTTGTCCAGACCATTTCCATTAGTTTTTACTTTCTGTTGAACCAGAACTCAAAAGCAATGTCCGACTTTCATTAGTTGATATTCAGTAAATTTAAATGGAAAATTACTTTTGTCGGTTTCAAGTTAAGTTATTTCAGTGACCATTGTGGATTTTTCTTACTTTACCTGAAGAGTACAACTTGTACACAGTTTTTGAAGGAACTCGGCAGAGAGGTTGCTCTAAACATCCTGTAGAACTAACCACCGATGTTCTGTCTCTTCAAGTAATCCCAGACAGACTCAATGACGTTGAGATCAGGACTCTATGAGGGCCATATTATCACTTCCAGGACTCCTTGTTATTCTTTTCACTGAAGATAGTTCTTAATGACGTATGTTTGGTGTTGTTGCCCTACTGCAGAATAACCTTGGAGCCCATTAGTCGCCTCTATAAAGGTATTGTAAGATGGAGAAGTATCTGCTTGCATTTCTCAGTGACTGCCTGGGTGTGACCAGGGGATCTGACTCATAAAGTCAATAGAAAAAATAAATTCTCCATTTTTAAAGGAGTTGTCTGTAAAAATATTATTTATTTTTAATGAAATTATAAAAAATTTAGCTTGATAATATACTTTACTGTTCATTCTTCTCTGGTAGAGGTATATCTGGTCCAATTTCTCCACTTTTGCATTCATTCCATCACAACTGATGATTCTCCATAGTTGACTAGTGCTTTGTGTTAAGGGGGTTGTCTGTGTGGTCCATTCATTATCTAAGCGAACCCCTTTTTTCCTTCAAGACTAATTCAAAGATGGAGAACAGCAATTGGCTTAGCTAATGGACTAAGTCAGTCAGACAGCTCCCTTCTTACATGTCACCAACATAGAGTGGAATGGAAAGTTCCCTGTGTCGGCACTAATAGCGATGTGGGTCCCGGAAACGGGAGGTAAAATAGGAAACGATAATGTCCATACGGACTTTTATCGTTTATTTATATAACATTTCATAATTTATATATCATACCTTTTTTTTGCTGACCAAGCCCCTTTTCATTGTGGGAAAATCTCAGATGATAATAATACCGTGGCTTGTAAGATATTTTAGGTTTGGCATCATCATTAAAGCTTCTAACAACGTAGGAAGTAATTCTGAAACTAATGAACATTTTCCAGTCTTAGCGCAGATGTGAGGAACTGTTTATGTGTGGCTCAGGAGCAGAGGGATTAGGAAACACAATGTCAAAACTATTTACTGTCCAGGAACAGTTAGCTAATGGTTATTAAAACATTTTGCTATTATCTAAATTTGCCCAAATGAAAAAGTGCCAGCTGCTATTTATCTCAGGCATTAGGAAACACATTTGTGTTCACATTGCATTAAACTAATGCGTAATATTTCTTTTATTTTCTCAAGGCTGCTCATCTCGGACGGGAACAGAACATATGGCCTGACGTCTGTGCCGTTCTCAGTGAAAGGAGACACAACATACTACTCACCGACTTCTTTAGGGTTCACCAACCGCTTGTATGGGGCCAGAACGGAGCTCATTATTCTGTTCATTTCATTCCAGTAGAACAACTCCAAGCCTTGACAGTAAATGAGGATAATTGAAATGAAAATTCTCAACCCTGACTACCCAATCTTCTCAGAAAACAATCACCGAATTGTCCAGGGAACCTGTTGACACAACAAACCTTGCAGTGCAAATTTTGCTTCGTAATTAGCAAGCGGTGCCTGTCATAGCCGTTAAATGGTGTTATGTGATGGAGTGAATAGAACAACAATTAACTGTCCTTACTGGGGAAGAAGGAGGAGAAAAACTGCAGTAAGTGAAGTTGACAAGTATGTAAAGGGAACTAAATGAATTTGGCTGAGACTTCACACTTGTGCTTCACAGGTGGAATACTGGACCTCTGAGGCTCACCGCTGAGACCGGGACTCTATAAACTTCACTGGTTTCATGCCAGAATCTTCAAGCAGAATGTTCAGAGGTAGTTTTTTCTTCTTTGGATGGTTTCACGTCTGAATTTATGAGTGTTCTTTATAATTATATAAATGGCCCCTAGATTACTAGAATTTGCAATAACTATTAATAAAATGATCCAGTTCTTTTATTTATTTCCATTTGAAGTTATTGTGTACTGTTATATTTATAAAATTTAATCATTTGTTAATGAAAATTATGCAACTTTTTGTGTTTAAAAGTGGATCTGTAAACAGATTTAAAAAGAGAAACTGCACTATTTGCCAATCCATGTCAAAATGGCTGTCTAAACTTCAGAGAGGTTATCCACTACTCGAACAACCCTTTGTCCACTACTCGAACAACCCTTTGTCCACTACTCGAACAACCCTTTGTCCACTACTCGAACAACCCTCTGTCCACTAATCGAATAACCTGTTATAACTTTATATACTCCGTGTAATGGAGATCAGTGACGTGGATCAGAAAAGAGGCCTGAGCTCATAGGTTTTCGGTTCTGTAGTATTTATCAGAATCAAGCAGGTTTACAGATAAGACACAGCAAGGTAAACGCAGATGAATATAATAACGCAGTGAGCAAACATACAGACCGTGGAGACATATGAAGTCCAAGTTGCCAGATCCGGAGACCTGGAGAGCAGGCCAGGCCTGCTAGCAGGAAGCAGTCCTTGAAGCGGAGGTGGGTGCAGAGCTGATCCGAAGAAACAAGTCTTTACAATGAGACCAAGATTCACAGGCAGGCGGGGTATCCCAAGGTAACGAAGAGACGAGCTAGGTAGCAGTCCTTCCAGCTTGATAACAAGTCCAAGAACAAGTATACTCAAGCAATGAGTAATCATACAGAGCATCCTTATATACAGAGTAGACAGGAACAAGAGAGATCAACACAGGAAATAAGATGGCCCCGTTGAGGCTCGTGACTCCATCTTGGATGAGGGCAAAAATGAACTAAACTAAGGGCAAAGCAGAAACTGAGCGACAGACATAAGGCAAGGATTTCAGAGAAATGGATATGCAGGCCAAGTCCTTACATAACCCTTCGTCCACTACTTGAACAACCCTTTGTCCACTACTCGAATAACCCTTTGTCCACTACTTGAAAAACCCTTTGTCCACTACTTGAAAAACCCTTCATCCATTACTTGGACAACCCTTGCTCAATCTCTGTGTTTCTCCCTTGTAAAATAACACCATTTCCAGTGCTGGCGCCAACACTGTGTTGTCAACACTGGCTCTCCCAGGGATCGCATGAAATTGTTATGTTATGCGATCCCTGCAGCCAATCAGCACTGGCTTCACACTTCCAGCTCCATGAGGATCGTGTGACATAACAGTGTCATGCGATCCCAGGGAGAGCCAGTGCCAGCACCACTAGAATAGCGCTGACGCTGGCACCAGAGGTGAGTATAAGTTTTATTATTTTACAACATGTAAACATAGGAATTCATAAGGGGTTGTACACTTAGTGGACAACCGCTTTAATGAAAATGTAAACTTAGTCTCCATCCACCCAACCAGATCGACACCTCCTTAGTACCCTTCCTCCCAGCTACTATTCTCTCACACTACAAGTACCTTTGGACTTATGAGCTCAATCTTTAGGTAAACTCATTTTCATTATTTCGTCATTCTGACATGAATTTTAAAAGTAAGCATACCATCCCCATCACAGTAACATAGTAACATAGTTTTTAAGGTTGAAGGAAGACTTTATGTCCATCTAGCTCAACCCATAGCCTAACATGTTGATCCAGAGGAAGGCAAAAAAACGAGTCTTAGGGATCATAATATATGCATTTTATGTTGTAAAATCTGGTGACAGATTCACTTTAAGAAAAGGAAGGAAGACTTCCTACTTCCCTTCTTTATAGTACACATTAATGTGGAAAAATATGTCAAGAATCTCCTCTCTTCCTCATACAGAGGATTTACACCAAGATATGAAGTTATCACCTATCAATAAGTTCGCTGAAACCTTGCTGATATTTGGAGGATAACTAATGGGACCTCAACCAATTCTAAAAATATGATTCTACAAGCCTCATCTGAATGGAGTATTGGTTAAATATACTCACCTATGCACCATTCATTATTAATGGGACGGCTAAAGAAAATTTATTCCAGTACTTCGCAATCGCCAACAGACCCATAGACAATGAATGCAATAGTGGTGCGCATGCTTGACCTCTACATCATTCGGAAAGTGATTCTTCTCAGGTTATTGGTGGTTCCAGCAGTTGAACCCTTAGCAATCATAAAGATATCACCTATCAATTCCATCCAGAATAGGCCCATTTTTGTATTGGTGAAGGTTCCACCAGTTGAAACTCCTTTTGGATAGGGGATATCTTAATCTTAATATCTTTGTAAAAACCCTTTAAGTCACCAAGGAGTTCTGTGTCCTGCTTGTAACGAGGTGTTCTAGGGGTTATCTTTTCACGCAACAGTGGCGGAAAACTCTTGACAGTTACAGTCTCTTTGATAGGGCACAGTCTGCATAGTAGTTGCAGTTCACTCTAGGTCGTGTTGTTCGTCGGACAGCCGTGAGACATGCAACCAAGGGGACTCGAACATATTTTTCAAGCACGCCGAGTGTAAGCGTTGCTGCACAGTATAACAATTAAGGCTAAGTCCACAGAAGCGCAATCATTGCGCAAATGTCAGGGTACCACAGAACTATGAAGGCGCAGATTTTCCTGACTGATGCATGTCATTAGAGACAAAGTGACCAGCAATCAACAGAGAGATGGAGGTGCCAATAATGTTAATAACCAAGGAGGCAGAGTTTCGGTAAATGCACTCTTCCATCCACTGCAACTAGCAACTAATTTACATATCGTAAAAAAAGGGAATTTATCAACACAAAGGCAACAGAAGCAAAATATAAAGGTACCAATGGGTTCAACTTTTTCTGTGCTACATGCACATACAAAAAGTTTAACTTACTAACAGATTGCCTTTAAAGAGAACCTGTCCCCATGAAAATACAGTCCAATCTGCGGGAACCCTTTTATTGAGCAGATCGATATATAGTTTTGTAAGAAAAGATTAATTATGTCCTGTGTTTTGATAATTTAAACATCTGCTCTTTCAGGGATTTTCAGTCCAGATGGCGGTCCTATTAGTGACTGACAGCTATTTTTGTGTGCACACATATACAAATAAAGCTGTCAGTCCCTGATAGGACTGCCCACCGGACCGTAAAGCCAAGAAAGAGCAAAGGTTTAAATGATCAAAACACAGGTTATAATACATTTTTCTCCTCAAAGTATATTTCAATCTGTTTATCACCACATAGTCTATAACATTGTGCCTGCAGATTGGACTGTATTTTCATGGTGACAGGTTCCCTTTAAATTATGACTCTTGGAAATGTATACAGTAAGTCCACTGACTCAGTATAGTCTTATTTCTTACTAGAAAAGATCTAGAACACGTTAGTGGTGGCTAAATGACTAATCATTGTAGGCTGTATCCTGGATCTCATACCTCCCATAGCCACTGCTGTTATTATTCATGTACGTTCCCATTCCTGTCATTACCATGCCCCTTTTCCTGATCACTTCATCCAATGATTCGTCCGCCATATTTTTACTTAAAACCTGCACCTTCCCAGCAGCAACTGTGTAGGCAACCACGTTACAGTTTTGCAAGGTGTTTATGATGCCTCTAAAAAAAAAATTTACACACTATGTACCCTCAGGGGGAAATGTTTGTCAGCCCATATACTTAGGGTACCGTTACACTTAGCGATGCACCAGCGATCCCGACAACGATATGGATCGCTGGTGCATCGCTAAGTGGTCGCTATTGAGCTGCTACACAGGCAGATCTCACCAGTGACATAGCAGGGGTTGGGGGTCACTACTTACCTGTTAGACGCGGCGATCCTGACGTCCTCCCGCCCACGTCCACGCGTCGCTCGTCGGCGCCACAGGAAGCCCAGCAGGAAGCGCCTGACGAGAAATGGTCCAGGACGTTCTCATAGGACCAGCGATGAGCAGCGGGGGAGCTGGTCGGAGGTAAATATCAGACATAGCGATATGGTTAGCAATATTGCTGCTACGCCACAAAATCGGTGATGTTACAGCGATATTGCTAGCGATATCGCTATGTGTAACGGGGGCTTTAGTGTATGGCCATTCCAAGTATAGATGAAACGCTCCTTTGTAATTTGATTTTTTTTTATGAAACCCTCCTCCATGTTTCTTCCAAGGGGGATTGTGGTGCGTGCAAATTAGGGCCAGGCCTTGCATTCACTTCATGGACAAACTTTATGGTAATAAAGATTAAAATAATAATGGAAACTTTTGTTTCATGTGGCCATCTAGTACGTGGTTTCAAAGGCTTTTTGGGGTGCAAGTAACATTGGTGCAGGGCACGCCTTGCAGTCAATGCATAAGAAAAGAGTATGGGAGTGCAAAATTAATAATGTGAAGTGGATTTTCCTGTGCCCATCCAGTACCTGGGTTCAAAGGCTTATTGGGTTGCATATGATTTGGCAGCAGGGCAGGCCTTGCAGTCAATGCATAAGAAGAGAGTTTGGGATTGCGAAATGAATAATGTGAAGTGGATTTTCCAGTGGCCATCCAGTACGTGTCTTGAAAAGCTTATTGGGGTGCATGTAACTTTGGGGCAGGACAGGCCTTGCATTCAATGCAACATTTTTTCAGGAAGCCCTCCTGTAAATCTCACGAAAGAGGTTTTGGGGTGCATTGTAATTCTTGGCAGCCCATCCACTCACTGCATAGGCAATAACAGCATAGGAGACCCACTGTTTAATAATGGCCCTTTAAGAATATTAATGCCACCTGATGGCCCTCTAAAAATAGGCTCTGTGACTTTAAGAGTCACTCATTCAGAAATGAAACAAGATGTGTCTGCTTATGTGTCACACACCATATGGCCAGCTAGGGTTGTTAAATGGTACAATGACATTTCCCAGTGAATGCATTTGTATTGGTTGAAAGCAATGCTAAAGTTGAAAAACGCATCAAAAACGCTGCATCTGAACATAGCCCAAGTGGGGGAGGAACATTTTTGTTTTGGGTTAATTATTTTGCCTTATATACAAGTCATTAACCTGGAAAGGATGTTCCTTAACATATTTCCCAGCAAAATCCATTTTGCTTTCGTTTTTGTATGTTTTTTGGTGCGCCTGTAAAATGGTGTGAAACTCTGACAACATTGTTTACAGCTGTGACCTAGGAGTCAGAAATAGGGGCATTTGCCATGATGTTCCCGTGTCATTTGAGCAGTGTTTCCATCATTTTCAGATGTTTTTTTGAAATTGCTTTCCACGGGCAGGCAATTGAACAGTTGGGACCCAGGTCCTGGTCTGCCCTTATCAATTTTTACATCTGCTGACACATAGTGAGGTGAACTACAAGAGTTAGGGACCATCCCGATATGGTACCTTGCCGCGGTGGTATGGCTTTTAAGCTTTTTTGATCAAAAGAGTGTTAACAAAGTACCTTATCTTATTTATATGCACTATTACTATTTACTTACTATAAGGTATTTGCTCATTTTGTTTTTAACTTGAGTTTTATCTTTTGAAGCTCAACCTATAGTTGAGCTTTAGAGGATGACCAAGATGGCAGTCACGAGGACTATCAGAAGACTGTCATTGTAACCCGTGATTCCTCTGTAATCCCATCACAGGGAGCGATGAGCATGAACCCAGGTGAATGCGCTATTTAACTGCCCCTTTCAATTGATTGAATAGTTAATCAGCAGCAATTGGGGCAAGTGCCCATCACTGCTGTCTGTTACGCTTAACAGTATACATCGCTCCAGAGGCTGCTCCATACAGGTGCACAAGGGCCATGACTCGGGAAGGGGTTAAGTTCGACCCCTTTTCTAAGGAGTCAAGCCAAATATGGTCATCAGCCAAAAATGAAGAGGATCAGGTGTTTAACTTCTTTGTTCCCTTCAGGATTTCTATCGGACTGATGGTTTCAGGATCATGCAATAATGTTGCAGACTAACAAACAATAGGGACAATTTTTTCTTGTTCAATTAAATCATTAATTTCTAGTTTTTATGTTCCTTTAATTAAAGTAATTTTTAAAATGAACCTCCATCCATATGACTACACCTGCTTATTAATCGCATTTGATCTAAGATTAGAAATTTGCTGGAAAATCCCGAAACAGTCATGACCTTTGCCTGTAACTTTTGTTTCGCTAGAATTACCATTTTTATTACTTCCTATTAATAACATCTTTTCAGACACACTGGACAATCTGAGCTAAAGGTACGTGTATTCTGTTGCTGTCATCAGGATGTCTGTCGTCAGTGCCCCGCTGCTTTGATGTGCTTTTATCCCTTTCATAGGAAATGTTAAAGTGCATGTGTTGAAAATATAATGGGCAGCTGCTATGTCTAAAATGTAGAACCCAATACAAGTTACTGTACACAGAAGGTCCTTCCACACTACCAATGGACGTTCCGTCACAATGATCCTTATATAAACTTTCAAAGGAAAAATTGAACTTAGATATTTAAACTTTTAAAGAAAAAAATAACACTTAAAGTGAATGTGCAGCCGGGTATAACATTTACTTCTTAATTGTAACTCATCCAACATTCTGTGCTGATTACCGTAATTCTTTTCTGTTTATACATTTTTAATGGTTATGAAAATTATTTTGTTAAAAGTAATACATTTGGGGTTACTTACCTTCCCTTGTTTCAGCAATGCCTCGATAATAAGTAATCAATTGGCACAAAAATATTAAAATATTAAAATGTCATGATGGCAACAGGTACAGATTTTACTGTGAGTTAACACAAAAGACGCTTACAACAACTGAAAACTAAAAAAAAAAAGTCTATTTGAGATTTTTTAAATTAAGCTACGGTAATAGGTTAAAGTATGTTAAAACAGTAAAAATAAACATTGGTCCTATAGCAATAATGTCAATTTTATCATTCATGTGACCACTGTGGCCAATCACTGACCTATAAAGGCAAAAGTCACATCTAAGGCCAGTGATTCGTTGTAGTGGTAATGTGAATCACAAATGTGACATCATGGCTGCTGGGGCAGTGGTGAATAAAATAGATAATGAATACTTGGTTTATGATTTTAGCCCATTCTCAGCCGTTAGAACATTTTTATAAAATGTTACCTATTTCCATATAGGCGTTTTGTCTCCCCCTCTTTCACCTCTCATGAATAACGGGTTTGGGAATGGAGGGTTAGACATATTGGAGGCCATATCAGAGCGTTGAAAAAAACTGATTCCGAAACCCTGACACAAGACGGGTTTTGACATTCTTGCACTTGGGTTATTCCACCCCTCACTGTTAAGCCGTGTTACTTCATTATTGGCCTGTTGGTATATTTTGTGTTGCGCATATTGGTCCTTTTAATATGTGTATATGCTCCACTTTATGCACTTTGTGTGCATGATTGCTTTGGGGAATATTAGGAAGTTTGTCATGGGTGCCGCTTGCATGAATGCTGGGATGACTCTGGAGATGTCTGAAGTTCCTCCCAGTAGGGATAAAGGTGTGCCCTGCCTCTAAAACCAGTGCGAAGCGAGATAACAGCGCTGAGTGTTGCACGTGACTGGACGGATTAGGTAATGTGTGGGGGTAATGTCAGGATGCAGTCAACATGCCGGAGCAGATAAAGGCCTTTGTTAACTGTCACTCTGGGTCAGTTACAGAGGGCACGTGGAGTGGGTAGGAGCCACACTACCTGATGTAGCCCGTGACTTGTCAGTGAGGGACAGAAGACTAATATGATGATATGCATGACTGCCTTTGTGACTGTCCCCAGTGAGAAATACTGGCAATCCATATATGTAGAGGAGTTAATGTCCTTGCTGAATGACAAAGTGCCAGGTCTAGATATTTCCATGGAAGAGAAATATCCTGTGGAGGAAAAAGGTGTTGTCCTGCTGCATAGACGAGAGAGAGTCGGAGGATTAAATGCCACAACTATGAGGCTGTGAGACTTGAAGCCATGAGGGAGTCAGACTTGAGACTGATCCCGGAGACCCTCAAAAACAGGTCTCAGGGGACAACTGCCCAGTGGGAGAGACACAGCCTCTGTGATACTGTGGTAATGGCCCGGATTGGGGGGTGGTCCACTGCTTACCGCGATCAGACGACACAGACACGAGATGGAGGCAGATTTTAGTTGCAACGGGTCCGAGTTTATTGGCTGTCCTCCTGACGACCGTAGCCATACACCGCAGCTCCTTTTACAGCTCTCCGTATTCAGGCCCGGGTACCTTCACCTTCCTTCTTTCGTAGTGACGTTCCTCACGGATCTTTCCCTGGGGCTGTCCTAGACCTATCTACCGCCAGCGCTTCACCTATCCGAGGTCGTCGTCCAATCGGTACCCCCGGGGCCTCGTCTGTCCTGCGGTTCTTTGTGTCAGGGGCCACCCCCCCAACTGTCTCTTCGTGTCAGTCCCCTGGTCGAGCTCTCCACTGTTGTCAGTCCTTCGTACTGAGTCTTCTCCTCCTGAGCTCTTTCTGGGACTAGTCCTAGCCTGGAACCCTGTCCTGTCCTATTTATTCCCTTCCTCGGGAATTTCCCTCCTGGGTTCCTTTCTCCCCGCCTCCCATGACTAAGCGGTTTCGCAGCCCTAAGCTGCTGACAAGTCCTGTTCTCACGCTTGCCCCTGCCATCTTGTGGTCAAATCTAGGTACTGCACTCCTATTCCACTTTCCCCCCCAGCTGTTTCCCTTCTATTATTATAAACGTCCATCTACAGTGCACAAACCATCCCTTCTGTCAAGTCCATCCGTCAAGTCACCTTCCCCACAATACTGTTCGAGCTCTCAAAGGTTCAAAATGAGATATTCTGCAGCGCAAAAGGAAAGTAGTTATAACCTAGCCTTTAATCATATGTAATAAAAGATTAGCAGAATGTGTTCATATTACAAAAAAAAAAAAAAACCTAATGCTTACGCATGTTGGGTAGAAAAACCCTTAATCATAGCTAAGGTTTTTTTATTTTACCCCAAATGTGTAAACATTATAGGCTTTTTTAATAAGAGGACATTCTTCCAATTTTTTTCTCATATATGATTAAAGGCTAAGATAACTACTTTCCCTTGGGGCTGGAGAACATTCACTTTTGGATCACTAAGAGCTATTTGACCTGGAAACCAGACCAGTGCATACTCCGTGCACCACACCCAGGCACAGACTGTCTGCCCTGGAAGTCTCATGGGAAACTTATCTCTAACACAGTAATGTTGGTTGTTTTTCTATTTTTTGTATAGTCTTTGATGCGACAACTGTAAGAATATGAACACCCATTACAATAAAGCAAGACATAGCCATCTTCCTTAAAGGGAACCTGTCATGTCCTTTTTAGCATGTAAACTGACCCAGTGCATTGTTAGTGATGCAATGTGTATCTCTAACATGTTTTTTTAATTAAAAATGGCGGTCTACTCATGTTCAAAAAGCACTTTATATAGTTAGATCATAATTGCTCATTTAGTCATAGGGGTGTGCATTCCATTCTGTCACGGTTGGTGTCGCCCATACAATTTGAATGATGATCCTGAGGTTGCGCCAACATCACTCAAATCTGCTTTGAAAAATCCTGCGTTTGTGGATCCGTGCATGTACAGTGACGAGTGGCTGCCTGCTCGTGCGCACTGAAACTGTGTGTAGAACTCAGCTTCACTGACACTGCAGCCAGAGATGCTGTCACGGCGTATGTGCAGCTCCCCAATCGACGCGACGGATGCGCAGCTCCCCAATGGACATGGCGCATGCGCGGCTCCATGTTACACTGCACAAGTGCAGAATTTTTCAAAGCGGATTTGAGTGACATCAGCACATCCCTCGGAACATCATTCAAATTGCGTGGGTGGCGTCAACCATGACTAAATGAAATGAAGCACACCCCTATGGCTAAATGAGCAGGTACCATCTAACTATGTAAAGTGCTTTTTCCGCATTAATAGACCGCCGTTATTAACAACGCACTGAGGACAGTTCACATGCTAAAAACAACATGATGCATTCCATTTAAGATAGTCTCCTTCATATCTTGACAAGCTAGAAGAGAACCAACCAGGAAATAAATGAACACGTTTCTCTTCCATATTTCTATGAGCAGAGAGGTAATTTGAGGTTCTTAAACCCCAATGTGAAATCTGTAACAGAAATCCTAATTCAGATCAATCATTATGGGTGGTGTTATGGCATCTCTATAAGTTCATACGAGGCTGTTTTATTATATGATTTCGCAATACAAACTGCATAAATTAATAAACAGATCTCTTAGTCCTGATAAGGCTGGTGTACTTACTTTGAGAATCAATAACAGAGCGGCTGCATAATCCTGAAACTAGAGCTGGCGCTGAAATGCTCATTTTAATGCTAAAGATCTTTTAAAATACTGCGTCCAATTCATCTTGTGGAATCTGGTGACAGATCTGCCTTAATATATGAGAATTATGTACAGAGAAGGAATATACTAGAGACCATAACTTATGAAATGTAGGAACTCAAAAATAGGCTAGCTTTATTGGAAGAAAAATTAGTCAAAAATATTAGCAAATAGTGTTATTTTATGCAAAATATATAACTGGAGAATATAGAACTCTTTCCAAAGAACGAACGGTGAGAAATACGATGCTGTGTTTATTATGAATTGGAGTACTCTGGAAAGGTTAGTCAAACTTATACTTATGATGTGAAATGAAAAAAGTGGAAAAAATGACACCAATACTATGAATTATTAGTAATGCTGGACATCTCAGGTTAACTAAATATTTTTACGCTAATTGAAAATATTAAAGTAGGAAAGAGCTTAACAGATAGTAAATCGTGAAATGAAAGTTTACACTGTATTAGGAACAAATACATTATTATTTATAGGGTCTGTGCGCCAGAGGTTCAAGGTCTATAAGGTATACTACATGTATTATATAATTATATGATATTTTACCTTACTGTTTTCAAAAGTAAACTAAAAACCAAATGGATACACCACCTATGATTTACTTTATTTACTCTACAGCCATTGTAAAGTTATAATGTGGAGTTGCCGCACCTTAACAGATATGAACAATTTGATTTGCAAGGATTGCAAAATAAAAATGCCCAATGTTGTTTCACACACCACAGGATCAAGCTTATAATTCCCCATAATGCCTTGTAATTATTGCATGATCTAGCTCAACCAATCGGGGTGTGGGGGTGTAGACTATCACATGGACTATAAAAGATGAGAGCAGGGAAATCAGTGGCCATTTACCTGCTTAAAGCATATGGATAGGAGGTCAGAGAGCCCAGCTCATCATTATAGATAGGGAATAAGAAGGCTTAAATCAGAGAGAACTACTGTAGCACTGAAACACGTTAAAAATAAGAGTGGTTTTCTTGGCAGGAAGCTGCTGCAAGCGAAAGATGCTCAGGTGGCTTGATTGCTTTGTAATAGTGAGACCACAGACGTCCATGCAAGCACCGTGTGATACATGTTATACAGATCTGGAATGGTGGCCTGAAAAAAGGTGAAGAAGCCTTAACTTCAATATCATCGTAAGAAGCGTCAGCTTGAGTTTTCAAAAAAGTACTAAGGTGGACAGTAGAACATTGGAAATGGGTGATTTGGAGCGCTAATAATAATAATCTTTATTTTTATATAGCGCTAAAGTATTCCACAGCACTTTACACACATTATCATCGCTGTCCCTGATGGGGCTCACAATCTAAATTCTCTATCAGTATGTTTTTGGAATGTGGGAGGAAACCGGAGGAAACCCATGCAAACACGGGGAGAACATACAAACTCCATGCAGATGTTGTCTTTCATGGGCTTTGAACCCAGGACTCCAGCGCTGCAAGGATGCAGTGCTAACCACTGAGCCACCGTGCTACCCGATTAGATAAAAGTTGATAGACTAGGCTCTGATGGGTGCAAATGTGTCTGGAATAAGTAAGGGAAAAAGGGGCTAACTGATCAAGAAATTGAAGGAACTATCAAGTTCAGAGGAGGAATGCTGATGATATGGGGGTGTTTCACAGCCAAAGGTGTTGGATACTTGACTAGGGTCAGTGGGGATCTCAATGCTGAGATGTATGTGAGTATCCTACAAGATGAGTTACTTTGTAAACTGGAGTACTATGTGTATAAAAAGAAAGACATATTGTTCTAGCAGGACAATGACCCGAAGCATATGTTGAGAATGGCGAAGAAATAGTTCAGCGACAATGAAGTAGAGGTGGGTCCCTACAGTCCCCAGACCTCAGCCCAATCGAACAATTGTGGGTAGAGTCTAAGAAAGCTGTATACATACCCAATTGAGTCGACCAGTATGCACCAACTTTAGGAATGTGTAGAAGAGACTTGGGATCAGATTTTGGTAAAGATGTGCTTGAATCACATTGAGAGAATGCCCAGAAGGATTCAGGCAGTTTTGAAAGGCAAAGGTGTAAAATACTAACATATAAATTAAAATTTAAATTTTTAGGGGTAAAACAGTAACAATGCAGTGACATGACGATAATATTCATAACTATTCATATGCAAAAGGGTTGCATTAAAATGTATGTATGAAATAGCCAATATGATTGTCTATAAATGATGGTAGTCTCACTTTCGAAGCAGTAGTGGATGGTGAGAAATGGAGCCTGAAAGTCAAAAGTTCATAACATTATTACCCTTTTGCTCATCACTCATCTCAGTCACAGCAGGATGACGTATCCTCTGACAGCGACACTGTTAGCGTGGGTGGTCAGGAACCGGAATCTCCAGGAGTGGACCCTCTGGACCGTGGCACCGAGGGACCCCAGGTGAGCTGCCAGGTGGAACCGACCCCTATACAGGGACCATTAGGAGCAGGCCCAGGGGTTCGAGTACCACGGTAGCCGTACCGAGAGAGGCAGCTCAGGATGGACTGTAGTAGGACAGTGGGACTGAAGTGTAGATGACAGAACAGGGCTGGCACACAGGAGACAGGAATGGAGTAAGGCTATAGACTGGAATGTGGAGGAACTGGTGTAGATGACAGGATAGAGTTGGAACACAGGAGACAGGAATAAAGGAGGACGGAAGGACTGGAGCAGGATGGAACTGGAACACCGGAGGCAGGACTGGAGTAGGACGGCAGGACTGGAACAGGATGGAACGGGAACACCGGAGGCAGGACTGGAGTAGGACGGCAGCACTGGAACAGGAACACCGGAGGCAGGACTGGAGTAGGATGGATCAGGAACACCGGAGGCAGGAGACAGAGGAAACAGGAACACTGGAGCAGGACTGAGAAAAACTGTTAGCGAACATGGAAGACAGGCTGCGAAGCTGCTGCAGGAAACACTGAGGACGGCACCGAGAGACTGTAGAGAGCACAGGAGGAAGCAGGGCCCAGTGCGCAAGGTAACGCAATGATCAGGCGCCTTCCTCAGGGGGAAGCGCCTGATATAGCCCCGTCTCGTCTGCCATTGGTCCGAAGGTGCTTCCGGGTCAGGGCACAGCTGGAGCACAAGAAGCAGCAGGGAGGCATGGCCGCGGCCTATGGTGCATGTCTTTGCATGCAGGGATGGCGTCGGCCGCGAGCCCGTCAGAGGTGACTGCCGTGGTCGTCGGGTGGAGAGAGGCTGCGGCGTGGAAGCGGAGGCTGACTGCGGCGTGGGAGCGGAGGCCGGGTGAGTATGAGGGAGCGGTGTAACAGTACCCCCTCCCCTAAGCCGCCTTTCCCAGAGATTAGCAAGAAATCTCTTGTGGATTGATATTCTCCCGAGGCTCCCAGGATCTCTCCTCAGGACCAAAGCCCTTCCACTCAACAAGAAAGAATGTCCTACCTCTAACCCTCTTCATAGCGAGAATGTCCTGCACTTCAAAGACATCATCGGCACCCACCGACTGAGGACCAGGATCAGGCAAGGAATGGAAGCGATTCAGCACCACAGGTTTCAGAAGGGAGACGTGGAAGGTGTTCGGGACCCGGAGCGAAGCAGACAACCTCAATTTGTAGGCGACTTCGTTGATACGTCCAAGAACTTCAAATGGACCGATGTAGCGTGGTCCCAACTTGTAGGAGGGCAATTTCAGCCGGATGAATTTGGAGGAGAGCCAGACTTTGTCCCCAACACGATATGGTGGAGGATCCAATCTCCTTTTGTCGGCATAATTCTTCATCTGATCAGCGGACCTCTTGAGTGACGTATTGGTCTCGGCCCAAATCTTGGAAAATTCAGAGGACAAGGCGTTGGCCGCGGGTACCTCGGAGGCAGGGGTTATCGGAAGAGGAACACCAGGATGTCTGCCAAAAACAATGAAGAACGGAGACTTGATCAAGGACTCGCCAGCATGGTTGTTATAAGCAAACTCTGCCCAGGGGAATAAGTCAACTCAATCGTTCTGGTGGGCGTTGGAGAAATGACGTAGGTACCCCGTCAATGTCTGGTTGGTACGCACTACCTGTCCATTGGACTGTGGATGGTACACCGAGGAGACGTCGAGGGAAATGTTCATGAGCTTGAAGATTTGGTGAATGAAAACTTTAGCCAGCTTCGGCGCCGAGGGAAGACTGGGCAGAGGGACGAAGTGGGTTATCTTGGAAAAATGATCCACCACCACCAAAATGACTGTGCAGCCCGAAGAGCGGGGTAGGTCGGTGATGAAATCCATGGCGATGTTTTCCCAAGGAACCGTAGGAACGGGCAACGGAAGCAACAAGCCGGACGGAGGTCTTCGTGGCACTTTGTTTTTAGCACAGGATGGACAAGAAGCCACAAAGTCGAGTACATCTTGGCGAAGTGTGGGCCACCAGTAGTGACGCGTGGTAAGATCAAGGGTCTTCTTAGTTCCGGCATGGCCGGCCAGTTTGGAGGAGTGCCCCCATAGGAGGACCTTTCGCTTGAGGTTCTCAGGCACAAGTGTCTTGCTTGGAGGAGGAGTAAGCCAGTTCACTGAAGCCACTGTGATGATCCTAGTGGGATCAATGATATGCAAAGGTTCCTCCGTTGTTTCATGTGGCTGGAAGACCCTGGACAGGGCGTCGGCTTTGGTATTCTTGTTGCCAGGATGGAAACGGAGCTCGAAGTCAAATCGGGCGAAAAATAAGGACCATCTGGCCTGACGAGGGTTGAGTCTCTGGGCAGACTGGAGATAGGCCAGATTCTTATGGTCCGAGAAGATGACAAAGGGATGAACAGCTCCTTCCAGGAGGTGACGCCATTCCTCCAAGGCCAACTTGATGGCCAGGAGTTCCCGGTCGCCGATCGAGTAGTTACACTCGGATGGAGAGAAGGACTTCGAGAATAAGCCACAAGGATGCAGGTGACCGGAGGCAGTTCTCTGGGACAATACTGCCCCGGCACCTGTCGAGGAAGCGTCCACCTCGAGTACAAAAGGTCGATTGCTCTCAGGGCGATGCAGAACTGGAGCCGTGGAGAAAGCCCGTTTTTAGGGTCAGAAAGGCCTCCTTCGCCTCAGGAGTCCAATCTTTGGGGGTAGTCCCCTTATGGGTGAGAGCAGAAATAGGTCTTGTGATCATGGAGAAGTGGGAGACAAATTGCCAGTAATAATTGGCGAATCCGAGAAATCGCTGTATCGCCTTTACTCCGACGGAGCGAGGCCATTTGAGAATGGCAGACAACTTCTCGGGGTCCATCCTTAGACCAGCGTCGGAGATAATGTATCCCAGAAGCGGCAGAGAGGTCTGTTCGAAGAGACATTTCTCGATCTTCGAATACAGGCGGTTCTCCCGAAGACGCTGTAGCACCAGGCGGAAACTCTTTCTGTGGGACGAGAGGTCCGGCGAGAAGACGAGGATGTCGTCTAAGTACACGACCACACAGGAGTACAAGAGATCCCGGAAGATCTCATTGACAAACTCTTGAAACACAGCAGGAGCATTGCAAAGACCAAAGGGCATGACCAGGTACTCGTAATGGCCATCTCGAGTGCTGAAAGCGGTCTTCCACTCGTCACCTGCACGTATACAGACCAGATTATAGGCTCCTCTGAGGTCCAGCTTGGAGAAGACCCGAGCCCCTCTGAGACAGTCAAACAGCTCCGGAATGAGTGGAAGAGGGTACCTGTTCTTGATGGTAATCTCATTCAAGCCCCTATAGTCAATGCATGGCCGTAGAGTTCCATCCTTCTTTTTGACGAAGAAGAACCCGGCTACCGTGGAAGAAGAGGATTTCCGTATAAAGCCTTTGACGAGGTTCTCTCTGACTTACTCGGACATGGCGGTGGTCTCTGCGGGAGACAAGTGGTAGATTCTGCCCCTTGGAGGGGTTGAACCGGGAACAAGTTCAATTGGGCAGTCAAACGGCCGGTGTGGAGGAAGGACCTCCTCTTCCTTTTATCAAAACATCGGCGTAAGAACTGTAGGCTGGAGGAAGACCCGGAAGGTCTGGAGGTGACCGAGGAGTGGCCGCCAGTCGGACAGGAGTCAGACAGTGAGCTTGGCACGGGTGCCCCCAGTGGAGTATCTCCCCAGAAGACCAGTTGAGAACAAGCTGATGAGTCCTTAACCGTGGAAGACCGAGTAGAATGGCATGAGAGAGCTTAGGCAAAACGTAGAAGGCTATCTTCTCTCGGTGTAAGGCTCCGACTTGCAACTCCACTTCTTCAGTGACCAAGGTGACGGTCACCTGTAGCGGTTTGCCATCCACTGCAGCAATCTGGATAGGGTTAGATAGAGTAACCACGGGAATTTGGTATTTGTCCACCTCTTCAGGTCGAATGAAGTTACCTGCTGAGCCCGAATCCACGTAGGCCACCTCGGAACCACGTCTCTCCCCTGAAATCAAAAGCACAGAAATCGTAAGAGGTTGAGAGGGATCATCATCACCTAGGGAGGCCTCTCTTACCTGACCTAGGTGGAGAAGTTTCCCTGTCTCTTAGGACAGGTGCAGACATAGTGTGGCAAATCACCGCAATAGAGGAAAAGACCTTGTGCCCGCCTCTCTCTCTGACGCAACTCAACCAACTTTAGGTGATCTATCTGCATGGATTCGACCGAGGAGGGACATGGGGACCCGGCTGAACGGGGACTGGCAGAACGGGTGAAAAGGAGAACTGGCCTGGTGGACCTCCTGTCTCTCGCTGACTCGCGAGCGCGCTCCTGGAAGCGTAGGTCAATGCGGGTAGCCAGCGAGATGAGGTCCTCTAAGGCCTGTTTCACACATCAGTTTTTTCAAATCAGTCAAAATCCGCCAAAAAGTGAAAATGGCGGATCCGCTAAAAAAGTGTAAAAACCGATGCAAGCAGATGTTATGGATCCGTTTTTTGATGGATCCGCTATACGGATTTTTGTACGGATCCGTCAAAAACCGGATCCGTTCCATCCGTTATATCCGTTTTCTGACGGTTCCGTTTTTCCACACCTCCAAAATGGGATGCTCCCAAATATGACTGGCTCTTGGAAAATGCTCCCAAATGTGATTAGATCCTGGAAACTAGGGGAAACTATATCTATGGTGTTGTAATTCAATATCTTTGAAAGGTTTTAGAGCTGGTGGCAGCGATGGAAGGAGTTATTGCGAGTATTAACAGCCTCTGTGTGGAATTTGATCTTCACTGCAATCGGTTGGCAATTATTGCTCTCCAGAGGGAGAAAAGGAGACTGCAAATCCTGCGATGGAGAAGGAAGAGACGACGGCAGTGGATTCATCCGATAAATGCACAGAGGTTTACCTTTGGTGTGTTTTCTACACTGTATCTGGAATTGAGGGATAACCCAGACAAGTTCTTCAATTATGTGCGCATGAGACAGGACCTGTTCGAGATATTGGTGGAGCGTGTTGGAGCGCAAATCCAGAGAAGGGATACCTACATGCGCTTTTCTGTATCACCGGCGGAGGGTTTGATGGTGACCCTTCGGTAAGTTATCTATTTTTTAAAAGGTTTCAGATTCTGCAGACTTTTATTATTATGTTATGGCTTGTAGTGTGTATTAATTTTACTTTTTCCCCTTTTTTTACCAGATTCCTGGCAACTGGAGAATCCTTCACCTCCCTCCATTACCAGTTCCGGCTTGGGATATCGACAATATCTGGAATTGTCCAACAGACCTGCCGGGCATTGTGGGATTGTCTACAGGAGGAGTTCATCCCACAGCCATCACATGAAAGGTGACTGGAGATTGCAGACAACTTTCAACAAACCTGCCAGTTTCCAAATTGCGTTGGTGCCGTGGATGGGAATCATATAAGGATTGTGAAACCCATTGGATCTGGATCAGAATTTTTCAACTACAAGAAATTCTTTTCTATTGTACTGATGGCGATTGCAGACGCCAAATGCAAATTTATTGCGGTGGACATTGGTGCGTATGGTCGTTCAAATGATTCTCAGGTCTTCAAGATGTCCGCAATGGGCCATCGTTTGTATGGAGACAATTTTGATTTCCCACCTCCAAGACCACTCCCTGGAACAACAGGCCCACCAATGCCATTTGTGTGTGTTGGTGACAACGCATTTCAACTGTCCAAACATCTTCTCAAGCCATATGGTAGTCATGGATTGACACACGGGAAAAAAATATTTAACTATCGATTGACAACAGCGCGAAGAGTGGTGGAGTGCGCTTTTGGGATTTTAACTGCAAAATGGAGAGTGCTGTTAACGGCCATAAAAATGAAAACTGAGAATGTGGATGAAGTGGTGAAGGCATGTGTCATCCTGGACAATTTTGTACTTTCAAAGGAACCTGTTTCCGTGGAAGAAAATGTTTATGAAACCACCTTGTGGGATTATCAGCAGACAACTGTTCGGAGTACTGTGTCAGTGACAAGAATGAGGGACACATTTGCGGATTATTTTCTGTCACCAGAAGGAAGAGTGGAATGGCATGATGACAAACTACATTTTTTTTTTTGTTACCAAGGTTCCTTTTTTGGATAAGAAAAACTTCAGTAATTTTTCCTTTTTTAGTTTTGATACCTTTACAACAATTGTGGGTAATAACAGTGTTGTGTTTTATTACCTGTACACCACCAGTGTAATTTACCAAGTGTTGTGTTTTTTGTACCTTTACACCACCGGTGTACTTTGAAATGTTACCACGTGTTGTGTTTTTTTACCTTTACACCTCAAGCATACTTTACGAAGTGTTGTGTTTTTTGTACCTTTACACCTCCGGTCTACTTTGCAATGTTACCATGTGTTGTGTATTTGTATCTGTACACCACCAGTGTACTTTCAACCTCTTACCAAGAACTTAAGAAAAAAAGAACACTACACAGTAAAATTCTTTTGAAACAAAAACATGTTTATTTTGCAATTTTTTCCAAAATTATATACTGTTTAGTAATTTTGAGAAAACTGGTTAAATATTTTTTTATTAAATTAGATATATAACAAATTTTTTGCAAACATTACAGATGCCTGTATTGCTGGGTGGAGATATCATTGGAGGGATTAACAGGGTTGACCACATCGAGGGGGGGTGGAGGACTGGGAAGGGAGTTGCTGAGGATCAGAAGTGGAAGGGGGGTTGAAAACATGAGGTTGGGACGGGAGTTGATGGACAGAGGAGGTTTGTGGGAACATTGAAGGTGTGCGTGGAGGTGGGTATGGTGAGGGCATTGGGGTATAATGCAATGGGGAAGGAAGGTACTGGGAAGAATGGAATGGGGAACTAGAGAAAGGAGAGGGAGTGGTAGGAGGATGGATGGTGGTAGGATGATGGATGGTGGTGGAAGGATGGATGTTTGGAAGGATGGAAGGGGGAAGGATGGACAGAGGGAGGATGGACAGAGGGAGGATGGATGGTGGAATGAGGTGATGGAATAGGTGCATGGGTAGAATGGGATGCTTCGGAGAGTACAGCCACTAGAGCATTTTGACAGGCTTGCATCACATGCAACTGCTGGTGAGCACTTAAACCTTCCATTTGACGGACAACTGACTGAAAAAAATATGTCTCGGCATCTGGTTTGACTCTGCATTCATCCGTTCCATGTATGTATTGCCAACTGTTTAGCAATAAGGTTCGGATACGGCTTTAAAGAAGGCACCACTTGGATATGATTTTATTATACAATGATTAATTTAAATGATAAAACACCAAATTAATGGAATGGCAGATATAATATTACCCTGTTTTGTTAATTAATTTCATGTGAATCATACAATTATTATGAATTATAGTACATAGAGAAATAAGCATCAATACATTACCAAGCATTGTAACATCACTTCTCCACTGGAGGGACCACAGTGTCAGCGAGAAGGAAATACTCTGGTCTTGTCATCACAGAAACCATGCACCCACAATACCTTCTGGAAATGTCCCTACCTCGCTGAACCGGGTCCACCTTTTTATACACAACACTCCCACATTACAACTGTGCAGTATGTTTAGTCTGCATCAGAATCTTGAATCTGCACAAGACTTCAAGGTCTGTTTGTTATAGCCTCTTAGTGTGTTTGCACCAACCAGAGATTTGTTTGCCATTAGTATGTCTCTTAACAATAGCACAATGCATCAGGGTTGTTTTGCTACTGATTATAACCCAGGCTCTGTTTGCCTCTGGTCAACTTGTCAAAGTTGTCTATCACTGTTCAAAGTTCAACATATGTTGCTTGCTACAAAGTTAACTCTTCATAGCATAATGCTCTAAGATGGTAACATATGGGCAGCATGACTTCCATAATCACCTATTCTGAAAACTGAATACCTATCGTAACCCAGGCACAGACGCATACAAGTATACAAGTCTCATGTGTATCAAAATGGGTCCTCGATTATTGATGTCATGCATGACCATTGCTACATGCTATAACATTTTGGTCTCTCTTGTCTTTGTAATTTTCCTAGCACATGTGTAAGAATACACCACACAGAATTAGTTGGAAAGCTCCTACCCATCAACCACCCCCCAAGTGAAAGTATTCAGTATCTATCACTGTTTGTCAACGGGGGTCACTTGCGTGCAAATCAGGATAATGAATCTTTGAAACACAGAGCTTCAAAGACCACATAACAATTCCTTGTTTTATGGTATTGACACAGAGCAAACGCTTTGTGTCTCAGTATCAAAGTTCAGCATTAATGATATTACACCATAGTATATTGCAATATAGTGCTTGGATTCAAACAACCATATTTCATATTTGCAATACTTTCCACCCTTGGTCTAATGACCACACTATATCAAAACATATAAACAATATATTACAATATGTAGGCTATAAGATATTCATATTTTTATTAGCACCACAATCCACCGTTGGATATCTTATAGCCACACATTTATCCAACAATAAACCAATGCATGCATAATACAAATTACTCCTTAAAGTTAACCTAGAGTTAACACCTGACCCACTAGTTACATTAGTTGGAATGTACCGAAAAGTGATATTTCCAAAGGAAAACATCCCACCTCTAGGCAATCTTATATGTTCTGTAAATGATGGAGCGATCACTATTGCCCGCCCTCATACTTTTACACTTTTTATCTGAACTGGAGCCACAGATAATAGCCCTCTCCTCATCGCCAGTCTGATTCATCATATATAAATGTTTATCACAAGTCCACTGACAGCATGGATCAGCTGGCATAATACTTGGAATCCTTCTGTTAATCATTTTTCCCATTAGAAATTTTCTTCAGTACAGTTCACACTTTGGGTCACATCTTCTTGGTCTTTGCCCTTCAAAAATAGCTAGTGTCCACTGAGCCAAGTAAAGCCATAGATTCTGTTTGGTTTTCAGAAATCCACATTTTCCATAGTTGGCATCTGTCTGAAGATTGCTTTGCTCTTGAAAGCAGTCGCACAAGATGAAAGCAATAATACAACACTTCCAGATCAGATTTTGATCTAAAGGGAAAACAAAAACATTATTATCTGAGATCACATTGACTGCTACTTGAGAAATGACTTGAGCAGATGCAGGACACCTAATTGATTCCACCAAATTTTAGAAATCCACTGGCTGAGCTATTCTAGCTTCTCTCTGTATTATTGACATGTCACTTTAGTCAATATTCATGCATTTCTCCTGGATAAATCTGATCTATCACATTACCTCCATTCATTGAAATATCAAACATAACTGTTCAAGGTGCAACTTACAAATGGATTTTACAAACCTATTATGTTCCTAATTGAAAATAAACATTAAGAACATACATAAAACTAAATCACAACTTTTAGCTAAATACAGTCCGATTCATCACAATGGGATGATTACTTATTTAATTGTTTGCAAACAATTATTTTAACCTTTACCTTTGAGCTCATTAGTCTACCCCCATGTCTTATATATAGCTAAATACATTGAATCCGATTCCTCTGAAAAACTGGTTTGTCCAGTCTGAAAAAAAAACATAAGAAAAGGTTATAATATGTACAAGTCAAATACTGCACTTTGCCCTTATCCTATCTGGACAAAAACAAACAAACAAACAAACAAACAAGCAAACAACCTCACTGTATTGCCTTAAAAAATAACCCAGGAGCTTTTAATGGGTTAAGAAGAGGATCCATTTCCATCTCCCCATTAATATGATAATCCCCCTGTTCTGGGTTGGTGACAGTTTTGGAGTCAGTTGACTCCTGTGCATCACTATCCCACTGATCTGGGTTCCTCATCTCTGCTCTGGCCATGGCCAAAGCTTCATTCCTGTTCACCTTCCCCCTCTTCTTTCTGGGCTTATACTGTTTTACACATACAGCAGCCTGTCCTGCATCATGCTGAGTTCCAACATATTTGTCCATTACTAACTTATTCTGACTATGTGCTGCCACCAATGCATTCTGGGCCTCACATAGCTGAATTTCCAATTCCTGCACTTTAGTTAACATTCTTTGTTTTTCCTCATGCTGTTTTCTATATGCAGATAGCAGGATCCAGCCACACCTTCCAAGAGCACATAATTCTTTCCCTTTTTCTACTTTTACTTTCTGCAAGCATTCTGCTACATCAACAGGCTCTGCATCTTGCCAATATTTGTCCCAATGTTCACTTGAACCAACACTGTGCGACCACATAGTCGCCAATATATCATATGGGGTTTGGGTTTCCTCCCACCCTGGAGTCTCAATAGACTCACTTACAACCTCTTTATGTTCCATTTCTGCCAACTTTCTTTGCATATGGGTGTTTTGCTCATGCATATCTCGGTGTGCACTGAGTAAAATCCACATACGCTGTCCTAAAGACACTACATCACCTGCCTGAGCAGGGACACCCCTGAGTACTTCAACAACATCAGTGGGTGCTGACTGCATCACCTGCCTTTGCAGGGAAACCCTCGAGTAACTCAACAACATTGAGGGGTTAACCATATCACCTGCCTTAGCAGGGATCCCCATGAGTAAACCAACAACATCATGGGTTAACTGCATCACCTGCCTTTGCAGCGACATCCTCGAGTAACTCACCAACATCGAGGGGTTAACTGCATCACCTGCCTTAGCAGGGATCCCCATGAGTACACCAACAACATCATGGGTGTTATGAATGAGTCACCGGAGGAGGAAAAGACAAAAATGCAAGCTAAGTCCAGAAAACCGGAGAGGTTGGTAGCTAGCGGATTGCAGACCCCTGATCCTATTCACAACAACTAACAGTAGCCGTGGAGAGTGCCTACGGTGGTCCTAGATGCCTCGTCACGGCCGGAGAACTAAATAAGCCTAAAGAAAGAAAGGGGAAATCTAAACTGCCCCAGAGCAGACCCCAAAGCGATAGACAGCCCCCAACATGTATTGTCGGTGAAAACAGATGAAAACACAAACACAGACAGAAAGACAGGCAGAGCAAATGATGGGGCCCAACTAACTAGACAGGAAAGGACAGAAAAGATGCTGGCTGCAATTCGCAAAAACCCTACCAAAATGTCCCAACACGTCTGATAGGAAAAACGGCCCTGAAGTCACTAGACTTCAAAATCCGTATATCAGCACTCCGATATATTCTGAAGACAGAGCAAAAGAGATTTAACCGATAAGGGACAAAAATGGAAATTCAGCAAAGCCCCAGCTGGGGCTGGCTGAACACAAAACTAAGCAAATCAGACAAAATCTCATGGAACAATAACAGAGAAAAACTTAGCTTTAGAAGACAGGAACTGAACTGGAGGCCAGATCTCAGAGCAGAGAAATCACCAGCAACCCTACAGGGCGTCGGCTGCCTTATATCCACTCAGAAATTCCGAATGTCCAATCACAATCCACCTGTTCAGGTGACAGGTCTCTCCCATCCAAATCAGTTTCACGACCTCCCTTCACCAGCAGAGGGAGTTCATTTGAGGGGTATTGATGCTACTCCTTTGGCGAAGAATAAACCTCAGTTTTGGACCCAGGTGGTAATGCGGGTTGCCCCAGACCATCAAGAAAATTGCAGATTTTTGGTGTTGCATAATTTGCATGATACCATTGTTTTGGGGTTTCCCTGGTTGCAAATCCATAATCCAGTTTTGGATTGGAAATCTGTGTCTGTGGTGAGTTGGGGTTGTCGGTGTGCTCTTAGTGACGCTCCTGTTTTCTCCACCTCTCCCCAGTCGCATGATGTTCCTGACTATTTGGCTGATTATTATGATGTATTTAGTGAGAATAAGTCTGCGTCTTTGCCTCCTCATAGGAGTTATGACTGTGCAAGTGAGCTGAGCCCTGGGTGTAAATTTCCCAAGGGTCGACTTTTCAATTTATCTGTACCCGAGCACGAGGCTATGCGATCTTATATTAAGGAGTCGTTGGAGAAGGGTCATATTAGACCATCCTCTTCACCCTTGGGTGCTGGTTTTTTTTCATGGCCAAGAAAGATGGTTCGTTAAGGCCTTGTATTGACTATCGTTCCCTCAACAAAATTACTGTTAAATATCAGTATCCGTTACCCCTGATTTCTGATCTATTCTCCAGAGTTAAAGGTGCTTGCTGGTTTACCAAGCTTGACCTCAGGGGGGTGTATAATCTTATTCGCATTAAGCATGGGGATGAATGGAAGACAGCGTTTAATACTCCGGAGGGACATTTTGAGTACCTGGTGATGCCTTTTGGGCTCACTAATGCCCATTCTGTCTTCCAGTGCTTCATGAATTATATTTTCCGGGACTTTGTGGATAAATTTTTGATCATCTATCTGGATGATATTTTGATCTTTTCCAGGGATTGGGACTCTCATGTGGAACATGTTCGGACTGTGTTCCGGATTTTGAGGGAGAATTCCCTGTATGTTAAGGGATCGAAATGCCTTTTTTGGTGTACAGAGGATTTCATTTTTGGGATTTATTTTGTCTCCGTCAACTATTGAAATGGACCCGGCCAAGGTACAGGCCATTTATGATTGGGTTCAGCCCACTTCTTTGAAGGCCCTCCAGAAGTTTTTGGGTTTTGCTAATTTTTATCATAAATTTGTAGCTAATTTTTCTGGTATTGCCAAACCATTGACTGATTTGACTAAGAAGGGTGCTGATGTGCTGAATTGGTCTCCAGAGGCTGTTTCTTCCTTTCAGGAGCTGAAGCGGAGGTTCACTTCTGCTCCGGTTTTGCGGCAACCTGATGTCTCACTCCCGTTTCAGGTAGAGGTGGACGCTTCTGAGATTGGTGCAGGAGCTGTTTTGTCCCAAAAAGATCCGGTAACATCTAAAATGAATCCCTGTGCTTTCTTTTCCCGAAAGTTCTCCCCATCTGAACGCAACTATGATGTGGGGAATCGGGAACTGTTAGCCATGAAATGGGCATTTGAGGAGTGGAGACATTGGTTGGAGGGATCTAGACATCAAGTCGTGGTCCACACTGACCACAAGAATTTGATTTATCTTGAGTCGGCCAAACGCTTGAATCCTAGACAGGCTAGGTGGGCCTTGTTTTTCACACGTTTTGATTTTGTGGTCTCTTTTCTTCCAGGCACTAAGAATGTCAAGGCAAACGTCCTCTCTAGGAGTTTCTTTGCTGATTCTCCTATTGTGACCAAGCCTGCTACCATCTTAGGTGAGGGGGTAGTTCTTTCTGCCATCTCGCCCGATTTGAGGCGTGCTCTGGAAGAGTTTCAGGAGGACAAACCTGAGCGTTGTCCCATTGGAAAATTGTATGTCCCTGACCAGTGGAGAAAGAGAGAAATGTCTGAAGTTCATTGCTCCGCATTGGCTGGTCATCCAGGTATTTTTGGTACTAGAGATTTGGTGAGTCGGTCTTTTTGGTGGCCCGCCTTGTCTTGTGATGTCAGGAATTTTGTGCAGTCCTGTGGGACTTGTTCCCGGTCTAAACCTTGTTCTCGCTCTAGTGGGTTGTTGATGCCTTTGCCGGTGCCCAGGAGGCCATGGACCCATATTTCAGTGGATTTTGTTTCTGATCTGCCTGTCTCTCAGAGAATGACTGTTATCTGGGTGATTTGTGATAGATTCTCTAAGATGGTCCATCTTGTACCACTCCCTAAGTTGCCATCTTCCTCAGAGTTGGTGCCCTTGTTTTTGCCACAGGTGGTTCGCTTGCATGGGATTCCTGAGAACATTGTATCTGACAGAGGAGTTCAGTTTGTCTCTAGATTTTGGAGGACTTTTTGTTCCAAGCTGGGAATTCAGTTGTCCTTCCCCTCTGCGTTTCACCCTCAGACCAATGGGCAGATGGAGAGAACAAACCAGACTTTGGAGTCTTATTTGAGATGTTTTATCTCTGCTGATCAGGATGATTGGGTCTCATTTTTGCCCTTGGCCGAATTTGCTTTAAATAATAGAGCTAGTTCTGCCACTTTGATGTCACCTTTTTTTGTAACTTTGGGTTTCATCCTTGATTCTCTTCAGGGCAGGTGGAGTCTTTTGCCTGCCCAGGTGTTGACACTGTGGTGGAGAGAATGCACCAGATTTGGGACCAAGTGGTGGATAAGTTGTCTCTCTCCCAGGAAAATGCCCAGCGGTTTTCCAACCGGCATAGGACCATTGGTCCCCAGTTTAAGGTGGGTGATATGGTTTGGTTGTCATCAAAGAATATCTCTATGAGGGTGGCTTCTCCAAAGTTTAAATCTAGATTTACTGGACCTTACAAGATTTTGGAGATTCTTAATCCGGTCTCTTTTCGATTGGCTCTTCCTCTTACATTTAAGATCCATAACGTGTTTCTTAAGTCTCTGTTGAAGAGGTTCCTGTGGTGGCACCTCCTGACCCTGTATTGGTTGAAGGTAATGTGGAATATGAGGTTGAGAAGATACTGGATTCTCGTCTGGCTAGACGGAGACTCCAGTATTTGGTTAAGTGGAAGGGTTATGGCCAGGAGCATAATTCTTGGGTCTCTGCATCTGATATTCATGCCGAAAGATTGGTTCGTGCTTTTCATCGGGCCCATCCTGATCGGCCTGGTGGCGTGGATGAGGGTTCGGTGACCCCTCCTCAAGAGGGAGGTACTGTTGTGAGCTCATTTTCTCATTCACCTTTGATGTCCGATGAACTCCCTCTGCTGGTGAAAGGAGGTGGTGAAACTGATTTGGATGGGAGAAACCTGTCATCTGAACAGGTGGATTGCGATTGGACATCCGGAATCTCTGAGTGGATATAAGGCTGCCGACGCCCTTGTAAGGTTGCTGGTGATTTCTCTGCTCTGAGCTCGGCCTCCAGTTCAGTTCCTGTCTTCTGAAAGCTAAGTTTTGCTCTGTTATTGTTCCATGAGATTTTGTCTGATTTGCTTAGTTTTGTGTTCTGCCAGCCCCGGCTGGGGCTTTGCTGAATTTCCATTTTGTCCCTGATCGGTTAAATCTCTTTTGCTCGGTCTTCAGAATATATCGGAGTGCTGATATAGGGATTTTGAAGTCTAGTGACTTCAGGGCCGTTTTTCTTATCAGACGTGTTGGGACATTTTTGGTAGGGTTTTTGCGGATTGCAGCTAGCATCTTTTCTGTCCTTTCCTATCTAGTTAGTTGGGCCCCATCGTTTGCTCTGCCTGTCTTTCTGTCTGTGTTTGTTTTTTCATCTGTTTTCACCGACAATACATGTTGGGGGCTGTCTATCGCTTTGGGGTCTGCTGTGGGGCAGTTTAGATTTCCCCTTTCTTTCTTTAGGCTTATGTAGTTCTCAGGCTGTGACGAGGTGTCTAGGATCACCGTAGGAACACTCCACGGCTACTGTTAGTTGTGTGAATAGGATCAGGGGTCTGCAATCCGTTAGCTACCAACCTCTCCGGTTTTCTGGACTTAGCTTGCATTTTTGTTTTTTCCTCCTCCGGTGACTCATTCATAACAATCACCTATTCTGAAAACTGGATACCTATCGTAACCCAGGCACACACGCATACATGTCTCATGTGTATCACAATCGGTCCTCGATTATTGATGTCATGCATGACCATTGCTACATGAGACCATAACATTTTGGTCTCTCTTGTCTTTGTAATTTTCCTAGCACATGTGTAAGAATACACCACACAGAATTAGTTGGAAAGCTCCTTCCCATTAACCACCCCCCAAGTGAAAGTATTCAGTATCTATCACTGTTTGTCAACAGGGGTCACTTGTGTGCAAATCAGGATAATGAATCTTTGAAACACAGAGCTTCAAAGACCACAGAACAATTCCTTGTCTTATGGTATTGACACAGAGCAAACGCTTTTTGTGTCAGTATCAAAGTTCAGCATTAATGATATTACACCATAGTATATTGCAATATAGTGTTTGGATTCAAACAACCATATTTCATATTTGCAATACTTTCCACCCTTGGTCTAATGACCACACTATATCAAAGCATATAAGCAATATATTACAATATGTAGGCTATAAGATATCCATATTTTTATTAGCACCACAATGTAGCTTGTGAGTTCCATGATACTTTGATTTATCATGTTCTACCCAGAAGCTAACTGTTGTCTATAAATGTGGAAACCATTCTGGATGGATGAGTTCAGACTCAAACAGTCAGACAAGGTCATGCTTTCCTGGCCTCTCAGACGCTGCCGGCCAGAACCAAAAGTTGGTTGAGATGTTGCGGCAGTGTCAGAGGGGTGGGGTAAAGGGTACTGTAAGTTGTCACCAGCAGCTTCATGTGATGAAGTCTGCCCTGCTGCTCCAGTGCTGTTGGAGGGGATAGAGGGACGAGACAAGAGGGAAGGTATAGAGTGGTCGGATACCTCGATGTGGTCACCGGTGGCGGTCTCCGAAGGGATCCCTCCAGAGGGAGGCAATTCAGAAGCAGGCTCCCGAGTGCTGCAGACGGTGCTAAAAAAAGAGAAAAATATATATATTAATATATTTATATTTCATTTAACATTGCTGAAAAAAAAATAGGTTAAACATGTAAACATTTGTACCACAGAAATGGTGTGTGGAATATTTACCTTCTGCTCACCATCGTTGACCGGAGGAACAACAGGGCTCTGTAATGTTTATACGGGGTGCTCCTGCGTCCTCCCGATCCACTCGGGGCCTGCATCTCCTTGTTGAAGTCCCTCTTGAAGCGATCCCTGAGCGACCGCCACCGTATGATAACCCTGTCACCTGTGAAGGAAAAAAAAAAAGTGGTTAGTATTCAACACTTCACATGCTGGAATATAAGTTACTGAAATTGGAATACTTGCGCACAAAATCCCTGGCCCTCGCATCGAGCTCCTCCCAGTTCTCTACAACCTCCAAACACACCTCATCCCATAACCGTCGGGTGGTTGGTTGGTCAGCATGTAAGCGGTTTGCCATGTTCCACAGCGGCTCCCGTGGTTGGACAACCTCAATGAGGAGGTCGACATCAATTAGAAAAACCTCTTCCACATGTCGTTGGGGAGCACGCTGTGAAATCTGTGAAAAAAAAACAAACAAAAAAAATGGTTACATTCAAACACATGAGGTTCATTAATCAATCACCCAAATAAAGGGTTACTTACCGTTCGCTGACCACCAGAGGCAGCACCTCGACGACACTGGGATGTCCTGGGAGTCGCTCTAGTGCGGGCACTGGATTCTGAAGACTGTAAACAAAAAAAAAAATTGGGGGGTTGGATGGATGCGTAGTTATTGTGTGTGCTGTGATGAATGTTTGTGTTGGGTGTAGCATTATGTATGTATGTGAGTTTTTGTATCTGCTAAACTTACACTCTGCGCGCCCCCTCCTTGCATTTCTCCACCCTGCATGTCTCCTCCTGGAAGCTCCTCAGATTCAGCTTCCTGTGAAAACATAATACATGCATATAGGGTTAAAAAAAGAAAAAAATTAAAATAAGAATAAAAAAAAAATATTTACCTCAGTTCACTGATGATGTGAGGGGGAGCTCTCAGAAGAAGACATTGATGCGGTCTGGCTTGCGGGTCTGCTGCGGTGTGGCTGGCGGGTCCTTCCTGAACGGATCTGCAAGTATAAAGACACTTGTTAGCTACTATACAAAGGATCAGAAAAAGCTTTCAGGCCAATATACTTACAGGGGAAATATAACTGGCTGCCTAGTGTTCTCTGCTGCGGCCTGGCTGGCGGCTCTCTGCTGCGGCCTGGCTGGCGGTGCTTCCTGAACGGATCTGCAAGTATAATGACACTTGTAAAGCTACTATACAAAGGATCAGAAAAAGCTTTCAGGCCAATATACTTACAGGGAAAATAGAAGTGGTTACCTAGTGTTCTCTGCTGCTGCTTGGCTGGCGGCTCTCTGCTGCGGCCTGGCTGGCGGTGCTTCCTGAAAGGATCTGCAAGTATAAAGAGAATTTTAATAACATAGAAAAAGAAAAATCTTAATTGGTATTAATGTGTGTAATACCCTGAAACTCTCACTGAGAGTATACCCAAGTGTTTGCATGTGTGTAAATTCCCTTACAATCTCTCACTGAGAGTGTAACCACACTGTGATTGCATGTGTGTAATTCCATGAAACTCTCACTGACAGTATACCCAAGTGTTTGCATGTGTGTAAATTCCCTTACAATCTCTCACTGAGAGTGTAACCACACTGTGATTGCATATGTGTAATTCCCTGAAACTCTCTCTGAGAGTATACCCAAGTGTTTGCATGTGTGTAAATTCCCTTACAATCTCTCACTGAGAGTGTAACCACACTGTGATTGCATGTGTGTAATTCCCTGAAACTCTCACTGAGAGTATACCCAAGTGTTTGCATGTGTGTAAATTCCCTTACAATCTCTCACTGAGAGTGTAACCACACTGTTATTGCATGTGTGTAATACCCTGAAACTCTCACTGAGAGTATACCCAAGTATTTGCATGTGTACATTCCAATCTCTCACTTGAGAGTATAACCACACTTGTATACCAAAAACCAACACTTAATGTACCTTTTTGTACGTATACCCATACTTAATTTTACCTGGTTTTAAAATAATACTACGGACAGTTTTTATAAACAGTTTTTATTAAAATTTATATATTTATTTTTTTCCACAAGTAGGAGCTACTCTGCTCTTTATTTTAAATACCACAATGAATGAAAAATAAAAAAAAACATGATATGCAACAGAAACGCCAAATACAATACCACAGTTACACCACATACAATAGACAACACAATCACAGCACAATTGCAAGTATGGAAATAAAATTACAGTACTATGAAAATAAAATTCAGCACACATGCAACAGAAAAACAATTAAAGTATGAAAAAAAGCATAATAAAAATACACACACAGACATGCAACACTGGGAGGCCACGAACATACATGCAGGAAGGCAGACCACACACACACAAACACGCAGGCCACACATACACAGACAGACCACACACACACAGGCAGACAAGCCACAGACACACACAGACATGCCCCACACAAATAGTTTAATACTCACACAATTGCAGGCTTTGGTGGCTTTGGTAGCAGGCCTCTCCGTCCTGGCTTGGTGCTGGGCAGCTGGGCAGGCCTCTTGCTCCAGGGGTCTTGCAGCTGGGGGTCTTGCTGCTGGGCAGGTTATGGCTGGCTGGCAGGCTCTGTCCCTCTCTTCTCAGCTGGGGGTCTTACTGCTGGGCAGGTTATGGCTGGCTGGCAGGCTCTGTCTCTCTCTTCTCAGCTGGGGGTCTTTCTGCTGGGCAGGTGCTGGCTGGCTGGCTCTGGCTCTGTCTCTTCAGTCTGGCTGGTGCCAGATGTCTGGGCCCAATGATTAATTAGCCCACCTTATATAGATTTTGGACTGTCTGGAAAAGTATCTTTTTTTCTGAGCATGCTCAGTGCAAAATAGCTGATCCCGGCGGATCCGCCGCCTATAGGCGCCCATTCTACCACATGGCGGACGACGGCGGATCTGCCGTCTCCCGCCATTTTGATGGCGCCAAAAAACATTGCATAGTCCGTTCACCTCAGACAGAATCCGCCAGGAATCTGGCGGATCCGCCGAATAGCGGACACAACGGATGACCATCCGCCAAAATCTGCCACTAATATATCTCTATGGGAAAAAATGGCGGATCCGCCACAAGAAAAGCGGATCCGCCATTTTCAAATTTTGGCGGATTTTGACTGATGGTGAAAAACTGATGTGTGAAACAGGTTTAAGGAGGACGGGGTATCTCGACCTGCGAGTTCATCTTTTAGTCTGCCTGAGAGACCGCGCCAGAATGCCCCTATCAAAGCCATGTTATTCCAGCCGAGCTCAGAGGAGACAGTGCGAAAGCGAATAGCATACTGTCTGACCGTGAGAGAACCCTGATGTTAGTTAAAGAGTGACTCAGTGAGAGAGGCTAACCGGCCCGGCTCATCGAAGACCCTGCGAAAAGTATCCAAGAAAACTGGGAGACTCGAGACTACAGGGTCGTCACGTTCCCAGAGGGGATTCAACCAAGACGGGGCCCCCCCCTCCAGATGGGACATGATGAAGGCCACCTTGGCCCGATCAGAGGGATATTGTTGCGGCAACCATTCAAAGTGGAGGCTACACTGATTTAAGAACCCCCTACAGAGCTTGGGATCCCCGGTGAAGTGAGGCGGTTTGGCAAGGCGGGGCGTCGGAAGAGCTGTAGACACGGAGGGAGGAGTCGGGGCTGCGGTAGCAGCCTGGAGGGCCGACAAGCGACTGTCAAAGGAGGCCATGTAAGACAAAATGTGGGCTTAAGTATCTTGTTGCTGACCCAGCTCCTGTTGGAGACTGGCCAGTTGAGTGGCATTTCCAGGATCGGCCACCTGCAGGGCCGACAAACGGGTGTCCATAGACTTCATGATCGACATAATGCGCCCCTGATTCTCCCGCAGGAAGAGCAACTCTTTCTGAGTAGCAGCAGTGGTATCGGCTGTGTCCATGGCCTGATCGTACTGTTAGCGTGGGTGGTCAGGAGCTGGAATCTCCAGGAGTGGACCCTCTGGACCGTGGCACCGAGGGACCCCAGGCGAGCTGCCAGGTGGAACCGACCCCTATACAGGGACCGTTAGGACCAGGCCTAGGGGTTCGAGTACCATGGTAGCCGGTACCGAGAGTGGCGGCTCAGGATGGACTGGAGTAGGACAGTGGGACTGAAGTGTAGATGACAGAACAGAGTTGGAACACAGGAGACAGGAATAAAGGAGGACGGAAGGACTGGAGCAGGATGGAACTGGAACACCGGAGGCAGGACTGGAGTAGGATGGCAGGACTAGAACAGGATGGAACAGGAACACCGGAAGCAGGACTGGAGTAGGACGGCAGGACTGGAACAGGAACACTGGAGGCAGGACTGGAGTAGGATGGCAGGATTGGAGCAGGATGGATCAGGAACACTGGAGGCAGGAGATGGAGGAAACAGGAACACTGGAGCAGGACTGAGAAAAACTGTTAGCGAACACAGAAGACAGGCTGCGAAGCTGCTGCAGGAAACACTGAGGATGGCACCAAGAGACTGTAGAGAGCACAGGAGGAAGCAGGGCCCAGTGTGCAAGGTAACACAACGATCAGGCGCTTCCCTCAGGGGGAAGCGGCCTGATATAGCCCCGTCTGGTCTGCCATTGGTCCGAAGGTGCTTCCGGGTCAGGGCACAGCAGGAGCACAAGAAGCAGCAGGGAGGCACTGCCGCAGCCTATGGCGCATGCACATTGCATGCAGGGATAGCGTCGGCCGCGAGCCCGTCAAAGGTGACCGCCGTGGCTGTCTGGTGAATAGAGGCTGCGGCGTGGGAGCGGAGGCCGGGTGAGTATGATGGAGCGGTGTAACAGACACCATCAGCCTGAGTGTTGTGAATTCCCTTGCTCGGACTTCTGAGCCGGAGCTCCCTCTGGTGGTTACTGGGAGTAGTGGAGCTGGCCAGTTTGATGGAAGTTTGCCACCTGACAACGATGATTGGGAATCTGGGATTACTGGCTGGGAGCATATATGTGAGCAGGCTTCCCTTAGTGGTTGCTGGTGATTTCCTCCTTGTGCATTTTGAGTTCTTCTGTCTCCTGCCTGATCTGCATGGTTCAGTTAAGTGATTCTTTTGCTAATCCTTTGCATCTAATCTGGTTGTGTCTTTTTTTGCTTTCTGCTTTGTTGCGAGGGTTCAGCGTACTCCCTGCTGGGGCAGTGCTGGGCCCCGCTCCATATGTTACAGCTTGTGTCAGTCTGTTCAGTCCCCTGTTATATTAGTATCTTTTGCTTTGCTTCCAGTTCACACCAGAGTGCTGATTTAGCGGGGGTGAGGTCGTGTGGCCTCGGGTTTTTTGTATATCAGATGTGTTGGATTTTTTAGGGTTTTGGCATGATTGCAGTGTCTTTTCTGTCCTCTCCTATCTAGACAGTTTGGGCCCCATCATTTGCTCAGTCTATTTTCTGCCTGTGTTTGTGTCTCATCTTGTCTCACCGACAATATATGTTTGGGGGCTATCTATTCCTTTGGGGATCTGCTCTGGGGCAGTTTAGATTTCACCTTTCTGGCTTTAGGCTTAGTTAGTTCTCCGGCTGTGCCGAGGCTTCTAGGGCATTGTAGAAACGCTCCACGGCTACTGCTAGTTGTGTTGTTAGGACCAGGGGTCTGCAATCCGCTGAGTTACCAACCTCTCTGGTTTCCTGGTGGCTTAGCCTGTTCCTGCCATCCTCCTCGGTGACCCATTCATAACACCTGAGTCAGTGTTTAGCTCAGTCTACTTCCTCCACTGCCATAACACTTCATGTTGTACATAGTAGAATTTCAGCTCCATAAATGATGCACTGATGGAGGACACAATTCTAATGTCATGCGATGTTACTGGCTCTGTGAGTCGTAATGGTAGGGGCACTGGCTATGGTAATATCATTCTGAGCCATGGAAAGTCTCAAGGTGGGAATTAGGTTGTGGTGCAAGTAGCTCAGACCATTTCCAACACAAAGGCAATTATCAACCACAACAGGGATGATGCAGATGAAAATTCTGTGATTGACAAGACCAAGGAACCAGACAGAGCTGCCAAGGAGGTAATGTCTTCAGAGGAGGTGGGTGGGTGATGGACTCAGCGATACACAGTGTTGGCAACGTGGTGGTAAAACATCCTCTGGGGCAAAATTTTCTTTGTTCTGCAGTCAGCTCTTGATCAGGTGATGATGCACATGGTATTGGAAGAGGTTCAAGAAGCCAAATGGTACCAAATTTTAAAAGAAATCAAATTGCAAAAAAAAATATTTTAGCCCAAAAAATATTCATTTAAGTTAATACAAAATTGTCTCCAAAGGTGTTCCCGTATACACATTACTTGCACCTAGGCTAAACCTGCTAGATCAGAGATTATTTAATGTGAAGGAAAGCCTCCCAAAACTTCTTCAGCAAATGTATTCTCCCTCTTCCTATGTAAAACACGTGTTGAATGTTTAAATGTATAAGTGAGTCAGTAGAGTTACCAAACATCGATGTATCTGATGTGAAAATGCAAAAGGTATAGTGGCAATAGACATTTATGGCATTTCTATAGGACAAGTTTATAAGCTCAAGTTGCAGAACCTTTGGACTGTGGTCATGTGACCATAATATCAGTAGAGGTCATCTTCGCTTTGAAACAATGGAAGCTGCATCTATTCCCAAAATGAAATGTTGTATTATCCATAAATTAATTGATTACTTGCTGATTACTAGGAGTCTGACCACTGGGACCCCTAGCAATCTGGAGATCTGGGCTCTGTAACCCCAAGAACAGGACTCTGAAGCCCCATCTTAAAACGAGAGGAGGTGCACATGCTAAAACTCCACTCCATTCAAGGCAGGGTCCTGTTATTGGGGATCCAGTGTCCATATTTCAGGATTGCTAGGGATCCCAGAGATCGAACCCCAACAATCAGTAAATTATACCCTATTTTATGGAAAAGGGATAAATTGTGATATGGGGAAAAAACTCTGTAATAGTTTGGTCCATTACAGGCCCAGTAAAAAAAAATTCTGTTTACTTATTTATATACTTTTCACACAACAAATGGAACAATCTATATAATAACTAATGGAACATCTCTTTACTATTTCACAGTGTATGTTGTGCGAAAAAAATCTAAAACCAAAAAACAGCCACCAAAGATTGCGGATTAGTTTTCCTTATTCTATTCCACCCACCAAAGTTTTTATTTTGAAAAAAAAAAGTTTTTCAAAACACAATCTGGTAAATTTAATGTTGCAATTAAAAATACAACTTTCCTTGCAGAACACAAGCTTTCTTAAAGGTAAGATGACTTTAAAAAAAAAAAAAAATGTGTTAATTTTTTTAAGGCAGGGTTGGAAAAATGAAGCAATAAAAAAATTATCTGCGTAAGTAATGGGTTAAAACACACCAATATTTAGTGGTATGTTCCTTTCAATAAAAGCAGTACTATAACTTACTACTACGACTATATTCCGCCTCTGGCATTCATCATGCACTGTATTATGTGTTTAAGGCCCTGTAACCATTTAGTAAAGACAGATGTTAATACAGAGAGCTAAGAAGCTAATAGACTTACAAGGAACTTTTGGCAGTCGTCCCTTTTGCCCTAGTTATATATACAAAACAAAACAAAAAAAAAGTTACAATTTGGCTTTAAAGAAGAGTTCCGGTGTACTCGGTTCATGAAAACAGGCTCCCCCTAACATCTTAAATACACAAGGAGATCAAAATAAAGTATGATGAGAATTAAGTAGCTGACAGACAGCATTTATTAAAGTTGTAGCCCAATTCAGGAAGAAAAGTACCCTTTAAATATCTTCCCCAAGTAGTAAAATAACCGTTGGACACAGGAACGTTTGTGAGCTGCAATTCCCTAAGGTGAAAAGAAAAAGCTTTTACAATCTTTCATCTCAGCTTGAAAGCAAAAAATAAAAAAAAAAGTTTGCTTTCTAGAGTACTAGGTGTCGGTGAGTTGCAACTAATAATGTCACCGACTCTGTTTGGAAATTTGGACAGAAAAGCAACTTAAAACCCACAAGGATTTAAAGCGGGCTTTATGAGACTTTTAACTAAACACCAAAGAAGAGCTGGTGTGTTGGTAAGCCAAGCACAATGATCAAGGGATAACAGGCTCGGTAACTTTAGGAAACAACATGTTATGCATAAATCCAAATCGGGGTTCGGATAATACTTCATCCACTGTAGTAAAGGAGTCAGATGCCAGCGGAAGCAGCAGCATGGTCCCGGCTAGTTCAAAATGTCCTGCAAAGGGTGCTATTTGTGCCTTTTTATTATTTTCAAAATTACTTAGTTTTTCCTCTATGGCGAACCCTTTATTGAAATTAATCCTTTATTGAAATTAAAGGGAACCGGTCACCAGTTTTTTCCATATAAAATAAGGCAAATGTCACAGCATTCTAGAATGGTGTATATACAGTATGTCACCAATGCGACCAGTCAAGCTAATCTGTATAACCCCGCCCTCATCACTGATTGTCGACTTGCTGACAGTGTATGTAAACAGGTTGGGTGATGGAACCACTGTGCCAAAACCCAAGTAAGTCCTGGAGGAGCGTGACAAGGAGCCTCACCCAATCCGACCACTGACACGCAACAGCTAATGACACCGTAGTCCGTGGAGATGTAAGATACAGCAGGAATGAGGGGTGCAGTGACAGGCAGGAGGCAGATCAAGGGTTAACAGATTTATTAACAGATTTATACACCTAGCAGGGAGAAAGTGGTTATGGGGGTATGGTATGGAGCAATGTTGTAACGAAAGAGAAGGAAGGGGTATAACAAGGGCAAACGAATATTGAAAAGAAAATAAACTTATCAGTCTTTTGGCTTCTTGCTTGCAGCTTCTCGGTCTCCAACGGTGGCACCGACAACAGCGGCACGTGTAGTCTCAGAGTCGTCCGGTGTAGATGAAGTTCCGGTATCCTATGCGGGCGAGGGGTCTTTGCTGGGTCAGCTGGGCTCCTGTTCCCACAGCTTTTATGTAGTGTGCTCAGTTCGCTGTGAGATACCGCTGGAGCATAGCTCTGCTGCACGGTATATGCAGGTGAGAAGAGTTAAAAACGTCTATACAGTCCTAAGTTCTCTCCTTGCGGCACGTGCTCTGTATTCACAGTCACAAAGTGCATGGCATCTTGATCTCTGCCAGCTACTGCGCACGCCACACTTTCCTCTCTATACTGTGCACTACCTGTCCCGCCAAGACTCAAGTGCTGACAACCACTGGCGTGCTGCTTCTCTCTGGTAGTCACCAGCACCCTGCATGTGCATCTCCCTCTCTGGTCGTCGGTGCTGGTGGCAGGCGATGGCGGATGCTGGCTTGCACAATGGTGGTGCTCCCCTGGCTAAGCACTCTTCTCCCTGGCTGCTGCTACTGCTAGACCCACAACTCTCCTCAGCATGGCAGTCCCTGTCCTTCTGGTCTGCTGCAGCCCGGCTCTGCTCTGTGTGTAGTACGGCTCTGTTCTGCACATCTCTGCTCTAAGGCGATCTCTCTGCGGGCGGTGGGGGCCCTCTCTATGCGGCCTATCGCAGTGCTGTTACTCTCTGGTGAGGGAAGGGGATCCAGTATGTGACACTCACCGCTATGCACGCTGCACTCTGTTGGTGCCAAACTGTTGTGCAGCGTGCTTTCTGCTTTTTTCTGCCCTCTTCTGCACGCGCTTTTCTCCTCTCACTCTCTGCCTCCTTCTCAGCAGGAAGCGCCATCTCACTACGGCTTCCCCCAAGCAGCAGGGGAAGGTCCGCCTCACTCAAGATTCCCCCCGGGAACAGAGGATGCAGCCTCTCTAGTTCCGGACCCGATACGCAGGTATTCGCTGTCTTGTCAGCCCCCTTACAGAGAGACAAGGAAGGTGGTCCAAGTGTTACTCCAGGACTGACCTTGGGTAGATGACGGCTGACCTCTAGGAGTGGATAGCTGGAATGGCCCGTGAAATGTCCAACAGATGCAGACAGGCAGAGAAAATGACAGGAACCGCAGGTGCAGACAGGAAATTCTGACGGACAGATGAGCACTGGCTCTGCTGTTGTTGAGGTGAGCACTGGCTGGTGCAGCTGGCTCTGCTGCTGTTGAGGTGAGCACTGGTGGGTGCAGCAGACTCGGATACAAGTACAGGGACCTGAAAACTGACAAGCGTGTTAGGAACAAACTCATAACATTGCACAGGCACTTCCATGTTGGAGGAGGTGGTTTAAATAGAAAGAGACCTTCAGCCATTGGCTAGGGACACTTTAGAGGAACGTATGCGACCCCTTTAAGAAAGAGGAACGGTGCACGTGCACGCTCTAAGCACAGTGCTTGGAGACCTGCTTGGAGTGCGTGGACCCTGGGCAGCAGCAGACCGGAGGTGCAGGACGGGATCCTTGGTGGTGAGTACGCTGATGTCTTTGCAGAGAGAGGGACTGCAGTCAGAGAGGCGGGCTCTACATTGTGCACAGGAAGCTGCCAATCTGTGGTGTGGATGGGGTTATACAGAGCTCAGTATTCTATTCATTGCTACATCTGCAGCAGAGAAAACAGGGATTCTGTCAAAACTGCACCAAACAGTCCAGTAAGTGAATTTTGTTTTATTTTTTCAACCTATGTAACTATGTGAAAGATTGTTTTCTTATTTTATTTTTTAATTACTGTGTTCTTAGAGCCTTAGCTGTTTAGTTTCTCCATTGTGATAGTCACATAGGAGATTGATGTTTGCTGGCAGAGTTAAATTTTGTAATGAACCCATTTGGGGATACATATAATAGTAGAAAACGTTTTTATTTTTTTGTGTTTTTTTTTATTGTTCAACATGCAGGATAAGGGACATGCCAACTTTATTCTATGGGACAGTATGGTTATTATAACGATACCAAATTTTAACATTTTTTTTTTTAAATGTCTTTTTGTGTTGACATATTTCTAGAGCTATAAACCTTTTATTAAGCAGTATGAGGGTTTGTTTTTTGCGGAATACTTTGACATTTTCATGTAGGACTGCCTTTTTATTGTACATACGTTATTTGAGCAGACACAGAAGTGTTCTACATTAATGTTTGCAACTGTGGTAAAAGTGTAAGTGTGCATATACAGTTGTGGCCAAAAGTATTGACACCCTTGCAATTCTGTCAGATAATACTCAGTTTCTTCCTGAAAATGATTGCAAACACAAATTCTTTGGTATTATTATCTTCATTTAATTTGTCTTAAATGAAAAAACACAAAAAGAATTGTCCTAAAGCCAAATTGGATATAATTCCACACCAAACATAAAAAAGAGGGTGGACAAAAGTATTGGCACTGTTCAAAAAATCATGTGATGCTTCTCTAATTTGTGCTATTAACAGCACCTGTAACTTACCTGTGGCACCTAACAGGTGTTGACAATAACTAAATCACACTTGCAGCCAGTTGACATGGATTAAAGTTGACTCAACCTCTGTCCTGTGTCCTTGTGTGTACCACATTGAGCATGGAGAAAAGAAAGAAGACCAAAGAACTGTCTGAGGCCTTGAGAAACCAAATTGTGAGGAAGCATGAGCAATCTCAAGGCTACAAGTCCATCTCCAAAGACCTGAATGTTCCTGTGCCTACCGTGCGCAGTGTCATCAAGAAGTTTAAAGCCCATGGCACTGTGGCTAACCTCCCTAGATGTGGACGGAAAAGAAAATTTGACAAGAGATTTCAACGCAAGATTGTGCGGATGTTGGATAAAGAACCTCGACTAACATCCAAACAAGTTCAAGCTGCCTTGCAGTCCGAGGGTACAACAGTGTCAACCCGTACTATCCGTCGGCGTCTGAATGAAAAGGGACTGTATGGTAGGAGACCCAGGAAGACCCCACTTCTTACCCCGAGACATAAAAAAGCCAGGCTGGAGTTTGCCAAAACTTACCTGAAAAAGCCTAAAACGTTTTGGAAGAATGTTCTCTGGTCAGATGAGACAAAAGTAGAGCTTTTTGGGCAAAGGCATCAACATAGAGTTTACAGGAGAAAAAAAGAGGCATTCAAAGAAAAAAACACGGTCCCTACAGTCAAACATGGTGGAGGTTCCCTGATGTTTTGGGGTTGCTTTGCTGCCTCTGGCACTGGACTGCTTGACTGTGTGCGTGGCATTATGAAGTCAGAAGACTACCAACAAATTTTGCAGCATAATGTATGGCCCAGTGTGAGAACGATGGGTCTCCCTCAGAGGTCATGGGTCTTCCAGCAGGACAATGACTCAAACACACTTCAAAAAGCACTAGAAAATGGTTTGAGAAAAAGCACTGGAGACTTCTAAGGTGGCCAGCAATGAGTCCAGACCAGAATCCCATAGAACACCTGTGGAGAGATCTAAAAATGGCAGTTTGGAGAAGGCACCCTTCAAATATCAGGGACCTGGAGCAGTTTGCCAAAGAAGAATGGTCTAAAATTCCAGCAGAGCATTGTAAGAAACTCATTGATGGTTACAGGAAGCAGTTGGTCGCAGTTATTTTGGCTAAAGCTTGTGTAACCAAGTATTAGGCTGAGGGTGCCAATACTTTTGTCTGGCCCATTTTTGGAGTTTTGTGTGAAATGATCAATGTTTTGCTTTTTGCTTAATTCTCTTTTGTGCATTTTCATTTAAGACAAATTAAATGAAGATAATAACACCAAAGAATTTGTGTTTGCAATCATTTTCAGGAAGAAACTGAGTATTATCTGACAGAATTGCAGGGGTGTCAATACTTTTGACCACAACTGTATGTGATATTTACATAACATTTACAGAAGATATTATATGTGCACAGGGCTGCCACCAGGAATTTCAGGGCCCCATATTGGCAAAATTTTTGGTCTCCCCTTGATACTCTATTCTGATCTCGCCTCCACCCCTCGAACCTTCCACAGTCCCACTGCCCACTCTTGGAAAAACTCCACTTTTGCACCACGTCCTCACCAATTACAGATTAACAGTTCCCAGTTAAAATACCCAATACTCTTTAGGTACAGTATATTTTTATTTAATTTTCAGTTTTTTAAAATGGCCAATAACATCACATACAAGGGACAAATACCGCCACACCATGACCAGACCACATATCACCACCACTTAGTGACCGAATAATACCACATACAAGGGACACATACTGCCATACCATTGTAGCACCACATATCTCACATGTAAAGCGCCATGGAATAAATGGCACTATAAAAATAAATAATAATATTACCTCCGCAAAGTGACCAAATAATACCACATACAAGGGAGAAATACCTCCATACCATAACTAGATCACATATTATTGTTTAAAGAGACAATACCTGTAGATGCCTAATGTGCCATAAATGAACCCCCCATGGCTGTGGCCATGGACAGGAGAAAATTTGGGGTGTAGAAGCGAGGATTTTTAATCACACTAATGTGTTTTGGTGCCAGACTGGTGCCTTTCTCCAGGTAAAAAAGCTGAAAATGTGACATGTATTTTATATAAATTACATAAAAAAGAGAGTTGGAGGATGGCACTCACAGTTTCAATATAAACAACTTTATTGCAGGATAAAAATCATCGCAATGTGCTGAGTACGGACTACGGCCGTTTCGTGCTCCTGCGCTTCAATGGGCCTTGATCAGGACCTGTTGAAGAGAAGGAGTGCGAAACAGCTGTAGTCCGTACTCAGCACATTGCTCCAGTGCCGATGATTTTTATCCTGCAATAAAGTTGTTTATTTTGGAACTGTGAGTGCCATCCTCCAATTCTCTTTTTTATGTATACTCGACTTGTTTGTTTCAGGGATAGAGCACCAGTTCTGTGAGGGTTTATGGCGTTGTATAAATGTGTGTGATTTCATCTCTATGCATAACGCAGAGGTATTGGTGGTGCAGCAGTGCCGAACCTACTCTTTTTTGTTGGATTTTATATAAATTGTCTCTTCAGAGAGGAAGAGGACTAGGACTCTAGTGCCACCTATAGGAAGTAGAAAGCCTAAAAGTCAGTATAGACTCTCTAACAAGCCTCATCACATGACTTAGGATAAAATGCCAAATTGAGATTTTGGTCTTGGCTTTTATCCTAAGTCACGTGACAAGGCTCACTAGAGATTCGATATTGACTTTTAGAATTGCTACGTCCTATAGGTGGCACTAGAGTTCTAGCTCTCTTCCTCTCCGTAGAGACAATTTGCATATTTCCCAGAGGAGCATTGCGGCTTTAAAGTCTCCTCACCTTTGACATGTCACTCTATGCAAAGAGAAACGTTACCTCTTGTATCCCAAGTATTTGAGAGTAATTCTACGACCTATACAGCCATACTGTACCACTAGTTTGATTAGGACCATCTTACTGACAAGTTCTCTTAAAATATCCGGCTGTATAATTTATTATAAATGCCTTCATCCTCTGGTGAAATAACTTTCTCCGGGCTGGCCTGAGAGTGATACTGTGTTGCGTTAACAAAACACACACAGAGCCATTCTGTAATAGAAGCAGGGGTGACTTCAATAGGATCTTGTGTTGGAAATCAAACATACCATTAGTTTCTCATTCCCAGCCAAGTGAAATAATATGCATCTGGGAAGTGCCTCACGCTGAAATGGAAAACTTGTTGCCCCTTAACAGAATATTTCCTTAGAGAAAATTCAGTGTGAGAGGTAGCAACAAACCTGGTTATTCATGAAGCGAAGTCATGTAGAGGTCACCTTGATTAAACCATCACACGTTACAGGAAATGCTGCCCGGCTACACAGCATTACACAGCACAGATCTACCTGTGGCTTATTTTTTTCAATGAAGCCCTGAGTACAGAGTTTGAATGGGAGTGAATATCCTATGTGGCTTTGTGTAAGGTCAAAGTATCAGCGCTCGTTCACACGCTGCCTTTTTGCCGCCTGTTTTTACGAAGGTAAAAAACGCTGCACTTTACAGCACCAGCAAAGTGAATGATATTTTTAAAAACTCATGCTCATGCTGCTGATTTCTTTTTTGCTAATTTGTACCATCAAATTATTTTTTTCAGATCTGCAGCAAGTCAATTCTTTCAGCATTTTTTTTGTAGCATTTTTCACCCATTCAAAAGAATAGGAAAAAGACGCATGTAAAAATGCATCAAAATGTTAAAACGAATGAAAAACACACAACTAAGGCTAGTATCACCCTAGCGTTACCGGGCGCAGCGCACAGCCGCCGCTAAGCCCTGCCCCTGGCTGCATCCCCTCCGTTCAGCTCCTCCTCTGATCGCATGACGCTGCATGCAATCAGCGTACCCTATATTTAGCGTTGGGTATGCTGGTCGTGCGCTGGGATGAAGGGGGCACGGCCGGGGGTGGAGCTTAGCGGCGGCCATGCGCTGCGCCCGGTAACGCTAGTGTGAAACTAGCCTAAAACGCGCAGATTTTCCGCAACATTTTTCCTGCCAAAATTCAGTTTTTGGGTTCAGAGGAATCTTCTTTAAATACTCAACATGTGTACAAAGCCTTGGGTTATGTTCACACGTCATGTTTTTTGCCACATTATTTCCAGCGTAAATATGCAGCATTTTACTATCTCTGAAGTCTCTTCCACATGTTCATTATTTTTTCCTTGCAGATTTGAAGCAGTTTTAAACCAGCAGCATGAAAATTCTCAGTGTTTTTTTAGCGGCTTTCACCCATCCAAACGAATGGGAAAGAAATCAGCAAAAGCGCACGTAAAATTCCTGCTCAGTCACACATTTTTTTTGCAGAAAAATCTGCTACAAATACGTGTGCACATATCCTTGAAGTAAAGAAAAAAAAAGTACTGTTAATTAAATTAGATTTATGGACCACTTTGCAGACCTACACAGGAATGGGTCTGCAAAAAAAAAACTTATTTGCTCCCTCCCCTACCCAGGGAGATGTGAGGCTGAAGTGTATAGGATTACACTAACCAGGCAGACAGGGAGTAAAGAAAACTACAATCAAACAAATATACTTACAAAACAACAGAGTGGAAAACAGGGGAGTTATAGGTAGGAGAAACTAAATAGGAGAGGATGAATGAATAAGGATAAGCATGCAAACCAACTCCAAGCATAAATCTCCTGAACAACTCTCCAACTGCCTGCTCCAAACACTGAATTTCTCCCCCAACACCAACCAGGAAGTAAGAGCTATCACTGGCAATTCCCAAGTGCCAGTGGCGATCATATATGCCAGAGGGGAGTGGCCAAAACAGAACAGTTGAGGTAATTCAGGATGGAGAACTCCAGGAGATCAGCTGAACTGATTAACCCTTACCATGACAGAGAAAGGAAACCTGCACTGTTTAAAAGGATGTTCTAATAAGTGCAGGATTTCGTGTGACCAGACGCTGCAGTCTTCTATCCCCTTGACAGTTACATTTTCTGAAATGTATAGCTTTTTCAATCAAAAACATTTTAACAGGCCAAGTTACATGTTAACATAGGAACCTTCATTGACATCAACTTCACAATTCTTGCATCCATTAAACTCCTCAGTTTTTTAATAGTTTCTAATTTAATTTATTTGCAGGATGTCAGAATAGCCTCCCAGAGCTGCTGTTTTAATGTGAACTGCCTCCTACCCTCATAGATGTTTTGATTTAGGATACCCCAAAGCTTCTCAATAGGTTAGAGGTCAGAGGAGTATGGTGGCCACACCATGAGTTTCTTTTCTTTAATGCCCACAGATGCCAATGACACAGAGGTATTCTTTGCAGCATGAAGTTGGTGCATTGTCAGCATGAAGATGATTTTGCTGCAGATGGCACAATTATTTTTGTACCATGAAAGATAGTGGTCAGTCAGAAACTCTATACATTTTGCTCAGGTCTTTTTCACACCTTCATAGACCCTACAAGGGCCTCCCAGCTCTCTCCCCACATGACTCCGCCACCTCCTTGCTGACGTCACAGCCTTGGTGAGACATGGAGTTCATCCATAAACCATCCACTACTCCATACATCTGGGCCATTCAGGGTTGCTTGGCAAACAAGACTGTTTTAAAATTAGTCTTCATGTATGTCTGCACCCTCTGCAATCATTTCTGCTTGTGAGCACTGTTTATGGATGGCAGAATAGTAGGTTTATTCACAACTGCAAGCCTCTGGAGGATACTACACCTTGAGGATCATGGGATTCCAGAGGCGAGAGCAGTGTTAAATACCTGTTTGCTGCTTTGTAATGGTATTTAGCACTCCAAATCCAATTAATTTTTCTAATAGAAACCATCCTTATTATGCCTTTATCTGCACTAATCCATTTGTGCTCTGTATCAGCCACAAATCTTTTCACAGTACCATGATCACTCTTAAGGTACTGTCACACTTAGCGATGTACCAGCGATCCCGACCAGCGATATGACGCAGTCAGGATCGCTGGTACATCGCTAAGTGGTTGCTAGTGAGCTGCCACACAGGCAGATCTCACCAGCGACATCGCTGGGGACGGGGATCGCTATTTACCTGTCACACCAGACGATCATGCGTCCTCCCGCCCGCGTCCACGCGTCGCTCGTCGTCACAGCAAGAAGCGCCGCAGGAAGCTGACGACGAGAAACAGTCCAGCCTGTTCTCGTGCGATCAGCGATAAGCAGTGGGGGAGCGGGTTGTAGGTAAGTATCAGACACAGCGATATCGCTATAACGTCACAAGTTATAGCGATATTGCTAGCGATATCGCTTAGTGCGACAGTACCTTTAGGCTGAGTGCAGACGGAGTTTTGAGCCCTATGGATTTTTCCGTGCAGAATGGAAGAAATCCGCAGGTCAAATGACCTGCATTTTTCCTGCGGATTTCTTCCATTTTTCCTGCGGTTTTCTTGCGGTTTTTGTGCGGTTTTCCACTGCGGACTCCCTCCTGCGGAATTGGAGACAGGGGAGGTGGAAAACCACACAAAACAAGTGACATGCTGCGGATTTTGTACCGCAGGAAAACCGCGCGGAAAAATCCGCAGCGTCTGCACAGCGATTTTTTTTTTCATTCATTTTAAGGCTACTGTACATCACAATGCAGATATGCAACGTTTCTGTGTGGTAAAATCCGCTGCGGAACCGCTGAAAATCTGCATCGTGTGCACACAGCCTGAAGTTTTCGTGAAGTATCTAATGTTTTCAAACCTCGTCAAAGGCAATGCACTATTTGACACTTTTCAGCAGCAGAGAGATTCTTTTCTTTCCCATATTGCTTGAAACTTAAGGCTGCTGAATAATGTGGAATAACCTTCTTAAGTAGTTTTCCTTTAATTGGGCTCACCTGGCAAACTAATTATCATACGTGTTTAAGCTTGATTTCAGTGATCCAAAGAACTCTGAGACAACACCATCCATAAGTTTATTTGAAAAACAAAAAATTACATCTTAAATTACATTTAAATTCAATTTGTACAATAATTTGGACCACTGTTTGGGACATATATGTACCCATCAGTGTAAGAGCTATCACATAAAACATTGGGGTAGCACTGTAGTCTTGCAGTGTTTGGGTCCTGGGTACAAATTCCACCAAAATCAGCAAGGCGTTTGTATGATCGCCATGTGTTTGCGTGGGTTGCCTCTGGGTTCGCCGATTTTTTTTGCACACCATAAAATACATGCTGATAGGGAGTTTACATTCTGAGCCCCAATGGGGACAGTGATGATCTGTAAAGAAATGTGGAAATTAATGGTGCAATATAAGCGAATAAAATAAATAATACATATTGGCATATGATTTTGAAAAATTGGGCCTTACCAATATACTGGTACACACGAAAATCTGCTTCTAACAACTTCAAGAATCCTTTCCACTCAGCTCATCCTCTGTTTATTTTTGTTTAATATTTTATTATTAAGTCAAATTTATTATTAATTATTTGGTTGTTATTGTTAATAATCCTATTTATAATTTTATAAAGTCTTTTTTTTATCAGATGTTCTGAAGTAGCTGCCAATTAGACATGTATGAGTCAGGATGTAGCCACATTAGGTCATGTTTACACTGGTTAAGCATTTGTTTCAAGCCTCTCTATTCATGCATTTAAATGATACCAGAGAGACAAAGCATGGAATAACTGACCACTTCTGAAACATCCCATTATTCATAGATAATAGCTACCATAGCAACTGACCTGCGGAGCTGAACACAAAACGAGCCGGCGGCAAAAACAGAGGTCAATGCACAGCATGAAAAATTAGGTTATTCAACTCAGAGCAGAACTCCTGGCAGACCCAAATCAGTTGATTCTGGCCCAAAATATTATGATGGGTTTTTTTCTAAGTAACTCAGAAAAAATATTTTGGGCTGTTACACACATTTCGTGCAAGTCATTGCAATAAATATCTAGTAAGTGAATAATGGAATATTTCACCAAGGCGTAGTTAATAAAATATACAGTTAAGATTGAGCAATTGATCCTTATAATCGTTTATTGAAGGAAATCTATCAGCAGGTTTTTGTCACCTACTTTAAGATGTTACACCCAACGGTCGTGCAAGTAGATTTGGGAACCCACTGTGCCACAGGACAAGGAAGCAACATTGCTAAGCAGCTACCAGGTGTTCTCTGGCGCTCCTGATGGTGGAGACAGACTGGGCTGCAGGTAGCCCCCAGGTACCACTCCTAGGCAGATCCCAGTACTGCAGATGCTGACCCCAGGGGTCAGGTTCACTGACACAAACTAGGGCTATGTTCAGACACACTGGTGAAGGATACTGGATAAGGGGACTGGCCACATACGGACCAGGGGACAATGTTCAGGCCCTGGCCGCACTGGGACCAGGGAACTTCGGAAACAGGACACTGGCTTCATTGGGACCAGGAGACAAGGTTTAGGACACTGGCCACACCGAAACCGGGGAACGAGGTTCAGGATGCTGGCCGCACCGGGACCATGGGACTTCAGGAACAGGCCTGGCTGCACCAGGATCAGGGGATTTCGGATTGAGGACTGGCCGCACCAAGCACCAGGGTACAACATTCAGGCACTGGCTGCAACGGGATCAGGGAACATAGTAACATAGCTAGTAAGGCCAAAAAAACACATTAGTCCATCCAGTTCAGCCTATAAAATTCTGTCAAAATAAATCCCCAGATCTACGTCCTTCTAAAGAACCTAACAATAACTGTAAGATAAATATTGTTACGCTCCAGGAAGACATCCAGGCCTCTCTTGAACCATTAGACTGAGTTCGCCATCACCACCTCCTCAGGCAGGGAATTCCAGATTTTAATGCACCCCATGATCCTGTTTGCCTTAGCAGCCGCTGCCTGGCACTGGCTGCTCCAGGTAAGTTTATCATTAACTAGGATGCCCAAGTCCTTCTCCATGTCAGATTTACTCAGTGGTTTACCGTTCAGTGTGTAATGGTGATATTGATTCCTTCTTCCCATATGTATAACCTTACATTTATCATTGTTAAACTGCATCTGCCACCTTTCGGTCCAAGTTCCCAACTTATCCAGAGCTGGGCAATGGTTAGAGTTTAATTTAGGTTTTGGTTAAAGCAACCCCACTGTGCAGCTGACTCGAGGGGCAGTGATGCTCACTGGAATGTTGTATACCTCTTGCTGATTACCAGGTACAGCTCCATTGATTTGATAGTGGCTGTGCCTGGTACTGTAGCGCAGACTTACCCTGAGTAAATGAGACAAGCTACCCCCTAAAGAGCTGTAGACCCTACAATTAGCTGATTGATGGGGACGGTGGGATTATACTCCCCACCAATTCGATATTGATCGTCTATCCTAAATGTGGCCATACACACTATCGGAACCCACTGATTTTGGTGAGAATGGTTGATCCACTGACGATTATGAAGGCATCTCTACTCTACCGAATAGCATCTTAGTCCCTCACCCCACTGAGAACTTGTGCATGCTTGGCAAACTTGAGTGTTCACGTTTATAGGGGGTGTTAAAAATAATAGATGTCAGCCAAATGATCATTTAACTTACAATTATTACAGATATATGGCCTGTTTAAAAAAATTTTTTTTAGATCATAAAAAAATGCAAAAATGGAGGAAATGCCATAAAAAACCCAGAAGAACCATCACTCACTTTATAAATACCTCATCACACCGATATAAATGCTCTCATTGTCCCTGATGGCCTTTGCAGAAATCACTTTCTGTCTATCCATGTGTAACCCCTGTAGGGAAAGACTGGTGTATTGAGACTAAGTCTGATAGGAGCAGGCACTGTCTCTCAGTAAGGCTATGTGCACACATCTGGAATTCCCGTGGAAATTTCCACGGGAATTCTGGAATGCCATGCCGCTGGAAATACGCGAGAAATCCGCATTTTTAATTCCCGCGTATTTCTTGCAGAAAATCTAGCATTTTGCAAGCGTAATTAGCTTGCAGAATGCTAGCGTTTTCCAAGCGATCTGTCTATCCATGTGTACTGTGTGTCATGTGTGTCATGTCATGTGTGTCATGTGTGTGTGTCTATCCATGCTACAGTATCACTTGGAAAACTGATTGACAGGTTGGTCACACTCATCAAACATAGTGTTTGAATAGTCTGACCAACTTTTTAGTATTGAGGCTGCCTATGCAGCATCAGTAGTAAAAAGATATAAAGTTTAAAATAATAAAAAAAATCAAAAATCGTGATCTTCTCACCCTCTGACGTCCTGCGCAGAGTTCCCGATCCTCGCGATGCTCCCGGCAAGTCCCATTCCCAGGGATGCCTTGCAATAATGACCTTTGATGATGTCGTGGTCTCGCGAGACTGCTATGGTATCGCGAGACCGCAACGTCATCAAAGCTCATTGCGGCAAGGCCTCCCTGGGATCGGGACTTGCCAGGAGCTTTGCTGAAGCCTGGTGATGCTGCGAGGGACTCAGAAAGATGAGAATGTGACAATTTTTTATTTTAATTCTATTTTTAACAGGGATGTGGTACCCAGAGCCTGGAGGAGAATCTCCTCTCCTCCAGACCGTGGGTACCATCCACAAATTTGCAGCTTACTTTCCGCATGGTGGGCACAGCCACATGTGGAAAGTAAGCGAATCAATGCATTCCTGTGTGTGCGGATTTTCCCGCGATTCTGCATAAAGAATGAACATGCTGCGTATTTTTCCGCGATGCAATTCCGCCGTAGAAAAATATGCAGCATTAGCACAGCATGTGCGGAATGCCATAGGATTGCATGGGATGCTTTTTTTTGCGTTTTCGCTGCAAAAATGCCACGAAAACGCAAAAAAAGTTACGTGTGGACACAGCCTAAAAGCATAAAAGTGTAAAAAGAGCAGCAGCAGAGGTCGGGACTGGTTGGCTGAGCAAGCTGGAGAAGTACGGAGGAGGAGTCAGTACCAGGAAACAGGAGGTCGGTCAGCCATTACTGAGAGGAGGCAGCAGTGGTCTGGAAGAAGAGTGGCTCGCCCTCCCAGGGCAGTGGGGTACTCGATACCGGGCCGGTGTCAGGGGAATGTGTCACAGCAGCGGCGACCTGGTCCGTGGCCCTGGGCGCCCAAGCAATGGGGGAGATGTAGTTAATGGTAGAATAGTTCGTGACGCCACCCGTGGTGTTTGGCCAGTAAGATGTTGAGCCAACGCTGCATGCAGATCCGCTGGGACTGATGGTGTGGTGCAGCAAAGATGGTGTAGCTCCCCACAGGTGGAGCTGTAGTCCCAGGGCAGTGTAGGTGCAATGGATGAGGAGAGGCGCAGAATGGTATAGATGTTGTTGCCCAGGTGTATCGGTGCTGGAATAACTGGAGTACACCAGGGTGTGTGGTTCCAAGGCTTTACTCACTGTTTGCAGTTCACACACGCCTGCGTCCGTACTGTGTTCTCCAGGTCAGGGCTCCGGCCAACCTTCAGGCAAGATAGGGTTCTCCCTTCCACACGCCGCAAATATGTACCTTCACTGAACGACTCCTCCAATGCGCCTTTAGGTGCGAAGCACTCCAGTACTTTGTTACCCTGGAATGCCTCTCTCTAGGTGTTCGTAGTCTCTACTTGTATGATAGACAGCTGTAGCCTGCTTCGGAGACTCCTCACTGCGTCCCGGCTCTCTATTCAGTTGCTGTTGTGTCCCAAGTCTATGATGAGAGCAAGGCGTTAGTGGCTCACTACTCCTCCGGTGTCTGTTGCCGGACATAAAGATCCAATCAACCTCGGGGACCGGGCCCCGGCCTTTGCGCTCAGGACTGGAAGGGTTCTCTATCTTTCTTCAACCAGCTTCCCACCGTCCTTCTATTCTCCTTCGTTACGATCTGTTCTATCTCTCTTATGGAAGGTTAGATTATCAATCTTATCAGTCTCTTTCTCTGGTCTTTCTCGTGCCAGCAGCCCAGATCACTGGGACCTGCTGTAGCATGTCCTTCAGACACCCATCTTCACTCTTCTCCCTCTCTCTCCAACTAACTCTACAACTCTCACTTTTCCCACTCTTTTGTATCATCTCACTCCACCCGCCTCCCAGCACATCTCGTGTTACGAAGCAGGGTTCCACGAGGGGTGCTCTGCTAACCCACCAGCTTGAAGCTGTTAGGTGGCCCCACTGAACTATCCTGTGTGTGTGGAATGCAGGTGTGGAGCGTGGTCAGGAGTTCCCACCTTACCTGGATGGTGGGGCACTACACCTTAAGAGAAGGTGCAGTATCTCTGTGGCGACTGAAGCCTCAGGGGTGCCACAAGAGCACAGTGTATGGACTTCTAGTTCTGCAGCTCCATGTGAGAGTACAGTGACTTTGGAAACTGCACCACAACTACAGACCAGACAGGTCATCCCACCTCCCCCTGGCTTTATAGAAAGGAGAACTCTGCCTCCCATCCCAAATAAATTGAATCCTGAAGCCCCAGGCTGTAACTCTGTGTGACTGCAGAACTGCCACATCAAAGAGTGAGTTGTGAGTTGCTTGCTGGGACTTGTGATTCCACTGTGGACAAATTTCTAAGAACTAGCTATAAGGGAGCATTGCTGGGACTTGTGGTTCAACATATATGGATTTATAATGAGAGAAACTGTGAAGGAGATCTTGCTGCAATGGCATTATATGCACCAACGAAAACTTCAAGAGCACCATCACCCACGGAATTTAGGCCCCAACATAGAACTGTTTCCCATTGCTGCAACCGTTTTTAGCGTAAGCAGTATTAGTTAGGTGAGTGCTTGTTATGATTTAAAGGGGAAGTATCATCCCTAACATTTAGAATAACTACAAAGCCTTATATTGTTTATGTACTTGTAGATAATGCAATACTGTTTGTTTTACTGTCACTTGCTATTCCCCTTACCATATTCACCGTTTATCCACATCATAAATAAACCTGCTAATTGTTCCAACCTCATCTCTTGTGAGTGTGTACGGAGCGTGGACCGGGGTTTCCGGAGTAGACCCCTTGCAGAAGAGGAAGACCCTTCTACATTCCACTACAATTCCCAGCAAGATTCGGGTGGAGGCACTGCGCTATGTTGAGGTGAGAACTAAAGAACACTCTGCCCACCGAGGTGGCTTACAGGGGTGTTACATATGTAACTGGAGCAACAAATCACTGTCTCCAGCAGACTCATGCCATACACATCAGCGTCATATTGGTAGACAGTATTTGATTGCTGCAGGGAAGAAAACAAAGGACCCAGGGACAATCAGGAACTGCTGAAACATCAGGCGAATACTGGTTCTTTTTGGTATTTTATAGCATTTAGACAATTTTTTCCCACTTTGATAATCCCCTTTAAAGGGAATCTGTCAGTAGATTTTTGCTATATAATCTGAGAGCAGCATAATATAGAGTAAGAAAGCCTGATTCTAGCGATGTGTCACTTACTGGGCTGCTTGGTGCAGTTTTGATAGAATACTTGCCTGTCTGATGAAGATGTTGCGGAGCTAAGACTTTTGGGCTATGTATGTTCTCTATTGGACTATGCTATCAATCTTATAGTTTGTGAAACTAATTTTCTATCCTATTCAATTTTCCCTCCTCTGCTTTTCTCTAAATTTCCACTGGATTCCTACATCACTCCACCTATCCCGTTGCTTAACCATTAGCAAACTGGATCACCCGATAGACTGCACAACATCAAACACAACACACGGAGAAACGGTAATGACACCCTTTGAGCATTGCAAGAAGAAGTGTTGGGTAAAGTGGCATGAAGATGAAAATAAGTGAAAAATTTTGAAAATAAAAATTAAAAACATAACCGAAATGGAAGTTTTGCCCAGAATGATCCTTTAAATCGATATGTTTCAGGGACTATATGGGAATGTTGCCCATGAAACATATAGTCACATTTCCTTCAATCGGCTTGCAAATTTTGACATTGCATAATCCACAATTTGATTTCTGACACTTTAAGAAAAGATCAAAGTAACAAGACAGTTTAACCTTGTGCGACCTATCTGTATCATTAGTCGTCTATGAGGTGTCCAAGATTTCAAGGGGAAAAAAAAATGAAATGTGAGTTATTTCTTTATAAAACTGTTTGGTTTCCATTGCAATAACACGTTTTTACATATGTTAGTGTTAACAGATAACGCGGGGTCACCCATAGTTAATAAAAACATTTTCCCAGATTCCTGCAAAACATTTCAAATAAAGTTTGCTGTTAATTTGACCCCAAATCCACAGATTCCCCGATTAACAGTGAAATATACTGTGTAAGTGAAAAAATGCCCCCGCAGACATTTGCAGTATTAAATTCGCTAGGCACCGACCTCTGTATGTTTAGAAAACTATGACATGAAGATTATAGACTCTGCATTCATTTCATACAGCATTAGTCATTAGGATGTGATACTGACATGAACGCTGGAGATGTGGCAATAATCAAAAGACAGCATTCAGAGGCTAAAAATGACCCTTTGTGAGGTTCAGATATTTTGGGGATTACTTATTATGGTGAATTGGAAAAATGATATTACTTAGCATCCCAGTGTAACATTAATAACTGGAGGTATAAAGTAAATTTTTCCCAAAATACAGAATTCCCCTACTACTATATAGTATATATTATTCATCATTCTCTTAAAGGATATTTTTCATTTTTGATGGCAGCTTGGTAATCAATTTACTCTGAGGCATCGAAGGCTAGATAGGGAGGGCAACAGAGGAAATTTTTCCAGGGGTCTTCAGCTTGAGAATGGTGCCGTTAACTTGTAACAGATTTTACACAACATTAAGCAGTCTTAATGGTGTAAGGGTACAAGCTTAAAGGGTTTGTCCGGGACTTTAACATTGAATGGCTATCCTAAGGATAGGTCATCAGTGCCTGATCTGCACATTAGCACCCTATTGGTTTGAATAGGTGGCTGATGTTCAATACCCAGTCATGACATTGGTACTTATCAAACACTATTTATTAAACTAACACAAAAAAAAAAAAAATATATATATATATACTGTATATATATATACACACACGTAAGCACTATATGGCGGGTTGCAGTAAAGCCTTCAATTACAATATATTATGCCACAACAATGCCACTAAATAGAATTTCCATGGAACGTTCTATTATATACACCGTTCTTGTTATCTAGCGGTTAAATGACTATTGATGCCTTTATTTCTCAACTTCACGGGCGTCACTCTCAGTACTAGGCCCGTCCTGTTATAGTCTCTATAAATACCTCTGATCATTACACTGGCCCTATCAGCGGTCACTGGTATTTCCCGCTAGGCCGCAAGTCCTTGACATGTGGGTCACTGCGTATAGTGTGCTCATTGCACTCGCCATCTCTGTTCCCTGAAGCACGGCCCAAGCCCACACCCTATACCGAACATCCGTACTGCCAGTAACAGCCCACAGGAGCAGTTCTCTGCTGCATCCGGATTGTCTCCTGAGCTTGGTTCGGATCTGGTAACAGGCATCTGCTGTCACTGCTTACAGACTTCCATTGGCACTGGTTATCTATTGGTGCCGCTTACGGACTTTTATTGGTGCTGCTTACGGACTTCCACTGGCACTGCTTTTGGACATCTACTGGTGTTTCTTCTGGTCTTCTACTAGTGCTTCATATGGACTTCTACTGGTGCTTCTTATGGACTTCTACTGGTGTTGGTCACAGACTTCTCCTGGTGCTGCTTACGGATCTTATACTGGCGCTGAGCATGGATGTTCCTCGCAGCTCAGGAATCTGACTGCTCTCTGACCCTTCTGTGGCAATGATGGCTGTAAACCCACCTAATAGCCACACTACCTGTTCTGGTACAGGTTCTGGTGCCAACTGCCTCTTTTTGGCCCATCCAGGCCTTTTATAAATAGTATTTGTGACACAGGTGTCACCTGACCTGGCCTCATCTTTAATTTCTTCCTCTGGCAAAATAGGTTCCCACTAATAGGTTCCTACTACTGTAATTCTTTATTTAGTTTCACTTCCGCTTTTGACCAGCAGATGGCAGTGTTCACTTGCAATTATTCAGCTAGGCATCAATTTCAACTGTATTCTTCTCTCTTGCCCACTTCCTTACATGGCTACTATGCAGTCAATGGAACTGTGGTGTTCAGCTCTGTAACTGAACAGTTCTGTCCACTGTCCACACTGAAAACAGCTGATTGGCAGGGATGCCAGGTGTTACACTCTCATTGATCATACATAGATGACCTATCGCAAGGATAGGCCATCAATGTTAAAGTTCTGGACAAACCTTTTAAAGGTTTCACAACAACAGAGCATAGTGTAGTTATGATAATTGATAATTGAGGCAGACAGTTACACGAAAACAACTTGGTAGTTACACTACTTGGTGCCAATGAGTTTTGTGGTTAAAGTAGTTGTCTTTCAAAAGCAATAGGCACAACCCTACAGGGTTTGGGGTGGCCATCATCACACGTTTTGTTATTACATAGTTGGAGTGTGGTACCGGCAGGTACGCGGGATGCAGTGACGAGACGTGAGACTTTATGCTTTTGGTAATAACTTTTTATAAGTATAGATCAGGTGACTAGTCTAAGCAACCAAACAGGTAACAGGGATTTTCCTCGCAGGGACTCAACACAAGCAAACACGGATATATATGAACACGACTACCCAGGCAACGGCCGGTCACTCGGTCAATATAGGGCCGCGGTATGGCCAACTACGGGCCCTTAGTTATATAATGTCACTTATCTGTCCTGACGTCTTCGGCATCCTGGGTGATGGTTCTTCGGTGTAGCAGCCGCTGGGCCCAGCTGCTGAAGAACTGGTGAAGTCTTCAAGCGTTCCGACGCTCAGGCGAAGCAGAAGAGTTCTTGGACAGATGGGCCGCAATCCCCGGATGGGGGTAAGCGGTTGCGAAGCGGGGTGGTGATTGGCAAGCCACCGGCTGTAGCAGAGGGGTCCGCGGCGGGTGACGGCCCGGCCCTTGCCACGGACTGGAGCGGGGAACTAGTGGCTGCCGTCTGCAATGAACTGGCCGCACCTGCGGTCGGGAGCGGGGCGGCTGCAGACAGCGTGGGGTAGGCCGCAGCCGCGGGCTGGAGTGAGGCGATAACGGCCGCGGGTGACCGCGGTCAGGCCGCAGCCATGGGCTGGAGTGTGGCGGCAACAGCCGCGGGCGACCGCGGGCAGGCCACAGGTGTGGACTGGAGTGAGGTGGCAGCAGCCGCAGGTATCCGCGGGCAGGCTGCGGGCTGAAGCGGAGCAGCGGTTTGCTGATGACCGACTCAGCGCCGTCCCTCTGCTGTCCATTGTAAGTGTCCCTCTTGCTTTTGTCCTCCTCTCTGGCCTCTGTACGTCACTCTGGCTCTCGCACACTCCCACGGTCTCCAGCTCCTTCTTCCCCGTTATGCTGACTCACTCTGACTAGCGTTCTCCTCCCCTTTTATATCAGCTCCTCCCCCAGCCCATCTGTCAGTCTCCACGGTCCGGCCCTGAACTCTGTCCCCCAAAAACAACCTGCCCCGGAACCTAAATGACTGCCCCTTTGGTTCCGGCCTGGACAATCGACGGGGGCCCCTTCTCCCACAGGAGTACTCCATATTCTCTCTTGTAGGAATAGTCTCTGGGATGCAGCCCACAACAGGTCCTGAAGATGCAAAGTCATCCTGTTGGTATCTCAGGCCACTGAAGGCACACATGACACCCTTTGAGTATTGCAAGAGGAGATGCTGTGTAAAGTTTCATGAAGTTGAAAATCAGTGGAATATTTTGAAAGCAAATGCGCAAAGCAGAACCAAAATGTGAATTTGAGACCATTAGCTTAGCTGCGATCTCAGCCTTCAATAGAGTTTGCCACTTTTTCTACTGTCACAGGCTACCGCCCCACTCACAGACATGTCTTCTGTAAGGCATTGTGAGGATACTGGGTTTAATCCTCTTAGAGGCCTCCACAACCTAGTATCCTTTGCTTCCCTGTTCTCTTTAGCTGTTCCTAGGGAGTTAACAAATAGATGTTGTGGTTGAGATGTCATCACACACTGGGAGGAGGTGGGGTAGAGAGACATTGGTGGTGGAAACGGTGTGGAGTCAGACAAGCAAGTACATTGGAAATGTTTTCTATACTTCAGCAATGACTTTAAATACAAAAGTGTGTTCTACCACTCAGAAAAACCTTGTCAATTGGTTACACTTTTTTGTTAAATTCTTTTCTTCATCAAGCCCTGGAGGGACGTCAATATCAATTAGAATATTTAGGAAGTCATTTTTTTCGTGTAAAGGGAGTTTCACTTGAATTAGCAAATTATATGTTAAATGTTTTGGCCACATGACATTAAATTTGAAATGTTGCAGTACAAAATCACAACTAATCAAGGTAAATCTGGTCACATGGCATCAAACAAGTTAACATGGCTGTGATACATTTTACCAAATAAAGTTGCTGGATTTCATTGCCTTCATATTCAGTATCATTAGTGTTATTCTTGGTAACATGACATCGTAATCTTAATGTTGCAGTGTAGCCCCAGCCTAAAGGCCCCGTTACACACAACGATATTGTGAACGATATCTTTGCAACGTCACCAATTTGGTGACGTTGCAGCGATGTCTAAACTACATCGTTGCGTGTGACATGTAGCAACGATCAACGATCAGTTGGCTGATCGTTAATCGTTGCCTAATGGTCTGGTCCATAATTCTGTCGTTGGTCTGAGTGTGACAGCGAGAGACCAATGATCAGCAACGCTGGGAGCTGGTATCCAGGGTAAACGGCGGGTATCAACGCTGCTCTTAGTTACCTGCTGTTCACCTTGGGTACCAGCTTGCTCGCTGGTTCTGATTGTTGGTGAGTCTGTCTATGTGACAGCTCATCATCGATCAGCTAACTATGTCCCAGCGATCCCATCCATGTCGGATCGTTCGTGGGAACGCTGGGACATTGAAGCGTGTAACAGGGCCTTAATACATGCATTGAACTCAATGATAAGACAGTATGCAGTGAGTCCTTACCCCTTTACAATTCAGGACTGTTTTTGACCTTCATGACGAGGCTAAATTTTACAATTCTGATTAGTGTCAGTTTATGTAGTAATAACTCTGGAATACGTCAACGGATCCCACTGATTCTGAGACTTTTTTCTCATGACAAATTGTACTTCATGATAGTGGTAAAATTTGTTCGATATGACTTAGGTTTATATGTCAAAATATGGGAAACTTCCGAAAATTTTGCAATTTTTTTCTAACCAGAGAGTTATATCATACAAAATAGTTAATAGATTACATTTTCCATATGTCTACTTTACATCTGTATCATTTTTTAAACATATTTTTTTGTTGTTAGGAAGTCAGAACGGTTAAAAGTTGATCAGTGATTTCTCATTTTTCCAACAAAATTTACAAAACTGTTTTTTCAGGGACCACATCACATTTGAAGTGACTATGGGAGGCCTACAGTGAGGAAAAAAAGTATTTTGTCAGCCACCAATTGTGCGTTGTTCTCCCCCTTGAAAAGATGAGAGAGGCCTTTAATTGTCATCATAGGTAGACCACAACTATGAGAGTCAAAATGAGAAAACAAATCCAGAAAATCACCTTGTCTGATTTGGCAAGATTTATTTTGCAAATTATGGTGGAAAATAAGTATTTAGGCACCTAAAAAAATGCAAGATTTCTGGCTCTCACAGACCTGTAACTTCTTCTTTAAGAGGCTCCTCTGTCCTCCACTCATTACCTGTAGTAATGGCACCTGTTTGAAATTGTTATCAGTATAAAAGACACCTGTCCAAAACCTCAAACAGTCACACTCCAAACTCTGATATGGTGAAGACCAAAGAGCTGTCGAAGGACACCAGAAACAAAATTGTAGCCCTGCACTAGGCTGGGATAACTGAATCTGCAATAGGCAAGCAGCTTGGTGTGATGATGAAATCAACTGTGGGAACAATAATAAGAAAATAGAAGACATACAAGACAACTGATAATCTCCCTCGATCTGGGTCTTCACGCAAAATCTCACCCCATGGGGTCAAAATAATCACAAGAACAGTGAGAAAAACTCCCAGAACCACACGGAGGGACCTAGCGAATGACCTGCATAGAGCTGGGACCACCGTAACAGAGGCTACCATCAGTAACACACTACGCCACCAGGGACTTTGATCCTGCTGTGCCAGATGTGTCCCCCTGCTTAAGTCAGAACATGTCAGGGCCCGCCTGAAGTTTGTTAAAGAGCATTTGGATTATCCAGAAGACTACTGGGAGAATGCTATATGGTCTGAGGAAACCAAAGTAGAACTATTTGGTAGAAACAAAACTTGTTGTGTTTGGAGGAGATGGAATGCTGAGTTGCATCTAAAGAACACCATACCTACTGTAAAGCATGGGGGTGGCAACATCATGCTTTGGGGCTGTTTGTCTGCAAAGGGACCAGAAAGACTGATCGATGTACGTGAAAGAATGAATGGGGCCACGTACTGTGAGATTTTGAGTGCAAACTTCCTTCCATCAGTAAGGGCATTGAAGATGAAACGTGGAAGGGTCTTTCAGCATAATGATCCCAAGAACGCTGTCAGGGAAATGAAGGAGTGGCTTCGTAAGAAAGCATATGTAGGTCCTGGAGTGACCTAGCCAGTCTCCAGGTCTCAACCCCATTGAAAATCTTTGGAGGGATTTGAAAGTCTGTGTTGCCCAGCGACAGGCCCAAAACATCACTGCTCTAGAGGAGATCTGCATAGAGGAATGGGCCAACATACCAACAACAGTGTGCCAACCAAGTCCTCAAAAACCACATTCAAGAAGGTTATTAACCTTTCAGGTGTTTCACAGGAATTGATAGGATGCGGAAGAAAAAGCTTAATGTTCACAAAAATATTATTTTAGCCCCAAACTTTTTATTTTTATGCATTTGTAGAGCCCCTGATGTGTCTGAACAGTGTAAACCCCCTTAAGTGATCCCATTTTGGAAACTACACCTCTCAATGAATGTATCTACAAGGTGGGCCATTTATAAGGTTAGACCTGGGTGGGCCATTTATATGGATACACCTAAATTAAATGGGAATGGTTGATGATATTAACTTCATGTTTGTGGCACATTAGTATATGGGAGGGGGAAAACTTTTCAAGATGGGTGGTGACCATGGTGGCCATTTTGAAGTCGGCCCTCCCAGGTGTATCTATATAAATGGCCCACCCAGGTGTATCCATATAAATGGCCCACGCTGCAGATTTGGTGAGAGCACCTTGAACCCCTAAGTACTTCACAGAAGTTTATAACATAGAACCATGAAAATGAAAAATCACATTTTTCCACTAAAATCTTCATACAGCCCCAATTTTGTTATTTTAACAAGGGTAATAGGAGAAAATGGAAATCCAAATTTGTTGTGGAAATTATCCCATTTTGGAAACTCAATGAATTTATCTAAACATGTGATAAGCACCTTGAACCCCCCTCATATTGACACTACGGGTGTATCACAGAATTTTATACTATTGTGCAGTGAAGAAAAATAATTGCAATTTTACCACCAAAATTTTCTTCTAGCCTCATGTTTTACATTTTCACACAGAGAAATGGGTAAAAAAATGGCACCAAAATTTGTCCCACAATTTTTGCTGAATGTATAAATACACCATATGTGGCTGTACAGTACTGCTTAGCCACACAATGAAATGGGAGGGACAGAAGCTATTTGCCTCCTGGAGTGCAGATTTTCCTGGAATAGTTTGCGGACTCAATATACAAAGCCCCTAAGTGCTAGAAGAGCAGAATACCCCCTCAAGTGACCTCATTTTGGAAATGTTATCCTCAGAAAGGAGGGGGGCATTTTGATTTGGGAGTGCAGAATTTCCTGGATTTCTTTTGAAGGGTGAGGAGCCATAGCCCTTTTCCAGAGCCTTTGTACTACCAGTAACGTGGAAGCTTGCTTTTTTCTTGATTGATTTGAAGCTTTTGTTGGAAACATTTTAAATAACAAATAGGATAACATTTATCCTGAGCTCTACTATGAGCACTTACTTTGGAGTTTTCATCTAAATCTCCAAGAGAATTGGTTCAGATGAAACCCCCAAGGGAACTATTCACTAAAATGAGGCAGCAGATTTACTCTGGGCTCTGCCTTGTCTCTGTCCAGCGATGTTCTTCTTTTCAGAAGCGCACAAAATTGTGGACCACAGCACTTTTATGCTCGCCTAAAAAGATGGACACCACCGGATCATAGGCCAGACAGCGTCCACGGTGCCTCCATCTGCCTCATTATAGGGAATCTTCTGCCAGGGGTTCTGTTTGAGTCACATATTTCAGAGATTTACATGGAAACCCCAGTGTGAGACAAGCCCTATTTTGCAATCTTTGAGAAGCAGAATGGACAAATCAACAACAGGTGAAGAATGGATTTTATTTATTTTTTACCATGTTCCTTGTGCAGTATAAGTGATTAGGCGACTTTATTCTTCGGGTCGGTGTGATTACAGCGATTCCAGATTTATATAGTTTTTTTATGTTTGGCTGCCTTTCTGAGTGTCGTAAAATTGATAAGGCAGCTTTATTCTTCGGGTCAGTACTATTACTGCAATACCATATTTATATAGTTTTTTATGTTTTGGCTCTTTTACACAATAAAAACTAATTTATAGAAATAATAATTATCATTTTTGCATTGCTGTATTCTGAGAGCTATAATTGAGAGATGGTGATGGAACTGTATGGTGGCTTTCTTTTTGTGGAACTAGATGTCGTTTTCAGTGATACCATTTTTATTTACATTTATCTTTTAGATCATGTATTTTCCACTTTTTGTTCGGCGGTATGATGAAAAAGCAAATTTTTTATTGCGCCGTTTTTTATTTTTTATTTTTACAGCGTTCACTGAAGGAGTTAAAGGGAATCTGTCACAACATCTGACCTATCTAAACTATTAACATGGGCATACAGGTTATAGACAGTCCTACCTGTGTGTCTTATATCAGATGCCATGCTATTGATAAATCATCTCGTATAACTTTATATAAATGACCTCTTTCGCGCTCAGGGGCGGATGCTGCCTGGAAGATAACTCTGCCTCCAGGGCTTAGTTTAAATATAAGGGTAGATACCTTACCAGTATGATGTGTAATGGTAACCAGTGTGATGTTTGATGGCTGCTCTCGGCTCTCCTGATCTCACTGCAGAGCTTTGTGTGATTATACGTGACACATCTGCAGGTTCCTCTCATCTTCAGGTTCCAGCTCACAGGCATACAGGGTTGCAATATTGTGGCAATACAGAAGAGCTGAGACAGAAGCCAAAAAATGTGTTTCAAGTAGACAAATTTCATTTCTCCTGTTCTACAGATAATACGGAATAAATTCTTGGACTTTAAGTGCGCTGCCAGACAAATTCCATAACCACACAAGGTTAAAAAAGTTAACCCTTTAATCCCTACGCGTTTCGAAGCATAACGCTTCTTCTTCAGGTGTCAACCCCTGAAGAAGAAGCGTTATGCTTCGAAACGCGTAGGGATTAAAGGGTTAACTTTTTTAACCTTGTGTGGTTATGGAATTTGTCTGGCAGCGCACTTAAAGTCCAAGAATTTATTCCGTATTATCTGTGGTGCGGTTCCGCTGTGGACCGTTGGACGTGCAGCAGGCTGACATACTATACAGGCTTTACTTTCTCTTTGAGAAGGTGAGTATAATACTTTTAGTATTTGTACATTTTACCCGGATAAGACCCTATTGCGCTCTTGTTTCAACCTTTTAGTGAATACAATTTCTCCTGTTCTGTGTTAGTTACTTGTCTCACACTGTAAATGCCTCCTTCATGTTAAATAAGCTCTGGAGGCAGAGTTATCCTCCAGGCACCATCCGCCCCGGAACCTGGAAGAGCTCACTTATATATAGTGATAAAAGATGATTTCTCACCAACAACAAGGCATCTGTTATTAGACACATAGGGAGGACTGCTTTCAGCAGTCTATAACTTGTATGCCCATATTAATAGTTTAGATAGATCAAATGTGGTGATAGATTCCCTATAACTAGTGTGACAACTTTATGCGGCGGGTTGTTTAGGATGTGGCAATACCAAACGTGTGTTGTTGTTTTTTACTGAAAAATGCAAATTTACAATATACATAAACAGTACAAATATAAATATATATATATAGTGATGTAGTAACCACTGAGTCTGCTAGGGGGCTCTGTGTGGATGTCCCAGGAGAAAGGATGAATGGCAGAATACGGAATGGCCGTTATGTATCCCAAAGTGGGTGGCTTTGGGATGGAGACTTATGTGTTGTTCAGCAATGATATTGCTGAGGTGTTGTTTCAATGTGTAAGGGAGAAGTCTCCAGGTAACTAGAGAGTTGGGCGAGCCTGGTTACCTACAAACCCACCCAGAGGGTGTGTTTAAAGAACACTGTTGTAAAGAGTGTGTATAGTGCTTGAAGGACCTGTGATGAGGTCAGAGTCATGTGACCCGGTGGGCATGGCTATGAACCATATAATGTGGCCAGGGTAGGTCACATGTGGTGAATGCTTGGACCCAGTTGGTCCAGTGTGGAAGGTCCCGCTGAGATGGGGCTTCCTGCCTGACAGCACGTGTGGACGCTGTGAGTAATGGCTGCAAGTGCCTGAGAGTTCCCTGGAGGGAATGAATGTCTGCAGCATGGAGAAGCAGCCATGAGAGAACCCTGACGGGGTGAGATATAACTGTGAGGCTGAAAAGCCTGCGTACTGGACATTGCTAACAGAGTGAAGCTATAATGGACGCTATGCTGTATAAGAACTTTATGTTGCTTCTGTGGGTTTATGCTGCTAAATTAACCGCATAGACTGTTATGAGTTTATGGAAAACCTGGTGCCGGATGTGTTTTGTTCGCTGCCTAGCGAGGATCCCCTAACTGAATAACAGAGCTACCTCACAATATATATATTATAATTTGAGTTTTTACAAAATATCTTTACCACTTTTTTTTCTTGTTACTACTTTTTTTTTTTACTATGGGACTTTCACTTTCAGCAGTCTGATCACTGTTACAATGCACTGCAATATGCCAGCATTACAATGCATTGTAACTGTCAATGACAATCAGCTGTCTCACAAACTTGTTGGAACATTGCTCTCAGCATAATATGATTTAATTTATATTTTATAAATTAATAATACACATGAAAATAATCATAAGCTCATATAATTCTATCACAGACCAATAGACCAATAATATGGATGTGTGCGTGAGGTCTCAGCTCTTTTAGTTTAATTACTGTACATTTAATTTCTTCTCAGTTACAAAAGTTTTTCTTTAAAAGCCGAACTTTTGTAAGGAGTCAGGAAACTCCGATTCAGAACTATCTGTGGATAGCCATGAGCCTTAAAAAAAAATGTCCTAAATTGGCCATAACATTAGAAAAATAATTGTAAGGCAGATTAAAAATCAATCTGATGTATAATTAAATTACTGTGATCATCTATGCATCAACTAGTCTCTTTAGCTTTTAGCCGTGAAGGATAAGGAAGGCTGATATTGATCATTTCAGTACCACTGCGCTATCATCAATACTAAATGGCTCTTCCTAGGCTCAGCCCGACTGCTGCATAATCCAACTGGCAGACACCAATGCGATACTAAGAGACTGAAGGGCAAAACGCTGACTCCGGCTGAGGTGTCCCGTACGGTCTAATCATTTAAAAGCATTGCCTACCGAGCCTATACCAGCCTTACAGTCTCCACCCAACTCTCACGCTTCAGGCAGGCTCCAGACTGAGAGGAAAGAAGAAACCGGATCAATTCATTCCCATAGAACATTGTCATCAAAGTCTTTTCATGGCCGAACCCCTTTATGACAGTAAATGTTCATTGCCTCTTCCTTAAATATAACATTTTTCTCTATACTGTAGAATATTGTTTATTTATCCTGTGATTCTATTGTTTAACTCTATGAGAAACAGCTTTTTCTGATTTAAATTAATTTTGTGCTGTGTATTGATTCAGGTTAAGGATAGTCTGTGCTTAAATAAAGTACTTTTTTTATTCAGTAATTGAGTATTACGAACTTTTCTACCAACTTCTAAAGGGTTTTAGGCATACTGTATAGCGAATGAAACATATCTACGGCATATTAGAGTCAGATGAACAAATCTTTCAAAATTCATGTTCTTCCACTTTGCAGATTTTTTTTTTTTTAAATTTGATCCATGGCAAAATGTGATTACTCCAATGACACTGAAAAGACGCGTGAAACACTCTGAGGTCTCTTAGGGCTGTAGTCAACTCATTTTAAGCTCTATTGCAAATCCAGCCTTATTAATGTTAGAGTGGAATAGAAAACAAGGACTTTAGAAAGCGGCGCTTACCGCTGCTATGTGAATAAAAGCGGCAACTTTATTAGGTCTTCATCACATGAGGAGCAGAGTCATGGATAAGCGAATGAACAACAGCTGCTTTCCATGAGTGCCCGCTTGTTCTGGCGCTTAGAGTGTACTCACGCAAAACAGCTGTTGCTCGTTTGCTTATCCCTGACTCTGCTCCTCATATGATGACCGAATAAAGTAGCTGTTTTTATTCACGCAGCAGTGGTGAGTGCCGCTTTCTAAAGTCTTACAGTATATCAAGCCTTATTCTTCACAAGCACAACATTGCAAGATCTGGTTTATCCTGACGGTCCTGACCATTTTTGCTGGATTCCGTTTTCCTAATTTTTGTGATGTGGATGTGACAGTAGCGCCAGCATTTATTGCTTCTTTTTTTCCTTTATTAACGTCAAAGCCACCTCAACATATTTGGCTTCGGGGAAATGGGTGGTAACCGTTCTTTTCTGCTGCGTACTTCCCAAATTTTGCAGAACAAAAAGTGAGACAAAATATTTTTTGGCTATGCCCTTAGTCACACCTCCATTTTTCATTTTTTCTGCTCTTGCAGGAGGAAATGTCAGAGACAGCATGAAGTCGGCAAAGAACATTCAGCAGACCTCCTGCATTGCGTAGACCCAAATCTGGGACTGACCAGATGTATCCAGGATGGGTGGGGCCTATGGATTTTTTTGTTTTTCATTCATAGTCATATCTTATTTTTACATTTGCTATATGAAGTCTTGGTTTTTGCATTTGTAATGCTGCGTTCACACATAGCGCAAATGCTGTATTTTTTTCTGCTGTTTTTTTATCTGCATGTGTTTGCTCCAAACTGCACAATAACAATCTCCTCTGGTTATTGCAGTTTTGCTGCATTTTGCTAAGAATCATCCTGTACCTGTGAGCTCTGTTTTTGTGGCCACCTTCTTCCTAGTATACCTGTACCAAATGTGATTTATTTCACTGTGGCTTTTATTACATAGGATAAACAATCCACCAACCATGAACAATCCCCATATACAGTAGAAGGTTGCCCAAAGGTTATATTTTCTTTTTTGGAGACTCATAATAAAAATTGCATAGACCTTTCCTATGCGAAAAAATAAAGTTCTGTTAACTGTTGTCCCCATCTATTAATAGACACATTTTTTTACTTGAAAGTAAGGCACATGGGGTATGGACGCTTTGGGTGTATTGAACGTAAATGAACTAAATGATCGTAGCTCATTCTTGTAGGGGCGCAGTCAGACAGCCTTATAGACCAGATCGAGATTGGACCGCAGTGCACGGACTGGTCGGTGTTTCTCCTGACCCTAGCGTGATAGCTGCATAGAGTTACATGAAGAGGTCACACTCTGATTGCGAGAGCTGACGACCAGTCTGTGCATGGCGGTCCGATCTCAATCCGATAAATTTCCAAAAGTCATGTGTGTCTTTTCCCTCCTAGATATGATTGATAGTTTGCGCTGTGTTCTTTTTAGTTTTTACTTTGGGTATGGTCTCCCTTATAATTGAGGTCTGCTCGCCTCGACCAAAAGGTGCGGCAGAGGTGTCATAAGAACAGGTGAGTGCCTAGGATAGGCAAGTGTAACATGTATTAATATTTTATTTAACGCTTGGACTCATCCTCAGTTTTTTAGACTTTGGGGTCTGGAGAGATTTCAGAACATGATAATTGTATTTTCACAGCAATTAGCTGAACTTTAGATTCACACTTATTTTATTTAGATCGACATGAATCTGTCAGTTGAATTGAGCGAATCTGCACAAAATTAATTTTTGAGAGATTGGCTCTTCTCTAGTGACAAGTCTTCTTTAAGGCCTCATTTAGATATCTGATTTTCACATACAAGTATTATCTGTGGATTTCATGGATAGTCTGTGGGGTAGTCTATGGGGTTGTGCACATGTACGTGATTTTTCATGGACTGAGTGGTGTATGGAAAAGCGCTGAGACATGTCCAAATTTGATCGGAGGCTATTTATGTGGGTGGTGTTGGCTTTGGCAAGGGAGGTCCCTTTAGGGTCAGTTAGGGATAGCCTACATGGAGTAGAGGTGCCATTACGAATCTCCTAGGGTGCCAACCTCCTCTGCTAGGAAGGGAAATGGAGGAAAAGTATCTGTCTCCCTTAGTTTTCTTTCTTGAATATTAGTATATTAGTAATTTTGCTTACAAAATATCTGACCTGGATTACTCTACTCGCCAAAGTAGGATTTTGTATGTTGTTTTTTAACGCCCTTAATTAAAAGTTGCATTTTATGGGTTTTGTGTCCCTTGCTGGTTTTCCCTAAAATCAGACCTTTGCCTATTCTTTTTCGTTTTACTCTCGGATCAAAATTGGCAATGCAAGTTTATGGGTCCGTGAAAAAAATGGACAGCACTCGGATGACACTCCAGTAGGGTCTGATTTTCATGGACTGTCAGAAAGGAGAATGTGGAGAAACTTTTTTTTTCTCCACTTACAAGAAAAACTGATCAAACACTGATCAATCTTATTGGTCCGTTTTTCTTATGTGTGAGAATATTGCACATGACTGAGGCTTAACACGGGGAAATTAGATTGTGAGCCATAGTGGAGGACATGGACTGGTGTGAGTGCTGTCTCTGTACATCACTATGGAATATGCTGGCACTATGTAAATAACAGGTAACACATATATCAGCACAGATGCTGGGGAAAAGGTTTGGAGGATGATAGAAGATAATTTACATGCAGGTATTAGGAATGTACCAATTTAATAAAAGTTTTCATTTTTGTCTGATGTTGGACCTTCAAAGTCCATATAAAAAAAACACTGATACTAATACACAAGTGTAGAAAAAGCAAAACCTTGCTTAATGTGCTATCATGCCAAGTAATGTGGTAATATGTTCTCCAGCCGAGGTTCAAAGACACTTTCATAAAACAAACACTGCGCTGGTTGTTCAGAAGGTCACTTTCACGAGATGGAGAAGAATGCCGCTTTATCCCCTCACTTTAATTTATTCGGAGCATTCGTCCAAGGTATTACATCAAAGAAACTGTCTGTAGCAACCTTGAGGGCATGTAAAATTGCCATGCTGTAATACATCCAGCTCCCTGATAACACAAAATTTTAATATTATCTGTGGTCTCTTTATTAAATGCATCCAGCAAGTGCGGACAGAAATATATGACATATTATTTCAGTTATAAGTGATTCACTTTGCTGGGCTTTTATTAGGTTAAGTTTTGAGGAGCCCTGAACACTCCTTCACAAGTAAGAGGTCAGTATCTTCTTGACCTAAGAGGCCTTATATGAGAACTTAGCCCTATATGAGATGATTACATAAGAACTTAGCCCCGTAAGGAAACACACAACCTCTTTTGGTGTTTAGAACAGAGCGATTTTTTTCATCTTCTCATCACTTTATTCTAAGAATTGTAACTTTTTTTTATTTTTCCATTGACATAGTCACATTATAGCTTGGGGGGATTTAGGTCAAGCAATATTTTTCATTGGTACCATTTGAAAGTACCTGATAAAGGGAATATGCCAGGTCGTTTTTGTGTACTCTATTAATAGTATCCTGAAATAGGGCTTGGATAGTCCTTTCAGAATATGTAACTTTTATTGTTATACGCTATCCCCTTGTGTTGCTGTAAGCCCCTGAAAATATATAGCCGCGCGTCTGCTAGTCAAATGTGTGTTAATACCAAATGAATATTCACCCCTTCCCCCACCCATAATCCAGCCCACCCCTCTGTGCCATCATCAGTGATACATTCAGACTGCCACATGCCCAAGGATCGCATTGCAATCCTCGGACTGGCGTCTGCTCTCCCGGCCTGAGCATACATCTGCATAGAAATACATGCTATCACGCTTGGATCAGGAGAGCAGATGGCCAGTCCGAGGATTATGATGGGATCCTTGGGCAAGTAATACGGCTGTCTAACTGAATCAGTGACGCTGGCGCAGAGGGGTGTGCGGGATTATGGGTGGAGAAGGGGTGAATATTAATTTTGCATTTATGTGCGCGCCGGCTAGCCAAGCCTATGCAAACGCCAAGTGAATATTCACCCCTTCCCTGGCCAATAATCAAGCCCACCCCTCTGTGTCGGTGTCACTAATTGAGTGCAGTCTTACTGCCATATTACTCAGATTGACTGTCTGGTCTCCTGACGTGACAGCATGTATTTCTATGTAGCTGTCACTCTCAGGTCAGGAGAGCAGACGGTCAATCTGAGCAATGCGCTGCGATTCTCGGAGATACGGCAGTCTCACTGAGCCACTGACCCCGGTGCAGAGCGGTGAGCGGGATTATGAGCAGGGAAGGTACAAATATCTAACTAATGGGACCAATTCTGCTGTATATTTTTTTTTAAACTACAATAACAGACAACACAATGCACAATACTAGTGCTGTTTCTGAAAAAAAAAAAGCCAGGTTTGTCTTATGACATGCCAATCCTTAACCCCTTCACGACATGACTATTTTCCATTTTTGTGCTTTTATTTTTCCTCCCCTTCCAAGACACATATTTTTTCAGTGTCCATCAATGTAGCCATATGATAACTTTATCTTTTGCAGGACAAGTTGTACTTTTGAATGACACTATCCATTTCCTCATGGGATGTACTGGAAAACAGGAAAAAAAAATTCCAGGTCTTGCGAATTTGCTAAAACAGTGCAATGTCAAAATTGTTTTTTGTGATTTGTTCATTACATAATACAAATGATCTGGCAATATGATTCTCCAGGACAGTGGGATAATGCTGATACCAAACACGCTCTTGTCTTTTTTTTTGTAAATGGTGAAAATACGTTTTGAAATTTGTTGAAAAAAAGTTTGCTTGTGTTATCGTTTTCCGAGACGAATAATGTTTTCAATTTTCAGTCGATGGATCTGCGTGAGGACTTATTTTTTGCACCCTAAGTTGACATTTTTATTGGTACCATTTTGGGGAACATACAATGATTTGATTGCAGCTGCTGAAAACAGCAATTTTGGCATTCTTACTTTTTTTTCTCATTACACTGTTTACTAATTAATTAACACAATTTTATATTTTGATAGGTTGGACTTTTATGGATGCAGCGATAACACGTGTTTTTTTTTAATATCCTTACTTTTCAGGCTATGTGCACATGCTGCGGATTCTGCTGCGGATCGGCTGTGGATTTGGCCTCTGCGGATCCGCAGCAGTTCTGCAGACAGTGTACAGTACAATGTAAGTCTATGTGATTTATAATCCGTTGTGCACATGCTGCGTTTTTTTCACTGCGGAAAAGCTGCGGTTTTAAATCCGCAGAAAGAATTGACATGTCAATTCTTTCTGCGGATTCCGCTGCGGTTTGCCACCTATTCCGTTGTCCAGGTGTCAAACCGCAGGGGATAACCTCTGGCCAATGCGCAGGAAAACCGCAGGTCAATTTACCTGCGGTTTTACCTGCGGATCCGCACTGAAAAATCCGCTGGTGAATCCGCAGCGTGTGCACATAGCCTAAAGGGGAAAAAGGTGGGTGATTTGAACTTTTATATTTTTTACATTTTTTCAAAACTTGTTTTAACATTTTACTGTATTTTGTAGTCCCCTTAGGGGACTTGAATCTCTAATCGTTTGATCATTTGTACAGCAATACCACAGTACTGCTTTGTATAGCTAAAATCACTGCCTCCTAGGAGACTTCCACCTCTGTACCCACAATACCTACACTACTGGGTGGAAGCAGAGGTTTTAGTTTGGGTATTCTCATTTCATTCGATCTTACTTCAAAATACTGCAAATGTTTCCTGCAAACATACAGGTGCTTCTCACAAAATTAGAATATCATCAAAAAGTTAATTTATTTCAGTTTTTCAATACAAAAAGTGAAACTCATATATTATACAGCGTCGTTACAAACAGAGTGATCTATTGCAAGCATTTATTTCTGTTAATGTTGATGATTATGGCTTACAGCCAATGAAAACCCAAAAGTCATTATCTTTATGAGCAAAAGTCCAGTTCTTTTTCTCCTTGGCCCCAGGTAAGGTGCTTCTGGCATTGTCTATTGGTCATGAGTGGCTTGACACAAGGAATGTGACACTTGTAGCCCATATCCTGGATAAGTCTGTGTGGGGGGGCTCTTGAAGCGATGGCTCCAGCAGTAGTCCACTTCTTGTAAATCTCCCCCAAATATTTGAATGGCCCTCTCTTAACAATCCATTCAAGGCTGCGGTTATCCCGGTTGCTTGTGCATCTTTTTCTACCACACTTTTTCCTTCCACTCAACTTTCCATTAATATGCTTGGATACAGCACTCTGAACAGCCAGCTTCTTTAGCAATGACCTTTTGTGGCTGACCCTCCTTGTGGAGTGTGTCAATGACTGCCTTCTGGACATCTGTCAAGTCAGCAGTCTTCCCCATGATTGTGGAGCCTACTGAAACAGACTAAGGGACCTTTTTAAATGCTTAGGAAGCCTTTGCAGGTTAATTATTCTAATTTACTGAGATAATGACTTTTGGCTTTTCATTGGCTGTAAACCATAATCATCAACATTAACAGAAATAAACACTTGAAATAGATCACTCTGTCTGTAATGACTCTATATAATATATTAGTTTCACTTTTTGTACTGAAGAACTGAAATAAATTAGCTTTTTGATGATATTCTAATTTAGTGAGAAGCACCTCTACAAGGATCATAGCTCTCACTGCTTCTTAGAGCAAATTTATTTCTATGTCTCGGACCAGTTGGACACTTTTAGGTATACATTCCTAAAATAATATTTGATAGAACAAAAGACAATTCAATGGACATGAAAATGTAGAAGAATTTCAAAGTGCCTTGAATGATCAAAATGAATATTACTTCTTTTTGCAGCTAAAGTTGATCTGATCTTTAGAAGTCTCTTCAACCCAAGCGCCACATCTAGACACCAATTGCATTCAGATGGAATAGGAAACATAATACCAAAAACTAAAGCTAGCAATGTTTTGTAAATTTATGAATTATAACATTTTACATCATGTACTCTATATCTGAATTGCATAGGATGGACAGAAATATGATGAATCCATGTAATGTGGATACATACACACACAAAGTCTTGGGAATAGCATTGTGTTGTTTTCTTGCTGAGTTCCTGATGTGCAGCATATGAAGGAGCATTTGGTATATTATCCCAATGCATATTCTGTAGTTAATTATTAGAGACTAGATGGTGGCCCGATTCTAACGCATCGGGTATTCTAGTCTCTCTCTCCTCACCTTCCGACGGCCCCCGATCTCCTCTTCACACTCCCGGCATATTCCGGTCCCAGTAACGTTTAGCGCGAAGGACCGGAGATGACATCACATCATTACTGGGACCGGAAGATGCCGGGCGCGTGGTGTGAGGATGGAAAGAGTCCGGGGGCCGTTGGAAGGTGAGTATATCACTATTTTTTATTTTAATTCTATTTTTTACAGGTTTATGGTACCCAGGGCCTGGAGGAGAGTCTCCTCTCCTCCGGACCCTGGGTACCATCCACACATTGAACGCTGCGCCGGTCATCTCCCAGCTGCGTCGCCGCTGACCTCCGTGCGGCAAGAGATGACCCCCGGCAACCATCAGGAGATCAGCGGCTTGTGCCAATCTCCCGAAGGTAGCGGTGGCATGCGTCGTTCGAATTCTGCGCCAATTGCAGGCCGGATTGCGCCTGTCGCTGATTGGTCGCAGCCAGCCGGACACGACCAATCAGCGACACGGGATTTCCGTTACAGACAGACAGACAGAATTAGACAATTATTGTATAGGATGAACGAGAACTAAAACACTTGGTGCACATTACTCTTACCAAGCAATTTTTAATGCTCAGGTGCTCATTTCATGTAACAAGGAAAATGGGAGTCAATGGGAATTTTTCCTGCAGACCCTTCAAAGAGGTCTGGGGGCAGTGAAAAAGTTGAAATGGATGGAAAAAGTGTTGAATTGAAGGAGTACAGTATGGAGATGGCCCCTGGAAGCATCTCTGACTCTCAGATCGCTGCTGAAAATAATAGTGTCACACTTTTACGCCACTTTAAGGACTGACAATAAAACATTCAAAATCGACGAGAAATTCGAGTTTACAGGAAAAAAATGTTAAGAAACATTTTTACTATATAATGACTTGTATATAAGGCAAATTAAAAAAAGTATTTTTCAAAAAATTATAATTTAAGTAAACAAAAATAGAATTTTTTAGTTAAAAAATTGGAAATTTCAGTGTAATTTATAAAGGAAGCAAGAAGTGCCAAAAATTAGGGACTCAGATACACCCTATATTAGACATAAAAGAGGGCCTCATACACATTCTGTTCAAATTGTAATGCAGAGATACTCCTAGACTCATAAAGGCTATGCACTAAGTGCAAATCCTGCCCAAAATTACAATCAGGGTCATTCATACACCCTTGAAGGCACAAACTGTTTTATCTCATTCAAATATTTTGAACAAAGTGTAATTGTATTACTCCTACATTCATAAAAGTTCTAAAAACAGTGCAAAGCCTGACAATAATTACAAGCAGGGTCATTAATACACCTTTGAAGACATCAACTGGAGTGCCTCATAAACAATTAAGAAAGTGTAGTTGTGGTAACCCTACCCTCATAAAGGCTTTACAAAAAGTGCAAAGCCAGGAAAAAAATGTAAGTAGGGTCATCCAGTCATCCTTAGACCCTAAACGGCAACAACTGGCCTCATTAAAATATTGAACATTAATGACACTTTATGTGCTGGTGTCATCTGGTGATGTTGAAAAGTTGGGTAAAATCCAGGCTTTGTTCAATGTTGTCACAATGAACCTTTCAGCACTTTCTGTTGATAGGCAAAAGCGACTGTCTGTTATGACCCCCCCGATGGCACTAAGCACCTGCTCAAACAAGATGCTAGAGGCAGGGCACCACAACACTTCCAAGGCATAAAGTGACAGCACATGCCAGGTGTCCAATAGCTGAAAGTTGCAGAGGAATTAGGGAGTATGCTGGTTTTGCCAGGCAGATACGGCTTAACCTTCTTTAAAAACTTTTCTCTCCTTGTTAAAAATGCCTAGTCATCAGGGCATGGAAAATTGGGAAGGCATCATGAAATCGGCCCCGGCCTCTAACAGCGTACCCCTGCCTCTGCTGTGTGTCTCCCTCACTTCCCCTCCTCGGTTGACCATGGAAGCTTTCCCCCTGTTATCTGCTGGTAATTTTTTCAACATAGTTTCCACAATGGCCTTCTGGTAAAGCACCATTTTAGAAAACCTCTCCACCTCAAGAAGAAGAAATGCAAAGTTCTCTTAGTAGCGTTGGTCTAGCAGGGTGAACAACCAATACTCTTTTTTGGCCAAGATGAATGTAATCTGAGGATCACAGGAAAGGTAGAGGGACATAAAGGCAGCCATATTTGCCAAGGTCCCTACAGCCAACACTTCCCTGTCTCCACTATGATGACTACTCTCCATCCCCTCCGCCTCCATCTCTTCCTCCTCATTCCCTCTTCAGCCCATCCATGTCTGGTATCAGGCCAAGTGGTTTTTAAAAATTTTAACCCACCGTAATTTTACACAAAGCATGTTAAACTATATGGACGACTAATTGAATCCATAAAAAATTTTGAAACTTTTTTCGGCATTTTATATACCACCGTAATGTAATAATAACCATGTTAAATTGTATGTATGAATAATTGAATCCATATAAAATCTTAAGAGGGTTCTTTGGAGTTTTATATACCACAGTAATTTAACAAGAACCATGTTAAACTGTATGGATGAATAATTGAATCCATAAAAAATTATGAAGGCTTTTTTAATTTTAGATACTACCGTAATGTAACACAAATCATGCATTACTCTATGGATGACAACTTCAGTCCAGAAAAAATTTGGAACATAAATATTTTGAAAGTGTAACTGATGTACTCCTACACTCAGAAAGGATTTGCACAGGAAAAAATGAGGAAGGGTATTGCAATAATCCTCTTCAGGTGTCCGCTTCTTCTTATCCTTCCTTGGGAGGCTGGTGGGACTGCTTCCACCTGATTCCTGGAGCCCAATTCCAGGTGCCTAGCCTGTAGGTGATCAGGCTTTGGGTAATGCTGGAGCACCTAACATGTAAAAATGGGTGAAAGCACCATGTGTCACCTGCACCAAGACAAAGTTTTTAACACTTTTTTAGAGTCTTATATACCAACAAAATGTAACAGATAGCACCTAATAGTCTATGGATGACTAATTGAATTTGCTGGAGTGTTATATACTACAAAAATGAAACAGAAAGAACCTAATACGGTATGAATGAATGTATACCACTGGAATGTCACAGAGCGCACCTAATACTGTATGGATGACTAACTGAATTCAGAAAAACTTTTCAATTATTTTTTTGGAGTCTTATTTGCCACCGAAATGTCATAGAGAGCACCAAATACTATATGGATGACTAATTGAATCCAGACAAATTTTTCAATGCTTTTCTGTGTCTTATATACCACCAAATGTCACAGAAAGCACTTAATACTGTATGGATGAGTAATTGAATCCAGACAAATATTTCAATGCTTTTTTTCAATTGTCACCGTAATGTAACATTAACTGAGTTCAACTATATGGATGACTAATTGAATCCAGAAATTTTTTTTTACAGTAAATATTTTGAAAGTGTAGTTGATGTACACTCATAAAAGCTTTGCATCCAGTCATCCATAGACCCCTGAAAGGCAACAACATTTTTAAAGTGTAGTTTCTGTACTGTTACACTCATAAAGGCTTTGTACAAAGTGCAAAGCCAGGAAAAAAATGATAAGCAGTGTAATACAGTAATCGCAGTGTAATACAGTAATCCTCTTCAGTTGTCCACTTATTATCATTCCTCGGAAGGCTGGAAGGACTGCCTCCACCTGCTTCCTGTAGCCCATTTCCCAGGTGCCTGGACTGTAAGTGACCTGGTTTCAGGTAGTCCCGGAGCCTCCATCATATAGAAATGGGCTACAGCCCCCTGTGTCACCTGCACCATCACCTTAGAAACGCTGTTAGTATGATGGTTCAGCTTTAGCACTAGTATCAACAGTAAAGGACTCTGATTCATTAAACTTTGCACACAGGCCTAAACAAGCCCTCTCTCCCTCCAATTGCAGCTGCCCCATAGCTGTTCCTGGCAGCGCCTGTTCTTTTATAACCCCTGATTATGTCACACTGCAAGTCAATCCAGTGGTGGGATTCAAATTTTTAACAACAGGTTCTGTGTTTGTGTGTAGGAAAACCACCCCCATTTAAGCCACACCCATTTAAGCCACACCCATTATTAAGCCACACCCATTTACACCACCTTTTCCTCAAACATATACAAGTAGGGGCGCAGTCAAACAGTTGAAAAAAAAAATAAATTGGAATGGTCCCCAATAGGCAGGCACAGGTCCCTATAGACAGCACAGGTCCCCAATAGGCAGCATTGGTCCCTATAGGCAGCACAGGTCCCCATAAGGCAGCACAGGTCCCCAATAGGCAGCATTGTTCTCTATAGGCAGCACAGGTCCCCAATAGGCAGCATTGGTCCCCAATAGGCAGCATTGTTCCATATAGGCAGCACAGGTCCCCAATAGGCAGCATTGGTCCCCAATAGGCAGCATTGTTCCCTATAGGCAGCACAGGTCCCCAATAGGCAGCATTGGTCCCCAATAGGCAGCATTGGTCCCTATAGGCAGCATTGGTCCCTATAGGCAGCACAGGTCCCCAATAGGCAGCATCATTCCCTATAGGCAGCACAGGTCCATAATAGGCAGCACAGGTCCCCAATAGGCAGCATTGTTCCCTATAGGCAGCACAGGTCCCCAATAGGCAGCATTGGTCCCCAATAGGCAGCACAGTTCCATAATAGGCAGCACAGGTCCCCAATAGACAGCATCGTTCCCTATAGGCAGCACAGGTCCATAATAGGCAGCACAGGTCCCCAATAGGCAGCATTGTTCCCTATAGGCAGTACAGGTCCCCAATAGGCAGCATTGGTCCCCAATAGGCAGCACAGTTCCATAATAGGCAGCACAGGTCCCCAATAGGCAGCAATGTTCCCTATAGGCAGCACAGGTCCCCAATAGGCAGCATTGGTCCCCAATAGGCAGCACAGGTCCATAATAGGCAGCACAGGTCCCCAATAGGCAGCATTGTTCCCTATAGACAGCACAGGTCCCTAATAGGCAGCACAGGTCCCCAATAGGCAGGCACAGGTCCCTAGTAGGCAGCACAGGTCCCCAATAGGCAGGCACAGGTCCCTAATAGCCTAGGCAGCACTGCACAGGTCCCCAATAGGCAGGCACAGGTGACAGATCCCCAATAGGCCGCAGCACATACAGTAAAACTGACCTGGCATTGGTTGAGTTTAGGGAGGCCTCCTGGATGTCCAGGCCCTGCACTGCCCATCCTGCTCCTTCGGGTCACGGTGTGCACAGAAAGCAAATCACGCCTGGCCTGGGCTCAGCTCACATTGACTGGGCAGCAGTGACTCCTCCAGCGAGCTCAGCTCCAACCTCCAGTTACCCGCCAATAGCCGCACTGCTCCGTAGGAATCAGTGCGCGGGGCAGGGGCCGCCGGGGTGTGCTGTGCTCTGTCCAGTAGTCAGAGTCAGACAGAGCAGAACACGTATCAATGCGCGGTATCCGGCGGGCAGGGCTAGGAAGCAGAGCAAGAGACTTTCCCTCTGCTCCTGCTCCTTGCCTGGCAGGCTGCAGCAACATCAGAGAACCGGATCGCGGCTCTGGATCTACCCGGTTCGGGGAACCGGCCACTTTTTTAACAACCGGTTCCACCGAACCGGGGAGAACCTGCTGAATCCCACCCCTGAGTCAATTTCAATCACAATAATGCCACTACCAAGATGGCTACGACATTATAGTGATGCATAGGCAATCCCCGCATGGTTTCTCACTGTGTAAAAGGGGACAAATATGTGGAGCAGGGATTCAAGTTTGAAATCGAGCACCGGCAAATGCTTGTCAAGTAACGAGCACATCCGAGCACCCAGGCACTCGAGTGCTTTCTGGGTATCACCGAGCACATTCGCTCATCCCTATTAATTATATAATCAATAATCTAAACAATCTAGTAGAAATGGTCAATGTCTTGTCTTTTCCTTTCCTACCTTCTCATTGAATTTCCTGCACATTCTGTACAATATGAGCTCCAGCTGCCATTAATTTGTCATATTCTTCTCTCTCCTGATGATAAACGTTTTGGAATTTGTTTTACGGTTTACAATTATAATATCTTTCTCCCCTATGGCCTCGCGTCCTCTGCGTTTGTTTCTTAAATGGTTACCTCTGTTATTTTGCTCTCCTTTATGAGAAATGTCTTGGACTGAGTATTTCCCTGGATTGATATATTAATTTTTTCTCCCCCTTTTTTGTGTTTTACTATATGAATTTACCACCAGATCCTTTCCAGTTACTTATGCATTTTTTTCTCGGACAACACACAAACCTATAGAGTTTCCTTGATGCTTACACACATCAATTTTGAAATTGGTTCTGTGTGTCTGTCAATGAGGATCAGAGTATGTCCTATTTTCATCCATTTTGCAAATCAGATTCTGTCACTAAAATATATGTGGATCCGTATAAAACGCATGAAACACAAAGAACATACTTTTTATTTCAGTTTTCCATCTGTTCTTACTGTTCCATTGCTAAGAGTCAATGGATAAATAAAAGTGCAGACAGTCGTCCTGCTTCAGTTTTTCCAATCAAATGAGAAAAAAACCAAATGCAACTAGGATGCAAACCAAAGGCAATAACGGATGACATGAGAAAAAAGCCCCTTTCTCACAGATGTCAAAATAGACACGGAATTGTGAATGTAGCCTAATTGTGCAAAATTTTATGAATTCTGCAAAAAAATAATGAATATGTCTCTTTATTTAGATGTTTTAACACAAGATACTTTCTGCACCACGATTGTGTGGGACTTGCTATCTTTATTCTCTACCAGTTGCTACTCTGGCACTCTCTCCCCGCTATTGATCACACTTCTTGATATATGTATTTTTTCCGTCACTTGCACCTTTAATATGCCCTTTCATGCCCTTTAACATTTTTTTTCTGTGTAAACAGCTATATACATGAGTGATAGACAACTCTAGCGCCAATTAGAGAAAACAGAGGCTCTAACAAGGAAAAAAGATTCATCCTAAGCACTGTAATCCTTGTTTTGTATTGTAAGAGTCATGTGGGTCCTTTTCTCTAGACATGAGATTATTTGATTGTAGATTTGACCTCATTCAGCTATAAACTATACTAATGCCATTAAAACAGTATTGTTTGGAGATGTTTACAAGACAAAAACCTGTGTTTCCATCTGGTGGAAGGTTACAGCAATGGTTACCCTTACATCACATTGATTTTTCTAGTCTACGGTCTCCATCAGCCGACTGGTATATGAGACTATTTGAACTCTTAAAGGTCCCTTTTTCCTAATGTCAAGACAGTCTAAGTGTCCACAGTATGATCACATTCTTATGCTAATATCCCTACAATTCCAGTCTCACTTAAAGGGGTTGTCCACTACTAGGATAACCCTTTATCTGAATGTTTGCCTCCATCAAAATAAAAACATTATACTCATCTCCGTTGCTGGCACCATTCCAGCAGTGTTAGGCACTGGCGCTCCCGGGGCTCACATGAAGTTGCTACATCACACGAGTCCTGCACCCAATCAGCAGTGGCGTCCCTCTCCCCGCCTTCAGACAAAATCGAACATAAACAGGAAGTCAGGGCTGCAGCTGCTTTCCAACTTCTTCTGTATGTTCGATTTGTCTGAAGGTGGGAACAGTGACACCAGTGCTGACGGGAACGCAAGTGCCGACACCGCTGGAATGACCCCAGAAGGGGAGATGGGTATAAAGGACCTGACTGACAGCTGGCCCCAATGCAGAGCCACTGTCACTCTGGGCGAGATTACAGCCGCTGTTCTGTATTCTTAGAGTGGTGACTCAACCCACACCGGCGCCGCCCTGTGACTAAAGCCCAAGCGCTGCCAGGGGGAATAAAGTTTAATTTTCTCCCTGCAGTGCTCAGCTAAGGGTGGGCACCGGGCCGGTTAGTGACACTATTAACCTGCAGATTAAAACTGTATCTGCAGGTTAATAGCTTTCTTCTAGTGACAGGTTCCCTTTAAAGGTAGCTCATGTCAAGACAAACCACAAACTTTCCAAACAACTAAAAAAAACCAATTCCAACGTTTTAATGTGTACGTTCGTGGGAACTTTTTAGACAGCAGAACTTTATCGCTCTAGGTTACTTTTTTACAGCTGCAGCTGTGGTTCACAAAACAAGGCTATCATGCCATCACCAAACATTTTATTACTGAGAACATCAGAAAGGAGATACATGTAAAATGTTCAAAGTAGTCTTAAAAGTACATTATAGGAAGATGTTGCAGAATACAAATTGCTTTGAAATAAAGATTCTTGGAAAGCCCTGAGTCACTTTCCTTTCCCAAATCACTTAACTCCCTTTAAATATATCTAGTTTTATATGGTTTATGTGTCCTTTCATCCTTTTTATAAAAACAGTACAATTTACTTAGATAACCTATTGACCAAATAACACAGAACTATAAGAGGATGGGGTGCTTGACAAGTATGATGGCACAGTTTGTGGTATAATAATTGTTCATATACCCTTACTTTCCAGGCCTATGTCATCTCTTCAAGGGAGCAATCTAAGTTACTTTTTGAAGACCTCCCAAATAGCAGTTCCCCGAAACTGGAGGACTCCTAAATAGTTGAATGAGTACAAGAAATTACGGTACTTATTTTATGGGAAAGAAGGAACTGTCAGCTGATAAGACTTGTTCTATTGGAAGATTTTTCCATGCTTTCTGTTGAATCCATACCGGTCTCTGCGCACTCAGACAGAGGATCTTTCTCCTGTCTGCTGAGTTGTGCACCTCTCTATACCTGGAGAATCAGGAAAAACATTTACTTACTCTATAATTTTATATGTCTTTTTTTGCACACCTGTTTTACTAGTCCAGTATGACAATCATACATGCCACACCTATAATATGTGACCTTCTTCCACATTTTGCTTTATGTGCTAGCACCTACTGTAACCTAGCATTTCTAGTTAAGGTCTTTTAGGCAAGGGTTGAATAATTGGTGTTGAAAAGATTGTCAAAAGTTAATTATGGACTTGTACAAAATGTATGGCAAAAGAAAAAGTGACAATGGACGAGTAGCATAAAAGAAAAAAAACACTCTTAATAGTTCTACAAGCAGCAGAAGCATCAATATCACTGCCAAAAGCCACCAGAGAAGTAGAACTACTAAAAAGGAGTCACAATTGGTCTCGTTTGTCTCCTGCAAGTGTACTATAATCCATCTCAGTCACAGAAGGATGATGCTACCTCTGACAGTGACACTGTCAGTATGAGTCAGTATTCTGCAAAGGAAAGTGTGACTGATCACAAGTGACTAAGAGTGAAAATGTTGTAAACATTTTTAATTAAAAAAACATGAAAAGTTGGTTAGTGCACCGTGTTGTTAAATGGGCTGTTAGTTACTACCATTTTACCATCCGTTTCTATTCTGAGGTCACTTTGAAATTCTTAAGACTGTGTTTGTGTTAACCCCTTAACAACTTATGATGTGTATACCCATCACAGGTCGCCTCCCCCTCTTTGATGCTGGCTCTGGCACTGGGCCCGCACCTTTTCTGGCACATGATAGCTGATCTGATCAGCTGTCATGTGCCCCCAGCAGCCGCAGGTGGAATTGCGTTGTTGTTAACTAGTTAAATGCTGCTGTCAATCTCTGACAGAGGCATTTAACTCGTGAAAACCGGATGCACGTCTTAGCTCCACCCATCGGCGCTCATGTCACATGATTGCAAGGCGCTGATAGGTTGGCATGACAACCAGAGTCTGCAGGAGACTCTTGTTGTCATTGCCGAGCTGCTATGACATAGCAGATGAGCATTTTTGTTACACATAACAGGGCTACAGCCCTGCTATGTGTAACACAATCGATCAGAAATTTGTAGCTTTTAGTCTCCCATGGACTATTGAAGCAAGTGAAGAGTGAAAAAAAAGTTTTTGAAAATATAAAAAAAAAAAAAATATAAAAGTTCAAATAACCCCCCTTTTGCCCCATTCAAAATAAAACAATTTTAAAAAAATAAAAATACGCATAATCTATCAAGATATAAAAATAATGAATCCAATCAGTAAATGGCGTAATGGGAAAAAAAATAAAAACACCAGAATTATGTTTTTTTGGGTTCAACTTTGCAATAAAATGCAATAACGGGTGATCAAAACATCGTATCTATAACAAAATGGTATAATAAAAACATCAGCTCGGCATGCAAAAAATATGCCCCCACCCTGACCCAGATCCCGAAAAATGGAAATGCTACGGGTCTTGGAATATGGAGACTTTTTTTTCTTTTTTACAAACTTTGGATTTTTTTCACCACTAAAAAAGAACCTATTCATGTTTTGTATCTGCATACTCATACTGACCTGGAGAATCATAATGGCCAATTTTAGTATTTAGTGAACATGGCAAAAAAGAAAACAATTGTGGAATTCCACTTTTTACAATTTTACAGCACTTTTTTCCCCGTTTTTCAGTACATTATATGGTAAAACCAATGGAATTGTTCACAAGTAAAATTCGTCCTTCAGAAAACGAGCCCTCACATCATAGGAATAGTGATGGAAAAATAAAAAAGTTATGTCTCTGCGAAGAAGGGGAGCAAAAATTAGAAATGCAAAAACGGTACTACCTCGGGTCTTTAAGGGGTAAAAGAGCTTGAAAAGGGTCGGATACAGTCCTAAGAGACGTCAGAGCGTTATGTCTTTTCTGGTGTTTGGGAAACTGCAGTATTTCAATTAGAGACAAATCAATTCAATGTAATTGTAATTTTTGTGAATCGTTAGTCGACCCTGACAAATTTCAAAACGTTTGATAATCTCTAATGTTGACCAATTTGAGTTTTCTGTCTTATACACAATGACTTCATAGCATAGGGGTGAAACATGTGATGTAGGCATTATGACATCCCGGTAATATGACATGCAATCATGTCATATTATTTATTTATTTGTTTTAGCCTCTTAGCCATTAATTTCCAGAGCGCTTTAAAGGCATCACTGTCCCCATTAGGGCTCGTAATCTAAATTCCCTATATAGTAGAGGGGCAATGCAAAAAGCATTGCTGCAGAGAATAAGTAATGTGCACAGTAGTGGTAATTATGGGGATCCATAATAAAACTTAGGTTAGGTTAGGTCTGCTTTCAATTTTTCCACACTCCCTTTCATAACTAATCACATCTTATGTCTGAATACAATTGGTCCCAATTAGATTTTGGGTCCCATGACAGCAGCTTTAGCTGCTATACCGGTAGTTATATGTTTATTCTACAAAAAGTTAATAAAGGCAGACAGAACAATAGAACTATACTGTGTCTCGTTGTATCTATTACAGTATATGTTGCATTTTCACTTGTTTTAAATAAGATGGTTGTATGAGGTCATCCTCATACTTAAGGTGTGTTTTACCTTCTGTGACATTTTCTAACTCCACAATGGCATACTTTCACAATAAATCAAGTGCATAAGTGCCCTTATATAACGCAGAGGAGAATAGAAAAGTGTCGTAATTGTTTCATTATTGATAAGAGGTAAGAGCATGGAGCAGATGCAACACATAACATGTGTCAACAGGCTTCTTTAAAGAAGCATTTGTCCTCCCATCAACATTTTTATCCCCTTAATACATTGCAATCATCAGATTATATAGCACTGCATACTTACAATTGCTCTTTTTGACTTTCGACCCAGATAATTCTTCTCTTTTCTAGCGCTTCGAAGGATTCAGATAGTCAGTATTTAATCATGTGATGTCATAGCCCTTATGGAAAAGAGAAGAATTATCTGGGTAGAAAGGCAAAATGAGCAATTGTAAGTGCACAGTGCTGTATAATATGATTGCAATATATTAAGAGAATAAAAATTTTGATGGGAGGAGGAGGAGTGCTACTTTGTGCCTGGTTGTCAACCATGGACCAAAGGTTTCAATTCTTGTACTGGTTCTGTATAACAACTTTTGCTAATATAGATCTAATAAACGTATAATATTATTGTGTCCGATTTGTGTTGATTGACCTGAAAAACATGAAAAAAGTGGGAGAGCAGCAAAAACCAAGCACAGATAACGTTAATACCCTCGCTGTGTATTCAACCAAAGTAATATTTTTCTTGACTGCTATTTGCTTGTTGCAAACACAGAATATTCTAAAAAATATAATCTGTGTGAAAAAACAAATAAACTACGTTTTATTATCTAACGCACCTATTTACCTTCAAGTGCTTATTTTCAATTACAAAACAAGCAACTTGGCCTACAGTAAAAGGAACGTATCATCAGAAAATGATCTAATGCTTAAATCAAGCTTTTCACGTTAAACATCTTTCTTTTTGTAATTTTAGGTAATGGGTTTAGTTTAATCCACTAAACCCAACAATGGATTGACACTCTTGGCACCGTAGAGATCACTTTCCAGTTGTCATCTGATTGTAACCACAGATAGGATTACAATGAAAGGTAACATCGGTATATGCAGACAGCACAGGATCACACTGTTTAAAATAAGTGATGGACACAGCTGACCTTCTCCCTTTTCTGAAAAACTTGTGACAAAAGTTCAATCAAAATTCTTATAAAATATACCATAAAAAAACAAGAAAAAAGTTTTTACAAACCTTTGAAAACATTTACCCCTTCACCCCCATGGGTGGTTTGCACGTTCATGACCGGGCCAATTTTTACAATTCTGACCACTGTACCTTTATGAGGTCATAACTCTGGAACGCTTCCATGGATCCCGGTGATTCTGACATTGTTTTCTCGTGACATATTGTACTTCATGTTAGTGGTAAAATTTCATTCAAATAACTTGCGTTTGTTTGTGAGAAAAACGGAAATTTGGCAAAAATTTTGAAAATTTCGCAATTTTCCAACTTTTAATTTTTATGCCCTTAAATCACAGAGATACGGCACACAAAAAACTTGATAACTAACATTTCCCACATGTTTACTTTACATCAGCACAATTTTGGAACCAAAATTTTTTTTTGTTAGGAAGTTATAAGGGTTAAAAGTTGACCAGCGATTTCTCATTTTTACAACACCATTTTATTTTTAGGACCACATCACATTTGAAGCCACTTTGAGGGGTCTATATGATAGAAAATACCCAAAAGTGACACCATTCTAAAAACTGCACCCCTTAAGGTGCTCAAAACCACATTCAAGAAGTTTATTAACCCTTTAGGTGCGTCACAGGAATTTTTTTGAATATTTAAAAAAAAAATGAACATCTAACTTTTTTTCATAAAAAAAATACTTCAGGTTCAATTTTTTTTATTTTACCAAGGGTAACAGGAGAAATTGAACTGCAAAAGTTATTGTGCAATTTGTCCAGAGTACGCAGATACCTGATATGTGGGGGGGAACGACTGTTTCGGCGCATGGCAGAGCTCAGAATGGAAGGAGCGCCGTTTGACTTTTTCAATGCAAAATTGGCTGGAATTCAGATTGGACGCCATGTCACGTTTGGAGAGTCCCTGATGTACCTAAACAGTGGAAACCCCCTACAAGTGACCCCATTTTGGAAACTAGACCCCCCAAGGAACTTATCTAGATATGTGGTGAGAACTTTGAACCCACAAGTTTATAACGTACAGCGGTACAATTAAAAAATCATATTTTTTCCACAAAAATGATCTTTTCACCCCAATTTTTATTTTCCCAAGGGTAACAGGACCCTAAAAGTTATTGTGCAATTTGTCCTGAGTACGCTGATACCCCACATGTGGGGGTAAACCACTATTTGGGTGCATGGCAGAGCTCGGAAGGGAAGCAGCGCCATTTGACGTTTTTGGCTGGAATTGAGATCGGACACCATGTCGCGTTTGGAAAACCCCTGATGTACCAAAACAGTGGAAACCCCCCACAAATGACACCATTTTGGAAAATAGACCCCCTAAGGAACTTATCTAGATGTGTGGTGAGAACTTTGAACCCCCATGGGCTTCACAGAAGTTTATAACATAAAGCCATACAATTAAAAAGTCATATTTTTTCAACAAAAATGATCTTTTCACCCTCAATTCTTATTTTTCCAAGGGTAACAGGACCCTAAAAGTTATTGTGCAATTTGTCCTGAGTACGCTGATACCCCACATGTGGGGGTAAACCACTATTTGGGCGCATGGCAGAGCTCGGAAGGGAAGCAGCGCCATTTGACGTTTTTGGCTGGAATTGAGATCGGACACCATGTCGCGTTTGGAAAACCCCTGATGTACCAAAACAGTGGAAACCCCCCACAAATGACACCATTTTGGAAACTAGACCCCCTAAGGAACTTATCTAGATGTGTGGTGAGCACTTTGACCCCCCCAGTGCTTCACAGAAGTTTACAACGCCCGGGCGTGAAAATAAAAAATTCGTATTTTTTCCACAAACATGATCTTTTAGTCACCATTTTTTTTTTCCCCAAGGATACCAGGAGAAATTGGACCCCAAAAGCTGTTGTCCAATTTGTCCTGAGCATGCTGATACCCCATATGTGGGAGAAAACTACTGTATGGGCACACGTCGGGGCTCGGAAGGGAAGTAGTGACGTTTTAGAATGCAGACTTTGATGGAATGGTCTGCGGGTGTCATGTTGCCTTTGGAGAGCCCCTAATGTACCTAAACAGTGGAAACCCCCCACAAATGACACCATTTTGTAAACTAGACCCCCCAAGGAACTTATCTAGATGTGTGGTGAGCACTTTGACCCCCCCAGTGCTTCACAGAAGTTTACAACGCCCGGCCGTGAAAATAAAAATTTCGTATTTTTTCCACAAACATGATCTTTTAGTCACCATTTTTTTATTTTCCCAAGGGTACCAGGAGAAATTGGACCCCAAAAGTTGTTGTCCAATTTGTCCTGAGTATGCTGATACCCCATATGTGGGAGAAAACTACTGTATGGGCACACGTCGGGGCTCGGAAGGGAAGTAGTGACGTTTTGGAATGCAGACTTTGATGGAATGGTCTGCGGGTGTCATATTGCCTTTGGAGAGCCCCTAATGTACCTAAACAGTGGAAACCCCCCACAAATGACACCATTTTGTAAACTAGACCCCCCAAGGAACTTATCTAGATGTGTGGTGAGCACTTTGACCCCCCCCAGTGCTTCACAGAAGTTTACAACGCCCGGGCGTGAAAATAAAAAATTCGTATTTTTTCCACAAACATGATCTTTTAGTCACCATTTTTTTATTTTCCCAAGGGTACCAGGAGAAATTGGACCCCAAAAGTTGTTGTCCAATTTGTCCTGAGTACGCTGACACCCCATATGTGGGAGAAAACTACTGTATGGACACACGTCGGGGCTCGGAAGGGAAGCAGTGACGTTTTGGAATGCAGACTTTGATGGAATGGTCTGCGGGTGTCATGTGCGTTTGGAGAGCCCCTGATGTACCTAAACTATTGAAACTCCCCACAAGTGACCCCATTTTGGACACTAGACCCCCCACGGAACTTATCTAGATGTGTGGTGAGCACTTTGAACCCCCAAGTGCTTCACAGAAGTTTATAACACTCGGACGTGAAAATAAAAAAATCATTTTTTTCCACAAAAATGATATTTTTGCCCCCAATTTTTTATTTTCCTAAGGGTAACAGGAGAAATTGGACCCCAAAAATTGTTTTGCAATTTGTCCTGAGTAGGCTGATACCCTACATGTGGGGGTAAAACACTGTTTGAGCGCATAGCAGAGCTTAGAAGGGAAGGAGCACCATTTGACTTTTTCAACTCAGAATTGGCTGGAATTGAGATCAGACGCCATGTTGCATTTGGAGAGCCCCTGATGTGCCCAAACAGTGGAAACCCCCAATTCTAACTCCAACCCGAACCCCAACACGCCCCTTATCCTAGCCCTAACCCTAGCCCTAACCCTAGCCCTAGCCCTAACCCTAGCCCTAACCCTAGCCCTAACCCTAGCCCTAGCCCTAACCCTAGCCCTAACCCTAACCCTACCCTAACCCTACCCCAACACACCCCTAGCCCTAACCCTAGCCCTAACCCTAATGGAAAAATGGAAATAAATACATTTTTTTATTTTATTATTTTTCCCTAACTAAGGGGGTGATAACGGGGGGTTTGATTTACTATTTATGTCAGTTTTTATGTTTGGCGGCTGTCGCACGCTAAAAGACGCTTTTTATTGTAAAAATAGTTTTTGCATCACCACATATTGAGAGCTATAATTTTTCCGTATTTTGACCCACCGAGTCATGTGAGGTCTTATTTTTTGCGGGACGAGTTGACGTTTTTATTGGTACCATTTTCGGGCACGTGAAATTTTTTGATCGCTTTTTATTCCGATTTTTGGGACGCAGAATGAACAAAAACCAGCGTTTCATGAATTTCTTTTGGGGGGGGTGCGTTTACACCGTTCCGCATGCGGTAAAATTGATAAAGCGGTTTTATTCTTCGGGTCATTACGGTTACAGCGATACCTCATTTAGGTCTTTTTTTATGTTTTTGTCGGTTTTATGCAATGAAAACTATTTTATATAAAAAATAATTATTTTTGCATCGCTTTATTCTGCGAGTTATAACTTTTTTATTTTTTTGCTGATGATGCTGTGTGGCGGCTTGTTTTTTGCGGGACAAGATGACGTTTTCTGCGGTACCATGGATATTTATATGCGTCTTTTTGATCGCGCGTTATTGCACTTTTTGTTTGGCGGTATGATAATAAATCATTATTTTTTGCTTCGTTTTTTATTTTTATTTTTTAAGGGGTTCAATAAAGGGGTTAACTAATGGGACAGTTTTATAGGGCAGGTCGTTACGGACGCGGCGATACCTAATATGTGTACTTTTATTGTTTGTTTTTTTATTATTTTCAAAAAATGAATTTATTGGGGAATATTTTTTTTTTTTTTACTAATTTATTTGGCGATTTTTTTTAATTTATTTTTACACTTTTTTTTAATTTTTTTTTTACTTTATTACATAGTCCCAGGTGGGACATCACTGTCCTGTGACAGATCGCTGATCTGTCACATCACAGATCACTGTGACAGATCAGCAATCTGTCACAGGCAGTGCACAAGGCTTCCTCATGCCTGCGCTTTGCAGGCACTGAGGAAGCCAGCTTCCCCAGGCCCCCGAAGGCCCCCGTTGCCATCTTGGATTCGGGGGCCTGGAGGAAAGGAGTCCCCCGCAGCAGCGCTGCACATTGCGCTGCCATGGGGGGCTCAGGGAAGCACGGAGGGAGCCCCCTCCCTGCCGATGCTTCCCTTTAACTCCCGGTACACCGCGATCGCGTTTGATCGCGGTGTGCAAGGGGTTAACGTGTCGGGGGCGGTCCGTGACCGCCCCTGACACATTGTGCCGGGTGTCAGCTGTGATAATCAGCTGACACCCAGCCGCGATCAGCGGCGCTCACCATGTGGGCGCCGCTGATCGCGGTAGACGTACTATCCCGTCCCCGGTCATACGGGCCCGGGTACCGTGGACGGGATAGTATGTCTCATGTCAGGAAGGGGTTAAAAATAATGCTCTTGAAGGAAACGTATGGACTAGAATTTTCAAGGTCGAAAAAAAAAAGTTTATCTTTTTGAAACAGTTCCAGTCTTGTCTGTTGACCATGTCTTGAATTACAGATCGTCTCTTTGTAAAGAGAACTGAGTGAGCAGGTTTTGGTGATTAGATTTGAGCGAATAAATTGAAGTGGAATTGAATTCTTATAAAATTTTAGAACAATCCCCAGATTTCTTTTGTCATTTGCTTCCGAGGGAATTCAGTAAGATAGTGGCCACCATTTTTCAAAACCATAATTTTACATCCAAAGATTAAAAAAGTTAAAAAAAATTGTTAGACTCACCTCACTGCTTACCTCTCCGGCCCCCCACTCACAGCCACATATCCGGTCCTCGCTGCATCCTTAGATTACTTGCTGCTCAAGATGGAATCTTAATGTGTCCCACATAGAGTTGAGCGAAATGGGTCGAAAAAATTCAAAAGTCGCCGACTTTTGGCAAAGTCGGGTTTCATGAAACGAAACCCGACCCTAGGATGAGGTCGGCCACGAGGTCGGCGACTTACGCGCCAAAGTCGCGTTTCAAAAGTTTGTTTTGCGCTCTTTTTCAGCCAATCAGGATCCACGGACACTGTGGGCAACGTGATGACAAAGGCACGGGTCACCACCATCTTTCAGAAGGGCATGCAAGTGATTGGCTTGCTTTGGTGGGCGTCACAGGGGGTATAAAAGGGCGTGCACGCCGACCGCCATCTTACTTCTGCCGATCTTAGCATAGGGAGAGGTTGCTGCTGATTCTGTAGGGAGAGCGTTAGGCAGGGAAGAAGACAGAAAAACTGCTTCTGCTGCTAGCGATTTGGCCTGCACAACACACCAGTCACTGTGTGTGCAGTGCAAGGGGAGGCTATATAGTGGTGTATCAGTGGTGTTGGTTGTTGGGCTGCCTTCTAAGGCTTCCTGACAGGCTGACATTGCTGTTTACCCACTGCTCCGCAAACTGCTTTTTTAAAAGCAATCCAATCTCCCTTATCCTCTAGTCACTTTGGTCACAGCTGCGCCATCGAGCCTGTCACATAGCGCTCAGATATTCATTGGGCCTCAAACTGCTTTTTTAAAAGCAAGCCCAATTTTTTTTTTTTGTCCTGCTGAGAAGAAAAAAAAACTGCTTCTGCTGCTGATAGCAATTTGGCCTGCACAACACACCAGTCACTGTGTGTGCAGTGCAAGGGGAGGCTATATTGTGGTGTATCAGTAGTGTTGGTTGTTGGGCTGCCTTTTAAGGCTTCCTGACAGGCTGGCATTGCTGTTTACCCACTGCTCCGCAAACTGCTTTTTTAAAAGCAATCCAATCTCCCTTATCCTCTAGTCACTTTGGTCACAGCTGTGCCATCGAGCCTGTCACATAGCGCTCAGATATTCATTGGGCCTCACACAATCCAAAAGTGTCCAGTGTCCAAAAGTGTGTGCAGAGATTCAAAATCTCCCTTATCCTCTAGTCACTTAGGTCACAGCTGTGCCATCGAGCCTGTCACATAGCGCTCAGATATTCATTGGGCCTCACACAATCCAAAAGTGTCCAGTGTCCAAAAGTGTGTGCAGAGATTCAAAATCTCACTTATCCTCTAGTCACTTAGGTCACAGCTGTGCCATCGAGCCTGTCACATAGCGCTCAGATATTCATTGGGCCTCACACAATCCAAATGTGTCCAGTGTCCAAAAGTGTGTGCAGAGATTCAAAATCTCACTTATCCTCTAGTCACTTAGGTCACAGCTGTGCCATCGAGCCTGTCACATAGCGCTCAGATATCAGTGGGCCTCACACAATCCAAAAGTGTCCAGTGTCCAAAAGTGTGTGCAGAGATTCAAAATCTCACTTATCCTCTAGTCACTTAGGTCACTGCTGTGCCATCGAGCCTGTCACATAGCGCTCAGATATCAGTGGGCCTCACACAATCCAAAAGTGTCCAGTGTCCAAAAGTGTGTGCAGAGATTCAAAATCTCACTTATCCTCTAGTCACTTAGGTCACAGCTGTGCCATCGAGCCTGTCACATAGCGCTCAGATATCAGTGGGCCTCACACAATCCAAAAGTGTCCAGTGTCCAAAAGTGTGTGCAGAGATTCAAAATCTCACTTATCCTCTAGTCACTTAGGTCACAGCTGTGCCATCGAGCCTGTCACATAGCGCTCAGATATCAGTGGGCCTCACACAATCCAAAAGTGTCCAGTGTCCAAAAGTGTGTGCAGAGATTCAAAATCTCCCTTATCCTCTAGTCACTTATGTCACAGCTGTGCCATCGAGCCTGTCACATAGCGCTCAGATATTCATTGGGCCTCACACAATCCAAAAGTGTCCAGTGTCCAAAAGTGTGTACAGAGATTCAAAATCTCCCTTATCCTCTAGTCACTTAGGTCACAGCTGTGCCATCGAGCCTGTCACATAGCGCTCAGATATTCATTGGGCCTCACACAATCCAAAAGTGTCCAGTGTCCAAAAGGGTGTGCAGAGATTCAAAATCTCACTTATCCTCTAGTCACTTAGGTCACAGCTGTGCCATCGAGCCTGTCACATAGCGCTCAGATATCAGTGGGCCCCACACAATCCAAACGTGTCCAGTGTCCAAAAGTGTGTGCAGAGATTCAAAATCTCACTTATCCTCTAGTCACTTAGGTCACAGCTGTGCCATCGAGCCTTTCACATAGCGCTCAGATATCAGTGGGCCTCACACAATCCAAAAGTGTCCAGTGTCCAAAAGTGTGTGCAGAGATTCAAAATCTCACTTATCCTCTAGTCACTTAGGTCACAGCTGTGCCATCGAGCCTGTCACATAGCGCTCAAATATCAGTGGGCTTCACACAATCCAAAAGTGTCCAGTGTCCAAAAGTGTGTGCAGATATTCAAAATCTCACTTATCCTCTAGTCACTTAGGTCACAGCTGTGCCATTGAGCCTGTCACATAGTGCTCAGATATCAGTGGGCCTCACACAATCCAAAAGTGTCCAGTGTCCAAAAGTGTGTGCAGAGATTCAAAATCTCACTTATCCTCTAGTCACTTAGGTCACAGCTGTGCCATCGAGCCTGTCACATAGCGCTCAGATATCAGTGGGCCTCACACAATCCAAAAGTGTCCAGTGTCCAAAAGTGTGTGCAGAGATTCAAAATCTCACTTATCCTCTAGTCACTTAGGTCACAGCTGTGCCATCGAGCCTGTCACATAGCGCTCAGATATTCATTGGGCCTCACACAATCCAAAAGTGTCCAGTGTCCAAAAGTGTGTGCAGAGATTCAAAATCTCACTTATCCTCTAGTCACTTAGGTCACAGCTGTGCCATCGAGCCTGTCTCATAGTGCTCAGATATTCATTGGGCCTCACACAATCCAAAAGTGTCCAGTGTCCAAAAGTGTGTGCAGAGATTCAAAATCTCCCTTATCCTCTAGTCACTTAGGTCACAGCTGTGCCATCGAGCCTGTCACATAGCGCTCAGATATTCATTGGGCCTCACACAATCCAAAAGTGTCCAGTGTCCAAAAGTGTGTGCAGAAATTCAAAATCTCCCCTGTCCTATAGACACCTTGTACCTTGTTTTACATACTATATAGTTTGTTGGATTTTGTCTACATTTCTACCAAAAATGAGGAAGGCTGGTGGAAGAGGCCGTGGAATTGGGCGGGGGTTGGCAGCTGGTAATGATGGTGTTGGTGGTGGATCTGATGGTAGTGGCAAGAGCAAAATAGGACCGAATGCAGGAGGTGTTGAGCCTACTTCATCGTCTGGCAACATAAGGCCTCGAACGCTTAGTTTTCTAGGAGTTGGCAAACCGCTTTTAAAGCCAGAGCATCAGGAAAAAGTTTTGTCTTACATTGCTGACTCAGCCTCCAGCTCTATCGCCTCCTCTTCTTCAGTTGTAAAAAGTAAAAGCACTGAGTCGTCATTGGAGGCTCATGTTCATGAACCACACCTTTCCTTGTGTCCTTCACCCCAACCAAGATTGAAGGATGACGCAGGCCATACTACTGATTACTCCATGGAGCTGTTTTCACATACCATGCCTGGATTATCAAGTGAAATGGTGAATTACCCAGGCCAAGATGAATCTGACATGGAGTGCACTGATGTACAGCCGCTGATGGATGATTCTGCTGGTACATTCACTCAGAGCACTACATTGTCCTCGCAGTGTACAGAGCCAGATTCTGACCCTGATGAGACTCAGGTGCCCCTTCCCGCACACTATACCACCATACACAGTGACACAGAGGAAGGTGCACATGACATAGAAGAGGAGGTGATGGATGACCCAGTTGTTGACCCAGATTGGCATCCATTGGGGGAAGAGGGTGCTGCTTCCAATAGCTCAGATAAGGAGCATCCACAGCAGACATCGACATCGCAACAGCTGTTATCTGGCAGGCCCGGAGCACTCCAAAGACATGTTCCAAACATCAAAAGAGTTGCTGGACAGCTTGTCCAGAGGGTCAAAAGATCACAGCGTGCTAGGCCGCAAAATGTCTGCCAAAGTAGGAAGAGTGCAGTGTGGCACTTTTTTGAACAAAATCCTCATGATCAGGCCAAGGTTATCTGTAAGAAGTGCGCAAAGACCTTTAGCCGAGGGAAAAATCTGAAAAATTTGAATACCAGTTGCATGCTTAGACATTTAACCAGCATGCACTTGCAAGCGTGGACACAACACCAAACCTCAAGTGCCACATGTGCAACTGATCACAACGAAGGTAGTTAGCAACGCTACATTGTTTCCCCCACTGTAAGCCCACCGGTTAGCACAGCAGCAAATGTTGAGGTGTCGTTGCAAGGCCACAGCAGTCAGGGAATCCCACTGTTATATCAACGAAAGACTGATTCTAGGCCATCAGAAAGAACACCAACTCCATCACCATCATCAACCCTCTCTCAGACCGCCCTGTCCACTGCTACTTCCACCATATGCAGCTCTCAAGTCCAGCTCACCTTCCCAGACACTATGAGTAGGTCAAGAAAGTACTCAGTCTCTCATCCGCGTACACTGGGTTTGAACGCCCACATTGCCAAACTAATCTCGTTTGAGATGATGCCCTTTCGGTTGGTGGAAAGCACAGCTTTCCGCGAACTCATGGCCTATGCAGTACCACGCTATGACCTACCCAGTCGCCACTTCTTCTCTCGCAAAGCCATCCCAGCCCTCCACCATCATGTGAAAGACCGCATTGTCCATGCACTCAAGCAGTCAGTGAGCGGAAAGGTGCACCTCACTACTGATGCATGGTCCAGTCGGCATGGCCAGGGCCGTTACGTGTCCATCACTGCGCACTGGGTTAATGTGGTGGATGCAGGGTCCACAGGGGACAGTGGTGGTGGGACAGTGCTGCCTAGCCCACGGTATAGGAAACAGTTGGCTGTAGGCGTTCCACCCTCCTCCTCCTCCTCCTCCTCCTCCAGAAGCGAAAGCTCGTCCACAGAGCGCAGTCGTACGAGCACTCCATCTGCAGCTGCCACTGTTGCACACGATGTGTCCCCCTATCGAGCAGCTAGTGGAAAGCGTCAGCAGGCTGTGTTGCAGATGATGTGTTTGGGCGACAGACATACCGCCGAGGTGCTGGCCGAGTACTTGAAGCGACAAACTGAGTCATGGCTGGGCAGTGTACATCTTGAGGCAGGCAAGGTAGTTAGTGATAACGGCCGTAATTTTGTGGCAGCCATAGCCCTTTCAAAACTCAGCCACATACCTTGCTTGGCTCACACCTTGAACCTGGTGGTGCAGTGCTTCCTCAAAAATTATCCGGAGTTAACAGCCCTGCTCCAGAAGGTGCGAAGACTGTGCGCGCACATCCGCCGGTCGCCTGTACACTCCGTTCGTATGCAGAAGCTGCAGCGATTGCTCCACCTTCCCAACCACCGCCTCATTATCGACATTGCAACAAGGTGGAACTCCACCCTGCACATGGTGGAGCGGCTGTGCGAGCAGAGGCAGGCCATAATGCATTTGTGGGAGGATACACGGCCAGGCACTTTGAGAGCAGACATGGAGTTGACAGGTGTGCAGTGGTCGAAGCTGAAAGACCTCTGTAAAGTCCTTCAGTGTTTTGAGGAATGCACACGGCTGGTAAGCGCAGACGACGCCATCCTAAGCATGAGCATCCCACTTATGCGTCTGCTCATGCAAACTTTGACGCACCTTAAGGAGCAGGCGTCTGCAGCCAATGTTGATGAGGAGGAAGAGGAGGAGGGAATCCTTGATGACATTCAGCCATTGTCTGCTCAGGGACCTCTCCTGGACGAGGTGGAGGAAGAAGAGGAGGAGGAGGATGATGATGGGGATGATTACTTAGGGGAGGAGGATGCATCTCGTGGGGCAAGTGAAAATGTTGGCGTGGCAAGGTCTGGTACAGGGTTTGTGCGTGACTGGAGGGATGTGGATTTGCCAGAAAGTGCTCCTCCAACCAGCACTCGCAGTGCATCATTGACACCGGGAACATTGGCCCACATGTCAGATTATGCCTTGCGGATCCTAAAAAGGGACCCCCGCATTGCCAAAATGATGAACGATGACGACTACTGGTTGGCCAGCATCCTGGATCCACGCTATAAAGGCAAATTACAAAACATCATGCCACAGGAGAACCTTGACCTAATATTGGCTAATAAACAAGCAACTCTGGTAAATCGGTTGCTTGAGGCATTCCCCGCACACAGCAGCGGTGATGGTTCTCACACGAGCCGTACGGGCCGGGGGCAGCTTGGCAGAGGTGTTCGTGGTGCACACAGCAGAAGTGGCGTTGGAGACAGGGGTTTCATGACAATGTTGTGGACAGATTTTTCAAATACCGCTCACACAACTGGTAATACTGCATCGATGGAAAGTGACAGGAGACAGCAGTTGTCAACCATGGTTACAAACTACTTTTCCTCCCATATCGATGTTCTCCCACACAGGTCATTCCCCTTTGACTATTGGGCCGCTAAACTGGACACCTGGCCTGAATTGGCCCAATATGCCTTACAGGAGCTCGCTTGCCCAGCTGCAAGTGTGCTATCGGAAAGAGTCTTCAGTGCAGCTGGATCAATCCTGACAGAAAAAAGGACCCGTCTGTCAACCCAAAATGTGGATGATCTAACCTTCATTAAAATGAACCATGCATGGGTTTCCAAGGATTTTGTCCCACCTTCCACTGATGACACATAGGGTGACAGAAAAATGGCTTGCTTTGGTCCACCTCTTCCTGGGACTTGACCTATTTCGCCTTTTGCATCAGCTGAATGTCCAACATCAACATATGCCACTTTCTAAAACTCCCTAACTGTGCTGCCTCCCCCCCCCATGGCCGGGGTCACCACCTAGCGCACGACACCGTGCGAGTGCCGTTGCCCTGGACAGGTGGGTAGGCCGACTCTTGGGCGCGGGCACTGGCACAGGGTCCCTCATAGTGCAATCAAGTGTCTCTGACGGTGGTGGTGCACACCCGCCGTCAGACACACCGCTGTACTATGAGGGGCCCAGTGCCAGTACCGACGCCCACGAGTGGGCCCCCCTTGCTTGGGCAGGGCCCCAGCATTTGCAATCTTTACCTCTCCCTGCTCCTCCGCTGTGTAATCTAGGCCGTCAAATCCATACTGTGCCTGACACCGTCTGAGCCTGCCTCCTGAGACATATATTTTGAATGTGTACGCTATCCATACATGTTATCCGGGGATACGGTACCCTTTCTAACCTTTGTGCAATCACGTGCAATCCATACTGGGCCTAACACCGTCTGAGCCTGCCTCCTGAGACATATATTTTGAATGTGTACGCTATCCATACATGTTATCCGGGGATACGATACCCTTTCTAACCTTTGTGCAATCACGTGCAATCCATACTGGGCCTAACACCGTCTGAGCCTGCCTCCTGAGACATATATTTTGAATGTGTACGCTATCCATACATGTTATCCGGGGATACGGTACCCTTTCTAACCTTTGTGCAATCACGTGCAATCCATACTGGGCCTAACACCGTCTGAGCCTGCCTCCTGAGACATATATTTTGAATGTGTACGCTATCCATACATGTTATCCGGGGATACGGTACCCTTTCTAACCTTTGTGCAATCACGTGCAATCCATACTGGGCCTAACACCGTCTGAGCCTGCCTCCTGAGACATATATTTTGAATGTGTACGCTATCCATACATGTTATCCGGGGATACGGTACCCTTTCTAACCTTTGTGCAATCACGTGCAATCCATACTGGGCCTAACACCGTCTGAGCCTGCCTCCTGAGACATATATTTTGAATGTGTACACTATCCATACATGTTATCCGGGGATACGGTACCCTTTCTAACCTTTGTGCAATCACGTGCAATCCATACTGGGCCTAACACCGTCTGAGCCTGCCTCCTGAGACATATATTTTGAATGTGTACGCTATCCATACATGTTATCCGGGGATACGGTACCCTTTCTAACCTTTGTGCAATCACGTGCAATCCATACTGGGCCTAACACCGTCTGAGCCTGCCTCCTGAGACATATATTTTGAATGTGTACGCTATCCATACATGTTATCTGGGGATACGGTACCCTTTCTAACCTTTGTGCAATCACGTGTAATCCATACTGGGCATGAGAACGGCTGGCGAGCTGTTAAGCAAGCTACAGCACCTGTGGTTTGCACACGTAAGTTTTTCATTTTTTCAGGAATGACGGTTAGGCCTAATTCCAGAACTGCAGTTGACCTGCACTTACTGGGAAATCATTGTTCGCGGGTAATAATTGTAATCAGTGATCCCCATCACTAACGTTGTTCAGCGGGTTATCTGCACCTGTAAGCGACAAACGCTGGCCTTTTCAGTGTAGCGCACATGCAGCCACGGACATGTAAGGGCATGACACACCAGTTATTGGCCAATCTCATGTTCCAGAGCCTTACGTGTCCCTCTAGTAAGCCGGACTCGGACCGCGGGGCATGACGGAGTCTCGTTCGTTAACGGAATTAAGCTTGCAATGTGTGCATCTGTTCTGTAGCTGGCATGGTTGAGGTTTCCCAGGTGGAGTCGAATTTAACCGTAGGCTCCACTCCTGGTGGTGCCCTTCTGGACATTCCTTTAAGGTTCAGCTTTGCAACCATACTGCCCACGTAAAACAAACAATTTGCCTTCATGAACGCTGTTTGGAGGGTCATGACTCGTGGGAATAACGCCGCCCAATCAGTTAACCTGCTAGAGAGATCCTTCGTTGCTCCCAAGCATGACATCACACTCCCTAGGAGGAAGGTAATGCCACTGTGGCGACCGTACTCCTGGGGGCGACACAAGTGCACTGATGCCCAGCCACTGCTCGATGAATCTGCTGGTACATTGACCCAGACCACTACATTCCCCTCGCACGCTACACGGCCTGAATCTGACCCTGATGAAACTCAGGTTACCCTTCCCATATACAGTTCCATCTTACACGGTGACAAAGAGGAAGCTGCAGATGAAAGTGCAGGTTCGGCCCACCCGCCATCAGACACACCATCGTACTATCAGGGACCCTGTGCCAGTGCCGTCGCCAATGAGTGGGCCCCCCCTGCTTGCTCAGGATCACAGCACTTGCAAGGTTGAAATACTGTGCAGTGAGATGGAAGATGGGGACGACGAGGAGTCCAGACTAGTACAGGGATTCCCTAGCGAGGAGACTTATTTGATTGTTTTCAATGTTGGGACAGCAATTTTTGGGGAGCACGTTACTTTGGAGAATGATAGATGGGGCCCACCATACACTGGAACATTCCAAAGGTGGACATCAGACACTGGAGCAGCACTTACAGGGCCCATTATACACTAGAGCATTAGAAATGGGGCCCATTATGTTTGGAGCATTATTTGGGCCCATAAGACAGTGGAGCTTCATCCATGGGGACCAACATATACTGTAGCATTATACCCTAAAAAACCAAAAGTCGCTCAACTCTAGTCCCACACTGTGCAGGGATTTCTAAAAGTCATGGCATCTGCGAAGGTTCTCCACACGTGTCTCGAAGGTCAAGGCTTATGTTGTGAGATCATAAAGATGATGACCTCCTGCAACTCTGTGTAGAACCCTCTTGGACGACATGTCTGAAAGCCCCAGCACAGTGTGGGAGATGCGAAGATTCCATCGCAAGTGGCTGAGGTTCTGAAGATGCGGCGAGGACCAGACGGGTGGCAGTGAGTAGCGGGGTGAGTGTGGTCCAGAGAGGCAAGCGGTGAGGAGAGACTGGAGAGACCCAAGAGCGTTATATGCGGCATTACATTCAGGGAGAATAACTTCACAGTGAATCTAATTTTTCGGGAAAAAATGGACGAACAGGAGAATTCAAATTTTGCCTGATCTGATCATCTCTACCACTAATATATTTTAGGTTATATTTGCAATCAGCAGGAATCGGGGACCTTTCCTATTTGTTAGAATAGTAAGGATAGACAGCTATGGTGCATCTGTCCTATTCTGTAGGCGTAACGTCACATGAACTGTTCACCTTCCAATACAGAAGAGAAAGGATGTGGAATACCCCTTTCCACATCCCTTTCTAATTTATTGTGCACCTGTATCTGGGCCTGTGCTGCCCTTCATCTGTGATTGCTGGTCAGGAGAGTGTGGAGGTTAAACTTGAAATGTCTGTCTGGACCTGGTTGGCCTTTATCTGCTCTCACCTTTTCTGGCTTCATGGGAGTGATTCAGAAACGCTTCAGGTACAGTGTGCATTTATTATGGTCTTGCTTTTAATACATTTAGGAGGCCACAATGGCACAGCGAATATAAAAAACGTAGAGTAGGACTGCCCCATATGAGATTGCCTTGGTGTGGCAGGGTAGCTCAAATGATTGATCAATTTTTTGCTAAATGTCTCATTTTGAAATACAGTTAGAAATTAATATGTGCATATGCACTTTATGTATTGCGTTCTGACCACAAGCACCGCTGGCTTCTCTTCTTTTTTACTTGATGTTGGTATGTGGCTGACCACCACGGTTTCCGTGCACGCTGGGTTATGTAGAATCATAGAATCCTAGAATCGTAGAGTTGGAAGGGACCTCCTGGGCCATCTGGTCCAACCCCCTGCTCAACGCAGGATTCGCTGAATCATCCCAGTCAGATGTCTGTCCAGCCTCTGTTTGAAGACTTCCATTGAAGGAGAACTCACCACTACTCGTGGCAGCCTGTTACACTCATTGATCACTCTAACTGCCAAAAAGTTTTTTCTAATATCTAATCTGTGTCTCCTCCAATTCAGTTTCATCCCATTGCTTCTAGTCTTTCCTTGTGCAAATGAGAATAAAGATGATCCTTCTACAATGTGACAGCCCTTGAGATAGTTGTAGACAGCTATTAAGTCTCCTCTCAGTCTTCTCTTTTGCAAACTAAACATTCCCAAATCCTGCAACCTTTCCTCATAAGACAGGGTTTGCAGACCGGTCACCATTCCGGTCGCTCTTTTCTGAACTTGCTCCAGTTTGTTGATGTCTTTTTTAAAATGTGGTGCCCAAACTGGACACAATATTCCAGATGAGGTCTAACCAAAGAGGAGTAGAGGGCAATAATGACTTCACGTGATCTAGACTGTATGCTTCTGTTAATACATCCTAGAATTGCATTTGCTTTTTTTGCTGATGCATCACACTGCTGACTCATATTCAGTCAGTGATCTATTAGTATACCCAAGTCTTTTTCACATGTGCTGTTGCTTAGCCCTATTCCTCCCATTCTGTATATGCTTTTTTCATTTTTATTGCCCAGATGTAGTACTTTGCATTTTTCCCTGTTAAAAACCATTCTGTTAGTTGCTGCCCACTGCTCCAGTTTATTTATATCTTTTTGAATACTCTATCTTCTCTAGTAATAGCTATCCCTCCTAGCTTTGTGTCATCAGCAAATTTAATCAGTTTACCCTCAATTCCTTCATCTAAATCGTTGATAAAGATGTTGAACAATACAGGGCCCAGGACAGAGCCCTGTGGTACCCCACTTGAGACATTCTTCCAACTGGATGTGCAGCCATTTACGACCACTCTTTGGGTCCGATCACTAAGCCAGTTATGAATCCACCTAACAGTTGCCTTGTCCATTCCATACTTAGTAATTTTTTCAATAAGGATTGTATGAGCTACTTTGTCAAATGCTTTGCTGAAGTCAAGATATACTATATCTACAGCATTTCCTTGATCCACCCAATCAGTGATTCCATCATAGAAGGAAATTAAGTTAGTCTGACATGACTTATTAGTTACAAACCCATGCTGACTCTGTTTAATCACTTCATTCTTATCCAGGTACTGACATACATGTTGTTTAATAATTTGTTCAAAGATCTTTCCTGGTATAGAAGTCAGACTCACCGGCCTATTGTTGCCTGGGTCCACCTTCTTCCCCTTTTTGAAGATAGGAACAACATTTGCTCTTCTCCAGTCTTCTGGGACTTCTCCTGTTCTCCAAGAATTTTCAAAGATTATGGAGAGGGGTTCAAAAATTTCTTCTGCTATCTCCTTCAGTACTCTGGGGTGTAATTCATCTGGACCTGGAGACTTGAATTCATTTAGGTTAGCTAAGTGTTTCCTCACTATCTTTCTGTTTATAGATATCCTGGATTCTTCTATTCCCTTAATAGGACAGTGAAGAACAGTTGATGTTACATTTCCTTTCTGAGAGAAAACAGATGCAAAATAGGAATTTAAAAGTTCGGCCTTCTCAACATCCTGCCTTACCATTTCATCATTTTCATCCTGTAAAAATCCTATAGCATCTTTGACTTTTCTTTTACTTTTGACATATCCCCACATATGTTCGCCGTTTTTTCTGTATTCATTGTGATTGATCTAGGCTGCTCTACACACACAGCAGCCCAGCCCTGCCCCAGAGCTCTATTTAATTGTGCACCTGTATCTAAGCCTGTGTTGCCCTTCATCTGTGATTGCTGGTCAGGAGAGTGTGGAGGTTAAACTTGAAATGTCTGTCTGGACCTGGTTGGCCTTTATCTGCGCTCACCTTTTCTGGCTTCATGGGAGTGAATATAAACGCTTCAGGTATAGTGTGCATTTATTGTAATATGGTCTTGCTTTTAAAACATTTAGGAGGCCACAATGGCACAGTGAATATAAAAAACGTGGAGTAAGACTGCCCCATATGAGATTGCCTTGGCGTGGTGGGGTAGCTCAAATGATTGATCAATTTTTTGCTAAATGTCTCATTTTGAAATACAGTTAGAAATTAATATGTGCATATGCACTTTATGTATTGCGTTCTGACCACAAGCAGCGCTGGTTTCTCTCCTTTTTTACCCCTTTCCACTACTTATGGCACGCACAGCAATCTTTCTCTTCTTGTCCTTACACCAGCCCATGTAACCAGGCTACACATCTTCCTGGGTTTACACAAACTTTACTTACAGTTTATCTACATATGACATAATCCTTTACAGAACAAACCATGTGAACATATGTGAAGCTAAACCTTGTTCACTGGAATATGCACCACAATGTCACACACGGCCATTAGATAACATTGGCACTGTTTCTGGAAAAAATGTAGACCCAAAAAAATGTCCTTTGAAACACAAAAGCTTTGCCATTGGGAACGAAAAATCTAGGATCTTGCAGTCATCCCATTGTAATTGCATTGCCTTTGTAGTGCCTTGTATGATTTATTTTAATACGCTAGATGTTTTTCTTAAAAAGATGATTAAAAATTCTACATGGGATGACAAAAGTTGTATTGTTTCAATAAGGTTTAATACCACAATTTCCTAATTATTCAGTTTTACAAAACCACAGTGGAAACAAAGGTTCATTTTGTAATAAAACTCAAACCAGAAACTGGACAGATTCTCCTAAGTAGGAAACATTGGCTCAGACAAGCATGTATAAAATGTGCCATGTGATTCCCGTATAGAAAATGGAACATTAACATGAGACGCGATGCAAACAAGTACCGTAACATACACATTGTGCCTCAGGCACTGCAAATCATACAAAATCTCTTCTAATGCTCATCAGGATGCTTTTGTTCCTCATTAGCAAGATAACATTTCTGTAAGAAAAAGCAACTGTACAGAAAATACTAGAAGACTGAGGTCAAACTTTGATGCGAGATCTTGGGATTTTACTTGAAGGATCATATATAAAATCTGAATATCATTATAGGACTAAAAGGTTGCCCAGTAAATGGTATAAACCCTAGCCAGCTGCAAGAAATTCACATAAAAACCATCAGGTGGAAACATACAGACAAATTCCGCATAAACATCTCCTGACAGAGTATCGCAATAATATTTTTTTTTATATAGCTGGTAATCTCATGACACGCATCTCAGGATATGTCATGTTAAGAGTAAAGGTAAGGAAATACTCATTAGTAAAGTATGGCACAGATGCCCAGTGTGGGGTGGGATAGTTTGGAGAGACAAAATTGCCTCTGCCAGACAGGAAAACTGTTACACACCTGTCACAGGTATCTTGGGCTTCGCTTCTTTCCCCTGGATCCACTGCCCTCTGTTGTGCTCCATGTCAGGTTCTGCAGAATGGATCAATTACGTCATCTCCCTAGACCTATTTAAGGCCAATTTACACACACATCTAGGCCTTGGGATTGAGACTCTAGTCCTATGTTTGGTGTGCTCCACTATCTGTGCTTTTTGTGTTTGCATTTGTGCTTGCATTCATCCTTGCTGGGTTCCTGAGATTTCTGTGAGTGCTGAGTCCTTGCTACCCGCGTACCTTCTTGCTTGCTTCATCAACACCCTGGGTCCGTGTGCTCACCCGTACCTAAGTCTTAGAGGATCCACCTCACTTGGAGAGCCTAACAAAGACATCAGTATTATAATTGGTACATGGTACATGGTGATCCAGCTTTGCTTTGAGGCCTAGGAACTTTTAGGGTTGCTAACAATTTTTTAAAAAAGGTCCAAATAGGAAACATATTTACGGTACCCAAGAGAAATTGACATGCTGCGAATTTAATTTTTCTGCACATAAAGCATTAAACCTTCATAATAATTTCTTAATACTTTACCATACATTACTTTGTGCCCTATGGTTTACTGCAGGGGTGCACATTTTTTTTCGCCCAAGAGCCGTAATGCCATACTGAACCAATCCCAAGGGCTGTAAGAAATGTAAAGGGGTACGTATATGAATACATAACCAGAAACACCATTAGTATATTTATACATCACAATAATCAAGTGTTGAAAATTTGAGGAGGATTTTGAGAGATTCTGCTTAGTTTCTGCTCCAAACAATAAGTGTGAACACACACTAGCTTGCCCTGAGTTTTTGGACAAGAAATTTAACAGAATCTCACCAAATCCTAATCTCAAAACTCAAAAAGTATTGAGCATTTTTAAGTTCTAACATAGCCATGAAGCACATTTTAGATTGCTATATGTGTACAAGATCAGAACCACCGTTAACACATGACTGCAGTGCCAGCCATCAGTGCGTGAATGTAGCACCAGAACCAACATCAGTACATGAATGTAGCACCAGAATCATCATCAGTGCATGAATGTAGCACCAGAATCATCATCAGTGCATGAATGTAGCACCAGAATCATCATCAGTGTATGAATGTAGCACCAGAATCATCATCAGTGCATGAATGTAGCACCAGAATCATCATCAGTGCATGAATGCAGCATCAGAACCACTGTCAGTACATGAATGCAGAGCCACCATCATCATCAGTACACGAATGCAGCATCAGAACCATCTTCAGTACTTGAATGTAGCAACAGAATCATCATCAGTACATGAATGCAACGTCAGAACCTCTGTCATTACATGGATAAATCACCAAGTTTAGTACAGCAATCAAATGTAACGTCAGGTCTACCCCGTGTACAATTGTATTGCACGAATATACAACTCCTAGAATGTCCTTAAAGAGCTTGTCCACTACTTTAGCATTGATGACCTATTCTTAGGAAAGGTCATCAATGTCTGATTGGTCGGGGTCCGACATCTGGCACCCCTGCCGATAAGCCACTATAGATGTCAGTGATGGCTCGGTTGCAGAGCTGGCTGTGTTCTGATAGTGGCTTATGCAGGGTACTGCACATCTGCCTAATATTTGGTAGTGGATGTGCAATAACCAACAACAGCCATGATCAGAAGATGGCCAGCTCTGCAAGTGAGTACTACCCCTGCAAGTGAGTAATTTGGCTTGGTGAGGAAGGTGAAAACAGACTGGAGGGTGAAGGGGTTAAAACACCAAAGTTATCATTACTTACTTGTTGAAGGCCCTGCTCCCTCAGTGTCACCTCTCCATCAGTGCCCTGTTATCTTTCTTTACATGATTCCTGTGCTTCAAGGAGGTGGTGGGGAAAAATACACAAAGGTTTTACACCAGAAATCTGGCATAAAAAGCTTCGAAAATTCACAAAATGTTTTTACAACACAGGGTTGCACAATAATGTAGCAACTTTTGGCTTTTTCCACACCATTTTCACCAAGGTTCAATACAAGGGGCTGGACGGGGCATTGCACTGCCCACTCGTCTAAATCATGAACAGCGACGGCGTTCCTTACTGCACAAATCTTACTCCAGTCTCTGACTGGAGTAAACTTTGTAGTAAAGTGCATGGAAGCTCACCATATTCATTGATAAATCGGACGCCTCGCACTCCACCGATCTTGAAGAATTAGGATCTAGATATTTCTGTTTCGATTGGTAAAACCCTGCACCATAATGGAGGCTGATTTTCACCTTTGCTATGAGACTCCTTTTTTTATGCGCACACTGGATGAGACACATGGTAACGGGAACATCACTAGATAATCATGCATAATAATAACCATGGTCAGTGGCTATAAAGTGCCCAGTTCATTCTAGGTTCAGTAGTTTTCCTGTAAAATGATAAACTTAGAATCCTGTCATGGTTCGGCCTTAATGTGTATTGATCATTTCATTATAGGAATGCAGAATCTTTCTGGAGATTCAGATAATCATGAACAAACAAAAATCTTTCATTATTCAAACCGCTCTGCCACAGCCGTCTCCTTGTGTATTAATTGTCCATTCAGTTTGCATGAAATTGCATTTAAAGATCAGGGAAAATGAATATCATTTGACTCATAATGGGTTTGATTTTAAAGGAGAAAATGTGCAGACTGTCTTCAGATAATTGCGTACTTATCTATAAAACCATTGCATTTTCCATTTCAGGCGTATCTTTCTGTGGACTCGCCGGTGCCAGTGCGAGCTGTGTAGGAGCGGCCGAAGCTTCAGCCGTACAGCAAACAAACCCTAAGGGCTTTAGTGGGACACACAAATCCATTTTGCATAAGAGCCCTCTTTGTTAACATTGACAAAGCCTATACTCACACACCGAGATGTCTACAAAGGTCACTATAACATAAAGCTTCTCCATGGTTAATGTATTATCCTACGGCAATTAATACGAGTCACAGTAAAAATTCACATTGCGATCTCCAGTTCACTGACCAGATGCTCCATAGAATGATCTCAATCATCGCACCGCCATCAGCCTGCCTGTTATCAAGTGCAATAAGTAGAAGACACCCTTCAGCAGAAATCATCCCTTTGAGGGGTAATCATCTTTCCCCCTCGTACAGACAGTAGGGACACAGCATAATTAATTTTATATTTTGGCTCTTCATTGCCCATGGTGTCATTTATGGCTATACCTGTGGCGCCCCTGAGGCTCAGTTGCCACAGAAGTACTGCACCTTCTCCACCGCCTAGGTAAGTTGGGAACTCCTTTCCACACTCCAACACCTGCATCCCACACAGAGGATAGTTCAGCACTGATCACATTGCGGCTCATGCATAGAGGGTAGCAGAGCACCTCTGGTGATTCCTTGCTTCGTAACACGAGATGTGCTGGGAGGTGGGTGGAGTAGAGATCCATACAAAAGAGTGGGAAGGTTTAGAATTGCAGGTCAGTCTGACGGGAGGTCAGGCGAGAGGAGGTCAGTTCTGAAGTTAGTTTTGAGTTCAGTTTGAGTTCAGCTTAGAAAGAGTGCTGCAGCTGCCTCAGTGATCTGAGCCAGCTGGCACGGGAAAGAGAAGCGAAGGAGAAAGACGTAGAACTGCAACCTAAGCTTCCATAAGAGAGAGAAGGAACAGCATGGAACGAAGGAGTAGGAGAACAGAGAGGAGTTGTGGGTTGAAAGAGGAACCCTGCCTATAGGTTCTCAGCGCAAGGCCGGGGCCCAGTCCCCGAGGTTCTATGGACACTTATGGTTCTGCAGCAGACACCAGTGGAGTAGTTGGCTGTAAATGCACTACTCCCATCTAAGACTTGGGACACAACAGCAAAACGGATAGAGAGCCGGGATCCAGGAGGTCCCTGATCAGGCTACAGCTGTCTGTCATACAAGTAAGGTTCTAGGAACGTCTGACAGGAGGAACTTCAAAGAATCACGGTACTGGAGTTCTTCACACTAAAAGGCGCAATAGAGGAGCCGTTCAGGAAAGGCACATGTTGGCGGAGTGTTGGAGAGAAGAACTCTGACTTGCCCGGGAGGTTGATTGAGTCTCTACCCCGGAGGACACGGCACGGAGGCAGGCACCAGTGGGTACCACGAACTGTGAGTAAAGCTTTGAAACTGCATGCCCTGGTGTCCTCCATTCATTCGCCGCTAACACCTTCAGCACTGCTACATCTGGGTGACAGCATCTATACCATTCTGCGCCTCTCCTCATCCATTGCACCTACACTGCCCTGGGACTACAGCTCCACCATCTTTGCTGCACCACATCATCAGTCCCAGTGGATCTGCATGCAGCGTTGGCTCAACATCTTACTTGCCAAACACCACAGGTGGCGTCACAAACTATCCACATAAACTATACTATTGACATCTCCGCCATTGATATTGGGTGCCCAGGGCCACGGACCGGGTCACTGCTGCTGTGACACATCCCCCTGACACCGGCCCGGTACCGGGTACCCCGCTGCCCTGGGTGTGAGGGCGACCCAATACCCACATGATTACAATTTCTATTTATTATTATTGTTTCGTGGTCTATTGTTTCTCTTTATTTTATGCTTTTACTACTATATTTATTATTGTCTTTATATTCCAAGTACGGGCACATTTTTGTTGTAGTGCTACTGTTTACCATTTTGCTCAATAAAGATATTTTTATCTAAACCACTACCTATTCCTCATGTTTCCCTTTTAGACCATAAGTTCAAGGTTCTTTTTGTTTGGTTTTTCCTAATGCTTCCAATGGTCTACCATTCATTTATCTAGCAACTATATGTCACCTATTACACACAATGGTTGATATTTTACTCTCAAGTTGACATATAGGAATTGCTACCTTCAGTATGTGTTTATCCTATTCTGTAAGCATGCCTCGGCCCTTTGATTGACAGCCGGATCTTCAGCTCATCTATACAGAAAAAGCTGTCAATCAAAGTGACTTGTTGCCTGTTTAGATTGCATAATTATCAGGCAATGCGTGTCTGAAACTGCTGTAAAAACTAGCAATTTAAGGGTATGTGTACACGTTGTGGATTTGCCGCTGCGGAATCGCTGCAGATCCGCAAGTGATTTACAGTACAATGTTATTCTATGAGGAGAAAAAATTTGCTGTGCACATGCTGCGGAAAAATCCGCGTGGAAACGCAGCGTTTTTTTTCCCTCAGCATGTCAATTCTTTGTGCGGATTCCGCAGCGTTTTTACATCCATACCATTATAGGAATCCGCAGGTGTAAAAACGCATGCCAAATCCGCACAAAATCCGCAGGAAATCCCAATAAAAAACACGGATTTTGACCTGCAGATTCTGCCAAGAAATGCAGATTCCGCACAAAAAATTCCGCACAGCAATCTGCAACGTGTGTGATGCTCCCCAGAGGCAGTGGGATACTCGGTACCGGGCCAGTCATCTTAAAGGGATATGTCACAGTGGCAGTGACCCGGTCCGTGGCCCCAGGTGGTCATGTAAAAGGGGAGTATTGATTAGGGATAAAGTTTATGTAGTGATTCGTGGCGCCAGTTTGAATGTTCAACTGTAGTATACCCGGCACTGCAGATGATCCCTGGGGAAGTAGATGGTGATGGCAGTGCAGATGTTTAACCCTCTCCAACCAGGGCTGACCCCCAGAGATTGTGATGGAAGTAGAAGGCATGGAGTAATAAGGCAGGAGACAAGGAAAGCCACTTTATCATTTACTGTAGTTCAGATGCAGTTCAGAGAAGATATTACAACTCTCACCAGGTTACAGTCTGCTCTGCAGAATGGGAGTTATCCTTCACTCTCCTGTGACTCGGTGTAAGCTTCCTGCTATTCTAATCCCTTCTGGGACCAAGGCTTCCCAGAGTCTAGAACTTCCAGTATAGCCGCTACTCACTGTGTATTCCTCCTCTGGCAGCTTGTAGCTTGGATCCTGTGTGAAGCTCGAGTTTCTTCTTGCACAATCCTTCACTGATCCTAGTTTGCTGCAGTCTTCCCGAGGAAAACACTCTGCTGTTGGTTGTATAAACGCACACAGTCTCTCAGCTTACCACCCTCCTCTGAAAGCATGGATGGCTTAGGGGCTGACTCCCTGATTCTTATTAGCTTTGCTCCTGGAGGAAGCGCATGTCATGGCTTCCAAGAGCATTCTCCATCTTCCTCCGCCTTCTTCACTGAAACAATAACTCTGCTCCTCCCCTTCCCAGTTAGGGTATGTCTGCAAAGCTCTAAGCTTCAGACAAGTAAGGGAGTGAGGTAAATTGTGTGTGTGTGTTGTAGTCTCTAGCAGAGAAACCATAACTCCCATTGCTCACAAAACATACAAAACAGTACATATTTTACCCTTTTGTGGCGGTAAAGACGCAAGGCGCCACATGCGCACATACCCTTACAGTGTTTTGGGAATGCATTCAGTGAACTCAGCCTAGTCTTCAACTTTTCTAATAGGCCAACAAAGGGAAAGTGAAGCATTACACATTGTCCTTTGAAGTCAATGAGGTGTCTGTGTTACATTGCCAGGACAGGTTTTCCATGGAGAGTGACTCTTTGTAACCACTCGCCTCTTTGGGCAAGAGATGAGGATCCTCTGTACTAAATCATAATTACCTAATATTTAAATGTAAAATTATTTTTCTCAACTACTGTAGACAACCCCTTTAAGTGGGTCTGTGAAGTGTAAGGTCCATAATTATCTAGGAGAAATTCCCAGATACCTAGTTTACATATTACCTTCATGATCTTGCTGTTTTTTTTAACCATTTATGCATTTATTTTTGCGCACATACCATATTTTTCAGTATAAGACCCTCTGGATTATAAGACGCAACCTAAATTTTGAGGAGGAAATAAAATGGTGGTGCTTCTTATAATCCATGCGTCTTATTGCTTACCGGGGGTGGTGGCTGCGGTGAAGCGGGGTCCCAGGGTCGATGCTGGAGGAGGCAGGAGTGGGGTGATGCTGCAGACCGCAGGCTGGGATGAGGGGGTGTTCTGATGTGCGGCGTGCCACTGAGGGTGACTGGTGCTGCTGCTGTGTCCGGTGCTGCTGCAGGTGTCCAGTGCTGCTGCAGGTGTTCAGCGCTGCTGCAGGTGTCCGCTCTGCTGCCCAGTGCTGCTGCGTATGTCTCCGGTGCTGTGGGTGCCCAGCGGTGCTATGGGGGTGTCCGGCAGTGCTGCTCAGTACTGCTGCGGGTGTCCCCGGTGCTGCTGCGGGTGCCCGGCGGTGCTACGGGGGTGTACGGTGCTGCAGGGGTGTTAGGTGGTGCTGCCTGGTGCTGCTGCAGTGTCTTCGGTGCTTCTGGGGCTCTGCTGACATTTTTTGAAAGGCTAGAGCCCCGGCAGTTCCATGGTTTCCTGTGCAGTGGACTCTGGGAAAATGTCCGTCAGGGGCGCCGGGTGCGCAGGTGGAGATCTCGGCACCAAGATCTCGGGAGATGAGATCTCAGCGCTGAAATCTCATCACCTGAGATCTTGATGCCGAGATCTCCATCTGTGCATGCGCTACCTCCTGCGACCATTTTCCTGGAGTCCACCACACAGGAAACCACCATGGAACTGCCGGGGCTCTGGCTTTTCACAAAATGACGGCAGAGCCCCAGCAGCACTGGAGACATCGCAGTAGAACCGGGCAGCACCGCCCGACACCCTTTCAGCGCCGGACACCCCCTCATCCCAGCCTGCGGTCTGCAGCAACGGTACCGGTAAGGTATATACGCATTATAAGACGCATCCCCATTTTCCCCCCAAATTTGGGGGGAAAAGTGAGTCTTATAATCCGAAAAATACGGACATTTTTGCACTTTTTCTTTTGGAAATTAATAAAAAGATGTATAAGAAAGCAAAAACACTGGCGCCCAAGGGAATATTTGCTGAAAGCTGCTGACTAGGGATGAGCTTTCCGATATTGAAATATTGATATTTGCGATATCGGAATTCCGATTCCTGATTCCGATATTTTTTTCACATCGGAAATCGGAAATCCCATAATCCTTCAGCCTCTGAGCGCTCCATGGAGCCATGTCAGTCAAAGGGCATATTGACACCTCCACCGGCAGTTTTAATTTAATAATGTAAAATCACTAACCCTAACTATCCCTAACCACTAACTCTTAACCCTTACCATTAACCCTAACCCTAACTAACCCTAACCACTAACCCTTACCCCTAACCCTTACCCTAAACCCTAACCATAACCCTACTAACCCTAACCCTACTAACCATAACCCCTAACCCTAATAACCCTAACCCCTAACTCTACTAACCATAAGCATGACCCTAACCCTAACTAACCCTAACCCCAAACCCTTACCCTAACCCTACTAACCCTAACCATAGCCCTAAGTAACCCTAACCCCTAACCATACTAACCCTAACCCTTACCCTGCTAACCATAAACCCTAACCCTACCCCAACTAAACCTAACCCAAAGAAAAAACACTGCTGTTAAGAAGATGGCGACCAGTTTTCCTGCTACAGCTTTCGCTCTGTGCATTTTTCTAGCGATTTTTTTGCTCCTCTGCAACCTCCTTCCCCATTATCCTGAGGTGTTTCCCCTCCATTTTATCCATTATATAGCACTGTAGTGGTCATTTTGTAATTCCGATTTTTTTCTCCCATTGACTTGCATTGATATCGGAAATAGGAAATTCCGATATCCGATATTTTCCAATATCGGAAATCGGAATTCCGATACGATATTGGGCAATATCGCTTATCCCTACTGCTGACAGAAAAACAGGTCCTATGCGGAAGACCAGTGGAGAAAGATAATCAGATAAAAATTGGATACTATTGCACTAAACAGCTAGTGGGCATACATGGCAGAACCAAAAAAAGGGGACGTGCAATGATAAATATATCAATAAGAATTGCATGTATAAAGTAATGCTCAGATAATCCCTTCAAAAATCATGATAATTCAAACTTACACACAGGTATTTACGATCAATACTCCTCTATTAATAAAAGAAAGGACAATTTGTGGTGTTTCTGCTAACTGAAACCCAAAATCTAGCATTTGGTGTATAGATGTTAAATATAAAATATAAATAATTCATCAATCTCTTAAATTAAATGATTAAAAAGGGTCTACAAATAGTTACCACCACAGACCAAGCACTTCAGCTAACAATCATGCATGTGAAATAGAAGAACAAAAAGAAGACCTGCAGTTTGCAGATATAGTGTCCTTATTATAGTTTTCTAGAGGATGGGGGTTATCCCTGTACCTCTGAGCGCTCCTGTGTGTACTGGTGTCCGCTGTAGGGATCCTGTATCCGGAAGCAATTAGAAATGGACGCGGTGCAGCAAGACGCTGTGAGTCCTCTGGTAAGTCTAACAAGTCTGTGCAACCAGGGTCCTCCAACCATTAGCTTCCACCCCGCTCGGTTACCAGGGATGCTACTGTCCAGAGCACCCTGGCTACACAGGGCAAAGCATAATAAATGAATAAAAATAATTGCTTCTGGATACAGGATCCCTACAGCGGACACCAGTATACACAGGAGCGCTCAGAGGTACAAGGATAACCCCCATCTTTAGTGAACCCCCTTCTTATGTTTCGCGTGCATGATTGTTAGATGAAATGCTAGGTCTGCAGTGGTAACTATTTGTAGCATTTTAAACTGACACTTAGGCTATGTGCCCACGTCAGCATTTTAAAACTGATACAAAACCGGACTTCTTCCCACAAAAAGCGCGTTTTTTTCTGCTCGTTTTTGTGCGTTTTTTGCTTAAAAACCGCGCGTTTTTGATGCGTTTTTTTCCATGCGTCTTCTGGAGGAAACAGCAAAAAAACGCGGACTGAAGCGGAAAATAATGAGCATGCTGCGTTTTTAGCCGCTAAGCGTTTCCTATGCGGAAAAAAAGCGCATCAATTGGCACAAAAAGGCCAAACTGCATTGAAATTAATGGGATGCTTATTTTAAGCATTTTTGAAGCGGTTTGACCCCGGAAAAACGCTTAAAAAAAATGCAACGTGGGCACACAGCCTCAATAGAAAGAGAATGGTGAATCATTTATACTCTATATGTAACATCTATACACCAAATGCTAGATTTGTGGTTTATTTATTTATAGAGAGGTATTGATCATAAATATCTGTGTGCAAATTTGAATTACCATGATTCTTGAAGGGATTATATGAGCATTACTTTATACATGAACTTCTTATTGGTATTTTTAGCATTCGTCCCCTTTTTGGTTTCTTCCATGTCCTTTCATTAGCTGTTTAGTGTGACGTTATCCAATTTTTAGTTGTGTTTTATTACTTTATTTTATAATCCCTTTGAAAATAATCAGTGAATGTTTAATATTCTGATACTGTGTAATGGTCACATTACATCTTTATTGCTATAAAATAATGTACTGCTTTTATTGCCAGATTAACACAGTTTGCAAGGCTGAACTGCATGAAACTCATGGTTCTTAGTGGCGACATGTTTTGAAAGCGAAGAGATTGATCTGAGCGCTTCTGAACAATAGCAATGTGCTGTTTGGGAAAGGCGGTCATGTGGAGCTATGAAAAATGAATTAGTGACAGTTAGTGTCCCCGCAGAGAAATGATGTTTTATAAGGTAAAAGAACTGGAGCCAAACTGTTGATAAAACAGCTTAATAGAACGGAGAACTTTATAAATGCAAGTTCAAGTAGTGGGGGTCCACCAAGCTTAGGAATTAACGTCTAGATCTCTGTGATCTTCCAAGTAGAGAAAAATTGGAAAACGGCATGTGCTCCTTCGGAATCTGCAGTCTGATATAATCTTATTGTCTGAAGGGACCACATACATGTCCTAAGGAAAACTTAATAAATGCATAAGAATCCTCATCTCATAGCTGTCTATAGAGAATGAATAAACCTAACCACTGACATCTTAAAGGGATCCTGTCACGTCGGATAATACTATTAACTTGCAGACATAGGGTCAATCTGCATGTAATTAGCGTTAGGAACAAGGGTGGACTTATTAGTGGTGCAATGTGTGCAGCGGCACAAGGGCCCATGAGATAAGAGGGCCCATTTTCACCTCCAAAGCAGGTGTAATTGTGCATGATGATGAGCTTTCAGGAGAAAATTAATTTTATTCCTTTTGGGAACCGCTTGCTTTCAGTCATACAGGCGTGCTGGCGTGGCTACTGTAAACATTCACTATACTGTGACTGAAAGTCGCCTCTGCGGTGTTTACAGCCGCCACTCATAAGGCTGTAATCAGTGATTGTAGCCATGCCGTCACACCTGTATGACTGAAAGCCAGCGACTCCTGGTAGGAATTAGGTTCATTTTCACTATGCAACAGCAGGTCATCATTATTGCATGCCCGGACAGCTCCTTTTAAGGATTTTTTAAAATATTTTAGTAACATAGTAACATAGTTAGTAAGGCCGAAAAAAGACATTAGTCCATCCAGATGAGCCTATAAAATTCTGTCAGAATAAATCCCCAGATATACATCCTTCTAAAGAACCTAACAAAAACTGTAAGATACAATATTGTTACGCTCCAGGAAGACATCCAGGCCTCTCTTGAACCCTTCGACTGAGTTCACCATCACCACCTCCTCAGGCAGGGAATTCCAGATTCTCACTGCCCTAACTGTAAAGAATCCTCTTCTATGTTGGTGGAAAAACCTTTTCTCCTCCAGACGCAGAGAATGCCCCCTTGTGACCGTCACCTTCCTTGGTATAAGCAGACCCTCGGAGAGATATTTGTATTGTCCCCTTATATACTTATACATGGTTATTAGATCGCCCCTCAGTCGTCTTTTTTCTAGACTAAATAATCCTAATTTTGCTAATCTCTCTGGGTATTGTAGTTCCCCCATCCCCTTTATTAATTTTGTTGCCCTCCTTTGTACCCGCTCTAGTTCCATTATATCCTTCCTGAGCACCGGTGCCCAAAACTGTACACAGTACTCCATGTGCGGTCTAACCAGAGATTTGTACAGAGGCAGTATAATGCTCTCATCATGTGTATCCTGACCTCTTTTAATGCACCCCATGATCCTGTTTGCCTTGGCAGCCGCTGCCTGGCACTGGCTGCTCCAGGTAAGTTTATCATTAACTAGGATCCCCAAGTCCTTCTCTATGTCACATTTACCCAGTGGTTTACCGTTCAGTGTGTAATGGTGATATTGATTCATTCTTCCCATATGTATAACCTTACATTTATCATTGTTAAACTGCATCTGCCACCTTTTGGCCCAAGTTCCCAACTTATCCAGATCCATCTGTAGCAGAATACTATCTTCTCTTGTATTGACTGCTTTACATAGTTTTGTATCATCTGCAAATATCGATGTTTTACTGTGCAAACCTTCTACCAGATCGTTAATAAATATGTTGAAGAGAATAGGTCCCAACACCGACCCCTGCGGTCCCCACTGGTCACAGCAACCCAGTTAGAGAATATACCATTTATAACCACCCTCTGCTCTCTATCACTAAGCCAGTTACTTACCCATTTACACACACATTTTCTCCCAGACCCAGCATTCTCATTTTGTGTACCAACCTCTTGTGTGGCATGGTATCAAACGCTTTGGAAAAATCAAGATATACCACATCCAATGACTCACCTTGATCCAATCTATAGCTTACCTCCTCATAAAAACTGATTAGATTGGTTTGACAGGAGCGATTCGTCATAAACCCATGCTGATATGGCGCTAAAGAGTTATTCTCATTGAGATAATCCAGAATAACATCCCTCAGAAACCCTTCACATATTTTACCAACAATAGAGGTTAGACTTACTGGCCTATAATTTCCAGGTTCACTTTTAGAGCCCTTTTTGAATATTGGTACCACATTTGCTATGCGCCAGTCCTGTGGAACAGACCCCGTCGCTATAGAGTCTCTAAATATAAGAAATAATGGTTTGTCTATTACATTACTTAGTTCTCTTTGTACTCGTGGGTGTATGCCATCCAGACCCGGAGATTTATCTATTTTAATCTTATTTAGCCGGTTTTGCACCTCTTCTTGGGTTAGATTGGTGACCCTTAATATAGGGTTTTCTTTGTCTCTGGGCATTTCACCTAGCATTTCATTTTCGACCGTGAATACCGTGGAGAAGAAGGTGTTTAATATATTAGCTTTTTCCTCACCATCTACAACCATACTTTCCTCACAATTTTTTAATGGGTCTACACTTTCACTTTTGATTTTTTTTTACTATTGATATAGTTGAAGAACAGCTTGGGATTAGTTTTACTCTCCTTAGTAATGTGCTTCTCTGTTTCCTTTTTGGCAGCTTTAATTATTTTTTTAGATAAAGAATTTTTCTCCTTACAGTTTTTTAGACCTTCACCGGTGCCATCCTGCTTTACTAGTTTAAATGCTTTCTTTTTGCTGTTAATTGCCCCTCTTACTTCTTTGTTTAGCCACATTGGGTTTTTCCTATTTCTTGTCCTTTTATTCCCACAACCTGCAGATTTGTTATTTTCTTATGTCCAATATCAATATTTTCTTATGTCAATATCAATATTTAAAAAAAAAATACTGAGAGCTTACAGTTGTTACATACAGCCAGGTCTACTGAGAGACAAGCTGGGCCTTGTTGGCGTGGACCTCCAACTCTCCACCTGGATCCTTAACTACCTCACGAACCGACCTCAGTTTGTAAAGGTTCGGGACAGTGTATCAGACACGGTGATCTGCAATACAGGAGCACCTCAAGGTACAGTTCTTGCCCCTTTTCTCTTCACACTGTACACTGCGGATTTTAAGTGCAACTCATCTAGCTGCTACTTGCAGAAGTATTCTGATGACTCTGCAATAGTAGGCCTCATCACAGGAGGAGATAAAAGAGAGTACAGAGATACTAACCAAGCTTTTGTGGAGTGGTGTCAGAGGAACCACCTTAGGATTAATTCCGGGAAGACCAAGGAATTGGTGGTGGACTTTCGCAAGGGAAAAAATCCACCAGTAGTGGTGAACATTCAGGGAAATGACATTGAGATAGTCGACACCTATAAGTACTTTGGTGTGATCCTCAATAATAAGCTTGACTGGGCCCATCACTTGGATGCAGTGTACAGGAAGGGCCACAGTAGGCTTTATCTGCTCAGAAGGCTGAGAGCCTTCGGAGTTAGGGGGGCACTCCTTGCATCCTTCTTCAACTCTGTTGTGGCATCAGTCATCTTCTTTGGTGTGGCGTGCTGGGGTAGTGGCATATCAACCCGGGACTGGAATAGGCTGGACAAACTGATTAGAAGGGCCAGCTCTGTCCTGGGATGCCCCCTTGATCCAGTTCAGGAAGTAGGCGACAGGAGGATACTGGCCAAGGTGAGCTACATGGTGCAGAATGATTCCCATCCCATGCATGAGACCGTGACAAAGATGTGCAGTACTGTCAGTGATCTGCTACTTCATCCTAAATGTGAGAGGGAGCGCTATCGAAAGTCCTTCCTTCCTGCTGCAGTTAGGCTGTATAACCAGCACTGTCCAAAACGGAGAACGACCCAATCAGTGGACTGATAGATCCAAAGTTGTGATAGTCCGGTTTTATCTTTTTTTTTTTTTATTTCTTTCGTATATGTACCTACCTACTGTCAATGTAATGCCTTTATGCATCGGTAGCTGTACTTGTTCCTGCCTTGCTGCTGTAATGCTCTGAATTTCCCCATGGTGGGACGATTAAAGGATTATCTTATCTTATCTTATCTTATAAACCACTGAGCCTCATAACAGGCTGACGCTTTCTATTTTGTAGAGATCAGAGTGGGGTAGTTATCTCAATATTACCCCAGGATCACACACTTAGGGCTCATTCACATATCCAGTTTTCCCACATCCGAGAAAAATGTGCTGATTATTCTGATCAGAGGTTTGATTAGAGCGTGGTTCGAGAGTTATCCCATTTTCTTGTACGTGAAGATATTTAAAAAAAAGTTTCTCGCCTTCTTCATTCTTATAGTCCGTGAAAATTGGACCACACTCAGAAGTCATGTGATTTTTTTACAGACCCATTGACTTGCATTGCAGATTTTGATCCTACCCTCGGATCAAAGTCAGACATGTCTCCATGATTTTCCGTGGACGTCTTGGCCTGCAAAAATTCACGAACATGTGAATGGCCCCATAACAGGGAAAAATGCAAAGTACTACATCTGGGCAATAAAAATGAAAAAAGCATATACAGAATGGGAGGAATAGGGCTAAGCAACAGCACATGAGAAAAAGACTTGGGTATACTAATAGATCACAGACTGAATATGAGTCATCAGTGTGATGCAGCAGCAAAAAAGGCAAATGCAATTCTAGGATGTATTAACAGAAGCATACAGTCTAGATCACGTGAAGTCATTATTGCCCTCTACTCCTCTTTGGTCAGACCTCATCTGGAATACTGTGTCCAGTTTTGGGCACCACATTTTAAAAAAGACATCAACAAACTGGAGCAAGTTCAGAAAAGAGCGACCAGAATGGTGACCGGTCTACAAACCCTGTCTTATGAGGAAGGGTTGCAGGATCTGGGAAAGTTTAGCTTGCAGAAGAGAAGACTGAGATTAGACTTAATAGCTGTCTACAACTATCTCAAGGGCTGTCACATTGTAGAAGAATCATCTTTATTCTCATTTGCACAAGGAAAGAATAGAAGCAATGGGATGAAACTGAATGGGAGGAGACACAGATTAGATATTAGAAAAAACTTTTTGACAGACTGATCCATGAGTGGAACAGGTGGCCACGAGAGGTGGTGAGTTCTCCTTCAATAGAAGTCTTCAAACAGAGGCTGGACAGATATCTATCTGGGATGATTTAGCGAATCCTGCGTTGAGCAGGGGGTTGGACCAGATGGCCCAGGAGGTCCCTTCCAACTCTACGATTCTATGATTCTACGATTTATAGTCTACTACAGGTATGAGTGTTATCCATGAAATCCACAGATGGCATTTATATGTGAAAATCGGACATGCAAATGAGCCCTTACCTTGCTGTCCTCCAACAATGCTATCCCCGACTGCTCTGCTTTTTTTGGTGTAGCTGGAAAAGATGCATGGGCTATTCATGGGCAATGCGCTTGGCAGTAGCAATATGGTTAATAAATAGGTCCAAGTGACAAGTGTTGGGGTACGACTACTCTTCTGGATTAACAACTTTTTTCCTGCTCTAGTTTTGATTTTGTCCTATTTGAACCTTCACCTTTTTTAGCATTTTGCCTGTTTTTCACTGGATTATGAGATACCTTTCCTTGACTTTGCCTTTGGAATATGATATTGTCAATGTCCAATATTTGCCTGATATTGACCTTACTCTGTTAGTCTTTTAAGGTTGCTCCACCAGTTAAGGACTAAGTACTTGAAACCTAGGAGACACTGCAGTGAAGACCAGATCCTTGAAGTCATATCTCACTGAAAGAGCTCCTCAGATTCTATTAGAGTAGTAAGCGCAAAGCTGATAGTGCCATAACATTCAGGCAGGTTCACAATGAAAATTTTACCTACTGTATATATAGATAACACAGGACCCAACATTCGCAACAAGTGATGGTCACGGTTACCTCCTCACCCTCTCTGCAAAATGACCTCTGCGAAGGTCACAAAGCATGCCCACAACACTGTCCATTGAACACCTCCAGTTTATTGCTTCCTAGAGTTTATGGCGCTGCTACAAAGCGAGTCTATATGTGCTGTTACCAGCAACTCAGATAGTTTGGCCGCCCCCCAGAGGCGTATCTAGGCTCTCTGGCACCCGGGGCAAGAATTCGGTTCGGCGCCCCCCCCCCCCAAGTACATATGCGACTTGCACACTTAGCCATGTACCCACGAGCTGCTCCTCCTAATGCTCTCAATGTTCAGTAAAAAACTGAGAGAAGCAGGAAAAGAAGCTCGTTGTCACAGGACCATACCTATGAAAATCGCATATGAGTGAAGTGTCCATGTGATGACTACTGGAACCTGCAGAGCTGGATCCTGGCATTGCAGATTCTGAATTGAATTCTCACAACGAATGTACTGCACACTTTTAGGATTCTCCCTTGCCGATGTACAGTCATGTCAGCACAAGTATGTGATTTATATACTTCTGGCCACATTCCGACTAGACGTGCCCGGCCTCGCTCCGTTCACTTTCATTGAGTGAGGCCACACATGTCTAGTCAGCATGTGACCGCATGCATGTAAATTACCGGCACGAGAGAATCCTGACTGCGTTCAGTGAGCACTGTGAGAATTCAGACGTCTGCAGTCACATAGAATGACTGCAGACTCCGTACAAACCTGGACAACCCCTATAATGTTCCTAACATAAATAAAAACATGAGAATAAGTCAGTATCACAAATAACATTTACATCCAAGTACCTTATAGATGACGTCGTCTCTGCAGTCAGTCTCCTTTTCTTCTAGACCCCATGATGAGTTTTCTCATCCACAGCCGTCTCAGCAGACTTCCATCTTCTCCGGTCTTCTGCAGCAAATCTCCACACGATGCCCTTAAAGATAGAAGTGTCATTATAATGCTCCTAAATAAAAAATGTCTGCAATATACTGTCCCCTCACACTATTCCCCTCCCTCCTCATACTGTCTCCTCTAACATCCCACCTGTTCACCATACTGTCTCCTCATATATTTACCCCCTCACTCTCTATACTGTCTGCTCACACATATCCCCGACTCCCCATACTGTGTCCACTTACATTAACCCATTCGCTCCCCATACTGTCTGCACCAATCCCCCATACTGTTTCCTCATACATACTCTTTATTTTGTGTCCTCAAATCTCCCCACACATTAAATCCCCCATCCCCAATCCCCCACATACATTAAGTACCCCCATCCCCATTCCAAATCCCCCCACACATTAACCCAATCCCCACTCATTAACACCCATCAGCACTCCAAATACCCCCACACATTAACCCCAACCCCACTCATTAACGCCCCCATACATTAACCCCCATCCCCATTCATTAACCCCCGCACACATTAACCCAATCCCCACTCATTAACCCCATCACCACTCCAAATCCCCCCACACATTAAATAACCATCTGTACTCCAAATACCCCCACACATTAACCCCCATCCCCATTCATTAACCCCCACACACATTAACCCCCATCCCCACTCATTAACGCCACCACACATTAATCCCCATCCCCATTCATTAACCCCGGCACACATTAACCCAATCCCCACTCATTAACCCCCGCACACATTAACCCAATCCCCACTCATTAACCCCCATCACATTAAATAACCCCCATCTCCACTCCAAATCCCCCCACACATTAACCCCATGGCATCCCCACTCATTACCCCCCATCCCCACTCTAAATACCCCCACACATTAACCGCCATCCCCTCTACAAATCCCCCCCATCTCCACTCATTAACTCCCCCCCATCTCCCATCTTCGGTGGTTCTTCAGCTCCACAGTGGAGCACACTTACCACCAGCGTTTGCTTTGGGCGCCGGGGAGTGACGTCAGCAGCGTGATCACATGACATGATCACGCTGCTGACGTCGCTCTGGCCCGGCGGTCAGAGCTTCAATTGTACAGGCGTCTGTATAGACGCCAGTACAATTGCTCCCTGGGAGCCGGCACGGCCTCCTTCTCTGCGCCGGCTGTCAGCTTGACAGCTGACACAGAGAACCGCCGACTCTCAGGCGGGGGGCGGCAAAACGCAGCCGCCAGGGAGGACACTGCGGACCGCTGCATTAGGCGGCCCGACTGCGCCCCCCTGCTGGCTGCGCCCGGGGCAACTGCCCCGGCTGCCCCCCCCTAGATACGCCACTGCCGCCCCCATAATCACGTACAGAAAACAGAATAAAAAAATGTAATGTCGGAATTAAAAACAGATAAGAAAACAGAATATGTTTCATTATCTGATTTTAATTAAAAATTAGATTAAATCCTATACATTATTGGGGAAAAAGTGTCTTACCTAAGAGGTATTATAATGTAGGCTCTTAAAAATGAAAATAATTAGTGGGACCAAAAAAATTGCAGCTTGAAAAAAATCTTTTTTTTTTGCATTTTTTAATTGAAAGGTTTATTAATTATTATCCCTCCGAAATGTAAAGTGCTGCGGAATATGTCGGCGCTATAGAAATAAAATGTATTATTATAATTATTAAAAAGAAATATACATAGCAAATTATAGTCATTTGGTGATTTTTTTTTATTGTTATACGTGCCCAACGATGCCCACAATCATGCATTATTTTAGGGATTAGATTGGCTTTAAAAAGATACATATATATGTATATATATATATATATATATATATATATACACACACATACTGGTATATATACAGTATGTGTATATATATATATTTGTATATACTGTATAAGTACAGTGTATATATATATATATATATATATATATATATATATATATGTATCATATCGTTTGGCATCGTTGCCAAAAAGTTCGATTTCGGTTTCATCTGAGCAGAGCACCTTCTTCCATGTTTGGTGTGTCTCCTAGGTGGCTTGTTGCAAACTTTAAGCAACACTTTTTATGGATATCTTTGAGAAATGGCTTTCTTCTTGCCGCTCTTCCATAAAGGCCAGATTTGTGCAGTGTGCGACTGATTGTTGTCCTATGGACAGACTGCCCCACCTGAGCTGTAGATCTCTGCAGTTCATCCAGAGTGATCATGGGCCTCTTGGCTGCATCTCTGATCAGTCTTTTCCTTGTTTGAGCTGAAAGTTTAGAGGGATGGCCGGGTCTTGGTAAATTTGCAGTGGTATGATACTCCTTCCATTTGAATATGATCACTTGCACAGTGCTCCTTGGGATGTTTAAAGTTTTGGAAATCATTTTGTATCCAAATCTGGCTTTAAACTTCTCCACAACAGTATCACGGACCTGCCTGTTGTGATCAGTCTTTTCCTTGTTAGAGCTGAAAGTTTAGAGGGATGGCTGGGTCTTGGTAGATTTGCAGTGGTATGATACTCCTCCATTTCAATATGATCGCTTGCACAGTGCTCCTTGGGATGTTTAAAGTTTTGGAAATCATTTTGTATCGAAATCCGGCTTTAAACTTCTCCACAACAGCATAACGGACCTGCCTGTTGTGTTCCTTGGTCTTCATGATGCTCTCTGTGCTTTAAATAGAACCCTGAGACTATCACAGAGCAGGTGCATTTATACAGAGACTTGATTACACACAGGTGGATTATATTTATCATCATTAGTCATTTCTGACAACATTGGATCATTCAGAGATCCGCAATGAACTTCTGGAGTGAGTTTGCTGCACTGAAAGTAAATATTGCACGCCCCACTTTTCAGTTTTTGACTTTCCACAAAAATTTAATTAACCAATAAATTTCGTTCAACTTCACAATTGTGTTCCACTTGTTGATTATCCACCAAAAATTTACATTTGGTTGAAATGTTCCAGGGGGCCGAACACTTTCGCGAGGCACTGTATATATATATATATATATATATATATATTATATAAAGCTCAAGTGTGTGTATGTATGTATGTATGTGTGTGTATGTATGTATGTCCGGGATAGGCTTCCGCACTGTCGCAGCTACAGCCACAAAATTTGGCACAGTCACACGTCTGGACCCCGAGAGCATCCTAGGCTATGTTGTGAGGCGAAATTTTAACCCCGCGAGTTCCAATTCACCAAACAATTTTGCACCTATCTACATAATGGGGAAAAAGTGTGTGTGTATCAAGCCCCGCCCCTCATTATGATGTCATAATGGTTGCCATGGCGACGCTGATGTCATCATAGGTTGCAAGCCCCGCCACTCATTATGATGTCATAATGGCTGACTATGGGATGGAGGATGTGTGATGGGTATATGGGCACTGGACTATGGGATGGAGGATATGTATGACGGGTATATGGGCACGGGACTATGGGATGGCGGATATGTATGATGGGTATATGGGCACGGGACTAAGGGATGGAGGATGTGTGATGGGTATATGGGCACTGGACTATGGGATGGAGGATATGTATGACGGGTATATTGGCATGGGACTATAGGATGGCGGATATGTATGATGGGTATATGGGCACGGGACTATGGGATGGAGGATATGTATGATGGGTATATGGGCATGGGACTATGAGATGAAGCATGTGTGATGGGTATATGGGCACTTGACTATGGGATGGCGAATATGTATGATGGGTATATGGGCATGGGACTATGGGATGGAGAATATGTATGATGGGTATATGGGCATGGGACAATGAGATGGAGGATGTGTGATGGGTATATGGGCACTCGACTATGGGATGGAGGATATGTATGATGGGTATATGGGCACGGGACTATGGGATGGAGGATAATTATAATTTGTTATAGCTAACCACAGTTAGTTACTATGCCCGTGCAGCGCCGGGCTCTTCAGCTAGTATATATATATATATATATTCAATGCATTTGCACACATAGACCTTTTAGACCTTTCTTCAGCCAGTTATTACATTTATTTGCAGAAGAGAAAGCTGTCCTGAAATACTTACATTCTCCAGGCTTATTGGAAGAGATAAATCAGGATATATTTTTAGAACAGCTCAGAGCTCTGTCTCGATGACCAGAAAACTGTATCAAAAAGCGTTTTCCTAACTGACAATATAACTCATTAGATGGTTGAACATTTCCCTGCGTCTCACTTGCAGGATTTATGTGGGAGACCTTTCATAGGGCAAGGGAATACAAACAAACTTTCTTCTTCAGCAGGTGTGAATTGGATGAGAAAACTATTTGACTTGTCACAATATATCTATGGCTGTGTGAAATATAAAGGAACTGTATCCCCGAGACAAACTATGAAGTGTCTGTTCAAAGAACTTTCTTAAAGGGAATTTGTCAGCACGTTTTTGCTATGTAATCCGAGGGAAACATGAGGAAGGGGCTGAGGAACCGATATCAGCAATATGTCACTTATTAGACGGCGTGCTGTTATTTCAATGCAATCAGTATTTTATTAGCGGTAGATTATTACTGTCGGACTAGGTGCCATGTGCCTCCTAGTCCAGCCACACCCCCAGCAATAGTTAGCAGCTTTATGTCAATGTACAACACCATGGAATCAATGGTGCTATATAAATAAATAATAATATTTATAATAATAATATTCAACGTGCACAGAAATTTGCTAATTAATGCTGTTGTCGGGGACAGCTTTTGAGCTTTGCTACATGCTACATCTAAAAACTCTGATCGTATCACAGCTGCTGCATCCAGAAAACTAAGGCCTCTTTCACACTTCAGTTCTTTGATGTCAGTTGAAATCCGCCGATTTTAGAAAAAACGGATCCGCCATTTTTTGGCGGAATCCGTTTTTTCTCTATAGACTTAGGCTATGTGCCCACGTTAGCGTTTTTAAACGCTCAGGAAACTGATACCCTTCCCAGAAAACGCGCATCTTTTTTCCGCATGTTTCTTGTGCGTTTTTTGCAAAAAAGACGCACGTTTTTGACGCGTTTTTTGACGCGCGTTTTCTGGGAACATTGGGGAAGGCTAAAAATGCTCAGCAATGCGGAAATTAATGAGCATGCTGCGTTTTAAGCCTCTAAGCGATTCCTGAGCGTTTAAAAACGCATGCATTGGCACAAAAAGCCAAAGACGCATGCAAATTAATTTGAAGCTTCTTTTAAGCGTTTCTGCAGCATCTGAGCACAAACGCTGCGGAAATGCTTAAAAAAACGCAACATGGGCACACAGCCTTATATTAGCGGCAGATTGTGACGGATGGTCATCTGTTGCATCCGTTATTTGACGGATCCGTCAAAATTTTGGCTTCCGCTGTCTGGAGTGGACGGACAATGAAACGTTTTTTGTCTGCGTTTAAATGGCGGATAGCAACGGATCCGTCGGTGTCCGCCATGTAGTATAATGGACGCCTATGGGCGACGGATCCATTGCAAACTGTCAATTGACGGAATCCGCCAACGGATTCCACTTTTCTATACTGATCATGCCAGGAAGAGCTTCCATTCATGTAATTTAACCCCAAAAGCCGTTCTGGCACCAAGTGTTTTCTCTCTCTCTCTCCTTTTTCCAGAGTTCTGCTCCTTTAAATTTCATACACTGGCGACTGGAGCAGATCCGTCCAAAAAGCAGATCTTATGCATCCTTTTTTTGCAGAGCGGAAACGGATCCGTTTTTTCACACTTTGGCGGAATTCAACTGACATCAAAAGACTGAAGTGTGAAAGAGGCCTAAGCGATACATCACTGGAATCAGGGTCTCTCTATTGACAGCAGCATCTAAGGGGTTAAACAGTTATGGACGGTGACAACACTGATTGTGACTGATGCAGCAAGTTGTCAGCTATAGTGGACAGCCGACAGCTGCTGGATTGTCCCCTGTATGGGGAGGCTAGTCTCCTATATCTCAGGTCAGTAAAAAGACGTATTGGCTGTCAATAAGAGGTTAAAACATAAGATGTTTCGATGGTCTTTTTATTGACATGGGAACAAAAACATTCTTTCAGTGACAACAAAAACAAATGAGAATAAAATGAATGCAAAGTGGATAACACATGAGAAAAAAATAATGTGATAACACAGACGGTATAATTCACAGGGATATGAGACTGTAGCTTTGGTCAATTCAACAGCAAAATCCTCATATAACACATGTAAATGTTGCTGTAGATTTGGTTGGATAGTAACCTGCAGCGATTCCATATGTTTAACTGCATTAGAACCAACTATTATTATTAAAAACAATGTTTTCGAAAACAAGGAGTGTAATAATTCCGTTCCTAATTCCTCCTCCCTCCTATCAAATTGCCGATTCTCTATAATTGCCGGTATGTCATGAGTGACTGCTCTTCAATGTCCGTTTGCTTTGTCTTTCGTTGTAAAGTCTCTTCTTATTTCATAAGTGACTGTATGTTTTCTCTTCTTTCCAGCGATAATTGTATCTATTCCTTTTCTTGTTTCTTTGTGCAGTTAATGACATAACCAAAATATTGTTCCTCTCCTCTTCAGTGTTTTCTTTGTTCAGGACAATTGCTCTTTTGTGTGATTCATTTTCTCCGTGGCTCTTTTGTTGGCTCCCACAATACTTCTTTGCTCTTTTGGGTCTTTTGATCTTTCCATGTGAAACGGTGATCTGGCTGGACTGCTTTAGTAAAGTCATAAAATAAGACATTACAAAGTGGCATGGGTATCATGTGCCATGTTCCTACCGTGTAACCCAGCTGTCACAGATAAGCTTAGACTGGCGCTATAGGGAGGCGCCAAGATGGAAAAAGAGGTGTACAGTGAATATAATAATCTAAAATGATGATATATGCAGAAAAGGGTTGTAAATATGAAGACTAAATATATAAATATCAGAACAGACATCATCAAAAAATTGCAGCTATTCACCATTGTCCTTCTGATATTTTTTAAGCAATGATGATTGTGCCAAGAATCCATTCTTGCATCCCACCTACACTCTCCTTTTTTTTATTCCATTGTTTCCTTTCTCTGGTGGCCACTGTGATAGCATGGGTACATAATGTTTAATGTAATCATTGGAGAAAAGGTAACTGGTACATGTCAGATGCGTATTTCGCATGATTATTTGACCAGGAGTTGGTAAAGAGTACAGGTATGTTCACATGAGGTAAATTTAATTCATATTCTAAAGTATATTCTACATTATCTACACTGAACTCTATGTGAAATCCAAGTGTATTCTGCCCCCTAATTGACATCGTTTAGTTAAGGGTCAGGTTTTTAGGTTGTGCATTTGAAATTCACGTCATTGAAAAAAATAAGTGACTTGTCACTGCACTTGGTATCTCCATGCAGATCTGTGCCGCTTCAGAATGGAAATCTGCAGCCAGAATCCATGGGAAATCTTTGTATGTCTGCCGTGGTTTCTCTTACAAAGAATTTTGTAACCACTGTGTGAATGAATAGGAAGTACATCACTCTGTATAAAAATGTGGTGCCAGGATAGGATACCATTCCATAAAATCAGTGAAGAAGAAATCTGTCACTCTAATCAGTTGCAAAAAAACTATATTAGATATATTAGAAAAGCAATCCAATAACAGTGATGTTTTGGTCTAAAGGAGCGTCTTCAGACTATAAAGACATAAGTAAGATTTTAATCTCACTGAATATAAGAACAATTTCTAAAATTTTGACAAGACGGTGTGTTATAGAACATTGTTTTAACCCATAATATCAAGGGTTAACAATACAACTTTCATTACAAAATGTTTAATTTCAAATTGGTAGATGACAAATGAGTATACCCCACGTCAAAAAATACTACATCTAGAATTTTGTATGACCTCCGTGATTTGTAAGGCATGAACAAGTTGGTGACGTATTGTATTCCATTCTTCAAGAGCAACCTCTTTTAAAGTCTGGATGATGGAGAGTGATGACAGCTTGTCTCTTCAGAATTCCCCATGGGTGCTCGGTTGGGTTTAGATCAGGAGAAATTTCACCATCTTTTCTTTTAATATAAAGCAGTACATCTATTTATTCCTGATACCATCAATGTAATGTAGCTCCCTGACACCAGCAACACTGATGCAATCCCACTTAATGAAACTGCCACCACCATGTTTCATTATAGGCACCATGCATTTAGAAGAATTAATTTAGAAAAATGCATGGTACCTACAGTGAAATATGGTGGTGGCAGTGGACTTATGTGGGACTGCTGAGTGCTGCTGGTGTCGGGGATCTACATTTCATTGATGGTATTCTGAATTCACAAATGTTCTGCTATATATTGAAAGAGAAGATGCTGCCATCACTCCGTGTCCTCGGTAGAAGTGCATTTTTGTAAATGATACAAAAATCATCTGTTCTACTTCTTAAGAAGAGAAGGGAGAAAATAATTGTCTCCTGAACCCAACCGAATTCTGAAAAGACACATTTTCATCACTCTTCATCTAGCATCCTTGCTTCAAGAGAGGTCGTTCTTGAAGAATGTTGCCAACTTGTTCATTCCATGCCTAGAAGACTTGATGCTGTCCTTTAACATCATGGAGGTCATACAAAATATTAGATGTAGTAGTTTTTGATGTGGGGTGTATTCATTTTGGCATCCACTAATTTGAGTAAAATTGAAGATTTTATAATGACATTTTATACTTTTAACCTTACTTTCATGCTATGGATTAAAAAAAAATTGTTTTCTGAAACTCATACTTGTCAAAATTTTAGAAATTGTTCTCATGTTCAGTGAGAATCATAGAATCATAGAATCGTAGAGTTGGAAGGGACCTCCTGGGCCATCTGGTCCAACCCCCTGCTCAAAGCAGGATTCGCTAAATCATCCCAGTCAGATGTCTGTCCAGCCTCTGTTTGAAGACTTCCATTGAAGGAGAACTCACCACTTCTCGTGGCAGCCTGTTCCACTCATTGATCACTCTAACTGTCAAAAAGTTTTTTCTAATATCTAATCTGTGTATCTTCCCATTCAGTTTCATCCCATTGCTTCTAGTCTTTCCTTGTGCAAATGAGAATAAAGAGATGTTAATTAAAACCTTACTTTTCAAAGGGGTTGTACTCAATTATGTTGAACGCTATATCTCCTTAAATATTTATTCTGCTCTGCTGGAAATGCTCTCTTGTCTCCATTCCCAATAGCCACATCGCATAAAACTTTATTGTTACATACAAAACTATCTTTTCTTGATTGTGTGACTGTATAGGTCACTGCCTTTGAGATGACGACAGCACCCATCCCTGGAAATCCTCTGAACTTCTCTGGCCTCTTTACAATACAACAGCTTCTTTCATTTTCAAAGCAGGTAAATGTTGACTATTTTTTACCAAACAATGCTCAAAACTTAAAAAGAAGTTAAGAGCGGCTTTGAAGCGGTAGAATCAGCAAGTATAATGTGGGGTGATTGTATTGCTAATGCTATTCTTCTTCCATTTTGTATCCCAGCATACAGTATATCATTCAAGTTCTATAATCACCTGTTACCAGTGAACTTCTTCAAAGTGGGACGGCAATTATCTTTTTGAGTCTCTCTGCTCATTTGTTGGAGAGGACTGCTCTCAAATAGCTTAACCTGTTTTTCATCTATGCCTCTTATGAACACAACTTCAGGCAGTCTTATCCTCAGACAATGAGTCTTTAATAACGTCACCAATATGACAATGAGTTCTGTATTTGTCTACTATGTAACAGCGCTCCACCCCACCCCAATAACCCCTCTAATCCTACAACCGATGTGTCAGTTGTGAATGACAGGATGACATCCTATCCCAATAGTATGAGCACAATGCCTCCCCCCCTTATCCCACATGATGACCTTAACTATAACTCTTCATTTTAAAGGATTATATACTTCCTCAATGTAAACTGAATTGGAAAATAAGATTCAATCTGGGAAAATAAATTTACAGTCTGTATAGATGTGTCTACTAGGAGATACGTAATGGCTACACACTGCCCTTACATAAGGGTTGAGGGTGTAGTCGATGATAACTGGGCTTCCTAGGGTAAAAAAATGTCTGCTGCAACCGAATAGAAAAAAATAAACTAAAAAAATGTATAAATACTAATTAAGTCTATTAGTTATTGCAAATAACTATGCCACAAATCACAACACTGCAAAGCCTCAAATTGCCCTGAAAATACATAGCACTCTGATTTCTTCTATGGCTGTATCCAACACATATTAATTTGTTTAGCACAAACACAGCCTTAGTAATGCTAATTCACCAGTCCAGCGTTATCATTAATGCCTATTCCCTGTCCGTAGTAAAATACTTACTAGCCACCATCTCCGACTCTTCTAAGTGCCACTCAGGTCCCATTCTGCCATCTTACAGCTCGTGACTGATCGGAAATCATAGCAAATGGTCAAACTCTCTCAATGTAAGTATTTAATACCATGGTGCATTGATAGACTTTTAATGTTTTCTTTTAATTTAAAATTGATCCAAAAATGATTTGTCTTAGGTATTTGTGATCAGTCATATCATCATTTTGTGCATTGCACTGACTCAAACTGATGGTGTCACTGAGATAGATAGTTTTATGCACAATGCTGCCTGAAACTGATTGTGTCTCTGTCAGAGGTAACATAATCCTGCTGTGAATGAGACAAGTTATTTGCTACATTCCATACTACCCACCACTTCCTCCACATCATTATGCTTGGCAATGCAAGAGAGGCGAATTGTGGCCTGCATTTGGTAGAACTACTGCCTGGATGGCTGGTTCCACTGCTGATGACTTCTGCTGCTACTATTGGCTCCCACATTCTTGCCCATGGTATGGAGCATTTGTATTTTACACTACCTTATCCATTGGTCACTTTTTCTTTTACCATTCAAGCTGTACTTAACTTTGACAAACTTTTCAATTTCAATTATTCGTCATTTTCCAAAAGGATGTAGCAAGAAATGCTAGGTAGATAGGTACATGCACAGAAAGCAAAATGTGGTGCCCCAATATAGGTGCGTACAATTGTCAAACTGGACTAGTAAAACAAGTATTCAAATTCAGAAAAAAAAACCAATGAAATGGCTACATTTTGTTTTCTATTTTTTTAACCAAATTTCAACAGGCGCTTACTGTAAAAGTTGACTAAAAAAACAGATGTGCAGAAAAAAACTATTGAAATAACACACTTTGTAACGTACATAGTCACATTTAAACGTTAGGATTTTGTGGCATTTTCTTTTATATTTAAAATAAACCAATGATTTTCCAAAATACATTGAACAAAAAATGAAAAAAACTAAATACAATCTCATTTGACTAATAAGTTCAAGGTATCTGACTGACACTGCTTTCAGATTTATTTCTCTGTGGCTTGCTGCTGCTTTCTAGTGCATGCAGAATTAAGAAAAATATGTAATTTTAATTCCAATGCAGCAGGACAGATGTCAGCTAAAACATATCACTGATCAATCACACAAAGTCTGGCGGCTACTGTCAACCAACCTGTCTCTCTCCCCCTATTAACTGCATCTCTGTATTATTCACAGACTACTATACTCAGCTTCTTTACTGCTACAGTTGCTCAGCACATTACTGACTGGAGTTTATGTCCAATGTTTTAGGGTTTTCTCCTCGTATCTTTATTCCTGAGTTGTGAATTCTGACATCTTCTCTTTATCCAATGATCACCCTAAAATGGCTGTTTCATTACCTGCCTATAATACAGGTTATGATAGCCTCTCCTGATTGGCTGTGTTATACCATGTGATGTGATATCTGAAAAACATTATGGAGAAGCACCTGGAGTCATATAAGCCTTCTTTGGCTAATTAAACTTTCTGCAAAGTGTAAAATGTTGGTAGGAATTTTTTTTTGTCAATTTGTGCTAATTGAATTGCAAATTGTGAGAATTTCATCAATTTAGACACAAATTCAATCTGTATCGAATCAATTTACTAATCTCTAGTTATTACTACAATTCTCAGTATGCTTTTTTTTCAATTTTACCGATGACATCGAGCAAGCCCAACTAATCGAGCCACGCCGGCAATCCTTGACGGTAAGAGATTCGCAAGCCTCACATCCATTGGCAAGAGATTACTGACCTGATTGATCGACAGACTGAAGTCCCACGAATAGATCCGTCCATTACTAGGTTCAGCCTCTGGGACCACCCCCCCCAGTGATCCTGAGATTGGGGCTTTGAAACCCTGAGAATGGAGTCTGCAGGTCCATCCTGGATGGAGTAGAGGTTGTCCTTCACTCCATTCATTTGCTATGTAACAGAGCAGTGTACTTGGCAGGCTCAAACACAATGGATGAGGCCAAGAAAGTGCACCTCTGCTCCATTTAGGACAGTCCTACGGAGAGTCATTCTCAGGGTTCCAGATCCCCGATTTTACAATTGCTGTGGATCCCAGTGGTTGGACCCATAGTGATCAGCATCTTATCTTTATCTTCATCCTATGGATTGATGATAACTTGATTTTTTTGAAAGGCTTGCCAAAAGAAAATAAGTTATTACCTATCCACAAGATTGGTGACAGCTTGTTGATCGGAGGGGTTGCAAAACAAGAGTTGTTAGTTAATATTAGGCTAAGTTTCCAAGATTTGACATTTCGCTAAGCGAAAAATGCAGCGTCTTTCAGTTCTAGCAAAGTGGATGGGATTTATAAAAAATCTCATGCCACTGTTTTTTCTTACGCAGCTTAACTGACCGGCGGTGCATTTTTTAAATTTGAGTTTTATATCTGGATTTTTCCCATAGATTTGCATTGCGATGCAGAAATGCACAAAAAAATCACTTGAAAACCAAACATGACTATCAATAAAGTTTTATCAAAGCCTAATATCAGGGGAAAAAAAAAATCACCAACTTATTTTAAAATCTGACAAACCAACAAGAGACAAAAACTTGGACCCTCAAAAACGTGATTAAAACACAAATAAAAAAATGCTCTCAAAAAACGCAATGAAAAAGGTGCAGTTAGCTTAATTTACTAATAGGAAAATCTGCAACATAAAAAAACTCATCAAATACTCATCCTGGGAACTGCCTAAAATGTTTTACAAAGCGCAAAAATGTAGCTAGCAGCAATATTTTCTTAGTTTTACCATCTCTATTTTATCTTCTAGGTTTTTGATCATGGCATTTTGAATGTTTAAGCAGCTTGATTGTAAAAGGAAGGCACCATGGGACAGATCTGACCTTGGCCTTGAAATGTTGCTAAACTCACAGTTATTTAGATTCAATGAATCATTCTATACCCATACATGAGAAAGAGAAATGTTCCCAACAGCACCCACAAGTGTATCACAAAGGAGACTAAAATGTTTAAAAAGGATAAAAATAACATAAATAGAAAAATAACTAAAGTTCTTTACATCACCAGGAAGGCTCCAAAATGATCCGTGAATTAAATAAACATGCAGTAAAGAAAAAAAAACAGTATTTAAATATAAAGATACTAGCATGGTCCAATGTCCCCGGAGAAATCAAGATAGATACCATGCAGAGAAAATCTATAAAGGGGTCTCAGCAATAAACCAGTGCTACAACCATTTATTCTCATGGTTGCAGGAGTCCTAACAGCTCCACTAATCAGAAAGTTATCTAAGCCATGTCATCAGCTTCATTGATTAAAATTCTCTTTAAAGTGGTGGCTCCAATCACAGAACTGCAATACTAGGCATGACCATGAATAAGGGAGGTGCTGTTTCTACGAAATAGTAACTTGTTTTAAAAAGCATATATAGTCGTTTATTTTAGGTGCATACACCACTTCTATTTACCTCTGTTTATTTTGTATATGTTGCCCATTAACTCCTATTGCAATAAATACATAAATAAAATGTGGAGTATTTTTTGTGGAACCCTTTTTTTACCTCTCCTTTTTAAAAATGGTGATAAAAAAGGAATGCATTCATGTTACAACATTTGTGAGGTCAGACACTGAGGTTGTTCTAGTTTATCCCAAAAGTGTTGGTTGGGATTGGGGTCAGGGCGCTGTGCGGCCGGTCACATTCTTCCACACAAAACTCCACAAATCATGCCTTTATGGTTCTTGCTTTGTGCACTGGGACACAGTTATGTGGAATAGAAAAGACCTTTCCCCAAACGGTTCCCACAAAGTTGTAAGAAACAATTGTCCAAATTGTCTGAAGAATTAAGATGTCCATTCATGACAACTAAGGGGTCAAGGCCGATCCCTTAAAAATAACCCCATAGCATTATCTTTTCTCCACCAAATTTTACAGCTAGCACAAAGCAGTCGCCAGATAGAGAAGTGAGATCCATCGCTTCACAAAACATGTTTCCCCTCTTCCAGAGTCCAGAGGTGGCGGCTTTACTCCACTCCATCTGACGCTTGACATTGTGCTTGGAGATGTAAGGCTGCATGCTGCTGCTTGGCCATGAATCTCCCAGTGGGGGCACAGTGTTTGTGCCTATGTTAAAACCAGAGTAAGTCTGTGGTTCCTTCATGTTCTCAATAATATCACTCACAGATGATGGGAGGATATTTAGGAATTAAAAATTGTCAAGATCGCACTGGTATCAGTGAGCTCTGCACCATCAGCCAGTAGATGGCATGGAGAGGAGCTGGATGTTATACGCTGGGGGCAAGGGGCCGTATGCTATACACCGGGGGGTGAGGGGCTGGATGTTATACATCAGGGGCAAGGGGCCCAGATGCTATACACTGAGGGCAAAGGGCCGAATGCTGTACACCGGGGGGAGGGGAGAGGGGCTGGATGCTATACACCAGGGGCGAGAGGCCGGATGTTATACACCATGTGATGAGGGGCCAGATGTTATACACCGGGTGATGAGGGGCCGGATGTTATACAATGTGTGATGAGGGGCTGGATGTTATACAACGTGTGATAAGGGGCCAGATGTTATACACTAAAGAGCGAGGCACCAGATGTTATACACTGAAGGGCCAGATGTTATACACCGGATGATGAGGGGTCAGATGTTATACATCCGGTGATGAGGGTCTGGATGTTATATACCGGATGATGAGGGGTCAGATGTTATACACCGGGTGATGAGGGGCCGGATGTTATACACCGGGTGATGAGGGGCCGGATGTTATATACCGGGTGATGAGGGTCAGATGTTATACACCGGGTGATGAGGGGCCGGATGTTATACATCGAGTGATGAGGGGCTGGATGTTATATACCGGATGATGAGGGGTCAGATGTTATACACCAGGTGATGAGGGGCCGGATGTTATACATCGGATGATGAGGGGCCGGATGTTATACACAAGATGATGAGGGGTCAGATGTTATACACCGGGTGATAAGGGGCCGGATGTTATATACCGGGTGATGAGGGGTCAGATGTTATACACCGGGTGATGAGGGGCCGGATGTTATACATCGGGTGATGAGGGGCTGGATGTTATACAACATGTGATAAGGGGCCGGATGTTATACACTAAGGAGCGAGGCGCCAGATGTTATACACTGAGGGGCCAGATGGTTTATACACCGGATGATGAGGGGTCAGATGTTATACATCGGGTGATGAGGGGCTGGATGTTATATACCGGATGATGAGGGGTCAGATGTTATACACCGGGTGATGAGGGGCCGGATGTTATACATCGGGTGATGAGGGGCCGGATGTTATACACCGGGTGATGAGGGGCCGGATGTTATACACCGGGTGATGAGGGGCCGGATGTTATACATCGGGTGATGAGGGGCTGGATGTTATATACCGGATGATGAGGGGTCAGATGTTATACATCGGGTGATGAGGGGCCGGATGTTATACACGGGTGATGAGGGGCCGAATGATATACACCGGATGATGAGGGGCCAGATGTTATATACCGGGTGATGAGGGGTCAGATGTTAAACACCGGGTGATGAGGGGCCGGATGTTATACATCGGGTGATGAGGGGCTGGATGTTATACACCGGGTGATGAGGGGCCGGATGTTATACATCGGGTGATGAGGGGCCGGATATTATACACCGGGTGATGAGGGGCCGGATGTTATATACCGGGTGATGAGGGGTCAGATGTTATACACTGTGTGATGAGGGGCCGGATATTATGCACCGGGTGATGAGGGGCCGGATGTTATACACTAAGGAGCGAGGCGCCGGATGTTATACACTGGGAGGCGAGGGGCCGGATGTTATATACTGAGGGGCTGGCTGTTACACACCAGGGGGAATGGTACTGCATAAATAATATCTGTATTCAGTGATTAAGATATGTATATACCAATACTTTTGTCCATACAGTGTACCTTTGGGCTATACAAGGAAAGAAAGCTAATTGACCAGGCTGTATGTTTTTGAAGTATGAGAAGCAACTGGAGTGCTGACATGGGGGAGCATACTAGTTGTATACGGGTATTACCCTGGGTTTAATTTTAGTCCAGAACTCCAGTATTGCAAGGCAACAATACTAAGTAATGAGCATGGATACATTTGGCACACACATTAGTAGTATTCCCTTGCCACTTGAAAATCCAAATTGTTGTTACTAGCACTGTCCCGAGGGAAAAAAACCCAAACATGTCTGATGTATAAAAATGATTGATACAGAAAGAGAAATACATTTTAAAATGTATTTTAATGATCTTTTTTGAGGATAAAAAATAAAAACAGAATTATGCGAAAAACAGACACGTATTTCCTTTATTTTCCCACTGAAATCGCCTGATAACAACAAAAGTAATAAATTAAAAAAAAAAGACGGTATGAAAATAACATGAAATAACTTAACAGTTTTTAAACGACATGTATGAAAAAATCCAACAATGTGCCTGGTCAGGAACGGGAGCAGAAGGCCTGGTCCTGACTCCTGAACTGATCAATCCTAATAGAAATAATGATAGTGATTTAAAAAAATAAATAAAAAATAAAAATGATATCACATAGAGAATTACAGGGGAATTCCACTTTCAAAAAAGTGGTCCCCGAATGATTGAATACTTGAAAATAACAATCTCAGATTATTTCCCCTGTTTATCGCTGCTCTGATGTTTGTATTTTGGCTGCAGTGGTGACTTCATGACTAAAGGGCACATCAACACTGCAGTCAATCACTGAGCTTAGTTTACATCAGTAGTGCTGCTAAGCTCAGTGATTGTCAGCAGCGGTGATTGCGCACTGTAGTCTTAATATCAGCGCTGCAGCCAAAATGCAAAGACCGGTGAGTTCTATGTTTATTTATTTACAAGTATCCATTAGTCTGAAGACCAATTTTTTGAAAGTGGAAAACCCTTTTAACATTTATGTACTTATTTAATGCAGATAATAATTAATTTTGGAACAACATTTAGATTTTTGCAAAGTAAAAAAAAATGAACCAATTAATGTAAGGATGCCGGTAGTGTAAAAATTGCAGTTATTTTCATATATTTACTGTCAGATTCTCCCTAAAAAGTGAGAAAACATAGGAATATTGATGAATAATATTAAATATTTGATCCCTAGATTTTCGTACTTGGATACATTTTATTTTAGACAGACATATACTTTGACATTTTTTGGAAACATTAACAAAAATACGTTATGTCATGTAAAACTAATAAAATTTGCTGTTTATTCTATTTCATGACCAAAAAATTTCTTCCTGCAAGTGTAAATAGATCTTAAATCATTTGGTCGAAGAAGGAAACTGAGAATTCCTACAGTAAGTATAATAGTGTATATCATTCAGAGCAAATGCTAAGCAGTAAGCAGAAACTCATCCTGATGGCAGATTAATAGCTCTTGGCTCATCCGACAAGACCATATGATTATTTTCTTGTCTCCTATAAACCCGTTGGTCCAAAATCCTTTAACAACACACATATACAGTCACACAGACTAAGGCCAGTTCATGAACAAGTTTTTATTTCAAGCCTATTGACATATCCGTGCGTTTTGAGGTGTGAAAGATCCCCATACGAATGAGGGGAGAACATAGATGGCAGATGTTGCTTTCTGGAACTTATTATTATCCCACCAAGGACAACATCTGCAAGGAGTTTGTATGTTCTCCCCGTGTTTGCGTGGGTTTCCTCCGGGTTCTCCGGTTTCCTCCCACATTCTAAAGACATACTAATAGGGAATTTAGATTGTGAGCCCCATTGGGGACAGTGATGATAATGTGTGTGCAAAACTGTAAAGCGCTGCGGAATATGTTAGCGCTATATAAAAATAAAAAAATAAAATAAAATATTATTATTATTATTATTATTTATTGTTATAGCGCCATTTATTCCATGGCGCTTTACATGTGAAGAGGGGTATACATAAAAAAAACAAGTACAATAATCTTAAACAACACAAGTCATAACTGGTACAGGAGGAGAGAGGACCCTGCCCGCGAGGGCTCACAATCTACAAGGGATGGGTGATAATACAGTAGGCGAGGGTAGAGCTGGTCGTGCAGCGGTTTGGTCGATTGGTGGTTACTGCAGGTTATAGGCTTGTCGGAAGAGGTGGGTCTTCAGGCTCTTTTTGAAGGTTTCGATGGTAGGTGAGAGTCTGATATGTTGTGGTAGAGAGTTCCAGAGTAGGGGTGATGCACGAGAGAAATCTTGTATGCGATTGTGGGAAGAGGAGATAAGAGGGGAGTAGAGAAGGAGATCTTGTGAGGATCGGAGGTTGCGTGCGGGAAAGTACCGGGAGACGAGGTCACAGATGTATGGAGGAGACAGGTTGTGGATGGCTTTGTATGTCATGGTTAGGGTTTTGTAATGGAGTCTCTGGGCAATTGGGAGCCAGTGAAGGGATTGACAGAGGGGAGAAGCTGGGGAATAGTGGGGGGACAGGTGGATTAGTCGGGCAGCAGAGTTTAGAATAGATTGGAGGGGTGCGAGAGTGTTTGAGGGGAGGCCACAGAGCAGGAGGTTGCAGTAGTCAAGGCGAGAGATGATGAGGGCATGGACTAGGGTTTTTGCAGATACTTGGGTGAGGAATGAACGGATGCGTGAAATATTTTTGAGTTGAAGTCGGCAGGAAGTGGAAAGGGCTTGGATATGTGGTTTGAAGGAGAGATCAGCGTCAAGGATTACTCCGAGGCAGCGAGCTTGTGGGACTGGGGAGAGTGGGCAGTCATTTACTGTAATTGATAGGTTCGTAGGGGGGGTCACGTGAGATGGGGAAAGATGATGAATTCTGTTTTGTCCATGTTGAGTTTCAGAAATCTAGCGGAGAAGAAGGATGAAATAGTGGACAGACATTGAGGGATTCTGGTTAGTTGGGAGGTGATATCTGGTCCAGAGATGTAGATCTGTGTGTCATCAGCGTAGAGATGATACTGAAAGCCATGAGATTCTATGAGCTGTCCCAGGCCAAAGGTGTAAATAGAGAACAGCAGGGGCCCATGGACTGAACCTTGTGGCAACTTATGGTGCCTGAAGCATGGCAAAAACAGTGGCACTAAAAAAAGGCCATATAAGCATGAGGATTACAAGAATATAGTCATTTTCCTACTAATAAAGCAGCACCATACCGGTCAATGGGTACTGTGTGATATTACACCTCAGCGCCATTCACTCCAATGGAGCAGAACCGCAATATCAGACACAATCTGTGGACAGGTATGACGATGATGTCTTGGGAAAAGCAAACTATGCTTTTCAAAACAATGTAGAACCCCTTTAAAGGTCATCTTAATTTTTGGGTTGGGTTAACAAGCATTTACAACCCCTGGCAAAAAATTATGGCATCACCGGCCTTGGAGGATGTTTATTCAGTTGTTTAGTTTTGTAGATAAAAAGCAGATCACAGACATGGCCCAAAACTAAAGTCAATTCAAATGGCAACTTTCTGGCTTTAAGAAACACTAAAAGAAATCCAGAACAAAAAATGTGGTAGTCAGTAATAGTTACTTTTTTTAAACCAAGCATAGAGGAATAATTATGGAATCACTCAATTCTGAGGAAAAAATTATGGAATCATGAAAAACAAACCAACAAAAAACACTCCAACACATCACTAGTATTCTGTTGCTCCACCTCTGGCTTTTCTAACAGCTTGCAGTCTCTGAGGCATGGACTTAATCAGTGTCAAACAATACTCTTCATCAATCTGGCTCCAACCTTCTCTGATTGCTGATGCCAGATCAGCTGTGCAGGTTGGAGCCTTCTCATGGACCATTTTCTTTCAACTTCCACCAAAGATTTTCAATTGGATTGAGATCCGGACTATTTGCAGGCCATGACATTGACCTTATGTGTCTTTCTTCAAGGAATGTGTGCACAGTTTTTGCTCTATGGCAGGATGCATTATCATCTTGAAAAACGATTTCATCATCCCCAATCATCCTTTCAATTGATGGGATAAGAAAAGTGTCCAAAATATCAACATAAACTTGTGCATTTATTGAAGATGCAATGACAGCCATCTCCCCAGTGCCTTTGCGTGACATGCAGCCCCATATCATCAGTGACTGGGGAAATTTGCATGTTCTCTTCAGGCAGTCATCTTTATAAATCACATTGGAATGGCACCAAACAAAAGTTCCAGCATCATCACCTTGCCCAATGTAGATTCGCGAAGCTTCATCAGGGTACAGAGGCTGCAGTCACTACCATATCCCCTGCCCCCCCATGAAACAAATCATCATCAGTGACACTCGCTTCAGGACTTGGGCTGGTCTCAGTATGATGTGCACTGTGCAATATGCACAATGACAGCGCACTCACCGTTTCTGGCTTAGATCAGCAATAACAAGCTGACGACAATGGGTGTTGTCAGAATATCCAGCATGCAGAGACCACTTCTCTCTGTATGCTGGGTATTGTGGCACAGCTGGTCTCAGCCAGGAACAGAAAATGTGCTGTCATTGTGCACAGAGCACAGTGCGCAGACTAGTCCAGCCTCTGAAATGGTCACTACTGAGCGGTGCGCCATCTGCTGCTGTTAACCTGTTAAATACCGCTGTGAATCTCTGGCAATGGAATTTAACGCGCAATGACAGGAAGAGCATCATTAATCAGATCCATCAGCACCCCATCATGTGATCACGGGGTGCCGCTGCTATATATAGCACAGGTGACCGGATGATCGCAGCTTCAGGTCTCCCATGGGGACTGTTAAGTAAAAAAAAAAGTTTTTAAAAATTGGAAAATAAAAAACCCACAAGTTCAAATCACCCCCCTTTTGCCCCATTGAAAATAAAACAATAAAAAAATACACATATTTGTTATCGCAGCATTCAGAAATGCCCAAACTAACAAAATTTAAAAAAAAAATGAATCCGATCAGTAAACGCCATAACAAGAAAAAAAAATCAAAACCCCAGAATTGCATTTTTTTGGCTGCCGCAACATTCTGATAAAATGCAGTAAGAGGTGATCAAAACATTGTATCTACCCCAAAATCGTATCAATGAAAATGTTAGCTCATGGTGCAAAAAATAAACCCTCATACGAGCTAAATGTTTTTGTTTTTTTTTGCAAATTTCAGAATTTTTCTTCACCACTAGAATAAAAAACCAAAAAACGATACATGTTTGATATCTGCGTACTTGTACTGACCTGGTGCATCATACTACCATTTCAGTTTTACCATATATTAAACATAGTAAATACAAATCCCAAAAAACAACTGTGAAATTGAACTTTTTTTGCAATTTCAACACACTTGCAAGTATTTTCATGCTTTGCAGTGCATTACATGATAAAATGGATGGCTCCAATCAAATGTACAACTCACCCTGCAAAAAAAGGACTCATATGGCTATGGGGATGAAAAAATATTCAGATTGAGAATGGGTTATCCTAGTAGTGGACAACCTATGTAAGTCCACTAATGAGGTTCTCCTAGTAGTGGACAACCTCTTTAAGTCCACTAATGACGTTATACTAGTAGTGGACAACGTCTTTTAGTCTACTAAGGCTGGTTTCACATTTGCGCTTTATAGCGCAGCAATGGCCTGCGCACGGCCGCCGCTAAGCCCCGCCCCCTGCCGGCTCCCTGCCTGCCCCATCCGGTCATCGCCGCCTACTAGCGCACATGGGCGCTTGCGATCTGCGCACCCTATCTTTAGCATAGGGTGCGCAGATCGCGCGCTGGCTGTGCGCTAGCAGGATTTTGCCGTGCACTGCGCACTTTTGAAGGTGCGCCTGTGTGCGCCGAACGCAGCATGTTGCATTTCGGTGCGCACGGCGCACCTTCAAAAGTGCGCAGTGCATGGCAAAATCCTGCTAGCGCACAACCAGCGCACGATCTGCGCACCCTATGCTAAAGATAGGGTGCGCAGATCGCAAGCGCCCATGTGCGCTAGTAGGCGGCGATGACCGGATGGGGCGGGCAGGGAGCCGGCAGGGGGCGGGGCTTAGCGGCGGCCGTGCGCAGGCTGTCGCTGCGCTATGAAGCGCAAATGTGAAACCGGCCTAAGGAGGTTCTCCTAGTAGTTCTCTCTCTACACGGCCCCAATTGGACAGACCATCAGCAGATTTTTCTTTCAGTACCATGTTTATGCTGATGACACACAACTATATACGTCTTCCCCTGACCTTACCCCCGCTGTACTACAGAATGCCAGTGACTATCTGTCCGCAGTCTCCAACATCATGTCCACTCTCTATCTGAAACTCAATCTCTCCAAAACTGAACTTCTTCTGCTCCCGCCGTCTACTACCCTCCCTAAATCTGACATTTCCCTCTCCGTGGGTGGTACCACAATAACACCCCGGCAGCAGGCGCGCTGTCTGGGTGTTATGTTTGACTCCAATCTCTCCTTCACATCCCATATACAATCTCTTGCCCACTCTTGCCACTTACACCTAAAGAACATCTCTAGAATCTGCCCTTTTCTCACCATGGAAACAACAAAAACCCTCACTGTAACATTGATCCACTCCCGCCTGGATTACTGCAACGCTCTATTAATTGGCCTCCCCGTCACTCGACTATCCCCTCTCCAGTCCATACTTACTGCAGCAGCCAGGGTCATCTATCTGACTAATCGGTACTCGGACGCGTCCGCTCTTCGCCAGTCCTTACATTGGCTGCCCATTCATTACAGGATCCAATTCAAAGTACTTGTTCTCACCCACAAAGCTCTCCACAGTGCAGCACCCCCCTACATCTCCTCCCTCATTTCTGTCCATCGGCCTAACCGACTGCTGTGCTCTACAAATGACTTTCGACTAACCTCTGCACTAATCCGTACCTCCCACTCCCGACTCCAAGACTTCTCCCGTGCTGCTCCTATCCTCTGGAATGCTCTACCCCAAGAAATTAGGACTATCCATAATTTGCATAGTTTCAGGCGCTCCCTCAAAGCACATTTGTTCAGAGCAACCTATCACATTCACTAATCAAAGTAATTCTATGTGTAAGTGTGCGTGTATAGCCCATTCACTATCTCCATCCATCCCTCACTCCCTCAAGATGCCTGGACCTTCATTGTAAATACACCATTATAAATACACTCCTGTACTCTGTATTTCCTCCACCTCTTTGTAGATTGTAAGCTCTCACGAGCAGGGGCGTCTTATTTCACCTTATTTTGCTTTAATTATTGTATTGTTAACGTTGTTACTTATGACTTGTGTTTTGAAACTGTTAAACTGTAAAGCGCTGCGGAATATGTTGGCGCTATATAAATAAAGATTATTAGTAGTAGTAGACACCCTCTTTAAGTCCACTAATGAGGTTCTCCTAATAGTGGATAACCTCTTTAAGTCCACTAATGAGGTTCTCCTAGTAGTGGACAACCTGTTTAAGTCCACTAATGAGATTCTCCTAGTAGTAGACACCCTCTTTAAGTCCACTAATGAGGTTATACTAGTAGAGGACAGCCTCTTTAAGTCCACTAATGAGGTTCTCCTAGTAGTAGACACCCTCTTTAATTCCACTAATGAGGTTATGTTAGTAGTAGACACTCTCTTTAAGTCCAGTAAGGAGGTTCTCCTAGTAGTGGACAGTCTCTTTAAGTCCACTAATGAGGTTCTCCTAGTAGTAGACACCCTCTTTAAGTCCACTAATGAGGTTATACTAGTAGAGGACAGCCTCTTTAAGTCCACTAATGAGGTTCTCCTAGTAGTAGACACCCTCTTTAAGTCCACTAATGAGGTTATGTTAGTAGTAGACACCCTCTTTAAGTCCAGTAAGGAGGTTCTCCTAGTAGTGGACAAGACCTTTAAATCTCCCTTGAACCTTAATAACATACCATACTATTGCTTATTTGAGCAATATGTTTAGATGGATCTGATAAGATTTGTCAGTTCGTGTCTCTTTTTATGCCTTCTCTGCTAAGTAGCAAGTATTTTTTACGAAAATGTAAGAAAAAGTAAATTCAATTCTGCATCGAGTTTGTTCAGATGTTTCCACACCAGTTCATGTGGCATGAAAACCTTTCCTCTTTTACAGAAACATCATAAAATCTATATATTTTTTTCTTCCTCTCAACCATCATATGTTTGCAATTTAAGACGATGAAATTATACCTTCTCAGTCAAGTTCCCACAATGAAAGGGACATGGCTATTGTAAAATAAAAAAATAAAAAGACTGGATAGATAATTGTACTGGATTTATAGAATGCCAAACCCATCCTTGACAGGAAACCCACAGATGATGTGGTGTCCAATTGGGCAGGAGTGACCAAGCCAAACCACAAAGCCTTGACGCTTTAATCATCTGCCTCCTCCCCGAGAGCTGTGCTAGCAAAGTCAGCAAGAGCTTTTGCCAACGAGTTATCCCAGAGTCCAATCACAGAAGCAGAAACTCAGCTGAAAATTGTACAGTGCACATAAGAGCTGGTAACATGTCTCCCGTTGTGGTAACATGAGGATATTATTATCCAGCCAGCGAGTGATAACAATAAACCTCTGTGCGCAGCACCATGACATATCGTTCTGTTTACTGGAATGTATTTTACTCAGATTGTCTTTGTACAGTGAATTTAGCTGCTTGTTCTTATAGATATTGTCATTCCGTTTTAAAGGGAATCTGTCACCAACGAATCGGAGAGCAACGTAATTTAGAGACAGAGACCCAGATTCCAACAATATGTCACTTACTTAGCTGCTTGCTGTAATTTTGTTCAAATCACAGCTTTATCAGCAGGAGATTATCACTAGAGGATTAGTAAACCTACAGCTAGGTAGTTCTCCATATGCATGAGCTCTATTTAAACTCGCCCCCTCCTCGGATTGGAAGCTTTCTGCCTACGTACAGTATACATAGAAAGCTGCCAATCATTGGTATGGGCCAGGTTATTCAGAGATCGGCATTCAGAGAACTGGTAGACCTGCAGGAGATGACAGTGATTTTATTAAAACTTCAGCAGGCAGTCTGGTGAATGACAAATAGCTGGAATCAGGTTCTCTGCCCCCACATTCTGCTACTCTCAGATGAGGTAGCAAAAACTGGATAAAAGATTCCCTAACTAATCTCTCAGGCACTATAAATGATGAACGAGGCACTATAAATGATGAATAAGGCACTAGTATAAATGTCCTTTGACTTTAGTAGCAGGCTGTCCTAAGCTGAAAGGTCTACTGGACAACCATGATATGAGGTTATGGGATTGTATGAGGTTAGAAAAAAATGTCTATTTTTCATCCATAAATACTGTAGGTCCACTCTTGATCCATGAGCTCTGTCCGGTGTTGTATTCTTTTTAAAATTCCTAAAATAGAGAGATATATACCGGTAAGGATACTTGAAGAGGTTCAGGTATGCAGTTAGTCTATGGGATTACAAACCTGTGAATCCTCACAGTGTACAGTGTGTGCACTGTCAGGATCCTCTAGTGCCGGCACCAGGAGCAGGCAGGCGATTGGCTGTATGTGATTTACATACATGTGTTTTGTACCAACTAAATGTGACGGACTCAGCTCCTGCTGAGCCCATTTTTTGAGTGGACCCTCTGGGTCATGGCACCCACCCGCCAAGGGCGAGCTTACCTTGTGAGAATCCACCCCCTGTACAGGGAGTGTCAGGGGCAAGACCAAGGGGGTGAGCCACCACGACTGCTGGACCAGACGGCCGGCTCAAGGAGACACTATTGAGTGTCTGTCAACAAGACGGACTGGATACCAAACATAAAGTTAAGTCACACAGTTTCTTCCTCAAACGTGGATTCACACTTTATTCAGGTGCAAGGCATAACAGGCAATCAGGTGCAGGGCACAAACAGTGAAACACGGCAGGATACGTGCAAGGGCACGCCAAATGTTCCAGGCATAACACGTGCATGAAAACATACCAGGGTCCAGGACAGGATACGTGATAGGGATCACACAAGAGTTCCTAGAAGGAATGCATGCTAGGACACGCCAGGATCCAAGACGGGGTGCGATGGCATCGGACTCCGGACTACTGGCAACGACCGACAGGGTCCAGGCATCAGGCTGCGGACATCAGCTCTGGACATCAGGCCGCAGTCATCTGGTTCCGGACCTCTGGCAACGGTCGGCAGGTTACGGGAATCCGGCAGGCAAACCAGGTTTCAGGCAAGGAGGCAAGACAGATCTCCAGGCTTGGTGCATGTTAGGGAACACGCCGAGGTCCAAGGCTAGGTGCGAGACAAAGGTGCGTGTGTAGGGGACACGCCAAGGCACAAGACAGGGTGCGTGTAGAGACACGCCAAGGCACGAGACAGAGTGCGTGTGTAGAGACACGCCAAGGCACAAGGTACGAGATAGAGTCCTGAGCGTGCAAAGGGGCACACCAGGGTCCAGGCGAGACAGAGGCCTGCGCGTGCAGAGAGGCACGCCAGGGACAGCGTTCAAGGACCAGGTTAGGACCTGTGCGTGCAAGAGGGCACGACAGGGTACATGGCCAAACCTGCGCGTACTATAATAGAAGCACGGGGAGGTATGCCATGAGCAGGCAAGGGCCTGCGCGTGCTTTAGAGAGCACGCAGAGCACAGTGCGGAAACAGCGTGAGGTGCAAGAGAGCACAGAGAGCACGGCTGGGGCACTGGCTAGCTGATTGGGCTGCGGCACTGACAGACGGGCAAGACTCCAGCGAACCCAGGCTGAGGCATGGCAGGCGACACAGCTGTCACTGACCGACGAGCACGGCTGAGGCACAAGCAGGCGGGCACGGCTAAGGCGGGCACGGCTGAGGCACAGACAGGAGGCTAGGAAGGCCAGGAGCATGCAAGAGCATACAAAGAAAGAGCAAGGGAAGACAAGACGAGAAACAAGGCAGAGCTTATGCAGAGTAAAGAACCAGGGACGGAAGCATAGGCAGAAACACGGAATCAGATCAGAGCAAGAACAGAGCTAGCAGCGGAGCGTAGGCCGAAGCCCAGAGCCGGGCCAAGGGAGAACCTTGGGACTAGCCTAGAAACATGCAAGAGAGCATAATAGGAAAGAGTCTAGCAGCGGAGTGTAGGCCGAAGCTCAGAGCCGGGCCAAGGGAGAGCCTTGGGACTAGACATGGAAAAGAGCACAAGAGGAAAGAGAGAAGGAATGGTGCGTGTGCCAGGGAGCACTACAGAGCACCATAGGAGAGAGAGAGAGAGAGAGAGGCAGAGCAAGCAAAGGCAGAGACCATAGGGAGGAACAAGGCAGAGCATAGCAAAGGCAAGGCAGAGAATAACAGAAGGACTACAAGTCCAAGCAGGACAAGGACGAACATGGCACAACGGACAAACATAAGACAAGGCACGGGACAAGAGATGGAGTACGAGCACGGAGCGTGTGCAGAGATGCACGACAGGGCAGAGTGCAAGGGCACAGAATAGAGGGAGCGCCCCACAGACCAAGCAGCCATGCAGGGACACTACACAATACTCAGGCCCTGAGCAAAGGAAGGGGCGGCCTGATATAGGGCATAGCACCTCCTCTTCCAGGTCAGGACCAGGGGAGCACTTCCGGGTTCAGATCCACAGGATAACAGAGCACAGTCACATGATCAGAGTTCCAGACACGACGAGACGACTGCAGATCCAGTGCTGAAACCTAGACAGGTCACATGATCATAGTTCCAGACATGACGAGATGATTACCGAACCAGACAGTGCAGGATCTTTAGGAAACGTCACATGATAAGCGTTCCAGACATGACGAGATGATTGCAGAACCAGACAGTGCAGGATCCAGGCAGGGACACATGATCAGGGACTCCTAGACATGATGAGAAGATCACAGAAGGCAGAGCAGAAACGCAGGCATCCTGCAGCTCAGACATGAGGTGAGTGTGCACACTGCTCTAGTGAACATGCAGGACAGCAGACAGGATATGCACATCGCTCCAGGAGTTCTTGAGACAAAACAGACATGGCAGACATGACAAACATGGCGGACATGACACTAAACATGCATAGTCTTGCTCAATACAAGTCTAGTCGGAATGTGGTTGGATGTATGCAAATCATATACTTGCGGTCACATAACTGCCTACTATGGGGCCAGAACCAGAGAATCCTGACAGCATGCATTGTGCACGATGTGAGGATTCACAAGACTACAGTCACATACAGTGACTGCAGACTTGAGCACCAAGCCTGGAAAACCCCTGCAATCGGAAACTCACCGATCAGCAAGTTATTTCCTATCCTTCAGTTAAGCAAGTTATCGCGTCTCCTTTTGTATTTTTGGAATATCCCGTTAATGTTGCAGTTTCTATATAGATTTCTTTTAATCCACACAGACTCCTGCACTCTGTGTTAAATAGTTAATATGTCATTTTGGAGCTGCCTGTTTCATCTCTGGGAGTATGCTTGAGAACATTCCTCATGATGTCTTTCTCTCGACAACTAGATTAGATGGAGTTGTCAAGGTGTTTTAACAAGATCAGCAGTGAAGGGGGACCCACTTCAGGTTGACTAGTGCTAAACTGTGGAGCAGAGTCCAAAGTATTGTGAGTTCTTCACTAGATATGAATGAATTACGGTAACTTGTAAATTATCTTAAATTATCTAAGTAGTTATGAATTGACCCCAAAATTCAGATTTCCAAGAACCTGAATTTTTGAGGATTTGATTTACACAAGTCCAGCAAAATGGTGACCACCCAGCAGCCATAAAGCTAGATTTTTTTGATGGCCTCCTTACGCTGCTTCTGCCGCTTTTGCACAGTCCCCTTATAGACTTTTGGTTCTTCCAGTGAATGGCCTCATGCAATCAATTTGGGGGCAACACACATCACTGATGAAGTGGATGCTCACATGATGAAACAGGGAGCCGAAGGTGAGGGACTAGTACAAGTGAATATAATGTAATTTTTCCATGTTCTAATCCATTCCCTCACTTCCGTTTATCATGTTTTGGGGTCTCGAGAGACAAAGATTAACAAATGTCTTTCTATGGTAATTGCGACCAAGGGTGCGCAACTCCAGTCCTGAAGGGTCACGATCAGTGCATGTTTTCAGAATTTAGGTGGTATTGCACAGGGGATAATTTAATCACTTTCACTGGTGATGATTTCAACACCTTATGCATTGCTAAGGAAATCATGAAAGCTAGCACTGTTGGTGTCTTGAGTACTGGAATTGTGCAAATTACATATTTAGTTGCTTTAAGGGCACATTAAATTAAGACCTATGTACACATTGGTTACACATATTCAATGGTCATATATGCAAATACAATAGTGGTAGGACAAAGCATGCAGAATATGAGTCAGTTACCATTCAGATGAAAGGCATGGCTTGCAGGGGAGGGGCTGCCACATGGGAGTCTGGTGGTCCACTCTGTTCCTTGACTTCTTCCCACACGACATGTAATCGTGACCTCACCAGAGGAAAGCAATAGGCCATGCCTTACACAGGCCTTTGCATCACTACCCTTCTGCCCTCTGCGCTGAAACTAAGTCCCCTCCTCTTGCCTCTAGCAGCTAAAATCTCCAAAACCTAAGATGAGTCATAACTCCTTAATGGACGGTCCTAGAGAGGTGGTTTTGGCTCCATCACATCAGGCCTGAACCCGTAGAAGCGAATAATCGCGAAACAGCCGTTGTCCGGTACCTCCCTCCCCTAGCATTCCTCCACGTCCTGCATGTCCACACATTTGATGGAAATTATGTGAAATAAAGACTCACAGTTTTTCAGCTACATTGGTGAGTGCTGCATATTTCTTCTTTTTTTGCTTCACACTGGGTCTCTGCTATGCATTGAGACCAAACACAGCTTTGCTACCTATCTCCTACAAGCCATTCAATGTATCTACCCTCCCTGGGGTACTAAAATGGATCAAAACACTGGAAGGCGTTAAGCCCATTCCAGAGATTTTGAAAATGTAACCACTTTGTGCTAGGACGTACGATAATTTCATATGATTCTAAATCCTATCTGTCTGTACAAAGCAGTTACATTGCATGGACTCCATATTGCAAGCAAGCTTTTTGTCATGAGCTTAGCTGGCTCAAGGTATGAGATCTGTCATACACAGCCTTTTGAGGCTGGACCACCTACTGAGCTAGGCGTCCTGTTACAGCTGCACAGAGGAAGGGGTTTTTATAATCCCATGACAAATAGCATGCAAAAGATTGACATGAAGTTATATCTCCAATATTTTTCACATGGGCCTCCTGCTTTGGGCTCAGATGATGGAGTACTGAATAACTAGGAAATCATGTATCATGAATTCATTCACAAGTTTCTTTTCCATTAGAAGAACGGTTTAATCGCTCGATTATGTGTTAAAACCAAATGTGTTCTAAAGTAGGCGGTTTTGCTTCTTTAGGTCAATGAGCCATTAAACCATATCTCAAACACAGCAATTACTTCCAGAATTTAGAAATTAAAACCAAGTGTCTATATCTTAGTTAACTTGTACTTTAGCACCAGCAGCCTGAAACAAACACAAGAGAAATATTGGCTCGAATTCCTAAATACTGCAGATTCTGTGGTGAACATATTGCAAGAGAATATTCTTTTCAATAAACTAAGCGGTCTACAATGTGAAAGACCGGAGAACATTTCCTTAATAAATTTGGCAGAATGGAGAAACATTTTTCAATTCATTTTAACCTTTTGTCAACAAAAATGGCCAAAATAACTGTTTATATAGGGTTGTGGATATTTTTTTTTAACTGAGGCTTACGTTTTCTCTTTTTTTTTATTTAAGATTTTGCTATTATCTTGTAATATAATAGAAAAGCTAATTTGGAAAGTTAATTTTCTTTCAACATTCAACCATCAATATGACTTTTGCAAACTGGGGTACAGTTAATTTTCTAGATGAAGGTAACTATACACTAGAAAGGCTTGGTCTAAACAGCTAAATGACACTAAGGGCTCTTGCAGACTACCATATAACTCGGACGAGTGCCATCGTAGTTTTGACCAACACCATTTGTCCCCATGTTACTCTATCCTTTGTCTATGCTCGTCCTTCGTCAGGGGTCGTTTCGGATGCTTGTCCTGACGAAGGACGAGCATCCAAAATGCGCGTCGGGGTAGATGTGCTAACCCTCATTAACCCACCCTAGACATTACAGGTATGCAACATTATATATTATATACATGGGGTTGTTCTGTTCTATGCGAGGCAATATATATTTGCAGGAATTCTGGTGACTCTGTATCAAGATGGTGGCCAGCACATGTCTTGTACATCTACATTTATTTTAATTCTCTGTCTCCGCCTATGTGCCCGTTTTGATGTGATTTTGGGACAGGCACCTTTTTAACGGCACTGCTGTGCCTGTGCTGCACCCTTGTTCACTGTTTTCCGTGTATTTACATGTCTAATAAAGATAAATATATATTTTTTATTAAATATTCATGAACTTTGCGCCGTTACTGTGGTTTGTATAACCCTCTTTTAGATTAGTACTTGTTTTCAACGACTGGTCCACATTTTATGTCCGCAATTTGTAGCGACTATTATGTCAATATGAGAATCTAGTGGTTGATTATTACAATAGTTTCGCTGCTTTTCACCACTAGCAATTGCTTCTATACTAGAGATAGGGAATATGTGGGAACACTACAGCCCGATTCCATGACTACCACCCTGGCCACCTTACACACACTGGGGCTTAGAAGGGAGGGGGCATTTAGATTTGGGAGAGCAGAATTTGCTGAATTTCTTTTTGGGGGCAATGAGCCATTTTGCTTTTCCAGGGCCTTTATGCTACCAGTAACGGGGAAGTCCTCTATTTTTCCGTTAACAGATGATGGACCTGAGTGAGGGTTTGCTTTTATGTGAATTGAGTTGAAGCTTTTATTGGGAACATTTTTCATAACATTTGGGATAACATTTATCCAGGGGTCTACGCTGAGCACTTACTTTGGGGTTTCCATCTAAATCTCTGAGTAACATGACAGATGGAACCCCTGAGGGATCCAATCACTATAATGAGGCAGCAGAGTTACTCTGGACTCCGTCTGGCCTTTGTTCAGCGTTGTCCTTCCTTTCAGAGGTGCACAAAAACAATGGTGGACTGCATTTTTATGCACCCTAAAAAAAAGACAGACACCGTCAGATCACAGGTCCTTTGGCGTCCACAGTGCCTCCATCTGTCTCATTGTATGGAATATTCCGCTGATGGTTCTGTCTGAGTCACAAATTTCAGAGATGTACATGGAAACTCTGGTGATAGTCAATGCAGAGTGCAGGATAAATGTGCGCCGAGCCATACTGCGATCTTTGGTAGGCAGAATGAACAAATCCACAGCAAGTGAAGAAATAGTTTTATTTTTTTTTACGCCATTGCACGTGCAATATAAGTGATTAGGCGACTTTATTCTTCCGGTCGGCGCGATTACAGTGATACCAGATTTATATCCTTTTTTTATGTTTGGATGCTGTCACACACTAAACAATGCTTTTTTTGTAAGAAGTTTTTACATCACCACATTTTGAGAGGTATAATTTTTCCATACTTTGGCCAACAGAGTGATGTGAGGTCTTGTTTTTTGCTGGACGAGCTGATGTTTTTATTGGTACCATTTTCGGTCACATGACATTTTTATCGCTTTCTATTCTGATTTTTGTGGAGGCAGAATGAACAAAAAACAGCAATTCAGGAATTGGGGTTTTTTTTCTCCGTTTTGTGTAGGGTAAAATTGATAAGGCCGCTTTATTCTTTTAGTCAGTACGATTACAGCGATGACACATTTATATAGTTTTTTTTGTTTTGTTGCTTTTACACAATAAAAACGTTTATAGAAAAAATAATTATTTTTACATCGCTTTATTTTGAGAGATATAACTTTTTATTTTTCCGCTGATGGAGCTGTATGGAGCCTTGTTTTTTACAGGGCAAGATGGTATTTTCAGTGATACTATTTTTATTTACATTCATCTTTTTGATTGCGTTTTAATCCACTTTTTCAAAGCGGTATGATGATAAAGCATTGTTTGATACTTTTTTGTGTGTTTTTTTTACAGCCCTCACTGAAGGGGTTAACTAGCATGACACTTTTATAGATCCGATTATTCCAGACGTGGCGATACCAAACTTTTACTTTTTTGTTTATTTTTATTTTTTTACATAAAAATGTGTACTTATTAGTGGATTTTTTTATTATTATTATTTTGTAATATTTTTTTGTTTTACATTTTTTTAAATTCCTTTTTTGCCTAGTCCCTTTATGAGACTTTCACTTTTTTTTTTACTTTGATTGCAGGTATGATGCATTGCAGTGCACCAGCATGGGTCCCTGCACCTCATCCCCTACCTCTCAGCTGTCAAAATCAGCTGTCAGCACTGAACTGTCACTGCGGGTTTACACACAGTGATAGTTTAAATGCATGATGGGCATAGCCCATCCTGGTGCCCGAAGTGACACCCGGCCATGACAAGCTATGCCCGTCATTGGACGTTAAGGGATTAAAAACAACAGTATCACTGTGCTTGATTGGCCAGCAAACTCGCCTGATGTTAACCCCATAGAGAATCTATGGGGTATTGTCAAGAGGAAGATGGGAGACACCAGACCCCACAATGCAGACGAGCTGAAGGATGCTATCAAAGCAACCTGGGCTTCCATAACCCCTCAGCAGTGCCACAGGCTGATCACCTCCATGCCACGACACATTGATGCAGTAATTGATGCAAAAGGAGCCCCGATCAAGTATTGAGTGCATTTACTGAACATACGTTTCGGTAGGCCAACATTTCGGATTTTAAAATCATTTTTCAAACTGGTGTTGTAAAGTATTCTAACTTACTGAGATAATGACTTTTGGGTTTTCATTGGCTGTAAGCCATAATCATCAACAGTAACAGAAATAAACATTTGAAATAGATCACTCTGTAATGACTCTATATAATATATGAGTTTCACTTTTTGTATGGAAGAACTGAAATAAATTAACTTTTTAATGATATTCTAATTTTGTGAGAAGCAATTGTATATGACCATTATGTTATTAATCAGCCCCTGCCAAACCAGGGCTGCATACAGTTATATATTTTTGTACTAAACACATGATATCAGAGCTGCTTTTTCAGTATGTTCATGTTTGTCATATTTCCCATTGAAATAAAAATATTTACTGGTCACATCACAGATACTATCTCGTCCATTAAAAAAAAATAGAACAAATCTGTAAAACTCTGAGGACTTTTTATGGTCAATTCAAGTCTTACATAGAAGACAAAGCAGGATCGTAATAATAGTAATAATAATAATAATAATTTAAAAAGTTAGTTTTTTTCACCTTAGAACCAATTGAAACCATATATTGGTGAATAATACAATTAGCATGTCTCACTTTATTGTCTGCTTTAGGCCGGTGTCACACTTTCGAGTACAATGCGAGAAATTTGCGCGAGTCTTTCGCATCAATACCCGGCACTTGCCGCCGACACTCGGGGCCGGAGTGTGCGGCTGCATAGAAATACATGCAGCCGCACACTCCGGTCCCATGTGCCGGTGGCAGTGCCGGGTATTGATGCGAGTTTCTCGCATTACACACACAAGTGTGACCCCGGTCTTAGATGGGTTTTATCTTCGGACGGTATTACGCGTATTGTTTTGGCTGAGCCAAAGCAATTTTGATGATCGTTGTGAGCTAAATCAGATATAGAATGTAAGGACCCATTTAGTGAAGTAAATAATCGTGTAACAAGCATTTGTAGGAATGCTCATCCCCAACTATTAGTCTCTCTAGACAGACCGGTAAATACTGTAAATAATAATAATAAATACCCAATAGACAAGCAAAATGCTCATTTGTAGGGTGTGCAGTGCCTGGTAGAAATCCCAGCCTCCTGACATTATTATAATAGCACCCCCTCCCATGCACGTCACACTCCCGCACCTGCATCCTGCACTCACGCTGTTCTGGGTACTTTATCTGCCCTTCTATGGGCAGTGTCTTCATCCTGCTTCTGTACAGGCTCCGGTGAGTTACTGCGCAGTAGGCTTATCAGTGTAACCTTGCCCCATAATTGATTTACAGTTTTCTGCCTATGCACAGTGTACACAGAAAAGCTGCCAATCAGGGGCGTGAATGGGGGTTACAAAGGACTTAACTTAGTATAGTATTTAGAAACTGGCCAATTGCATCGATGCAAAATATAGAAACACAGGTAAATAAATATTATGTAATGATATCTTTATGTTATAAAGCATAACCTGTCAGTCTCTAACAATAGATAATAAAAATATATATTTTTAAGAAAGTGATGGAAACTGCATAAAAACTCTAGGACCAAAGAATTCCAAAAATACTAAAGGACACCCAATTATTTTGTACTCCAAACCAATGATCGTCATAAAGATGTCACAAAACCATCTAAGCTTCCCAAATCATATATTTTTTTTTAGATGTCTATTTTCAAGTAAAAACGGCTTTTCAGTAAACCTAATTTTATCTGCTGGTCTCTCCAATGTGCTATTTGCTTGTTTAATTACAGGACATGGTATGATGTGTAAGCCGCACGGTGGAGCGTTGCGTGGGATGTGTGGGGAGGACAGACACTTTCACTATGCAATTAGGCCTACTCTTAGAAAGTCACAATTTATTCAATTAATGTCAGCGGTAAAGTAGTTATTACTTGTAATGTAGTAGACTCAGTATAATATGGAATAAAAACGTTCCCAGAAGATCGAGGACTGTAGTATAAAAACCATACACACCCATTTAAAATTATATATATTTATTTAGACTGTCTTTAATCATATTCCTGAGATGTTCATTAGGTCTGGGAGTTAGCTGTAAAAGTTAGCAACGAGTAACATCAGGATAGAGATATAGGAGTCTGGCTTCACAAATCATTTAAAGGGAATCTGAACGGAGGATTTTTCTACTGAAACTAGCAGTGTGGCTGCAGTGGTCCTAGAAGGGGCCTGTGCCTATTTCAGCTGGATGTGCATCATAGGACGCACATTCAGCTGAAATGTATTGTGGTGCAGAGTCCTGCCAGGTCCCTGCGCCGCATGCACGCTGCCAGCCAATCAGGAGCCAGCTGCTTGTCGGCGTGCCGGTCACAGGGGATGCATAGAAGTGATGTCATACGTCGCCTATAACACACTGGCCAAAGGAGAAAGTGACGCGTATCATGGGAGCGGGGGACGGTTGGAAGAATCTTTTTTTAACATGTGTTACAGAACAGTGACAGAATAGCAAGGATTACTACCAGATGGGCCCAGCAGCTGTGACGTAGTACCAAGAAGGGGCCCAGTATGGGGGACATATATTACTGGAAGGGGCCAGAATGGGGTCATTACACCAGGATATAGGACATTATTACTGGGAGGGGCCAGGATGGGGGACATATTACTGGAAGGGGCTTAGGATGGGGGACACATATTACGGGAAGGGGATTAGGAGGGGGGACATATATTACTGGAAGGGGCGCATATATTACTGGACGGGGCCAGGATGGGTAACATATTACTGGAAGGGGCTTAGGATGGGGGGCATATATTACTGGAAGGGGTTTAGGATGGGGGTCATTATTACTGGAAGGGGCAAGGATGGGGGACATATATTACTGGAAGGGGCCAGGATGGGGGACATATATTATTTGAAAGGGCCAGGATTGGGGGACATATATTACTGCAAGGAGAGAGGATGGGGGACATGTATTACTGGAAGGGGCTAGGATGGAGGACATATATTACTGGAAGGGGCCAGGATGGGGGACATATATTACTGGAAGGGGCCAGGATGGGGAACATATATTACTTGAAGGGGCCAGGATGGGGGACATATATTACTGGAAGGGGCCAGGATGGGGAACATATATTACTAGAAGGGGCCAGGATGGGGGACATATATTACTTGAAGGGGCCATGATGGGGGACATATATTACTTGAAGGGGCCAGGATGGGGGACATATATTACTGGAAGGGGCCAGGATTGGTGGACATATATTACTGCAAGGAGAGAGGATGGGGGACATAATTTACTGGAAGGGGCCAGGATGGGGGACATTCATATATTACTGGAAGGGGCCAGGATGGGGAACATATATTACTGGAAGGGGCCAGGATGGGTCACATTACTGGAAGGGTTCAAGGATGGGGGATATTATACCAGGAAGGGGCCCAGGATGTTGGACATTATTACTGGAAGAGGCGCACGATGGGGAACAATCTTACTGGAAGGGGCACAGGATAGAGAACATTATTAAGGGAAGTAGAACAGGATGAAGGAAAAAAATACCATCACTGGGCCCAGGATGGGTGACATTAGTTCAGGATGGGGGACTTTATTACATTATGGGGGGAAAAAACATGTATATTTTTATAGGATCTAGAATGCTACGTGAGCTAAAACATCTGATCAACATGCAGGTGAGGGACCAGGTCCAAATTTGGCACTGTGCCCCATTGCACTCTAGTTACACTACGAGTCCTAGGACCACGATATATAGAAAACTTATTTTGTAGTAATCCAAAACACTAGGGATGAGAAATCAATCTTTGGAGTCACATGCAAATTAGATTTGAAGTACACTGGAGTGTGTCAATACTCTCTGCATCAACATGCCCACAAATCACTTCCAGGCTAATAAACATGCGTCCTCATAGCTTGGCTTCTCAGCACTAGCACATCAGATTAATTACTGCAAACCAGATATAATTTCAAAATATTATCAAATCCCACCAAGAACAACATCTGTAAGGAGTTTTTATGTTCTTCCCGTGTTCGAGTGGGTTTCCTCCGGGTTCTCTGGTTTCCTCCTACATTCCAAAGACATACTGATCGGGAATTTAGATTGTGCACCTCAATGGGGACAGTGATGATAATGTATGTACAGCGCTGCGGAATAAGATAAAACTATATAAGCAAAGCATCATAAATAAATAAATCTATAACCTACAAAGCCATATCACTAGATCTGTGAGTAAAATTATCTGACAGGTTCCCTTTAAAACTTTGCTCTTCCTAAAACTTAAAATCCAATTCCCCTTCCATCTTCTAATTAGTAAAGACACATTCTCAAAGTATTGTATTGCAAGATGCTGTATGATACCCTATATTTGGCACAGGTTGGAAACAACAGGAGTAAAACCTACCAAGGTCTAGCGATGGTACCCAGATTTTGGCTATCATTGACCTGTAACTAAATAAAAAGGTTTTTTAAAGCTATTTAAAGGGAATCTGTCAACAGGTTTTTGCTATATAATCTGAGAACACCATGAGGTAGAGGCTGAGACACTGATTTCAGTGATGTGTCACTTATAGGCTGTATCCTGTGGTTTCAATACTATCAGTATTTTATCAGCAGAAGATTATCACTAGAGGGCTAGGTGTGTCATACCTCGTGGTCCATCACTGCCACAACCACTGATTATCAGCTTACTGTCAATATACAATGTACATAGAAAGTTGCTTATCCGTGGTGTGGGCAGGGTTAGCTGTTGTGAGTTCATTCTCTGGTTCTGGAGGTGGTGCGGCTGGTTCGATCGGTGGAGATCTGCCACCTGAGAATAAGGATGACGATTGGATCTCAGGATTCTCAGATTGGATTTAAGACAGCTGGTGTCCTATTCAGTTGCTGGTGATTCCTTCTGGCTTGTCAGCTCTTGGGTTTTCAGCTCTGTTCCAGTCATCTAAAGCTAAGTTTTTCTGCTAATGTTCACACTTGATTTTGTTGGTCTATTCAGTTTTTTGTGTGGTCTGCCAGCCCTGGCTGGGGGCTAAGCTGAATTTCCACTCTTATTTATTAGTATTTTGCCAATTGGCTTTTTGTCCCTTACTAGTTGGGTCTCTTTTTGCTCTGTCTCAGAATATTCCAGAGTGCTGATATAGTGGGAGAAGTCTAGTGACTTCAGGGTTAATTTTGCTATCAGAAGTGTTGGACATTATTTTTGTAGGGTTTTTTGCAGGTTGCAGACAGTGACTTGCCTTTCCTTTCCTGGCTAGTTAGTTGGGCCCCATCATTTGCTCAGCCTATTTTCCTGCCTGTGTTTGTGCCTTCATCTTGTTTAACCGTCAATACATGTGTGGGGGCTATCTATTCCTTTGGGGTCTGCTCTGGGGCAGTTAGTTTTCCCTTTTCTTGCTTTAGGCTTATGTAGTCCTCCGGCCGTGATGAGGCGTCTAGGAACATCGTAGGCACGCTCCACGGCTACTGCTAGTTGTGTGGTAAGATCAGGGATCTGCAATCTGCATAGTTACCAACTTCTCTGGTTTTCTGTGGCTTAGCTTGTTTTGTTTTTTTTCTCCTCGGTGACCCATTCATAACAGAATCACCAGCCATACCGCAGATTCTAGGGTACTCAAAAGCAGGAAAGAATTGTTAAAAAAAAAAAAAGTGTCAGAATTTTTTTTTTTTTATATATGTATATTTTTTCCTCCTTTTCTCGGGCCGTAGGAGGATTTTTTTTTCTTTCTTTTTTCTTAATGGAGATTAAGCAATTGTCTGATCGTGTGGAGCAGCTCACTGCTGAAGTGTGGGGAATTTCCACCTATCTCGTTCATTCACATGATGCTGAACCAAAGATCCCTACTCCTGATGTGCTTTTTGGGGGTCAGTCTAAATTTTTGAATTTTAAGAATAATTGTAAATTATTTCTTGCCTTGAAGCGTAATTCATCGGGGAGCTCTGTGCAGCAGGTTAAAATTGTCATCTCTTTGCTGCGCGGCGATCCCCAGGATTGGGCGTTTTCTTTGACACCTGAAGATCCTATTCTGACTAATGTGGATGCATTTTTTCAAGCCTTGGGGTTGTTGTATGATGAACCTAATGCTATTGATCAAGCTGAGAAAGCCCTATTGGCATTGAATCAGGGTCAGGATTTTGCAGAGTTATACTGTAAAAAATTCCGAAAGTGGGCGGTCCTTACTACATGGAATGATGGTGCCTTGGCAGCTCTCTTTCGGAAGGGTTTGTCAGAAACCGTAAAAGATACTATGGTGGGATTTCCTGTTCCCTCTGGTCTTGACGATTCTATGTCATTAGCCATTCAAATTGATCGGCGTTTACGTGAATGCAAAACTACACGAGAGGCGCTGCCACCTTTTGGACAAATGTCTGAACCTATGCAATGTGATAGAGTTTTGTCTAGGGCGCAACGTCAGGAGTTTATAAGGCGTAATAAGCTGTGTTTTTTCTGTGGAGACGTCTCTCATACTATTTCTGTCTGTCCAAAACAAGAGAAACGTTTTGCACACACATTTGCTGTGGGCAGTATACAACCTAAGTTTCTTTTGGCAATTACTCTGATCTGCTCCTTATCCACTTTTTCCACGAAGACTTTTGTGGATTCAGGAGCAGCATTGAATCTGATGGATTTGGACTTTGCTAAACGTTGTGGTTGTTCCATGACGCCTCTGCGGACGCCTATTCCTTTGAGGGGTATTGATGCTACTCCTTTGGCGGAGAATAAACCTCAGTTTTGGACCCAGGTGACGATGCGGGTTGCCCCAGACCACCAAGAAAATTGTAAAAATTTTTTTATTGTTCTGGGTTTTCCTTGGTTGCAAACTCATAATCCAGTTTTGGATTGGAAATCTGGGTCTGTGGTGAGTTGGGGTTGTCAGTGTGTTCTTTGGGACGCTCCTGTTTTCTCCACCTCTCCTCAGTCTCATGATATTCCAGATTATCTAGCAGATTTTTCTGATGTATTTAGTGAGAGCAAGTCTGCGTCTTTGCCTCCTCATAGGAGTTATGACTGTGCAATTGAGTTGATGCCTGGGTGTAAATTTCCCAAGGGTCAGCTTTTCAACTTATCTGTACCCGAACATGATGCTATGCGATCCTATATTAAGGAGTCATTGGAGAAGGGTCATATTAGACCATCCTCGTCACCTTTAGGTGCTGGGGTTTTTTGTGGCGAAGAAAGATGGTTTATTAAGACCGTGTATTGATTATCGTTCCCTTAACAAGATGACGGTTAAGTATCAGTACACGTTACCTCTGATGTCTGATTTATTCTCCAGAGTTAAGAGTGCCTGCTGGTTTACTAAGCTTGACCTCAGGGGGGCGTATAATCTTATTCGCATCAAGCACGGGGATGAATGGAAGATGGTGTTTAATACTCCGGAGGGACATTTTGAGTACATGGTGATGCCTTTGGGGCTCACTAATGCCCCTTCTGTCTTCCAGTCCTTTATGAACGATATTTTCCGTGACTTTGTGGATAAGTTTTTGATCATCTATCTGGATGATATTTTGATCTTTTCTAGTGATTGGGATTCTCATGTGGAACACGTCCGGACTGTGTTCCGGATTTTGAGGGAGAATTCCCTGTTTGTTAAGGGATCGAAATGCCTCTTTGGTGTACAGAGGATTTCATTTTTGGGATTTATCTTATCTCCATCAACTATTGAAATGGACCCGGCCAAGGTACAGGCCATTTATGATTGGGTTCAGCCTACTTCTTTGAAGGCCCTCCAGAAGTTTTTGGGTTTTGCTAATTTCTATCGCAAATTTATAGGTAATTTTTCTGGTATTGTCAAACCACTGACTGATCTAACCAAGAAGGGCGCTGATGTGCTGAATTGGTCCCCTGAGGCTATCTCAGCATTTCAGGAGCTTAAGCAGAGATTTACTTCAGCTCCAGTTTTACGGCAACCTGATGTCTCACTTCCATTTCAGGTGGAGGTAGATGCTTATGAGATTGGTGCAGGAGATGTTTTGTCCCAAAAAGATCCTGTGACTTCTAAGATGAATCTCTGTGCCTTATGACGTGGGGAATCGGGAATTGTTGGCCATGAAGTGGGCATTTGAGGAGTGGAGACATTGGTTTGAGGGAGCTAGACATCAAGTGGTGGTCCTCACCGATCACAAGAATTTGATTTATCTGGAGTCGGCCAAACGCTTGAATCCTAGACAGGCTAGATGGGCCTTGTTTTTCACGCGTTTTAATTTTGTGGTCTCTTTTCTTCCGGGCACTAAGAATGTTAAGGCAGACGCCCTTTCTAGGAGTTTCTTTGCCAATTCTCTTAGTGTGACTCAGCCTACTACTATCCTAGGTGAGGGGGTAGTTCTTTCTGCCATTTCGGCCGATTTGAGACGCGCCTTGGAGGAATTTCAGGAGGATAAACCTGAGCATTGCCCTATGGGAAATTGTATGTTCCTGACCAGTGGAGAAAGAGAGTGATGTCTGAAATTCATTGCTCCGCATTGGCTGGTCATCCAGGTATTTTTGGTACCAGAGATTTGGTAAGTCGGTCCTTTTGGTGGCCTGCCTTAACTCGTGACGTCAGGAATTTTGTACTGTCCTGTGGGGCTTGTTCTCGGTCTAAACCCTGTTCTCATTCTAGTGGGTTGCTGATGCCCTTGCCGGTGCCCAAGAGGCCATGGACCCATATCTCAATGGATTTTATTTCTGATCTTCCTGTCTCTCAGAGAATAACTGTTATCTGGGTGATTTGTGATAGATTTTCGAAGATGGTCCATCTTGTACCACTCCCAAAGTTGCCATCTTCCGCTGAGTTGGTGCCCTTGTTTTTACAACAGGTTGCTCGGTTACATGGGATTCCTGAGAACATTGTGTCCGACAGAAGAGTCCAGTTTGTTTCCAGATTCTGGAAAGCCTTTTGTTCCAATCTGGGAATTCAGTTATCCTTCTCCTCCGCGTTTCATCCTCAGACCAAAGGACAGACAGAGAGAACAAACCAGACCTTGGAGACTTATTTGAGATGTTTTATATCTGCTGATCAGGATGATTGGGTCTCATTTTTGCCCTTGGCCGAATTCGCACTGAACAATAGAGCTAGTTCTGCCACTTTGATGTCACCCTTTTTCTATAATTTTGGGTTTCATCCTTGATTCTCTTCAGGGCAAGTGGAATCTTCGTCCTGCCCAGGTGTGGACACTGTGGTTATGAGAATGCAGCAGATATGGGACCAAGTGGTGGATAAGTTCTCACTCTCTCAGGAAAAGGCCCAGCGATTTTCCAACCGGCATAGGACCATTGGTCCCTGGTTTAAAGTGGGTGATATGGTTTGGTTGTCGTCTAAGAATATTCCTATGAAGGTTGCATCTCTTAAATTTAAGCCAAGATTTATTGGTCCTTATAAGATTTTGGAAATTCTTAATCCTGTTTCGTTTCGATTGGCTCTTCCAGTTACGTTCAAGATCCATAACGTGTTTCACAAAACTCTGTTGAAGAGGTTTGTTGAGCCAGTGGTTCCTATGGCAGCACCTCCTGACCCTGTGTTAGTCAAAGGCAATGTGGAATATGAGGTAGAGAAAAAATTGGATTCTCGTTTGGTTAGACGGAGACTCCATCATTTGGTCAAATGAAAGGGTTATGGTCAGGAGGATAATTCTTGGGTCTCTGCCTCTGATATTCATGCCAATAGATTGGTTCGTGCTTTTCACTGGGCCCATCCTGATTGGCCTGGTGGCGTGGATGAGGGTTTGGTGTCTCCTCCTCAAGGGGGGGTACTGTTGTGAGTTCATTCTCTGGTTCTGGAGGTGGTGCGGCTGGTTCGATCGGTGGAGATCTGCCACCTGAGAATGAGGATGACAATTGGATCTCAGGATTCTCAGATAGGATTTAAGACAGTCGACACCCTATTCAGTTGCTGGTGATTCCTTCTGGCTTGTCAGCTATTGGTTTTCAGCTCTGTTCCAGTCATCTAAAGCTAAGTTTTTCTGCTAATGTTCACACTTGATTTTGTTGGTCTATTCAGTTTTTTGTGTGGTCTGCCAGCCCCGGCTGGGGGCTGAGCTGAATTTCCACTCTTATTTATTAGTATTTTGCCAATTGGCTTTTTGTCCCTTACTAGTTGGGTCTCTTTTTGCTCTGTCTCAGAATATTCCAGAGTGCTGATATAGTGGGAGAAGTCTAGTGACTTCAGGGTTAATTTTGCTATCAGAAGTGTTGGACATTATTTTTGTAGGGTTTTTTGCAGGTTGCAGACAGTGACTTGCCTTTCCTTTCCTGGCTAGTTAGTTGGGCCCCATCATTTGCTCAGCCTATTTTCCTGCCTGTGTTTGTGCCTTCATCTTGTTTCACCGTCAATACATGTGTGGGGGCTATCTATTCCTTTGGGGTCTGCTCTGGGGCAGTTAGTTTTCCCTTTTCTTGCTTTAGGCTTATGTAGTCCTCCGGCTGTGACGAGGCGTCTAGGAACATCGCAGGCACGCTCCACGGCTATTGCTAGTTGTGTGGTAAGATCAGGGATCTGCAATCTGCATAGTTACCAACTTCTCTGGTTTTCTGTGGCTTAGCTTGTTTTGTTTTTTTTCTCCTCGGTGACCCATTCATAACAGTCAGCTTTCTGATCACTGATACAGCTAAAGCAAAGAAAACTCTGATTGTATCACAACTTTGGCACCCAGTAAAGTAAGTGACACATCACTGGAATCAGGGTCTTGGCCCTACATCATGTTGCTCTCAGATGAGGTGGCAAAAACCTGTTGACAGATTTCCTTCAATCGAGTAATAATCATTCTGGATGTCATGGCTACATCTATAGAAGACAACTTAGCGCATGCATTTTCTCCTGTAGTCAATTTTAAATCTGCTAATACAAATAAATGAAGCTGGTGAGATTTATTAATGATCTCCGAAATTTAAAAAAACATAAAATTAGCGAGAAAGGTAGAAATTAAATTACATTTATTATCGACATATTTTTGGCCCATATAGTTAGATGTGTAAGACTCGGTTCTTTCCCTATGTTGCCAGTTGACATGGATATTTTACAGCAATATAATGGCAAATGACATTAATATGGTGCATTTTATAACTTCATTTGATTCCACCTCCTGTTCCAGACAATTTTCAAAAGTGTTTAAAGCACAAAATAAATTTGGTTAATTTCAGGAATTCTATTTTTTTGGAGCAATTTACGCAAAAATTCTTCCACATATGGCTTAAATTCCTACTAGACACAAATTTAGATTTTTTTTTACAGATAAAAAAAACATGGGTCTCGATTCATCGAAGCTAGCATTTTGCACGCTAGTCTGGATGAACTGCATGCTTCAAGAAGATGCGCCAAATTCCTTAAGAGGTGCGAGTTTCTTATTGAATTTGGTGCATCCTTCAAATTCTGTGTGCCACCGGCAGAAATGTTAGGGCCTGGTGCACATTTCTGGCATCGTATACTTTGCTTTAATGTCATAAATCAGCATAAATTAGTCAAGCATGTTTTTTCACTCCTCTTCCTGCACCAGTTACGTCCACTTTTGTAAAGCTGGCTGGTAGCTAAAAGTCACACAAAAAATTTCCGCAACTTCAAGTAGTGAAAAATGTTGCAAAATTTGAAAGTATTTTAGATCAGATTTTCTGGTAATAATATCTTGATGATTTAGGCCCATGATTTTGCAAGATAAACAGAAAGAAATCATGTGAAGGAAAAGTGTGGTCTCCTTTAAAAAAAAAATGGTTTCCTTCAAAAGTACAAAAAATTCCTCTATATTCTGTAATCTTAAGTCCAAAACTTTAAAAGCCTTCACATAGGGCTTAAGTCACATTAGATTGAAGTCATCCAAACCCAACACTTTCAAGAGAAATGATTAACCATCTGATGTTAATGGGATAAGGACAACCAACAAATACTTTATGGGTTTGTGTAATTTCCCAGTGAATTTGGCAAGCAGACTGTGTGAAGCCAGTTTATCAATAATATCAAACAATTAGGCTAGGGTCACATCCAAGAAAATCAGTCCGATCATGCTAATGCTGATCAGAGCGTGATCCGATTTTCTCGGTTGTTGAGAAGCCCGGAAAAAAGTTTCTCCACTTTTTCCATTCAGTCTGTCCATAAAAATGTCATCCGAGTGCTGTCTGATTTTTTTCAATGGATGATGGATATCACTAGTCTGATTTTTACGGTCGTGTCCAACTACAAAATAATGCTAAACAAAGCAGTGCCCAAACAATAGCCACATAGTAACCCCAACGCATAATAAGGCCACGTTCAGTATTTGGTCAGTATTTGTAAGCCAAAATCAGGAGTGGGTGATAAATACAGAAGTGGTGACGTGTTTCTATTATACTTTTCCTCTAATTGTTCCTCACCTGGTTTTGGTTTACAAACGCTGATGTAAAATACTGACCAAATACTGAATGTGTGACCGTGGCCTCACACACACTTCATAGTGTCCATAAACCTTGGCCAACTACAGCTATTGTTCCAAAAACTAGGTGCAAATTCTGTGCAAATCAGTATCTCATGGATCCTGATCTAATTTTTTTTCTGGAGACTGGTCTGAAGTGTGGATTACTAAACTTCTTTTGGGACTGCATTAGTTTAGGTATCTGTTCTGAAGTCAGAACTAATTTAAGGGTTTGGTCTTGCTTTGAAATCTTAGAACGTTGTCAATGACCACTGCAGTTAGACATTTCTATGTGGTGCTACTTTTATGTTCCCTTCTTTGGCCCATGTGGGTTGGTTCTTTTTGTGTGGCAGGGCTGGCTCACTTCTCCTTTTGCAGTAGTCCATCCAGGTTTCTTAAGTTAGACGGCTTCAGACGTCCTCACCCTAGACCAGTGGTTCCCAAACTCCAGTCCTCGCGGACTCCCAACAGGTCATGTTTTCAGGATTTCCTTAGTATTTCACAGGTGATGGAAGTATCATCAAGGCATCAGGAATTCTCTCACATGTGTAACACTATGGAAATCCTGAAAACATGACCTGTTGGGGTCCGCGAGGACTAGAGTTTGGGAACCACTGCCCTAGACCTTTCTGGCAGAGGTCAAGTTCTTGGTTATTGGTTCTTGGTTATTAAGTAGCATTGTCCACAGCTGCCGGTTCAGGAGATTTCTTCTACTTCAATTGACTAAGCTCTGGAGGCATGCAGTTCTGCATGTATTCATAGAGAATCCCTTAAAGAAGCACATCAAAGTCTTTATCCTCTAAACCCTTTAGTGACCGGGCCAAAGTCTTTCATCTGACCAGTGTCACTTTATGCAGTAATAACTCTGGAATGTTTCAACATGTGTTGTTGATTTTGAGCCTGTGCTTTTGTGACATATTGTACTTTATGATAATGGTAAATCTATGTTGAAATTTTCTGCAATCTACTATGTAAAGCTCAATGTGGGTGAGTATGCGTGTATGCATGTATGTCCGGGATTGGCATCCGCACCGTCGCAGCTACAGCCACAAAATTTGGCACAGTCACATGTCTGAACCCCGAGGGCGTCATAGGCTATGTTGTGAGGCAAAATTTTAACCCCGCGCATTCCAATTCACCAAGCAATTTTGCCCCAATCTACATAATAGGGAAAAAGTGTGTGTCTTGGCATCTGCACCGTCGTAGCTACAGCCACCATGTGTAGCTACAGTGATACCATGTTAAAAACAGCACCCCTAAGAACATCCAAAATCGCTTTCAGGTAGGTTATTAACCCTTCAGGTGCTTTTTTAGGAAATAATGCAAAGTGGCATGACAGGTATGAAGAAGTTTATTTTTACCATATAAATGTTGATAACTTCTAAACATTCCGCTATAGCCGGCAGACTTTAAGGCCTTTATTTGGCCACCGTTTGCCATGGCAAACATCAGGACCATGCAATCAAGATCTCATGGCGCCGATGAGGTTAAAGGAGAAGCCCCCCACTTTGTTAACCATTTAGATGCTGTAGTCATTATTGACATATTGGTGGTCACTAAGGGGTTTTAAAGAGGCTTTTCTGTGATGATTAAGAAATCCTTTCATTTACTTGGAAATAAATAAAAGTTAAAATTCAAATGCAGCCTAGATTCCATATACTGTAAAAATGTGTCTGTCCCTTTTATTATATTTTTAATTTAGAAATGTGTAAGGCTTTAAAGTAGCGTCTGGCACTAAGTAATTTCTTACCCGCCTTGTAAATGATCTTTGTTTCATAATTTTATGATGATTTTGAGGCCAAGGAAGAATATTTTAGTTATGGGGACAGGGAGGTAAAGCAAAGAAATATTTTGAGCTGATTCCTTTACTGTGGAAGAGAGAGAAGACAGTGTTTTAACTACCTTACTGTCTATACTAGAAGAGGATTAACACCTTAAATAGCCATGGAAAGTCTGATTCAAACCAACACCTACGAGACTCCGGCCGTTCACTTGTTCCATGGCTGAATAGAAATGCAGTCTTTCAATACATTTCATTAATTCAATATTTTATGTCATTTTCTTTTCCTGCACATTTGTGTTTTGATCTGTGTCTAAGATAAATAACAAACACGACGCGTTTCTGAAAAATGCCCATATTTCCAGAGTGCGGCCAGCGACAGCTTTGAACCGTGACATGATTTGCTTCATGGAAACTGTGCCTGGTTCTTTAGTCGCTGATGTTTGTAAAATACGGTTTCTGTCTCGGCTCAGGTCATTAATTCTACCTGTCCTGAGGTTGAGGTTGGTGTCACTTTTTGTGTGATTTTAATGGAGTTTTTTTTTTTAGAAAATAATTTTAATTTAGAAATGACATTTTGGGAAATGTATTAGGAATTTGAGCTTGGTAATTAGATAGAGAGAGAGAGAGATAGAAAGATAGATAATAGATAGCGAGATGATAGCTAGATAGATACAGTAGATAGATAAATAGATAGATAGAGAGATAGATATGGAGAGATAGAAAGATAATAAATAGATAGATGATAGATAATAGATAGATAGATGATGGATGGATGGATAGATAGACAATATATAGATAATAGATAGAAAATAGATATGGATAAATAGATAGATAATAGATATGGAGAGATAGATAGATATTAGATATGGAGAGATAGATAATAGATAGATAGATAATAAATAGATAAATAGATAATAGATGATAGATAGATAATAGATAGATAATAGATAGCGAGATGATAGCTAGCTAGATATATAGATAGATAGATGATAGATAATAGATAGACAATATATATGTAATAGATAGATGATGGATGGATAGATAGATGATAGATGATGGATGGATGGATGGATAGATAGACTATATATAGATAATAGATAGATGATAGATAGATAATTGATAGAAAATAGATATAGATAGATAGATAGATAGATAATATATATGGAGAGATAGATAGATAATAGATATGGAGAGATAGATAGATAGATAATAGATAGATAAATAGATGATAGATAGATAATTGATAGATAATAGATAGCGAGATGATAGCTAGCTAGCTAGATAGATGATAGATAATAGATAGACAATATATAGATAATAGATAGATGATGGATAGATAGATAGATAGATAGATAGATAAATAGATAGATTATATGTTATACCTTTTGTTCCAATAATCCTATATTTGATGGCAGTGTGAAAAGTGCTGAACAATGAACCATACAAATAATGACGTAAAAAAATTCTTAAAAATATGTTTAACAACAACACTTGATTGAAATAATTGTCCATTTTCTGGCGACATGTTCCCTTTACAGATCACACCATATTCTTCCAAATCTGGTTTAATAACAGAATATCTTCAGAATATTTTATAAGAATATTTTAGTACAAGGGTTTTACAGTCTTGTGCACTGTGTGTATGCACCATTTGTTTACAGCCAGAGAGAAAAAATGGCATGCATAGTTTTTTTATGGGCCAGTCCAATGAAACATATAAAACCACCATGGTAATGAGCTCAGGGTGTGACACTCATTTTTTACATGTCATTCTTTCCACAGCTACATAGTCGCTCGCTAGTTTTGATTAACATTGCTTATATTTTATAGCACCAATTTGAAGGGAATCTGTCAGCTTGGAAATATAGAGCAATGTTTGAGAGCCATGTTATAGAGCAGGAGATGAACAGAATGATGCATTGGTCCGTCATTCACTATCACCTGTATTTTATGCATTGACATTGCTGCTCATTCTTGCTGCAGTGGCCGCATGTTATAGACTGGATGACATGAATGTAGTTTATAAAATGGCGAGAAAGTAGCATTGAAGCAGCTCTGGAGTGGCAGAGGCATCAACAACAACAGATGAAATGTAATTTTTTGTCTTTTTATGGAATTAAAGGGAATCTGTCACTGGAAGCTGGCGGGCTGTGCAAATGCCCTGTGTCCGGTCCGATGGGTGGTGTTTCTTCTTTTTTTCTCCATCCCATCCATGGCCCCCGTCCGCGATCTTTTCCGGAATTAGAGTTGTTCTCCTCCATAGTTCGCGCATGCGCAAAGCAATCTTGCTTCACGCACGCGCAGCATGCTTGGTCCAACTGTGGGCAAAGCCAAAAATCATTATTGCGCATGCGCCTGTGCACTATGTCCCGGAACACTGCGAAATACAGAGAATCATAGATCATAGAATCATAGAATGGAAGAATTGGAAGGGACCTCCTGGGCCATCTGGTTCAACCCCCTGCTCAATGCAGGATTGACTAAATCATTCCAGACAGATGTCTGTCCAGCCTCTGTTTGAAGACTTCCATTGAAGGAGAACTCACCACCTCTCGTGGCAGCCTGTTCCACTCATTGATCACCATCATTGTCAAAAAGTTTTTCTAATATCTAATCTGTGTCTCCTCCCATTCAGTTTCTTCCCATTGATTCTAGACTTTCCTTGTGCAAATTAGAATAAAGATGATCCTTCTACAATGTGACAGCCCTTGAGATATTTGTGGACCGTTATTAAGTCTCCTGTCAGTCTTCTTTTTTTGCAAGCTAAATATACCCAAGTCCTTTAACAATTCCTCATAGGACATGATTTGCAGACCGGTCACCATTGTGGTCCCTCTTGTCTGAACTTGCTCCTATTGTCTGTTTGTTGATGTCTTTTTTAAAATGTGGTGCCCAAAACTGGACACAGTATTCCAGATGAGGCCTGACCAAAGAGGAGTGATCTAGACTGTAAGCTTCTGTTAATACATCCCAGAATTGCATTTGCTTTTTTAGCTGCTGCACCACATTGTTGACTCCTGTGCAGTCTGTGATCTATTAGTATACCCAAGTCTTCTTCACACATGTTGTTGCTTAGTTACATTCCTACCATTCTGTAGATATCATTTTCACTTTTCTTGCTCAGATGTAGAATCTTGCATTTCTCGCTGTTAATTACCATTCTATTAGTCGCTGCCCATTGATCAAGCTTATCTAGATCCTTATGAATCCTTTTCTGTCTTCTCTAGTGTTAGCTATCCCTCCTGGCTTTGCATCATCTGCAAATTTGGTTAGTTTACCTTCAGTTCCCCTATCTAGATAATTTATAAAAATGTTGCACAACACTTGGGCCAGGACAGGGCCTTGTGGTACACCACTTGAAATACTCTTCCGATTAGATGTGCAACCATTTATTACCACTTTTTGAGTACGATCACTGAGCCAGTTATGAATCCAACTAACAGCCTTGTTCAAATATATTTAATGGTATAGAAGAAAGGCTCACTTGCTAGTAATTTCCTGGCTCCATCTTCTTTCCTTTTTTGAAGATAGGGAAAACATTTGCCCTTCTCCAATCTTCTGGGACTTCGCCTATTATCTAGGATTTTTTAAAGATTCTGGCTAATGGTCCTGCAATTTTCTCTGCTATCTCTTTCAGTACCCCAGGATGTAATTCATCTGCATGAGGAGATTTAAGTTCATTTAAGTTAGCTAAGTTTTCCCTCAACATCTTTCTGTTTATAGATAGTGTGGATTCTTTTTTTTCCCTTTCATGGCACCATGAAGATCAGTTGATGTTACAGTTGCTTTAATAGAGAACACAGATGCAAAATAGGAATTTAAAAGTTTGGCCTTCTCAACATCATTTTTGATCACTTCACCCTTTTCATCCTGTAAAAATCCTATATCATCTTTGAAAGTTCTTTTTCTTTTGACATACCCCCAAAATATTTTTTACTGCTTTTGGTCTCCCTTGCAAGCCTTACTTCATTACTGGCTTTAGCTCTTCTAACGCTTGCCCTGCATTCCCTGCAGACAGCATTATATTTTTCTTTAGATATGTTCTCCTCTTTACATTTGATATACATTTCTTTTTTCCTTTTTAACAAGTGACTAAGTTCTGTGTTCATTTGGCCTGTTCTCTTTAAATGCTTCCAATTCTTCCTTGTTTTCGGAATTGTTACTGATTGTGCAGTAAGAATTTCATTTAGCAAAATCACCCATCCTTCTTTATTATTATTATTTATTTATATAGCACCATTAATTTCATGGTGCTGTACATGAGAAGGGGTTACATACAAAGTTATAGATATCGTTTGCAGTAAACAAATTTGCAATGACAGACTGGTACAGAGGGGAGAGGACCCTGTCATTGCGGACTTACATTTTATGGGATAATGGGGAAGAGACAGAAGGTTGGAGGTGCAGCAGCTCTGCTGGTGGTGAGGCGGCAGCTCTGGTGGTGGTGAGGCAGCAGCTCGGGTGGTGGTGAGGCAGAAGAATGTTTATTGCAGGCTATAAGCGTTCTGGAAGAGATTGATTTTCAGGTTCCGTCTGAAGGATCTGAGGGTGGTGGAAAATAGGACGTATTGAGGTGTGAAATTCCAGAGGATGGGGGATATTCGGGAGAAATCTTGGAGGCAGTTGTGTAAAGAACGAATAAGTGTGGAGGAGAGTAGGAGGTCTTGGGAGGATTGAAGATTACGTGAGGAAAGATATTGGGAGATTAGTTCAGAGATATAGTGAGGGGACAGGTTGTGGATGGTTTTGTAGGTCAGTGTAGTTTGAACCAGATTCATTGGGGAATTGGGAGCCAATGGGGGGATTTGCAGAGGGGAGAATCAGGGGAGTAGCAAGGAGAGAGGTGGATTAGTCGGCCAGCAGAGTTGAGGACAGACTGGAGTGGTGCAAGGGAGTTGGCGGGGAGGCCACAGAGGAGAGTGTTGCAGTAATCAAGGTGGGAGATGAGGAGGACATGCACAAGAGTTTTCTTAGATTGAGGGCTGAGGAAGGGATAGATTCTGGAAATATCTTTGAGTTGGAGGCGACAGGAGGTGGCGAGAGTTTGGATGTGTGGTTTGAAGGACAGGGCAGAGTCGAGAGTTACTTCGTGGCAGCGGATTTCAGGTGCGGGAGAGAGCGTCATGCCATTTACCATAATGGATAAATTGGGTAGGGAGGATACGTGAGATGGAGGAAAGATGATGAGTTTGGTTTTGTCTACGCTGAGTTTTAGGAAGCAAGAGGTGAAGAAGGAGGATATGGCTGATAGACACTCTGGTATTCTGGACAGCAGAGAGGTGACATCTTGGCCAGAGAGGAAGATCTGAGTGTCGTCCGCATACTGGTGGTACTGGAAGCCATGGGATTTTATGAGTTGTCCTAGGCCAAGGGTCTAGATGGAAAAAAGTAGGGGCCCCAGGACAGAGCCTTGAGGGACTCCAACAGAGAGAGGGTGGGATGACGACTGTGAGAGTGGGAAATGCTAAATGTGTGGTCAGAAAGGTAAGAGGCGATCCAGAACAGGGCAAGGTCTTTGATGCCAAGGGAAGAAAGAATCTGTAGCAGTAGGCAGTGGTTGACTGTCTTGAAGGCAGAGGACAGGTTGAGAAGGAGGAGGATGGAGAACTGTCTGTTAGCTTTGGCTGTGAGTAAGTCATTAGTAATTTTGGTCAGGGCAGTTTCGGTGGAGTGGGGGGGGGCGGAAGCCAGATTGGAGGTTGTCAAGTTGTCAAGGAGAGAGTTAGATGAGAGGTGGGAGGAAAGTTGAGCATGGACATGCTGCTCAAGGAGTTTGGAAGCTAACGGGAGCAGTGATATGGGACAATAGTTGGGCATAGCAGTTGGGTCAAGGTTTGTTTTTTTGAGGATGGGTGTGATGGTGGCGTTTTTGAAAGCGGAGGGGAAGATACCAGAAGATGGCGATAGGTTGAAGAGATGGGTTAGGGCTGGAATGAGCGTGTTAGTGAGGTTGGGAAGCAGGTGGGAAGGGATGGGGTCAAGTGCACAGGTAGTGAGGTGTGATTTGGAAAGATGAGTACGCTCTCCTTCAGTGATGTTGGAGAGGGAGGTTATTAGGGAAGGGCAGAGGTCTGGTATATGGAGTGGTTGGGGTGGTGGAACAGTAAAAGTTTGCCTTGTTTGGTCGATGTTATTTTTGAAGTAGGAAGCAAAGTCCTCAGCAGAGATGAGGGGAGTTGGAGGTGGCAGTGGTGGGCGGAGGAGAGAGTTCAATGTGCTGAACAGTTGTTTTGGGTTGTAGGATAATGACGATACAAGGTTTGTGAAATAGGTCTGTTTAGCAGAGGTGAGGGCTGATTTGAAGGCAAGTGTAGCTTGTTTGAAAGCAGTGAAGTCGTCTGGCAGGTGTGTTTTCTTCCAACGCCGCTCCACGACCCTGGATGATTATCGAAGGCTTTTGGGGAGTTTGTTGTGTCAGGGTTGCCTGTTGATTCGTTGCACTTTGCCATGTGTGAGAGGCGCGACTGAGTCTATGGCTAATGTGAGGGTGGTGTTATAAAAAGCGGTGGCGCTGTCCATGTCGTGGACAGAAGATATGGAGGACAGAGGTAGAAGAGAGTTTGAGAGTCTGTGAATCTCTAGGTATGCGAGGTTTCTGCGAGGATGTACTAGTAGCTGGACATGTAGAATAGGTGAGGAGGACAGGGATGAGAAGATGAGTAGGTGGTGGTCAGATAGGGGGAGGGGAGAGGTTGTGAGATTAGAAAGGGAACAGAGGTGGGTGAAGATGAGGTCTAGTGTATGTCCATCTATGTAGGTGGCTGGGGAGGACCACTGAGTAAGTCCAAAGGATGAAGTAAGTGACAGGAATTTGGAGGCTGCTGGCTGGCGAGTGTCAGGAGGGATATTAACCCCTTCCTGCCATCCGACGTACTATCCCGTCCACAGTACCCGGGCCCGTATGACCGGGGACGGGATAGTACGTCGGCGCGATCAGCGGCGCCCACGTGGTGAACGCCGCTGATCGCGGCCGGGTGTCAGCTGATTATCACAGCTGACACCCGGCACAATGTGTCAGGGGCGGTCACGGACCGCCCCCGACACGTTAACCCCTTGCACACCGCGATCAAACACGATCGCGGTGTACCGGGGGTTAAAGGGAAGCATCGGCAGGGAGGGGGCTCCCTCCGTGCTTCCCTGAGCCCCCCACGGCAGCGCAATGTGCAGCGCTGCTGCGGGGGACTCCCTTCCTCCAGGCCCCCGAATCCAAGATGGCGACGGGGGCCTTCGGGGGCCTGCGGAAGCTGGCTTCCTCAGTGCCTGCAAAGCGCAGGCATGAGGAAGCCTTCTGCAGTGCCTGTGTCAGATCGCTGATCTGTCACAGTGATCTGTGATGTGACAGATCAGCAATCTGTCACAGGACAGTGATGTCCCACCTGGGACTATTTAATAAAGTTAAAAAAAAATAAAAAAAAGTGTAAAAATAATTAAAAAAAAATCGCCAAATAAAATAGGAAAAAAAAAAAAAATATTCCCCCAATAAATCCATTTTTTGGAAATAATAAAAAAAAAAACAATAAAAGTACACATATTAGGTATCGCCGCGTCCGTAACGACCCGCCCTATAAAACTGTCCCATTAGTTAACCCGTTTAGCGAACCCCTTAAAAAATAAAAATAAAAAACGAAGCAAAAAATAATGATTTATTATCATACCGCCAAACAAAAAGTGTAATAACGCGCGATCAAAAAGACGTATATAAATATCCATGGTACCACTGAAAACGTCATCTTGTCCCGCAAAAAATGAGCCACCACACAGCATCATCAGCAAAAAATTAAAAAAGTTATAGCTCGCGGAATAAAGCGATGCAAAAATAATTATTTTTTATATAAAATAGTTTTCATTGCATAAAACCGACAAAAACATAAAAAACGACCTAAATGAGGTATCGCTGTAACCGTACTGACCCGAAGAATAAAACCGCTTTATCAATTTTACCGCATGCGGAACGGTGTAAACGCACCCCCCCCAAAAGAAATTCATGAAACGCTGGTTTTTGTTCATTCTGCGTCCCAAAAATAGTAATAAGAAGCGATCAAAAAATTTCACGTGCCCGAAAATGGTACCAATAAAAACGTCAACTTGTCCCGCAAAAAATAAGACCTCACATGACTCGGTGGGTCAAAATACGGAAAAATTATAGCTCTCAATATGTGGTGATGCAAAAACTATTTTTACAATAAAAAGCGTCTTTTAGCGTGCGACAGCCGCCAAACATAAAAACCGCCATAAATAGTAAATCAAACCCCCCGTTATCACCCCCTTAGTTAGGGAAAAATAATAAAATTAAAAAAATGTATTTATTTCCATTTTTCCATTAGGGTTAGGGCTAGGGTTAGGGCTAGGGGTGTGTTGGGGTAGGGTTAGGGTTAGGGTTAGGGTAGGGTTAGGGTTAGGGTTAGGGCTAGGGCTAAGGTTAGGGTTAGGGCTAGGGTTAGGGTTAGGGGCGTGTTGGGGTTCGGGTTGGAGTTAGAATTGGGGGTTTCCACTGTTTGGGCACATCAGGGGCTCTCCAAATGCAACATGGCGTCTGATCTCAATTCCAGCCAATTCTGAGTTGAAAAAGTCAAATGGTGCTCCTTCCCTTCCAAGCTCTGCTATGCGCCCAAACAGTGTTTTACCCCCACATGTAGGGTATCAGCCTACTCAGGACAAATTGCAAAACAATTTTTGGGGTCCAATTTCTCCTGTTACCCTTAGGAAAATAAAAAATTGGGGGCAAAAATATCATTTTTGTGGAAAAAAATGATTTTTTTATTTTCACGTCCGAGTGTTATAAACTTCTGTGAAGCACTTGGGGGTTCAAAGTGCTCACCACACATCTAGATAAGTTCCGTGGGGGGTCTAGTGTCCAAAATGGGGTCACTTGTGGGGAGTTTCAATAGTTTAGGTACATCAGGGGCTCTCCAAACGCACATGACACCCGCAGACCATTCCATCAAAGTCTGCATTCCAAAACGTCACTGCTTCCCTTCCGAGCCCCGACGTGTGTCCATACAGTAGTTTTCTCCCACATATGGGGTGTCAGCGTACTCAGGACAAATTGGACAACAACTTTTGGGGTCCAATTTCTCCTGTTACTAGAGTTGAGCGATACCAGCCGATACTTGAAAATATCGGATCGGAATGGATCGGCCGATCTTAAAAAAAAGTATCGGTATCGCCGATTCCGATACCGGGAACCAATGCAAGTCAATGGGGCCAAAATATCGGAATTAAAAAAAAACCTTTCTTTCCTTGTAGGTTAATTCTACATGAAGAAAAACAACTAAGAATAATGTAGAATGTATTGTGGGAGGTGGAGGAGACATTAAAGCCATAGAGGTTTAGCCCAATCAAATGGAATAGCAGGAATTAAACTTTTTTTTTAAAGATTTTAGGAGTTACAAAGATATTGACTATGTTAGCCTCATTTATATTTTGCCAGACATGTATGTCTTCTTCTTCTTTCTTCTTCTTTCTTATTCTTCTTCCTTTTTTTTACCTTCTTCTTCTTCTTATTCCTTTTTTTACATTCTTCTTCTTCTTCTTCCTCCTTTTTTTACATTCTTCTACTTCCTTTTTTTACATTCTTCTTCTTCCTTTTTTTACATTCTTCTTCTTATTCCTTTTTTTACATTCTTCTTCTTCTTCCTTTTTTAAATTCTTCTACTTCCTTTTTTTACATTCTTCTTCTTCTTCTTCCTTTTCTTACATTCTTCATATTCTTCTTATTCAACAATTATTATTCTACATATTCAACTTCTTCATCTTCTTCCTATTCTTCTTCATCATATTCTTGTTTGTGTCAGGCATTCCTGTAGTTGTTATCTGGAAAAGTTAGAAGTTTACACCTTCCGTTCTGCCTGTCACAAAAGATTTACAACAGGATTTGTCCGCGTTCAGTTTGGCCTGCAGCAGCAGGCCTTTTCCAGGGGCACCACGAGGAGGAACGGACTCACCCCCATACACTGCTTAGTCTTCTTCTGCTTATAAATAAGATAATATCATTTGCTCAGAGTATTAGTCTTATGCTTAATGTTCTTCTGCTTTGTTTTTTTTATGCTTCTTGGTCTTCTCTCTCTTGTTGTTCTGCATCTTGGTGGTTGTCTTCCTGTTCTTTGTCTTCTTGAACCAGCTGACGGTACTGGCACCGGGAGGGGCAGCAGAAGGAACAAGAGCCAATGGCACTACCGAGGACCAGCTGACGGTGCTGGAACCCGGTTACTAAGCAGGATGTACCTGTGCTACAAAGCACTACCAAGGAACAGCAGACGTTGCCGGAACTCGGATACCGAGATGGAGGCACCTAGGCCAAAGGCTCTGACGAGAACCAGCTGACGGTGCAGGAACCCGGAGGGGTAGCATAAGCTGCAAGAGCAAATGGAAATAGCGAGGACCAGCTGACAGTGCTGGCACCCGGAGGGGCAGCAGAAGGAATAAGAGCCAATGGCACAACCGAGGACCAGCTGACGGTGCTGGAACCCGGTTACTAAGCAGGAGGTACCTGTGCTACAAAGCACTACCAAGGACCAGCAGACGTTGCCGGAACTCGGATACCGAGATGGAGGCACCTAGGCCAAAGGCTCTGACGAGAACCAGCTGACGGTGCTGGAACACGGAGGGGTATCAGAAGTTACCCCTGAAAAGCAAAGTTGGCATGCCGCAAGCTGGCCGCAGTTACCGAATCACACAGTCCTACAGGGGGTGCTTGTCCTACTGGCACTATGGAACAAGCCTTTCTTACCAGAACCCGCAGTCCACATAGGAAGCACCTAAACTGCTGGCACCCTAGCCTCGGCTAACCCAACCGCAACACGACATGGCAACTTGGGGTGGCAAACTGACATTGACACTTCCCGGAAACAGCAGGCAGGGCTGGAACCAAGCTGGGCAGGAGGGAGTACCCGTGCCAAAGTCAGTTATGAGCAGCAACTGGCGATGTTGGAGCCCAGGACAAGCACTTAGCAGGCTGAGGCCTGATGTGCTGTCAATTGGGAGGCAGCAGGACAGATTGCCATCAAAACAGCAGGGGAACAGCTGACGTTACTGAACCCCACAAACACAGGAGCTAGTGTTTTACTCTGTGAAGACGGCACTTCCGAGCAACAACTGGCTGTGTTGAAGCCCAGGGACAAGCACGGAGCAGGCTGAGGCTGCATTGAAGAAATTTTAAGATCGGTTGTAGACTACTAATTTGAACCAAGCTCCACTTAGGCCTGTGGCTTCACTGATTTTCGTATTTCCCCTGTCCTCCAACCCCGCCAGTTACAGCTCCGAAGTGGCGTCTGCACAATCCACACTTGTTCCTGTGTTACAGGTGTTCAGTCCGGTCAGTTAATCCCCTGATGTGTGTCCGGCAATGTCGCCTGCTCTGTCCACATTCCCATAATGGGAATGTGGACAGAGCAGGCGACATTGCCGGACACACATCAGGGGATTAACTGACCGGACTGAACACCTGTAACACAGGAACAAGTGTGGATTGTGCAGACGCCACTTCGGAGCTGTAACTGGCGGGGTTGGAGGACAGGGGAAATACGAGAGACAGTGGAGCCACAGGCCTAATTGGAGCACGGTTAAAAATCAGTAGTGGTATGACTGTGTAGGCAGCAGGAGACTTTGCCATCTACACAGCAGGGGATCAGCTGACGTTACTGAACCCCACTGAGACACGGGAGCAAGTGTCTCTTTCCGTGTGGACGGCACTTCCGAACTACAACTGGCTGTGTTGAAGCCCAGGAAATAGGAGGGTGTAGGCAGAGGCCTACTGTATTTTGAATGAGGTGACAGCAGGAGAGACTGCCATCCACAAAGCAGGGGATCAGCTGAAGTTACTGAACCCCACTGAGACACGGGAGCAAGTGTCTCTTTCCGTGTGGACGGCACTTCCGAACTACAACTGGCTGTGTTGAAGCCCAGGAAATAGGAGGGTGTAGGCAGAGGCCTACTGTATTTTGAATGAGGTGACAGCAGGAGAGACTGCCATCCACAAAGCAGGGGATCAGCTGACGTTACTGAACCCCACTGAGACACGGGAGCAAGTGTCTCTTTCCGTGTGGACGGCACTTCCGAACTACAACTGGCTGTGTTGAAGCCCAGGAAATAGGAGGGTGTAGGCAGAGGCCTACTGTATTTTGAATGAGGTGACAGCAGGAGAGACTGCCATCCACACAGCAGGGGATCAGCTGACGTTACTGAACCCCACTGAGACACGGGAGCAAGTGTCTCTTTCCGTGTGGACGGCACTTCCGAACTACAACTGGCTGTGTTGAAGCCCAGGAAATAGGAGGGTGTAGGCAGAGGCCTACTGTATTTTGAAAGAGGTGACAGCAGGAGAGACTGCCATCCACACAGCAGGGGATCAGCTGACGTTACTGAACCCCACTGAGACACGGGAGCAAGTGTCTCTTTCCGTGTGGACGGCACTTCCGAACTACAACTGGCTGTGTTGAAGCCCAGGAAATAGGATGGTGTAGGCAGAGGCCTACTGTATTTTGAATGAGGTGACAGCAGGAGAGACTGCCATCCACACAGCAGGGGATCAGCTGACGTTACTGAACCCCACTGAGACACGGGAGCAAGTGTCTCTTTCCGTGTGGACGGCACTTCCGAACTACAACTGGCTGTGTTGAAGCCCAGGAAATAGGATGGTGTAGGCAGAGGCCTACTGTATTTTGAATGAGGTGACAGCAGGAGAGACTGCCATCCACACAGCAGGGGATCAGCTGACGTTACTGAACCCCACTGAGACACGGGAGCAAGTGTCTCTTTCCGTGTGGACGGCACTTCCGAACTACAACTGTCTGTGTTGAAGCCCAGGAAATAGGAGGGTGTAGGCAGAGGCCTACTGTATTTTGAATGAGGTGACAGCAGGAGAGACTGCCATCCACACAGCAGGGGATCAGCTGACGTTACTGAACCCCACTGAGACACGGGAGCAAGTGTCTCTTTCCGTGTGGACGGCACTTCCGAACTACAACTGGCTGTGTTGAAGCCCAGGAAATAGGAGGGTGTAGGCAGAGGCCTACTGTATTTTGAATGAGGTGACAGCAGGAGAGACTGCCATCCACACAGCAGGGGATCAGCTGACGTTACTGAACCCCACTGAGACACGGGAGCAAGTGTCTCTTTCCGTGTGGACGGCACTTCCGAACTACAACTGTCTGTGTTGAAGCCCAGGAAATAGGAGGGTGTAGGCAGAGGCCTACTGTATTTTGAAAGAGGTGACAGCAGGAGAGACTGCCATCCACACAGCAGGGGATCAGCTGACGTTACTGAACCCCACTGAGACACGGGAGCAAGTGTCTCTTTCCGTGTGGACGGCACTTCCGAACTACAACTGGCTGTGTTGAAGCCCAGGAAATAGGAGGGTGTAGGCAGAGGCCTACTGTATTTTGAATGAGGTGACAGCAGGAGAGACTGCCATCCACACAGCAGGGGATCAGCTGACGTTACTGAACCCCACTGAGACACGGGAGCAAGTGTCTCTTTCCGTGTGGACGGCACTTCCGAACTACAACTGGCTGTGTTGAAGCCCAGGAAATAGGATGGTGTAGGCAGAGGCCTACTGTATTTTGAATGAGGTGACAGCAGGAGAGACTGCCATCCACACAGCAGGGGATCAGCTGACGTTACTGAACCCCACTGAGACACGGGAGCAAGTGTCTCTTTCCGTGTGGACGGCACTTCCGAACTACAACTGGCTGTGTTGAAGCCCAGGAAATAGGAGGGTGTAGGCAGAGGCCTACTGTATTTTGAATGAGGTGACAGCAGGAGAGACTGCCATCCACACAGCAGGGGATCAGCTGACGTTACTGAACCCCACTGAGACACGGGAGCAAGTGTCTCTTTCCGTGTGGACGGCACTTCCGAACTACAACTGGCTGTGTTGAAGCCCAGGAAATAGGAGGGTGTAGGCAGAGGCCTACTGTATTTTGAAAGAGGTGACAGCAGGAGAGACTGCCATCCACAAAGCAGGGGATCAGCTGACGTTACTGAACCCCACTGAGACACGGGAGCAAGTGTCTCTTTCCGTGTGGACGGCACTTCCGAACTACAACTGTCTGTGTTGAAGCCCAGGAAATAGGAGGGTGTAGGCAGAGGCCTACTGTATTTTGAATGAGGTGACAGCAGGAGAGACTGCCATCCACACAGCAGGGGATCAGCTGACGTTACTGAACCCCACTGAGACACGGGAGCAAGTGTCTCTTTCCGTGTGGACGGCACTTCCGAACTACAACTGGCTGTGTTGAAGCCCAGGAAATAGGAGGGTGTAGGCAGAGGCCTACTGTATTTTGAATGAGGTGACAGCAGGAGAGACTGCCATCCACACAGCAGGGGATCAGCTGACGTTACTGAACCCCACTGAGACACGGGAGCAAGTGTCTCTTTCCGTGTGGACGGCACTTCCGAACTACAACTGTCTGTGTTGAAGCCCAGGAAATAGGAGGGTGTAGGCAGAGGCCTACTGTATTTTGAATGAGGTGACAGCAGGAGAGACTGCCATCCACACAGCAGGGGATCAGCTGACATTACTGAATCCCACTGAGACACGGGAGCAAGTATCTCTTTCCGTGTGGACGGCACTTCCGAGCTACAACTGGCTGTGTTGAAGCCCAGGAAATAGGAGGGTGTAGGCAGAGGCCTACTGTATTTTGAATGAGGTGACAGCAGGAGAGACTGCCATCCACAAAGCAGGGGATCAGCTGACGTTACTGAACCCCACTGAGACACGGGAGCAAGTGTCTCTTTCCGTGTGGACGGCACTTCCGAGCTACAACTGGCTGTGTTGAAGCCCAGGAAATAGGAGGGTGTAGGCAGAGGCCTACTGTCTTTGTAATGCGGAGACAGCAGGAGAGACTGCCATCTCCACAGCAGGGGAACAGCTGGCAGTGCTGAACCCCACTAACACTTGAACGAATGTGTTTGGCTCTGTGGAGACGACACTTCTGAACACCAACTGACGCTGTTGGAGCCCAGGATTAGGCGAGGAGCAGGCTGGGGCCTACTGGATTTTGGCAGGTGAATGCAGCAGGAGACTTGCCATCTCCACAGCAGGGGAACAGCTGACAGTGCTGAACCCCACTAACACTTGAACGAATGTGTTTGGCTCTGTGGAGACGACACTTCTGAACACCAACTGACGCTGTTGGAGCCCAGGATTAGGCGAGGAGCAGGCTGGGGCCTACTGGATTTTGGCAGGTGAAGGCAGCAGGAGACTTGCCATCTCCACAGCAGGGGAACAGCTGAGAGTGCTGAACCCCACTAACACTTGAACGAATGTGTTTGGCTCTGTGGAGACGACACTTCTGAACACCAACTGACGCTGTTGGAGCCCAGGATTAGGCGAGGAGCAGGCTGGGGCCTACTGGATTTTGGCAGGTGAAGGCAGCAGGAGACTTGCCATCTCCACAGCAGGGGAACAGCTGACAGTGCTGAACCCCACTAACACTTGAACGAATGTGTTTGGCTCTGTGGAGACGACACTTCTGAACACCAACTGACGCTGTTGGAGCCCAGGATTAGGCGAGGAGCAGGCTGGGGCCTACTGGATTTTGGCAGGTGAAGGCAGCAGGAGACTTGCCATCTCCACAGCAGGGGATCAGCTGACAGTGCTGAACCCCACTAACACTTGAACGAATGTGTTTGGCTCTGTGGAGACGACACTTCTGAACACCAACTGACGCTGTTGGAGCCCAGGATTAGGCGAGGAGCAGGCTGGGGCCTACTGGATTTTGGCAGGTGAATGCAGCAGGAGACTTGCCATCTCCACAGCAGGGGAACAGCTGACAGTGCTGAACCCCACTAACACTTGAACGAATGTGTTTGGCTCTGTGGAGACGACACTTCTGAACACCAACTGACGCTGTTGGAGCCCAGGATTAGGCGAGGAGCAGGCTGGGGCCTACTGGATTTTGGCAGGTGAAGGCAGCAGGAGACTTGCCATCTCCACAGCAGGGGAACAGCTGACAGTGCTGAACCCCACTAACACTTGAACGAATGTGTTTGGCTCTGTGGAGACGACACTTCTGAACACCAACTGACGCTGTTGGAGCCCAGGATTAGGCGAGGAGCAGGCTGGGGCCTACTGGATTTTGGCAGGTGAATGCAGCAGGAGACTTGCCATCTCCACAGCAGGGGAACAGCTGACAGTGCTGAACCCCACTAACACTTGAACGAATGTGTTTGGCTCTGTGGAGACGACACTTCTGAACACCAACTGACGCTGTTGGAGCCCAGGATTAGGCGAGGAGCAGGCTGGGGCCTACTGGATTTTGGCAGGTGAAGGCAGCAGGAGACTTGCCATCTCCACAGCAGGGGAACAGCTGGCAGTGCTGAACCCCACTAACACTTGAACGAATGTGTTTGGCTCTGTGGAGACGACACTTCTGAACACCAACTGACGCTGTTGGAGCCCAGGATTACGCATGCCGCATGCAGAGGCCAATGGGCATCGGTTTTTATGGAGGTTGTGGACTACTACTGATTCTAACCATGCTCCACTTAGGCCTCTGGCTCCACTGTCTCTACTATTTACCCTGGCCTCCAACCCCGCCAGCTACATCTCTGAAGTGGCGTCAGCACAATCTACACTTGTTCCTGTGTTACTGGTGCTCAGTCCCATCAGTTGATCCCCTGATGTTTGTCCGACAAGTTCGCCAGCTCTGTCCTCATTCCCACTACTGGTTATGGGAATGTGGACAGAGCAGGAGACCTTGCCGGACACACATCAGGGGATAAACTGATGGGACTGAGCCACAGGAACACAGGAACAAGTGTAGATTGTGCTGACGCCACTTCAGAGATGTAGATGGCGGGGTTGGAGGTCAGGGGAAATAGTAGAGACAGTGGAGCCAGAGACCTAAGTTGGGCACGGTTAAAAATCAGTAGTGGTTTGAATGTTGATGGAGCTGGTGACTCTGCCGTCCACACAGCAGGGGATCAGCTGGCATTACTGAACCCCAGTAACACAGGAGCTAGTGTGTTTCTCTGTGCAGACGACACATCTGAGCGACAACTGGCTGTGTTGAAGCACAGGGATTATAGTTCAGGTGGTAGAAAAATGAACACACCAGCAGACCTGGATACAGTTGCCAACCACTAATTTAGTCTGTAAGAGGAATGGCAAAGTCTTTGGAGATCCAGGCCTTGTTCATTTTCAGAAAAGTCAGCCGGTCAACATTATCGGAAGATAGTCGCGTGCGACGGTCTGTTAGTACACCACCTGCGGCACTAAAGACACGTTCCGATAATACACTGGCAGCAGGGCAAGCCAGCACCTCCAATGCATACTGGCTAAGCTCTGGCCATGTATCCAGCTTAGAGACCCAAAACTTGAAGGGGGAAGAGCCATCTGGGAGTACAGCGACAGGGCAAGACATGTAGTCTGACACCATCTGACGGAAGCGTTGCCTCCTGCTGACTCGAGGCGTCGCTGATGGTGTAGACAATTGTGGTGGACACACAAAACTTTGCCACATTTGGGCCATAGTGGTCTTGCCTTGTGCTGCGGCACTGCCTCTGCTCCCTCTTTGTGCAGAGTTTCCTCCACTGCCTCGACGCACAGAGCTGCTTTGTAAAGCACTAGCAACAATGCTGTCGGGTGGAATGGAAAACATTATGGACTGCACCAGTGACTCTTCGTACTCCCGCATTTTACGCTCCCGGTTCAACGTTGGTATGAGCCTTTGTACGCTGTCCCGGTAGCGAGGATCTAGGAGGGTGTACACCCAATAATCAGCCGAGACGAGAATGTGGGCGATGCGGCGGTCGTTTCTCAGGCACTGCAGCATGAAATCAACCATGTGCTGCAGACTCCCAACTGCCAAAGAACCGCTGTCCCCTGTTTGAGGCGTGACCTCGACCTGCTCTGCATCACCCCACCCTCGCTGTACATACTGAGTAGAGGTTTGTGTACCTCCCTCCTCTGGAGAGATGTCTTCCTCCTCCATCGACTCCTCCTCATCCTCCTCACAAAGTGTCCCCTGCCTAGGCCTTTGTGAGGAAACACGTAGCGCAGACTGTCCAGAAGCAGATGGCATTTGGGACTCCTCATCCTCCACCTCTTCTGAAACCTCATCCCTTAGTGCTTGCAGTGTTTGTTGAAGCAGGCAGATAAGGGGGACAGTCATGCTGACTAGTGCATCATCTGCACTCGCCATCCGCGTGGATTCATCGAAGGCACGCAAAACGAGGCAGATGTCCTTCATAGAGGCCCACTCAATGGTGCTGAAGTGTGAACGGCGCACAGTGCGACTTGTTTGCGCCTGATGCAGCTGGTACTCCATGACTGCTGCCTGCTGCTCACACAACCGCTCCAACATATGTAACATTGAATTCCACCGGGTGGGTAGGTCACATATGATGCGATGTTCCGGAAGGCCAAATCGTCGCTGCAGAGCAGCGAGGCGCGATCTTGCCGTGCTGGAACGTCGCAAGTGAGCGCACTCTATGCGGACCTTGTGTAACAGTGCATCAAGATCCGGATAGTCCCTCAGAAAGCTCTGCACGACCAAGTTAAGAACATGTGCCAGACATGGGATGTGTGTGAGGTTGCCTAGGCCAAGAGCTGCCACCAGATTTCGGCCATTGTCACACACTACCAAGCCCGGCTGGAGATTCGCTGGCCCAAACCACACATCGCTCTCCAGCTTGATAGCATTCCAGAGCTCCTGCGCTGTGTGGCTTCGATTCCCCAAAGAAATTAATTTGAGTACAGCCTGTTGACGTTTGGCCACGGCTGTGCTCATATCGGTCGTAACAGGCTCCTGCTCTGCTGTTTCTGAGGAACTTGAGTAGGAGGAGGAGTCTATGTGTACAGACTGGAGTCCTGCAATCCGTGGCGTTGGAAGAACACGTACAGCGCCACTCTCCAGATCCATACCCGGCTCCACAACATTGACCCAGTGGGCAGTGAGGGAAAGGTATCGTCCCTGTCCATGGTTACTGGTCCACGCATCGGTGGTCAGGTGGACCTTGCTACTAACGGCGTTTAGTAGCGCATGTTTTATTTTGCCCTCAACATGTTTCTGCAGGGCAGGGACGGCTCGCCTGCTGAAATAAAAGCGGCTGGGCACGTTGTATTGGGGGACTGCCAATGCCATTAAGTCCCGGAAGGTGTCAGTGTCCACCAGCCTGAATGACAGCATTTCAACTGCCAGAAGTTTGGCAATGCCAGCATTCAGAGACTGTGCTCGGGGATGGTTTGCCGAGTAAGGGCGCCTTTTATCCCATGCCTGTGCTACCGATGGCTGTGATGGATGGGAACATGCTGTTATGGGTGGAATCTGACAGGGTCTCCGGACAACAGTGGCAGAGGTTCTTCCTTGGCGATCCTGTGAGGAAGCCGAACCAGCAGTGTGTGAGCTGGAGGAAGAGGGTCCAACACGAACTGAAGAGGTGGTAGGTGGTGCTGTACGTTGGCCTACGTCTTCAGGGTGTCTCTGCAACTCCAACTCGTGCTTGGTGCGCACATGTTTCCACATATTTGTGGTATTGAGGTTGCTGACATTTCTCCCTCTTTTGACTCTCTGATGACACAGCTTGCATTTGACAAAGCAAATGTCATCTGCAACTGTGTCAAAAAAGGACCACGCACTGCAACTCTTGTGAGCGCCCGGTTTGCCTTTGGAAGGAGGAATGCTCCTAACGGGTGCCGAAGTGGAGGGTACAGGCAACCAAGTCTTCCCCCTCCCTCTGCCTCCTGTTTTGGCCGGTAGGGGAATCTCTTCCTCAGAGCTGCTACCACCACCTTCCTGTTGCTCACGCCATGATGGGTCAAGGACCTCATCATCTTCCCTCCCCTCTTCAAACAGCTGCTTCTCCGGGGTTGTCTCGCCAGCACCGTACGCACCAGAAAGTGGCAACTGAGTCTCGTCATCATCTGATGCGTACTGAGGTGTGCTGACCATAGGCACTGGCCCACTCGCCTCTTCAGATTCAGAGGGACAAAGAAGTTGCGCATCACTGCATACTCCCTCTTCTTCACATTCAGGAATGCTGCTTGGCTGGCCCCCTCTTTCCAAGCCAACAGATTCCGAGAACAGAAGTAGAGACTGTGATGGCTCCTGTCCATGTCTCTCTGACTGCCTGGGCACTTTGGCAGGTGGTGAAGAGACAGATGGTTGCTCTTCGGTGCTCTGACCCTGAGAGGATGCGGAAGTAATTGAAGTCGATGCGTTAGCTGCCATCCATCCGACAACGGCTTCAATTTGTTCCTCCCGCAGCAGTGGGGTACGTTGAGGTCCTACAAAGCTGCGCATAAAGGACTGTTGCCTGCTAAAACTGGGGGATGCTGATCCACTGGTGCCCGCAGCAGGCCCAGAATCCCCACGTCCTCTACCTGTAGAATCCCCACGTCCTCTCCCTGCAGAATCCCCACGTCCTCTCCCTGCTGAAACTCCACGCCCATGCCCACGCCCCCGCGCCTTACTCCCTGCCTTCTTCATCTTGCAAGACTGCTTAAGATAGGCAAAAAAGTACAAAGGGGGGCCTTAGTGTGCTTATTCCTGAACAGCTGGTTACAGGTACAAGAAACACTAATTTTATGAAGTGTGTGTGTGTGGACTAGACTTTAATAGGAGCTGATGTGGCCTACACAAGTTCAAAATGTAGTGTTTGGTGAACTTTTTATGTGGTTTCTTTGTTTGAAACAAACTCAAAGTATGAGAACAAAGAATTGAAACTGATAGTATCACCAACTTTTTGGAGCTATTACAATGCAGGCAGGTAACCTACAATGCAAAAGATGAGGCTCCCAAAAAATTGGGTAATACTAATCTGGCTGCGCCGGCAGGGCACAAGCCAGAAAAAAAGGCTCCTCTATCTACTCCTATATAGTGTTTGCAACCAACCAATGTTGATGGATACGGATGGATGCACACTAATAGGAGAAGAAAAAATGAGCTGCACTCAAAGACAAATATGTGTGAGGCAGTGACGCACGTTGAGCGTCCTACAACCAGACGTAGCTGCAGGACACTCTACTCAGCGTGAGCTGCACTCACACACAGTCAGAGACCTCTCAGACAGCCGTCAACAGTGCAGCTAAGTGGGCACTGGCACTGACAGGCTGCAGAAAGGCTCCGCTGTGTACTCCTATATAGTGTTTGCAACCACCGTAGATGGAGACGGATGGATGCACACTAATAGAAGAAAAAATGAGCTGCACTCAAATAAAAATATGTGTGAGGCAGTGACGCACGCTGAGCGTCCTACAGCCAGACGTAGCTGCAGGACACACTACTCAGCGTGAGCTGCACTCACACACAGTCAGAGACCTCTCAGACAGCCGTGAACAGTGCAGCAAAGTGGACACTAGCACTGAAAGGCTGCAGAAAGGCTCCGCTGTCTACTACTAGTGTTTGCAACCAACGTATATGGATACGGATGGAAGCACACTAGATTGAAATTATTTAAAAAATGCAGCTCAAAAAATAAGAGATGTATGAGGCAGCAGTGATCACACTGGGTGGCCTACAGCCTGACGTGGCTGCAGGACCCACTCCACAGCGTGAGCTGCACTCACACAGCCCTTACAGACAGCTGTGAACACTGCTGCTAGGGCAAAGAACGCTACAGTGGTGGTTTATGTAGCCTGGGTAAAGCACTAGATGTTTGGTGGAATCGCTATTTCTAACTGTCCCTCACAGTCTTCTACAGCAGCCTGTCCCTAACTGAATTCACAGCAGAGTGACCAGAAATGGCGGCTGCGGTGGCTTTTATAGTGCATCATGACATCATTTCGGCAGCCAATCACAGCCATGCCAATAGTTAACATGCCTACATGCCTAACAGGATGTGCCCACACTTCGGAGGATTCCCATTGGCTTAATCAAAGCAAGCAGGCTCATAGCATGATGGGAACTTCCTATTCCGATTCCGATCCCGGAATCCGATATGAAAAAAGTATCGGAATTAAGTATCGGAATTCCGATACCGCTAATATCGGCCGATACCCGATACTTGCGGTATCGGAATGCTCAACACTACCTGTTACCCTTGGGAAAATGAAAAAATTGGGGACTAATTGATCATGTTTGTGGAAAAAATACGATTTTTTTATTTTCATGCCCTGGTATTATAAACTTCAGTGAAGCCCTTGGGGGTTCAAAGTGCTCACCTCACATCTAGATACGTTCCTTAGTGGGTCTAGTTTTCAAAATGGGGTCATTTGTGGGGGGTTTCCACTGTTTAGGTACATTAGGGGCTCTCCAAGGGCAACATGACACCCGCAGACCATTCCATCAAAGTCTGCATTCCAAAACGTCACTACTTCCCTTCCGAGCCCCGACGTGTGCCCATACAGTAGTTTTCTCCCACATATGGGGTATCAGCATACTCAGGACAAATTGGACAACAACTTTTGGGGTCCAATTTCTCCTGGTACCCTTGGGAAAATAAAAAAATGGTGACTAAAAGATCATGTTTGTGGAAAAAATACGAATTTTTTATTTTCACGCCCGGGCGTTGTAAACTTCCGTGATGCACTGGGGGGGTTCAAAGTGCTCACCACACATCTAGATAAGTTCCTTGGGGGTCTAGTATACAAAATGGTGTCATTTGTGGGGGGTTTCCACTGTTTAGGTACATTAGGGGCTCTCCAAAGGCAACATGACACCCGCAGACCATTCCATCAAAGTCTGCATTCCAAAACGTCACTACTTCCCTTCCGAGCCCCGACGTGTGCCCATACAGTAGTTTTCTCCCACATATGGGGTATCAGCATACTCAGGACAAATTGGACAACAACTTTTGGGGTCCAATTTCTCCTGGTACCCTTGGGAAAATAAAAAAATGGTGACTAAAAGATCATGTTTGTGGAAAAAATACGAATTTTTTTATTTTCACGCCCGGGCGTTGTAAACTTCTGTGAAGCACTGGGGGGTTCAAAGTGCTCACCACACATCTAGATAAGTTCCTTGGGGGGTCTAGTATACAAAATGGTGTCATTTGTGGGGGGTTTCCACTGTTTAGGTACATTAGGGGCTCTCCAAAGGCAACATGACACCCGCAGACCATTCCATCAAAGTCTGCATTCCAAAACGTCACTACTTCCCTTCCGAGCCCCGACGTGTGCCCATACAGTAGTTTTCTCCCACATATGGGGTATCAGCATACTCAGGACAAATTGGACAACAACTTTTGGGGTCCAATTTCTCCTGGTACCCTTGGGAAAATAAAAAAATGGTGACTAAAAGATCATGTTTGTGGAAAAAATACGAATTTTTTATTTTCACGCCCGGGCGTTGTAAACTTCTGTGAAGCACTGGGGGGGTTCAAAGTGCTCACCACACATCTAGATAAGTTCCTTGGGGGTCTAGTATACAAAATGGTGTCATTTGTGGGGGGTTTCCACTGTTTAGGTACATTAGGGGCTCTCCAAAGGCAACATGACACCCGCAGACCATTCCATCAAAGTCTGCATTCCAAAACGTCACTACTTCCCTTCCGAGCCCCGACGTGTGCCCATACAGTAGTTTTCTCCCACATATGGGGTATCAGCATACTCAGGACAAATTGGACAACAACTTTTGGGGTCCAATTTCTCCTGGTACCCTTGGGAAAATAAAAAAATGGTGACTAAAAGATCATGTTTGTGGAAAAAATACGAATTTTTTTATTTTCACGCCCGGGCGTTGTAAACTTCTGTGAAGCACTGGGGGGTTCAAAGTGCTCACCACACATCTAGATAAGTTCCTTGGGGGGTCTAGTATACAAAATGGTGTCATTTGTGGGGGGTTTCCACTGTTTAGGTACATTAGGGGCTCTCCAAAGGCAACATGACACCCGCAGACCATTCCATCAAAGTCTGCATTCCAAAACGTCACTACTTCCCTTCCGAGCCCCGACGTGTGCCCATACAGTAGTTTTCTCCCACATATGGGGTATCAGCATACTCAGGACAAATTGGACAACAACTTTTGGGGTCCAATTTCTCCTGGTACCCTTGGGAAAATAAAAAAATGGTGATTAAAAGATCATGTTTGTGGAAAAAATACGAATTTTTTATTTTCACGCCCGGGTGTTATAAACTTCTGTGAAGCACTGGGGGGGGGTCAAAGTGCTCACCACACATCTAGATAAGTTCCTTAGGGGGTCTAGTTTCCAAAATGGTGTCATTTGTGGGGGGTTCCACTGTTTTGGTACATCAGGAGTTTTCCAAACGCGACATGGTGTCCGATCTCAATTCCAGCCCAAAACGTCAAATGGCGCTGCTTCCCTTCCGAGCTCTGCCATGCGCCCAAATAGTGGTTTACCCCCACATATGGGGTATCAGCGTACTCAGGACAAATTGCACAATAACTTTTAGGGTCCTGTTACCCTTGGAAAAATAAGAATTGAGGGTGAAAAGATCATTTTTGTGGAAAAAATATGATTTTTTAATTGTATGGCTTTATGTTATAAACTTCTGTGAAGCCCATGGGGGTTCAAAGTTCTCACCACACATCTAGATAAGTTCCTTAGGGGGTCTAGTTTCCAAAATGGTGTCATTTGTGGGGGGTTTCCACTGTTTTGGTACATCAGGGGTTTTCCAAACGCGACATCGTGTCCGATCTCAATTCCAGCCAAAAACGTCAAATGGCGCTGCTTCCCTTCCGAGCTCTGCCATGCGCCCAAATAGTGGTTTACCCCCACATGTGGGGTATCAGCGTACTCAGGACAAATTGCACAATAACTTTTAGGGTCCTGTTACCCTTGGGAAAATAAAAATTGGGGTGAAAAGATCATTTTTGTGGAAAAAATATGATTTTTTAATTGTACCGCTGTACGTTATAAACTTCTGTAAAGCCCTTGTGGGTTCAAAGTTCTCACCACATATCTAGATAAGTTCCTTGGGGGGTCTAGTTTCCAAAATGGGGTCACTTGTAGGGGGTTTCCACTGTTTAGGTACATCAGGGACTCTCCAAACGTGACATGGCGTCCAATCTGAATTCCAGCCAATTTTGCATTGAAAAAGTCAAACGGCGCTCCTTCCATTCTGAGCTCTGCCATGCGCCGAAACAGTCGTTCCCCCCCACATATCAGGTATCTGCGTACTCAGGACAAATTGCACAATAACTTTTGCAGTTCAATTTCTCCTGTTACCCTTGGTAAAATAAAAAAAATTGTACCTGAAGTATTTTTTTTATGAAAAAAAGTTAGATGTTCATTTTTTTTTTTAAATATTCAAAAAAATTCCTGTGATGCACCTAAAGGGTTAATAAACTTCTTGAATGTGGTTTTGAGCACCTTAAGGGGTGCAGTTTTTAGAATGGTGTCACTTTTGGGTATTTTCTATCATATAGACCCCTCAAAGTGGCTTCAAATGTGATGTGGTCCTAAAAATAAAATGGTGTTGTAAAAATGAGAAATCGCTGGTCAACTTTTAACCCTTATAACTTCCTAACAAAAAAAAATTTTGGTTCCAAAATTGTGCTGATGTAAAGTAAACATGTGGGAAATGTTAGTTATCAAGTTTTTTGTGTGCCGTATCTCTGTGATTTAAGGGCATAAAAATTCAAAGTTGGAAAATCGCAAAATTTTCTAAATTTTCGCCAAATTTCCATTTTTCTCACAAATAAACGCAAGTTATTTGAATGAAATTTTACCACTAACATGAAGTACAATATGTCACGAGAAAACAATGTCAGAATCACCGGGATCCATCTAAGCGTTCCAGAGTTATGACCTCATAAAGGTACAGTGGTCAGAATTGTAAAAATTGGCCCGGTCATGAACGTGCAAACCACCCTTGGGGGTGAAGGGGTTAAAGTCACCCATGGTGATGGTGGGGATGTCAGCAGAAAGTGAAAAAGCCAGGTGGAGAATTAGTTGATGAAGGCAGTGGCTGAGCTTGGTGGTCGGTATATGACAGCCATTTGGAGATTAGAGGGAGACTAGATACGGACAGAATGGACCTTGAAAGAAGGGAGGATAAGGGAGGGTGGGGGTTGGATATGGTTGAAGGAGCAGTTTTTAGAAAGAAGGAAACCCACTCCTCCACCATGTCTGTTGCCAGGGCGAGGAGTGTGGGTAAAGTGGATGCCTCCATAACTCAGTAACTCCTTCTTGGACATTTCTGTCCTTTAGAACATCCAGTCACTAGACCTTTCTTTACCCTCTTTCTGAGTCCATTAAAATCTGTGTTCTGAAGTCTATCTTTAAAGTCTGAGTCCTCACTGGTCTTCCTTCTCTTCTAATCCAAAATTCAAGGCTAGCATGATCGCTGCCTCTTAAATTCCTGCCCACCTTTACTTCCTCAGCCATTTCCTCCCTGTTGGTAAGAGTTAGGTCCATGATTACAGATCTTCTTGTTCTCTCTTCTACCTTTTGAAAGATAGAGTTGTCAGCAAAAGATAAGAATTTTATGGACCCATTACTTTTGCTTGAGAGAGATTCCCAACTAATATCTGGATAGTTAAAACCTACCATAATCACTTTGTCATACTTTTTTGAGAACAGAGACATCTGTTATAAAAAGAGTTCATCCATGTTTTCAGTCTGTCCAGATGGCCTATAGTAAACATCTACAATAGTGTACTACCAGTCTCTAAAACTTGGATTTCTGTGGAGATATACATTTTCCTAATATAAAATACAACACCTCCTCCCTTATTGTTAATCCTGTTTCTAATAAATAAGTTGTAGACTTCAAGATTTGTATTCCAATCATTTCTATCATCCCACCAATTTTAAGTGATGCCTATGACATCATATCTCTCTTCCTGTGTTAGTAGCTTCAATTCTTCTTGCCTGTTTCCCATGCTCTGTGCATTTGTATAGACAAATTTTAGTTTGTGGTCGGTTTCTCTTGCTCATCTTTTTTCATTCAGAGTTTGTTGTTTTTGTTGTTTATTTCCACTTCTAAAAGCAGGATTCTCAAAAGAATTTATTAGATGCATATTTTTTCCTGACCGTACATTTCCCATCCCGTAGTGCTCTAGTTTAAAGCTCTCCGGATGAGTGTAGCAAGGCGTCTACCAAATATATGTTTTCCTGTTTTTGTAAGATGCAACCCATCTCTAGCAAGTAGTCCATCATACAGGTAATTAACTCCATGGTCAAGAAACCCAAAACATTGCTCACGGCACCATTGACTTATCCAGTTGGGCACCTGTATAATCTTGTTCAATTGCCTTGGTCTATGTCCAACGATATGTATTACTCTACACATATTACAGATTCTGAAGCCTGATCTGCCTATTAGTGGACATTTAACATCGCAAAATTTGTCAAATGTAAACACACCTTTATAGACATTCCTCCAGAAACAGGTGGAGTCAGTTGTAGGCAGATAACAGACAGGTGGTGCTGTGCTTCTAGTACTTGTTGCATAGTGTATGATTATAGCCTTGGAGGTGCTTTAATTTTATTTTTTTTTTGGAAGGGGTTATTGGTTAATTTTGGGGAATTCTGTCATAAATGGAACACCAATGGACCAAAACTAATGCTTAAAAGACATTAAAGTAATTGCAATGAGAAATACAGTCTACTTCCCATTATATTATTAGCTCTCTGCAGAAATATAATAAGTCTCCTCAACGAGCCAAGCTGCCTCTCCAAGCTGACACCAGCTCTGGTCACCACAAGCCGGAAAAGCTACTTCCATCACTAAAACTTACATATGTGTTATCCATTATTTTGTTCCTTTTACATCATAGCCAAGATTCCACACACAAGAAAAGGTTAACCAAACATTTTTAATATGCAGCTAATCACTATTCATTTGCATTGTGCATACCGGGAAAAATATTAGATTAAGGGGAAATGGTGACTAATTTTAGTAGCCTAATAGGACTACCAAGAGGGATTGTGAAAGAGAATGTGACATTAGAAAATCACCTACTGTTTAAATAATAGAGCATGATGACTTGATACCATCATCAAGATATTGGTGGAGAAGACCCTGGTGGATCTATCTAGGCCTGGAAGATCGATACTCCTACAGATCGTTCATCCATCAAGTCCCCATGGCTCTTGATTGATCCAAAAGCCAGTAAAAGAGCATGTGCATTTGACATCACCTCTTGTGATGGCAGATTCTGTGTTAGCAGCTGTGCATTTAGATGTAACCTGTCATTGTAATCCTGTCTGTGATGATAATGAGACTGCTGAAAAGCCTTCTGCAATGAACAGGAAGCATGAGTCAAAAATAGCCTCTGTGGACAGTGTAAAATTGCAAGGTTTGCAAGTGTACTGTGATATTAAATAAATAATTGGCAAAAAATACATCTAACACAAAAAACCAGACTTAAATAATTGATCATTTTCAGCCGGTTCAAGCAAAAGGATCAGGAAAAGGTTTTTTTTTTTGCTAGACATGGTGCCATGCTCTTCAACCCATTTAAAGGGAATCTGTCACCCCACTTTCGGCCTATAAGCTGCAGCCACCGCCATCAGGGGCTTATCTACAGCATTCTGTAATGCTGTAGATAAGCCTCCGATGTAACCTGAAAGATAATAAAAACAAGTTAGGTTATACTCACTGGGGGGCGGGTGCGGTGGGTGTCGCGGTCCGGTCTGGTGCCGCCCATCTTCTAGAGATGATGTTCTCCTTCTTACTTCTGCCGCAGCTCCTGCGCAGGCGTACTTTCTCTGCCCTGTTGAGGGCAGAGTAAAGTACTGCGGTGCACAGGCGCTGGGAAAGGTCAGAGAGGTTCGGCGCCTGCGCACTGCAGTACTCTGCCCTCAACAGGGCATAGCAGTGCGCCTGCGCCGGAGTCGTGATGGGAAGCAAAGAAGAAGACGTCATCTCTAGAAGATGGGATGCGCCGGACTGGACCGCGACACTCGTTAGACCGGACCCGGGATGACCCCTGGGTGAGTAAGTATAATATAACACGTTTTTCTTCTCTTTCAGGTTACAGAATGCTGTAGATAAGCCCCTGATGGCAGTGGCCGCATCTTATAGGCCAAAAACGGGGTGACAGATTCCCTTTAAGTGATCAAATTGCAGTACCAGTGATAGCCCATAGACTAGCGTGGCACTCTTTCTGGGGAACTTTTTTTTCTGATCCTAGATAACCTCTTTAATGCTTCTGTATTCGTTTCATGTCTGAAATATTTCACCCAATTATACATACAGCATGAAAAATAGAGATTTAATGGCTAGGTATATGCACAACTTGTCATCTATAAATTAAAGACATCATTTAGATGTATTGTTTTAAAGTTAATCCTAAAGCTGCTCAGCCTTAGGATAGCTTTATAGGATGACCTAACAGAGGCATGTAGACTTGGGTGCACCCTTCTTCTTGAAACAGGAGCAGATCATTAATATGCCTCAAGCTAGAAACCAATTAACTAGTATATAAATACCGTAATTTAGCGCTTGACAGTCTCCGCAGAACAACAGGTTTGCTGGAAAAAAAATGTCAAATTTGAAAGTGAAGTATGGCTCAAAGTTTCCAAAACAGCCGGTGACAACTTTGAGTAGTTGGGTAGCATTTAGTTCTAAACTACATAGAGATTAGCTGCCATTCCCATAGGTAACTCTATTAACTATTCATTTAAATAGTGTTTAACATTGTTTTGGAAATGTTTTCCAGAACATGACGACAAGAGTGTATTCCAAGGTAGTATGGATAGAAAAAAAAGGAATATGCATTCAGCAGATGTCTTAAAGCTTGACAAACATCATATTAATGTCTTAATGTGTTTGTTCTGCTGACATTGATTTTTTTTTTAGAGTAGCTACTCTCAATATGTGGCACTGAAAAGACAGCTTTCACTGTGCTGAGCAGAGCTCATTTCCATACACTTTTCCTAGGGAGCACTAACTACTAGCCTATAAGAGTCTCTATGGCAGCTATCAGCATGAACAAGGAGAATTATTACCTATATCACCCAGCCAAACCATACTGTGCTCTGCACTGATGAGAGAGAAGACACCAGGAACAGATGTCTGTAGAACACTTTCTGGGTTATTTATCAATCATGTGCATGGAATCCCTCTGAACATTCTATCTGATGGGGGGGGCAATTCATGTCTAAATTTTGTAGGAAACTGAGGATTGACTTATCATTTTCCTCTTCTTACCACCCTGTGACCAATGGTCAGACAGAAAGGACAAACCAATCGTTGGAATAAATTTTAAAGACTCTCACTTTTTTTATTGCAATTATGGTTTTCAACCCCATTTTGGGGAATTTTCTAGGATGACTTCTGAGTGTCCTGGAGTAGAGCTTGCCAGACGGAAACTTGGGGATGTCTGTAGGTGGGTTTGGACGAATATTGGGGTGGCTCAGCGTCGTCAAAAACAGAAGGCCGATAGGAAACATTCGACAGGTCCCATTTTCAATGTAGGTGATAAGGTTTGATTATTATCAAAAAACATTAAGCTGAAAGTACCATCAGAAAGTTGGGTCCTAAATTTATTGGCTGTATGAGATTCTGGAGGTAATTAGTCCGGCGGCGTTTAGAGTAAGACTTCCTCCAGCGCCTTGCATCCCAAATGTGTTCCACAAACTCCTGTTAAAAGATTCTGTCCCATCAGTTTTGTGTGCCTTTTTCTCCACCTCCTCCAGTATCTATAGATGGAGATTTGGAGTACGAGGTGCAGGGGATCATGGATTCTTGGATGTCCGAAATTCTCTCCAATATCTTGTTCATTGGAGGGGATATGAGCCTGAGAAGTGAGCCTGAAGGGAGATCCTGGGTTCCAGCTGTAGCAGAGTGTATCTTTTGAGAATCCACCCGCACACAGGAGAACTTCACAGAGCACGTTATCTTGAGTAAACAGCATTTACTTCTTATGGGTAAGCATGAGATAAGAATTCAGAAGCACACAGCCATGCTGCTGGTGTAACACAGTCAAACGTGAAAGTAAAACTAACATCAATAATAGAGTGCTTCCCTCCCCACAATACAGCAAACATATTAGTTCACACTATCACCATCTGCTGTCAGGCTAGTGTAAAGTCCTCCTTTACATAAACAATAAGTCCATTTCTGTTGCATATGCCAACACCCTTTCTCAACAGTAAGGACTTATTCAGTCAAACTCAACTTTTTTATTAGTCTCTGGTATTTATCAGCATTCAACGCCTTCGTGAAGATGTCTGCTGTCATTTTTTCAGTAGGACAATATTCTAGCATCAAGACTCCTTGTTCCTGATGATCTCTCAAAAAATGATACTTCACATCAATATGCTTGGTTCTTGGATTGACTCTTTCCATCTGAGCAAGAACAAGACATCCTTGATTGTCCTCTTTCAATTTTGTCGGTTCCAACTGTGGTTGTCCTAAGTCTGTCAACAATTGTCTTAACCACAGAACTTCTTGACTTGCATGTGCTGCAACAACATACTCTGCTTCTGTTGAAGACCGTGTCACAATTGACTGTTTCTTACTTGTCCAACTTATTGGTCCACCTGAAAGGAAAAAAGTATGTCCACTGGTAGATCTTCTGTCAGTTGGATCTCCAGCCCAATCTGCATAAACGTATCCTGTTAAAATGCAATTATCACTTGTGGGTAGTTTGAGCTTATCATTGCTGGTTCCTTTCAAATAGCGCATTACTCTCTTCAAAGCATTCAAGTCAGCTTTATTTGGTTTTGATACCTTTCTACTCAGGATTCCTACTGCGATGTCTGGCCTTGTAACAGTCGCTAGATACAGTAGTTTTCCTATTGCTGTTCTATACTCTTCATTATTTGGTAACACATTTTTCTCACTATTCATCTCTTTAAGATAATTAGCTTCCATTGGAGACTTTACTGTTTTTGCATCCTTCAATCCAAATTTTTCTGTTATGTCTTGAATCATGTGATTTTGATTCACTAGGAACCTTCATCTTCTTCTCTTTCTATCTGTATTCCTAGGTACTGTTTCACTTTTCCCAAGTCTTTGATTTCGAAATTTTGCTTCAGGACTTTTAGAATGTTTTCTTTATCCCTTTCTTGTTCAGAACAAATTAAAATGTTGTCTACATACATATATGAGTACATAAATCCATCTATTCATCAGCCTTTTTGTGTACAAGCATGGATCAACTTTGCTTCTTTGAAAATTTTCATTTGTAAGCACTTCCGTGATTTTGTCATTCCACGCTTTAGCTGCTTGTTTTAAACCATATATGCTTTTCTGTAATTTGCAAACTTTGGGTTTCTTTCATCTTCGAATCCTGGAGGTTGTTCCATGTAAATATCTTCTGTTAAATCTCCATTCAAAAATGCTGTCTTTACATCCAGATGTATCAGTTCCATCTGTTTCATTGCTGCGACTGTAAGTAAAGTTCTTATTGTAGTATGTTTGACAACTGGAGCAAATGTCTCATCATAGTCTTCTCCATATTTTTGAGAATACCCTTTAGCTACGAAAAAAAAAGAGGGGGAGAAGCCAGCGCTGCTTGTGGTCAGAACGTAATACAAGAAGTGTGAAAACACACATAGGTTTCAATCTGTATTCAAAAATGAGACATTTAGCAAAAAATTGATCAATTGTTTGAGCTACCCCGCCACGTCAAGGCAGTCTCGTATGGGGAGTCCTACTCTACGTTTTTTATATTCGCTGTGCCATTACGGCCTCCTAAATGTATAAAAGCAAGACCTCATTACATGCACAATGTGTGTTTTCACACTTTATGTATTACGTTCTGACCACAAGCAGCGCTGGCTTCTCCCCCTCTTTTTTCTTGATATTGGTTTTGTGGCTGACCACCACTGTAGCCGTGCGCGCTGGGTCATGTACGCTATTCTTTCTGTTTTCTTAGTGATTGATCTAGGCTGCTGTTCACATTAACAGCGGCCCTGCCCTGCCCTAGGCTTTATTTGATTACGCACCTGTATCTGGGCCTGGATCGTCCTTTATCTGTGGTGCTGGTCAGGCAGTGTGGAGGTTGGACCTGAAATGTCTGCATGGACCTGGCTAACCTTTATCTGCGCTTGTCCTCTGGTGCCATAGGAACGATTTTGAAATGCTTGAGGTACAGTGTGCATGTAATGAGGTCTTGCTTTTATACATTTAGGAGGCCGCAATGGCACAGCGAACATAAAAAACGTAGAGTAGGACTCCCCATACGAGACTGCCTTGACGTGGCGGGGTAGCTCAAACAATTGATCAATTTTTTGCTAAATGTCTCATTTTTGAATACAGATAGAAACCAATGTGTGTTTTCACACTTTATGTATTACGTTCTGACCACAAGCAGCGCTGGCTTCTCCCCCTCTTTTTTCTTGATATTGGTTTTGTGGCTGACCACCACTGTAGCCGTGCGCGCTGGGTCATGTACGCTATTCTTTCTGTTTTCTTAGTGATTGATCTAGGCTGCTGTTCACATTAACAGCGGCCCTGCCCTGCCCTAGGCTTTATTTGATTACGCACCTGTATCTGGGCCTGGATCGTCCTTTATCTGTGGTGCTGGTCAGGCAGTGTGGAGGTTGGACCTGAAATGTCTGCATGGACCTGGCTAACCTTTATCTGCGCTTGTCCTCTGGTGCCATAGGAACGATTTTGAAATGCTTGAGGTACAGTGTGCATGTAATGAGGTCTTGCTCTTATACATTTAGGAGGCCGCAATGGCACAGCGAACATAAAAAACGTAGAGTAGGACTCCCCATACGAGACTGCCTTGACGTGGCGGGGTAGCTCAAACAATTGATCAATTTTTTGCTAAATGTCTCATTTTTGAATACAGATAGAAACCAATGTGTGTTTTCACACTTTATGTATTACGTTCTGACCACAAGCAGCGCTGGCTTCTCCCCCTCTTTTTTCTTGATATTGGTTTTGTGGCTGACCACCACTGTAGCCGTGCGCGCTGGGTCATGTACGCTATTCTTTCTGTTTTCTTAGTGATTGATCTAGGCTGCTGTTCACATTAACAGCGGCCCTGCCCTGCCCTAGGCTTTATTTGATTACGCACCTGTATCTGGGCCTGGATCGTCCTTTATCTATGGTGCTGGTCAGGCAGTGTGGAGGTTGGACCTGAAATGTCTGCATGGACCTGGCTAACCTTTATCTGCGCTTGTCCTCTGGTGCCATAGGAACGATTTTGAAATGCTTGAGGTACAGTGTGCATGTAATGAGGTCTTGCTTTTATACATTTAGGAGGCCGCAATGGCACAGCGAACATAAAAAACGTAGAGTAGGACTCCCCATACGAGACTGCCTTGACGTGGCGGGGTAGCTCAAACAATTGATCAATTTTTTGCTAAATGTCTCATTTTTGAATACAGATAGAAACCAATGTGTGTTTTCACACTTTATGTATTACGTTCTGACCACAAGCAGCGCTGGCTTCTCCCCCTCTTTTTTCTTGATATTGGTTTTGTGGCTGACCACCACTGTAGCCGTGCGCGCTGGGTCATGTACGCCATTCTTTCTGTTTTCTTAGTGATTGATCTAGGCTGCTGTTCACATTAACAGCGGCCCTGCCCTGCCCTAGGCTTTATTTGATTACGCACCTGTATCTGGGCCTGGATCGTCCTTTATCTGTGGTGCTGGTCAGGCAGTGTGGAGGTTGGACCTGAAATGTCTGCATGGACCTGGCTAACCTTTATCTGCGCTTGTCCTCTGGTGCCATAGGAACGATTTTGAAATGCTTGAGGTACAGTGTGCATGTAATGAGGTCTTGCTTTTATACATTTAGGAGGCCGCAATGGCACAGCGAACATAAAAAACGTAGAGTAGGACTCCCCATACGAGACTGCCTTGACGTGGCGGGGTAGCTCAAACAATTGATCAATTTTTTGCTAAATGTCTCATTTTTGAATACAGATAGAAACCAATGTGTGTTTTCACACTTTATGTATTACGTTCTGACCACAAGCAGCGCTGGCTTCTCCCCCCCTTTAGCTACGAGTCTTGCTCGCTATCTTTCAGGTGCGCCATCTGTTTGGTATTTTACTTTTTAAAAATCCATTTTCATCCTATGGCTTTTCTTCCTTCTGGTAAATCTGTCAGTATCCATGTATTTGAGTCATGCATGGATTTCATTTCTGTTTCTGTTGCTTATATCCATTTATTAGCTTCTTCTTTAGAGAGTTTAGATAAGTCTAAATCCTTCCCAAGAGGTAGGTTCATAAATTTTACTTGTGCTAGTCTTGTATGAGAGACATTTTGGTGGTTTTCCTTTGTTTTCTCTCATTGAACGTCTTGGTTCTGTGTCTGTTTGTAGTTGTATTTCTTCATTTTCAGTATTCTGTTCTTCATCAATTTCAACTACTTTCTCATCAAATACTTCTTCAGCTATGTCACTGCTGTTTTTCTCATTTTTTGTGTCAATTGAAATCATAGTGTCTTCATTTAGATCCTCAATGAATGTCACACTGTTACTCACCATGACTCTGTCTGTTTTGGGATCTAGGATTCCGTATCCCTTGCAATTTTCACTATATCCAACAAATATTCCCTCCATGGATCTGTTTTGAAGTTTTGAACGTTTTTCTGTTGGAATGAAAGCAAAAACTTTACATCCAAAAACTTTTAAATGATTGACACTTGGTTTCATACCTTGCCACAGTTCATATGGAGTTTTCTTCAGTTTTCTGGAAAAAAGCCTGTTCTGTAGATATGTAGCTGTCATTGCTGCCTCACCCCAATATTTCTCTGATAGTTTGGAATCTGTCAGCATACATCCTATCATTTCTGTCAGAGTTCTGTTTTTCCTTTCTGCTACTCCATTTTGTTCAGGTGTGTACGGAACAGTTTTCTGGTGTTCTATACCATTCTGTCTTAAGTAGTTTTCTATTTTGTGACCTGTAAATTCACCTCCATTATCACTTCTGATGACAATTGGCTTCCTTTGAAATTTGTTACTCGACCTTGTTACATAGTCTACAAGTTTATCAAAAACTTCACTTTTGTTCTTAATTAAGCATGTTACTGTGTATCTTGAGTAGTCATCTATGAAAGTCACCATGTATCTATTTCCTCCTGATGTAGTCACTTTCATGGGTCCTCATAAGTCAGTATGCACCAAATCAAGTGGTCTTTTACTTTTCATCTCACTTTCTTTTGGAATAGATATTCTTGAAGCTTTAGATTTTATACAACATTCACAACTTACAGTAATTGAGCAATCTGATATCTTTAGATCTTTTGTCAATTCTTTTCTTTGTAGTTCCCTTATACTGTCAGGGTGTCTGTGTCCTAGACGTCTATGCCACACGTGAATACAGTTCTTGTGATCATGTGTACATACCTTCATCTGTTCCTTTGGTGTGTCAAGATGATATAATTGTTCATCTGCCTTGACATTGGTTATCACCTTGTTTCCTGCTAGAATTGCACACTCATTGTCTTTGAATTATACAGTTAGTCCTTTGGCTGTTAAACGCTTCACAGATAACAATCCGCCTTCCAATTTTGGAACATACAACACATCCTGTACAAGTATCTTCAAGTCTTGTCCGAACTTGTTTGAACAGTTTAACATACCTTTTCCTATACCTTCTGGTGTTATTTTGCTTCCATCTGCAAGATAAATGGCTTCTTTCTTATCTAAATCAAGATCAGTGAAGCAATTGTCACTTGTCATATGACTCATTGCTCCTGAATCAATAAACCAACCAAGTGATTGTTTCTTGTCTGTTACTTTAAATGTGCCATTCCAATTAGTCTCACATGAATCGGAAATTGTGTTTTTCACTTTCTGTGTATGCTCTTTATGTTGTAATTTTTGTTGTTCTGCTTTCCATATGATACAGTCTTTCTTTAAATGACATTTTTTCTTACATACAGTTGTGGCCAAAAGTATTGACACCCCTGCAATTTTGTCAGATAATACTCAGTTTCTTCCTCAAAATGATTGCAATCACAAATTCTTTGGTATTATTATCTTCATTTAATTTGTCTTAAATGAAAAAACACAAAAGAGAATGAAGCAAAAAGCAAAACATTGATAATTTCACACAAAACTCCAAAAATGGGCGAGACAAAAGTATTGGCACCCTCAGCCTAATACTTGGTTGCACAACCTTTAGCTAAAATAACTGCAACCAACCGCTTCCGGTAACCATCAATGAGTTTCTTACAATGCTCTGCTGGAATTTTAGACCATTCTTCTTTGGCAAACTGCTCCAGGTCCTCCAAACTGCCATTTTTAGATCTCTCCACAAGTGTTCTATGGGATTCAGGTCTGGACTCATTGCTGGCCGCCTTAGAAGTCTCCAGTGCTTTCTCTCAAACCATTTTCTAGTGCTTTTTGAAGTGTGTTTTGGTTCATTGTCCTGCTGGAAGACCCATGACCTCTGAGAGAGACCCAGCTTTCTCACACTGGGCCCTACATTATGCTGCAAAATTTGTTGGTAGTCTTCTGACTTCATAATGCCATGCACACAGTCAAGCAGTCCAGTGCCAGAGGCAGCAAAGCAACCCCAAAACATCAGGGAACCTCTGCCATGTTTGACTGTAGGGACCGTGTTTTTTTCTTTGAATGCCTCTTTTTTTCTCCTGTAAACTCTATGTTGATGCCTTTGCCCAAAAAGCTCTGCTTTTGTCTCATCTGACCAGAGAACATTCTTCCAAAACGTTTTAGGCTTTTTCAGGTAAGTTTTGGCAAACTCCAGCCTGACTTTTTTATGTCTCGGGGTAAGAAGTGGGGTCTTCCTGGGTCTCCTACCATACAGTCCCTTTTCATTCAGACGCCGATGGATAGTACGGGTTGACACTGTTGTACCCTCAGACTGCAGGGCAGCTTGAACTTGTTTGGATGTTAGTCGAGGTTCTTTATCCAACCTCCACACAATCTTGCATTGAAATTTCTTGTCAATTTTTCTTTTCCGTCCACATCTAGGGAGGTTAGCCACAGTGCCGTGGGCTTTAAACTTCTTGATGACACTGCGCACGGTAGACACAGGAACATTCAGGTCTTTGGAGATGGACTTGTAGCCTTGAGATTGCTCATGCTTCCTCACAATTTGGTTTCTCAAGTCCTCAGACAGTTCTTTGGTCTTCTTTCTTTTCTCCATGCTCAATGTGGTACACACTAGGACACAGGACAGAGGTTGAGTCAACTTTAATCCATGTCAACTGGCTGAAAGTGTGATTTAGTTATTGCCAACACCTGTTAGGTGCCATAGGTAAGTTACAGGTGCTGTTAATTACACAAATTAGAGAAGCATCACATGATTTTTCGAACAGTGCCAATACTTTTGTCTACCCTCTTTTTTATGTTTTATGTGGAATTTTATCCAATTTGGCTTTAGAACAATTCTTTTTGTGTTTTTTCATTTAAGACAAATTAAATGAAGATAATAATAACAAAGAATTTGTGTTTGCAATAATTTTCAGGAAGAAACTGAGTATTATCTGACAGAATTGCGGGGTGTCAATACTTTTGGCCACAACTGTATGAAACATTCTCTTGCCTCTTTATTATAGGGTTTTTTAAATTATGTAGCTTTAAGAGCGTTTCCACTGTTCTTTTCAGTAGAATAATCATTTGTCTGTTCTTTTCTTCTCTGATATTCATCTATTAGTCTGGTTTTCGCAAAATCTAATGTGATGTCTTTTTATGGTCTTGTCTCTAGAGCAGGGTTCCCCAACTCCAGTCCTCAAGGCCCACCAACAGATCATGTTTTCAGGCTTTCCTTTGTATTGCCCAGGTGATCATTGCATCACCTGTGCAATACAAAGGAAATCCTGAAAACATGATCTGTTGGTGGGCCTTGAGGACTGGAGTTGGGGAACCCTGCTCTAGGGCATTTATCAAGGCTGTATATGAATCTGGTAAACTGCACAATAGTATTGCTGCTACATGACGTTCTTTAATGTCTTCACCAATAGACCTTAGCTGTGATATTACTGCCATCATTGAGAATATGTGCTTCTGCATATCGTCATTTGCACTCAATCTCATACTGTAAAGCTTTCTTAATAGAAATAACTTGTGATTTAAACTAGGTCTTTCATGTAATTTTCTCAATGCGTCCCACATTCCTTTAGCTGTTTCTTCATTCCTTATGTATATTAATTGACTATCATCCACTAATAAGCTAATGGTGGCTCTAGCTTTTCTATTCTTTCTATCCCATGTCTGATTATCTTCATCAGGTCTATCTGTAGTAATTACTTCCCATAAATCATCCTTAGATAACAACATCTCTACTTTGAATTTCCATAACTGATCATTTTCACTGTTCAGCATAGCTACTGTGAGTTTCAGCTCAGTGCTGCACTTCATTTTTATATAATCTTACTTGTTTTATGAAGACATTCTTCTTTCTTCTTGAGTTCCTGTATATCCTGTGTGTGGTGATTCTCTGTAATTATCTCCAGTGTGCCGCCCTCCAGTTCCCGGGTCATAAATTCCTTTGTCCCTCTGTATCTGGATTTTTTTCGTTTCAGTGTCCCTTCCCTGGGTTTTATCTTCTTCTGTTAACAGAGATTATTTGCTTCTCCGGTGTCTGAGGTTATCTCCTGGGTGTCTCTGTTCTGGGTGTCTGGGCCCATAACCTGTAGCAGAGTGTATCTTTTGAGAATCCACCCGCACACAGGAGAACTTCACAGAGCAAGTTATCTTGAGTAAACAGCATTTACTTCTTATGGGTAAACATGAGATAAGAATTCAGAAGCACACAGCCATGCTGCTGGTGTAGTACAGTCAAAAGCGAAAGTAAAACTAACATCAACAATAGAGAGCTTCCTTCCCCACAATACAGCAAACATATAAGTTCACACTATCGCCATCTGCTGTCAGGCTAGTGTAAAGTCCTCCTTTACATAAACAATAAGTCCATTTCTGTTGCATATGCCAACAATGGATTCTTGTATGGTCCGAAATTCTCTCCAATATCTTGTTCATTGGAGGGGATATGAGCCTGAGAAGTGAGCCTGAAGGGAGATCCTGGGTTCCAGCTCGTAACTTGAAGGTTGATTGTCTGGTCAGGGCCTTCCATTTTTGGTATCCAGGGAACCCTGGGAGTCCAGTGGCCCCCTAGAAAGAGGGGGTACTGTCACAACTGCTCCTTTCAGTGTGTCTGGATGCAGTGAATGAGAGTTCTGCCTTCCAATCTAGGACTGAGGCATGCTGAGCTGTCAGTATGGTGATGGACAGCTCAGCTGTTCAGTGAGGACCAGAGTGTGCCAGGGCTTCATCCTGTCCAGAGTAATTGCCTGGCTATTTAACCAGCTCTCTGCTTTAGATTGCTGCCAATTGTAGCTTTGCTCAAGAGGTGTGTGTGCTTTCTGCTTCTAGTCTTGTATTCTGATCTTTGCTCCTTGACCACGGATTTGTCTTTGACATTGCGTTTGCCAAGTCCTTTTGTTGCAATCCACTACCTTCTTGGAATTTATGTATACAGTAAAAATTGGAATGACAATAAGCAAAATATGGTCCTATCTGGATTACAAATGTGAAAGGAAAAGGGGATTTGCTCACCAGGGAGGGTTGTGTCACAACCCCTTTGTTAGCTTGTATGAAAAACAACTGATGCAGATCCACCAAATGATAAGGTACAAACTTGAAGGTGAAGTGGATGTAAACCCGCTGCGCTGCCGAAGATCCAATATAAGATAAGAGGCCAGATGCAGTGTGAATGGCTTTTGACCTTAGACCTCTCGACAACCCAGTTTCAAGGCTTGTCCATAAGTAGTGACTACCATCATAACATGTCTACCAACGTATGCTCCGGCTCATTCCTTTGGCTTTGCTATGAAAGAGTTACTGCCAGATTCCTCTGCCAGGGGCTTATCTCCTGGAGAATAAAACAGGAATCAAAATCAGATGTGCCAGATCCTTCACTCCTCCGACCGATGGTGTCACGGTCGGGAGGGTTCCCATAGACATTAGACAGTCAGCTGATTGGCGGATTCGGCCAATGTTAGTCTTATGTGTATGAGGCCATGTTGCAACCAAGGATGAGCAGATCTTCCAAAACTCAAATTTGGCAGGTTTTCTTTAATTAAAATTCAAGTTTCATCAAATTTATTTAACACAATTTGAATGTGCTGGTAAAAAAGGTGTTTAATATGTTGTGAGGTGTCTCCTAAGTATACCCATAAGGTCCCTAAGTATAATAAACTGTTGGCCTGGAATAGGTTGGAAAACAAAACGATATCATAATCACCGTGCCCCTTACCTGACTCTGCCACTGCAGCTCACTCCCTAAGGTACCAGTTCTGGCTGAAGTCTTCTTTTCACCGGCATTGACTATGCCATGACTCACGGTATGCCATCATAATGTGTGTCAAGGTGCACTCTATTCTAGAGTGAAGACACCGGAGAGATGGTGCACAACGGCGAAAATAAGAAACCGTAAATTGAGCAGCAGGGATTCCAGAGAGGTGCACGGTAATGTAAGTATTTGTTTTTTTATCATGTGTCGGTCTTGTATTGTTTAGCAGACTGGCATCCAGGTGGGTGCCATTTTGTTATATTTGCCGGGAGAAAATGACAAAAAATGCATATTTTGGAGAATGCTTTTTTTTAAGTTCAAGTAGAATTCAATTTTTTAAATTTGCCTATCTCTAGATACACTGTTTAGTTGCCGTTGCTAAGAACTGACTTAAGCTCCTATTCAAGTCAGTAGGAGCTGAACTAGTTCACGGCAATAGCCAACACACCAGGATCAGATCCACACTATTTACATTCGGCCACTGCCAGAGCTGAAAATAGCTGATCAGTAGGGATGCTGATATTAGGACCTCCATCAATCTGATATTGATGATCAATTTTAAAGAGATCCCATCAATATCATAAGTAGAGATGAGGGAACCCGAACTTAAAAGTTCGGGGTTCATACCGAACAAACGCCAAAACATGGTCTTCTCCCGGAAGTCCATTGCAGAGAGAGAGAGAGAGAACTTTCACAGGTCTGCTCATCCCTAATCATAAGGCAACCCCTTTAAAACATATATATTTATATATACTGCATGTAAGAGGTATGTAACATGTATTTAAAATTCCTATTGAATGCACAAAACAGTTTATGCCAATAAAATCTTAATATAAAACAAAAGTAAAAATCTTGCATTCTTTGTTTGGAATTCAGAGAGATAATAATCCAGGAAGTTGGGTGTAAAAATAACAACTTATAACCCAGCAATTACCAAACTTGCACCTATAAATTGCAGGTTCTAACCCCAAATAAAAATACAAAAATACTTATTTTGTATCAAAAATGCAAAAACAGCTCAAAGAAATAATTCTCTGAGTCGTTCTCCTCGCTTCCTGTTATTTTTCCTCTATATAATTTTCAAATTATAGGTTTACGTCAAGAGAATAATTAAGTCAAGTATAACTTTTCTTAGAAAAGTCAGTCTCTGTGCACCAATTATGGAACATGAGAATGTATAAAATGTCTGAATTTTTTTACTTATTCTATGACGATGATACACTGTTATTGAATGTAGCACCTTGGAGAGGTGAGCTCCATAGAGTGGATCCTCTGGGTCGCGGTACCGAACTCCCCCTGGGTGAGCAAACCAGATGAAATCAACTCCTATACAGGGGTCGTTAGTGGCAGGCCCAGGGACTCAAGTACCTCGACAGCCAGTACCAAAATGGCGGCTTGTAGGGAGGTTGAATGCCAAAAAAGGGACAAAATAATTCAGGACTCGGGGCACAGAATGCAGACAGACTGTGACAGGTGAGGAGCAGAAGCCGGGGGATGAGGTCCAAGGACTAAGGGAACAATGGAGGCAGGAGACCACCAGGGATGGATGGAGAGGACTGCAGCTATAGGAGACACAAGGGGAGAAAGCGAGTAACCAAAGAGTGGCAGGGGCACAGGGATAACACACCGATAGGGGCCTAGCAACTGGAGAACGGGTAGCCACGGGAAAGACAAGGGCACTGGGAAACCAGATAACAGGGGCCTAAGTACTGGCACTGAGAGATACTCAATAATCAGGCACCTCCACAAAGAGAGGTCAGCCTGATATACCTGGTACTTCTAGTCCATTGGCCAAGCAGTGCTTCTGGATCAGGACACCGCTGCTGTAGAAAATACAGGCGATGCGCGCAGCTGTGTCCTAAGGCATATGCGCCAGAATAGAAGCTCCGACGCCGACCGCGAGACCAGCAGTGCAAGAGAGACACAGGACGACATCCGTCCCGCAGCACGCCCGGATACAGGAGCGAGGCCGTAAGTAGTGGTGGACAGGGCAGGAGCAACAAGGAAAGTAGCAGGGGATCGGGTGGCCAAAGTTCTAGCATCAAATAGATGAGCAATATGGCCGATTTTCTAGAGTTTGCAATGGTGTAAGCGTATTTGAAGTCAAAATTGATCAACATTATGTTCTCCCATAGTGGACTCCGCAGCAATATAGCTCTAGAAAATTTTTGGACAGATAAAAATTGCAAATGTACATATAAGACATGTATAGAAATTAATAAAAAAATTGGCCTAATATCCTCCAATGTTCTGTGATGTTCTCCATTTATATATTAGTGACAAAATCAGGGCCAAGCAGAGGGTCTGTCCAACCCCCTTATGTAGAATATCTTATTTTAGAAGCAGAGGTGTAGCTAGGGGTTCAGCTCAGGGAGGGTGAAACATGTGAGTGGGCCCCTAACAGGGTAACAATCATTACAACTATGATGGTGCACCCTAATTGTGAGTATAGGGGAACCTCCACAGATGACCCCGCTATTATTGAAAATAAATCTCTATACAAAGACTAGCATAGATATTACTGCCATATGGTGGTCATAAAGTAGTTACCAGGCCTGCAGGCCATACAAGTGATTATGGTATAGTAAAAAGATGGTGAATTACAGCTGACGTCCTTTCTTATGGAATCATTCACTTTTCCCATCTTTTCCATCTTGCCCAGACCGACATGACAACTTTTCCAGCCAGGACTCATCTGCACAGATTCCAACAAAGACACATTTGACTTCATACATTTCCAGCAATATCCCCATCTTTTCCCAACTGCACAAACTCCTCATTCTGCCGATACCCCAGTGCTGAGCCACTGTTGCATATGTGTCCCTTTTACTGCACCTACTGTTTGGCACATAAACAGCTCTCCTCTTAGTAACCCACATGTTAATATCCACCATTGTGCCTCTACATAATAATGCACACCATTGTGCCCTTTACATAGTAATTATGCCTCCTTTGTGCACTCTAGATGGTAAAATTGTGCCCTAGACAAATATTAATATTATACCCTACACAATTTGTCACTAGAAAGTAATAACATCCCATGTGCACCTTTGATGGTCACAATACTCTATAAGTGCCCCTATAACAATAATACTTAAGTGCTCACTTAACATTTAATGGCCCCTGTGTTCCCTCATAAACTGTACTATGGGCCCACAACACCCCTCTACACGGTATGATGACCACACAGCTACTCTATTCATGGTATGATGTCCCATGTCCCCACTGCTCCCCTATATACATTGTGATGATCCAACATATCCCCTATATTCAATATTATGGGTCACAACTCCCCTTTACACAGTATAATGCTACCAGAGCTCCACTATACAAAGTATAATGCCCCCACAGAGCTCCTCTATACCCAGTATAATGGGCCAATAGCTCCCTTATACACAGTATAATGTATCTATATCTCCCCTATACACAGTATGGTGGGCCCACAACTCCCTTATACACAGTATGATGGGCCCACGGCTCCCCTATACACATTATGATGATCCAACATATCCCCTATATACAATATTATGGGCCACAACTCCTCTGTACACAGTATAATGCTACCAGAGCTCCACTATACGAAGTATAATGCCTCCCAGAGCTCCTCTATACACAGTATAATGGGCCAACAGCTCCCCTATACACAGTATAATGCCCCTACAGTTCCACTATACACAGAATGGTGGGCCCATAACTCCCTTAAACACAGTATAATGGGCCCAAAGCTCCCCATACACAGTATGATGACCCCCAGAGTTCCCATATACATAGAATGATGTTCCTACTGCTCCTCCAAAACACAGTATAATGACCACACAGTAGCCCTCACACTTTAGGATGGCCGCCACGTGGTATATTGGCCCCCCCAAAGTATATAATGTCCCCCACAGTAGCGCCCACACTGTTTATTCGGCCTCACAGTAGCCCCCACACTGTGTAATGGCCCCCACACTGTATAATGGCCCCCACACTTCATAATAACTACCACAGTAGTCCCCACACTTTATGAAGACCCCGCACAGTAGTCCCCACACTTTATGAGGGCCCCGCCCAGTAGTCTCCATACTGTATAATTGCCCTAAACTGTATAATGTCCCTCAAATTAGCTTCCACACCATTTAATGACCCCACAGTAGTCTCCACACTTTATGATAGCCCCCACCAATAGTCCTCGCACTGTATATTGGCTCCTACATTACATGATGGCCCCAAATTGTATAATGGCCCTCACTTTAGCTGCCACTTTGTATAATGGCCCCCCACGCATGATGGCCCCCACAGTAGCTCCCACATTATATAATTGCCACTACATTAGCTCTCAAGTGGTATAATGGCCCCTACACTCTATGAGGACCCCACACTATATGAGGGCCCACTACAATAGTACATACAATGTATGAGAACCCCCCTCACTGTATGAATGTCCATAAAACTTTATGATGCCTTCACAGTCACACCACAAGTTTTAAAAAAAAAATTAAAAAACATCACAAACTCACCTAATCTAGGATCCTGCCGAGTCCATCAGCAAGACCCAGGCGCTGAAGTCATCGTATCGGTGCACTGAAATTATGTCATCATGCTGGCACTCTGACGTTCTGTGCACATCCTGGCACCTTGGCCAATGCATCATCTTGCCATTCTGTATTACGCAGGTTTAAGCGACCTGCGGTCTACAAGATGGAGATCGGTAGTGACACAGTGCAAAGACCGCACTGAAAGCCCCACTGCTGGGAAGAAATGAAATTTATTTATACTAATAATACATTGCTTATTATGAAAATACAATACAGTGCCATCATTACTGTATGAGGGCTTGTTATACTAACGGGCTGGGGCTTATAATAAGACCCACCCCTCAGGTATAAAAAGCCCCCTACATACCCATCTCCAGCCTCCCCAGACAGCAACTATTACATGTGATGGAAAGCATATAATCTCATAACATTAAACCCCCATCCTCTTATATTCACCCCACAGTGACAATGACATGCCTACATTTATCTAATAAATTCCATCCAACCATACGAATTAAGTTTGCAGGCAGGACCAGAAAGTGTCAGTGAAAACGAAGGTGGGCACTAGGGCTCAGCATGCCATAGCCTATCAGAGCATGCATGGAGTGAAGCAAACTGAAGCACTGCCAGCCTAGAAGACGTTTATCAGGTCAGACAGCCTCTACTGTACACTTCACGGACTGAGACTCTGCAACTGGCCACTGGCATAGCCAGTATCTAGAGTCTCCGTCAAACAGGGGAACAGGCATTTTGCTGCTCTCTCTTTCAAAACTCATGAAAGAAGTGGCTGTGGCTTCAGGTAGGCGCCTTCACTTAATGGGGCCCAGTGCGACGGCCACATCTGTACCCCCCCGGTAGCTACATTACTGCGTAGCACCCTTCCTGGCCTAGCAAAACCAGAAGCCTCAACGTAGGAACCAAGGCCCAATATTTCACCACTGCTGAAGCCATTCGAAGATGCAGCAAGGACCTGAGAGGTGGCGATGAGGAGCTGGGGTGTTGATTATAAGTTTTCGTTTGCTTGTTGTTTTGATGAGCTTTTATTGTTCAGCTGCCACCATTTTGCTCAATACTCTCAGAAGCAAATAACAAAAAAAAAATCTGCGTTTTGAAAAATGCAGATTCTTGTAAAATTTGAGAAGAATTCAGTTCCACTCAAATGTATTCGCTCATCTCTACTTAACCCTTTAATGGCCTATGACTTATATTTTCAACCGCATAGCATGTGGATTGTATAGAGCTGAATCCACTCCATACCTGGCATTTGCAGGATGCGCTACATAACCTTCACCTGCCGCTAAGAGCAGTGACCGGAGTTAGCTCCAAAAGCTGTCATCTTGATGCTCCTGATTTTTAGACCATGATTTATACTATATATGCAATATAAATAGGAATGATCAGACCCATGGATGTTCGGATTCTTTAGTCTATCGTTCGGTATGGGTACCAGAATTTAACCCGAACTTGACTCCGAACCCCATATAAATCAATGTAGACCCGAACTTTGGTGCTGTAAAATGACAGTAAAATGGTTGTAGTGAGGGCTAGGGGGCTTCAAAAGAAAGCAAAATGGTGGCAAGAGCAAGATAATTGTCCTGCAAACAAATGCGGATAGAGAAATTACTTAAATTAACATACAATTAAAAAAATAATAATCTTGAACCTGGAGGCAAAAATTCAAGTGGAAGCGTGCAGCACTTAAATAACATAAATAAATAAATGAATGAAAAAAAATGATTTGGGATCCCCCTATTTTTATTAACCAGCCAAGAGACAGCAGACAGCTGTGATCTGGTCTTATTATGCTGGGAAAGGACCAATACTCATGGAGCTTCCCAGCCTATTAATATCAGCTCACAGCTGTCTGCTTTGCCATTGCTGGTTATTAAAAATGGGGGGCACAAATAATATAATGTGGGGTCCCCCTATTTTTAATAACCAGCTAAGTTAAAACAGACAGCTGGGGGCTGATATTAATAGGCTGGGAAAGTCCATAGATATTGGCCCCTTCCCAGCCTAATAAGACCAGCCCTCATCCACCCCAGAAATGACATATCCACTAGATGAGCCAATTCTGACACTCATCCTTGGCTCTTTCTGATTGCCTTGGTGCAGTGGTAATCGGGATAATAATTTTTGGGGTTGTTGTCAGTGGTGTAATATCAGCTGGCATCAAGGCAAGGCGTTAGTAATGAAGAGGCGTCTATCAGACACCACCATTATTAATCCTGGTATTTCTAAATAAAAAGACACACACAGGAAAAAAGTTTATTTAAATAAAGACTCCTCCACACATTCTCTGGTTTATCCTTCTATTATTAAAAAATAATCTCAGCAGTTCATAGGTTACTCATGGTCATGTTTCACAAGCAATGATGTCAGTAAGATTATTGCTAGGGATGAGCGAACTCAGACTGTAAAGTTCAGAGTATGTACCGGGCACCTAGTGTCTAGTACCGAATCGCAAACACGGAAGACTAGTGTGCTGTTCGGGTTCAGATGCTGAACAAGGATTGTTAAAAGGCTGCAGCACAGCCAATCAACAAATTTTTAGGCTGTGGGCACGTCCAGAGCCTTTACAGCAATTTCAAGTATTGGTATGGCTGTGATTATCCAGATCATAATGTGACCCAGCCTGTGTAAATGCCAGATCATGGATGCCGTCGCCATTGTGCTCTGCTTCGTGTAGGAACAGGAATCAGCTGGAGTGAGAGACAGTATCAGGTTCTCTGTGTGCACACTCTGAAAAAAGCCTCTCTTTATGTACTCTGCACATGTGCCTGTGAGAGTAATGTGCCTAAACACAACTTTTCTACTCTGCACCCAGGTTTGTGGGAGTAGTGTGCCCAAAAACCAATTTTCCACTCTGCCCCCATGTCTGTGAGAGTAGTGTGCATAAAGATACATAGATCTACTCTGCACCTTTGTCTGTGGGAGTAGTGTGCCTAAAGACAAATTATTTAACTCTGCACCCATGTCTGTGTGAGTAGTTTGCATAAAACCAAATAGTTTCACTCTGCACCCGTGTCTGTAGGAGTAGTGTGCATAAAAACAACTTTTTTTTCACTGTACTCCGGTATCTATGGGAGTATTGTGCGAAAAAGAAATTGTTCTACTCTGCTCTAATGTCTGTGGGAGTAGTGTGCCTAAAAACAAATTATTTCACTCTGCACCCGTGTCTGTTGGAGTAATGCGTGAGAAAACAAATAGTTCTACTCTGCACCCATATCTGTGAGAGTAGTGTGCCTAAAAACAAATTGTTCAACTCTGCACCCATGTTTGTGGAAGTACTGTGCCTTAAAACTAATTTTTATACTCTGCAACTGTGTCTGTGGAAGTAGTGTGCGTAAAAACAAATTGTTCTACTCTACAGATATGTCTATAGGAGTAGTGTACCTAAAAACAAATTGTACTACTCTGCACCCGTGACTGTGGGAGTAGTGTGCATAAAAACAAATTGTTGTATTGTGCACCCATGTCTGTGAAGCAGTGTGCCTAAAAACACAGTTTTACACTCTGCTCCTGTGTATGTCGGACTACTATGCCTAAAAACCAGTTAAAAAAAAGAGGATAGCGGAAGTGAACGTGGCCATGGTGGCGATGGTGTAGCTCCTGCTGGTGGTGATGTAGTTGTTGCAGGGAGAGGACGTGTTAATTCTGTGCCTGCTACATGCCAAAAAGAAACGCCTTCCCTGGTGCATGCGACAGGACGTTCTGCATCATTTTGTAGGGTCGAGTACTGCTACATGAATGGTGAAGCCAGAACATGTGTAGGCGGTGTAGGATTGGATGGGTGGGAGTGCCTCCTTGCATTATTTTCACCCGGTGCTCTGCAGAAAGTGCAGAGTTGGCGCCTGAAGCTCATGGTCATCTGGCTTCCACCTCACCCCCTTGCAAATCAGCAAAGCAGTCTGAGCCCTAAGTCATACAGCTATCTCTTCTGCTTTTTGATAAATCCGCTAGTTGAAGTTCCATGACCTATCCACCTGGCACTGCCCCAGAAGTGGAAGAATGTTGGAGGATGAGTATGTGGGAGGGCTAGTGCACACAGTCTGTGAACCACCTCAACAGATCTATGAGGATGACAGAAGACTGGCAAGGAAGGCAGGGGTGAGTAGTGAGTGGAAGATGATGGGATCCTAGACCCCATATGGAGCCAATGCCATCTTAGTGACATGAATAGTTCAGAAGAAGAGGAGGTGTTCATGCTGACCCAGCAGCACAGCAAAAGAGGGAGCATGATGCAAAAGCACAGCAGACAGCCTCTAGTCAGTACGTTGGCTGCTACTGCCCAACGCCCTGAGGAAAGCCAGCTCAAAGGAGTTCCTTGACATGGCATTTTGTCCGCCAATGTGCTGACAAGACATGGGTGGTTTGCATGCTATGTCATCAGAGCCTGAAGCAAGGCATAATTTTTCTGAACTTGGGCACCACCTGCATGATGAGGCATCTGAATTCCAAGCACGAGGTGCAAAGGAACACACACCTTAAAAAGCATAACAGATCTGAGCCTCCTCCTGCTCCCTCATCTGCTCCGGTCTTGGCCTCTTCCTCACACCCATGATCAACAGAGCCACCTGCCTCCTCGCAAAGAGAGGATGTGATAGCATCACCACCACCAGCAGTGTCACCAAGCATCTTCACACTGTCCCATGAAAATGCTCAGTTCTCCATCCCCCAAACCCTTGAGAGAAAGAGGAAATACCCACCTACCCACCCATGAGCCCTGGTATTGATTTCATTTGCAAATTACTGGCCTTTGAAATGCTGCCATTCTGGCTGGCCTTAGATGGTCAATTTAACAAAACTCTTGCTGGTGATTGTTTCACAGTACATTGTACCCAGTCACCACTAATTTTCCAGGCAAGCCAATCCTGCCCTGCGCACACATGTTGTGGATCAAATCAGGTGTGCACTGTGCAACGCCATCGGGGCAAAATCCACATGACCACCAATACGTGGACAAGTAAGCACGGAAAGGCACATTACATCTCCCTTACTGCCAACTGGTTAAATGTAGTGGCCACTGGGACAGAGGCATTCTAGCGCATGTCCTACCACCACTGATGATTTGTGGTAGAAAGTACAATTGATCCCTGGGAGCCAGTCCTGCAGCTTCTCTCTTCCGGCTGTCAGCTTGAACCGAGCAGAATGCAGCCGCCAGGGAAGACACTTCGAACTGCTGCATCAGGCTGCCCGACTGCACCCCCCTGCCGACTGCACCCGGGGCATATGCTCAGCCTTTTCCCCTAGGTATACCTCTGCCGGACACTAGGTGTCCGGTACAAACCCCAAACTTTACAGTTCAGGTTTGTTCATCCCTAAATATAAAGTATTGTAGCATACAGTACAAGAGATTTGATGAGCGAAGGGTCAAGTTGCCAAAGGGGACTAACAAATACAGTTAAAAGTAATAAAAAAGTTTTTAAAAATGTTATAGCGTAAAGAATTCCTCATTTACAAATCCAAAAATAAAAAATAAACATATTGTGCACCGCCACATTTGTAATAGTTCAATGTATCCAAATATGATTTTTTTTTAACGCAAATGTTAAATGCTGTAAAGGAAAAACAAAAAAAGAAACGCCAGGTTTTCAGTTGCCATTCCTACCCCAAATAGTACAATACAATCAAAATATTGTATGTACCCCAGAATAGTAAAATAAATGTAAGATGCAAAGATAAAAAAATTCTAATACTCACCTCACTGCTCACTTGTCATGCCCCTACACTGCTCACCACTAGTGATGAGCGAGTATACTCGTTGCTCGGGTGTCCTCCGAGTATTTTGGCGTGCTCGGAGATTTAGTTTTTGTCGTCTCATCTGTATGATTTGCGGCTGCTGGACAGGCTGAATACATGATGTGAGGAATGCCTGTTTGTTAGGGAATCCCCACATGTATTCAGGCTGTCTAGCAGCCGTAAGGCTAAGGCTGTGTGCCCACGTAGCGATTTTTAAGCGTTTTTGCCGCGATTTTCGGCGCAAAAATGTTTAAAAATCGTGTACAGAACGCCCCCCATGCATTCCTATGGCATTCCGCACATGCTGTGGTAATGCTGCGCTTTTTTCCGCGGCGGAAACGCATCGCAGAAAAAATCGCAGCATGCTCATTCTTTTGTGCGGAATCGCAAACAATCACCCGCGATTCCGCACCCATAGGAATGCATGAGAATCGCTTACTTCCCGCATGTGGCTATGCCCACCATGCGGGAAGTTAAGCGTCTCATGTGCGGTTGGTACCCACGGTGTGGAGGAGAGGAGACTGTCCTCCAGGCCCTGGGTACCATACCCCTATAAAAAAAAGAATAAAAAATAAAAATCGGGGTATATTTACCTTCCGGCGTCATGCGCTGCATTCCCGGCCTAAGCGTTCCCAGTAATGCCTTGCGGCAAGGCCCTGTAATGACGTAGTCTCGCGTGACTCTAGCGGTCTCGCGAGATCGCTAAAGCAATGCGAGACTACGTCATCACAGGTCTCGCAAGGCATCGCTGGGAACGCTGAGGCCGGGAATGCAGCGCGGGACGCCGGAAGGTAAATATACACCGATTTTTTTAATTTTTTTTAGCATTTTAGCATTCTATCTTTTACTATTGACGCCGCATAGGCGGCCTCAATAGTAAAAACCTGGTCACACTTGTCAAACACTATGTTTGACGAGTGTGACCAACCTGTCAATCACTTTCCAAGCGATGCTTCAAATCGCTTGGAAAGTGCTTGAATATCGCACGTGAAAATCGCGGCAAAATCGCGATCATAATCGCGGTAAAATCGTGGTGAAATCGCACGCGAAAAAACTGTGCGATTTCTGGGAAGGAGTCCGGTTTTTAGTGAGCGTTTTAAAACGCTACGTGGGCACATAGTCTAAGTGCACATGTAGCAGAAAATTTCTGCTTAAAAACCTGACTTCCTTCCCAGAAACCGAGTGTTTTTTTCTGCACGTTTTCCGCGTGTTTTCTGCGCAGAAAACGCGCGGTTTTTATGCGTTTTTTTCCCGCACGTTTTCTAAACGCATAGAACTAGCCAGAAACGCGGAAAAATCTACGAAATTAATGAGCATGCTGCGTTTTTTACCGTGATGCGGTTTTTCGCGGTAAAAAACGCCTCAATATGCACAAAAAGTGCAAAATGCATAGAAATGAATGGGAAGCTTATTTTTAGCGGTTTTATTGGCAAAACCGCTAAAAATCCCGCTAAAAAAAAGCTGCGTGTGAACACAGCCTAAATGTTGCAGACGACGAAAACTAAATCTCCAAGCACGCCAAAATACTCGGAGGACACCCTAGCATGCGCGGGAAAACCCGAGTAACGAGTATACTCGCTCATCACTACTCACCACCTCTTGTTTGGTCCTCACCACATATTCTGATCCACTGCTGCGCGCGCTTGATTTCCCAGGCCTCACGCAGGAGGTCACGTCGTCATGATGTCACAATTTGCACTGCTAATTTCCTGCGCGCTTGCGCTTAAGCCTCATTACAGTCGGAAGTCAATGGACACCTTGAAAAGCCCGAAGATTCCAACGCAAGCAGCAGCGAATCAGAAGATGTGGTGAGCAACGGAGGTGCTGGAGAGGTAAGCAATAAGAGTATATCGGAAACAGATAGGAAACATTAGTAAAATTATAGACATTCACAATCCTTAGTGCTTTAAGTGGGTGTTCACTGAATTCCTTTTTCAAATCTAGTCTTGAAGACGAGGTCATAATTAAGGGTTCACGCTAGTGTGAATGAATTATAACACTGGTCTACCATCTGCCAATTCTTATTATTTTTGATATGATGTATTCAAATATCACAATGAAATGGTCAATTGGCTCTTGCTTCTTTTGGCTTTGCTAACCAGAGGTAACAAGTTTCAGATTTGTGACACAAAAGTCACTTTTCCACATAAGGTATATAGCAGAAGTGATCTGTGTTTTGTTACTGCAAGTCTGAGATCTCTGAATTTCTTCGGATAGAAATAAGCCAAAAGGCTGCCAAATAATGCTGTGTGATTGATGGAGGGTGTTTTTATAAAAACAAGTGATGCAATTTTAATTGGGATGACATCATCCGGGCTGATATGGCAGTTGTCCATTGGGCATTCTGAGATGTTGTGTCAAGAATAAGAGCCGGAGGGGTCACGCAGATCAAACCACTGTTACCCCTTTGTCCCAGATGACACCAGGGAGATCATGAAACACCACCTGCTGTCACCAGTTGTCAAGGGAATGTGACTCCGCTGCCTCCAATCAGCAGGACAATTACGCAATTGGCTGACAAGTGACTGATGAGGCCGTGGATGCTTCCACTACTAGGTCAGTAATTGAGGATTCACAGAGAGCGTATGGTATATACACCAACGATTCCAATGCATGATATATATATATATATATATATACTCCGTTATGGTCACTGCCAACTCTACAATAACATAAAAAAGGACACCACCAATTGTTTATACAGGATGATTGGACACCTGTTACAGGTTAAAGGGAATTCAAGTATTTTCTCATAAGGCCTCTTTAACGCATCAGTTTTTTTCGTCAGTTAAAATCCGCTAAAGTGGCGAACAACGGATCCGTTCCTGTACTGACCACAACGTTTGGCACCGGACAGTTGTTTTAACGGATCAATCGAAGGAAGAATTTTAAAGGAATCGCAGCCCGGGGAGGAGAGAAAGAGAGTGTTTTTTCAGACTCCAGAACTGAGTTTAGGGTTAAATTTCCGACACAGGCATTTCTCCCGGGCATGCGCAATAGAAAATGTGGATCCGGCCGGGGAAAAAAACGTTTCATTGTCCGTCCTGTCCGCTCAGCGGACGGCAAAATCTTGACGGATCCGTAAAAAACGGATCAAACGGATGACCATCCGTCAAGATCCACCATTAATACAAGTCAATGGGGAAAAAAACGGATCCTCCAAGAAAAATGGTGGATCCGTTTTTTTGCAAAACAGCGGATTTTGACTGATGGGGAAAAACGGATGTGTGAAACAGGCCTAAGTCTCTATTGTGCTGTTTCTCTGTTAATTCTTCTATAAATATTTAAAGGGAATTTGTCAGCATTATTTTTTCCTATGTAATCTGAGAGCAGCATGATGTAAGCAATGTATCACTTACTAGGCTGTGTTTTACTGTTTCAATAAAATCAGTGTTTTATCAGCAGGAGATTATCACAACAGGACTAGGTGTCTCGTGCCTCCTAGTCAACTGATTTCCATAACCACGCCCCCACCGCTGATTAGCAGGTTTCTGTCATTATACAATGTACACAGAAAGCTGCCAATCAGTGGTGTGGGCGGGGTTATTCACAGCTCAACATTCTGAGTGCTGCTAGATCTGCAGCAGAGAAAACTGTGATGCTATCACACCAGTTGCACCGACTAAACTAAGTGATACATTGCTGGAATGAGGATCTCAGCCCCTACATAATGCTGCTATGGGGTTGCAGAGCAAAAAACTGCTTTGATATCAGATTCCCTTGAAATAAATTGACAACTGGGTAATACCGTTCTCCTTGTGAAAGGGTAATGTCCCTATACTTATTGGACTATGCAAGGATACATCCCGAACTTACAACACCCAACTGTCAATGCAATCATAATTAACAGAGGAATGGCACAACATAGAATTCTAAGAACAGACATTCTAGAATTGGTAATCTATGAAGAATACAAGAATTTCGAACATCAACACAAGTCCGCTTTAAATACTGTATGTTTCCTGTTTAACAAAAAAAAAATATATTAATAGGACAAAAATTCTGCACGAAAGAAAAAACTATTAATGATATGGTCAGAATAAAGCGTTAGTAGCATCTGTTTCCAGCCTATGTGTTTACCACATTCCTGCTCTGTCTACATTTCAATCCTACAGAAGCCAAAAAATGATTTATTCTATATCCATAATATTTAGATTTTCACTGCTGTGTATTGATAATGGCTTAAAGACTAACTAAACATGTGACAATTTTTGTTCTATACTTTTTATGCATGTTAATTGTTTGGAAACTGGTGGGGGTCCAGGTCCTTAACGCTGTAGATTAACCTGGTTCAATCAAACTATTTTTGCCAAAATTGAAACTTTTGAAAATTGTGCAGTTTATTAATTTCATCATAATTTATGTCAGAAAAGTGGCTTAAATTCTGACGGAAATGTACCCCAGTCCCTGTGCTCTGCCGGAAAAAAACTATACTCCAATCATGGACTGGAGTACATTTGCATCATAATTTAAGGTCCATCTACACCTGCCGATCTGTCAAATTCTAACGGCATCGACCCTTCGTTCAATATAATTGTGCAATATGAATAGGTTGAGCGACTGATCAATGTGACTGGTGACTCCCATCAGCCTTTTGCAACACAATAGCTGCGGAACCAATGGGTTATCAGTAGAGATGTGCAAATATATGTGAGTAGAATTTAATTCTGCTCGAATTTTACAAAAATCCACTCTTGACAAAATGCAGATTTTTTTGTAACTTGCTTCTTTGGAAATTCAGCAAAATTTCAGCCACTGGCTGCCATTTACTGAACCAATTGCCCATCAATTGGTTTAAAAAATTTTTTTTAAAAACCTATACTCATCTTAACGCCCAGTCCTCAACACATCTTCTGATTGGCGCCGGAAACGCCGATATCCTTGGGACTTCCAGCTCTGATGAGACCCAGAATGGAACTTCTTATGGGTGTACAAGGTTATGGTGCACGTTGTGACAACATGACGTGGCTATATTTTGCGCACCTGTGCAAAACCCTACCAGAAGTCCCAACCTAGCATGTATTGTTTACATCTTAAGTTTATTGTGCTATGCGGTCCAAAGAGACCTCAGAACATAATGAGGGATATTCAGTTTGGCGGATTCAATTTTTCCTGATTTGCTCATCTCTAGTGTCCATGGCAGCCAGAAGCCTGCTGATGGCCCCCCATAACTGCTATGTTGGCCTTCTTGTGAAACTCAGCCACAGGCTGGGCTTCATAAGAAAAACAACCTTTTTCTTCCTTCAAAATAAGCAAATGTACAAATTTTAAAAATAAACATATTTTTATTTCGTCATGTCTAAAAATTATCAGAAAATAATCAAAATCGCATTTTAAACACCGGAAGCAAAAAAAAATTGGAACTCCAGAATTGCCATTTTCTTGGTCACTGCAGTTCCCCTCCAAAAATACAACAATTAATATGCCATAACTGCCCCAAAATGTTATCTAAAATGAAATGATAGCTCACGGTACAAACAACAAACCCTCACATAGCTCCATCGATGGAAAAATAAAAAAATTTTGGGTGTAAAAAAAATGGCTGGACAATCAATTTTTGTTTTATTTTACGAATTACAAAATTTTTTTCACCACTAAAATAATAATAAAAAAAACAAAACACTATCACTGTAATTGTACTGACCTGGAGAGTCATTTTGACGGGTCATTTTTACCACATAATGGACGTCTAAAAATAAAACCCAAAATAAAATGGGGCAAATGTGGGGAGTGTTTTCAATTTCACTATACTGGGAAATTTTTTTTCCTGTTTCCTAGTACGTTGTGTGGCAAAATGAATGCTATAAGTCGTCGGCAAAAAAACAAGCACTGATATGTCAATGGACATAAAAGATAAGACAAGGGAAGGAAAAAGTGAAAGCGCAAAAAACATGAAAAAATTCCCTGGTCATTAAAGAGTTAAGGGTAATTCTCAATGACAACTTTACCCTGGCATTTTTGGATGTATCCTGTAAACAAGTTGTACTGCTCATGTAAGAACTGTGTTCTTATACAAGGAGTATTTTCCTTCTACGCTCAATTAACGAAAACTACATAAACTGCTTGTGCAAATAACAAATAAAACTCACGGGAAATAGAGAACATATCATCATATATTAGATTTGTAAAAAAAAAAAATCAGCTTCTGAAGTATGATATATCGCATGTTTATTTCATTTTTTAAGCTCCCAGGAATAAGTTCAGAAGCAGAAGATGACATTTCACAAAATATACTGTATGTAAACTCATTTTAGGACAACGCACGGTAATGCATTTTCCATATTACGGGCTTTAGTATTTTGGGAACTGTGTAAGAACATTTCAGGATTTTTATTTGAGGAGGTCCAAAACAAATATGTGACATCATTTACAGTGGTTCAGGCAATTTTCCTAAGTCGGACTTTGAAAAAGAGGAATATACTGGTAAGATTGTATGGAGTAAGACTGAATGGATCAGTGAAGCATGGCTTCCTTCATAGATTACACATACGAGAACAAGTTGCATCCTTCAGCCATCAGAAACCTGGAAAAGTAAAATCATGCTTCTTACAAGGTTCCTAGGACCACCTGGGCATGTAGCTCTAAGGGGGTGATAAAGTGATAGTAGATCACAAGCCCCAGTGCCTAATTGGGCTCAAACTACCAAATTACCCAGAGGGTAAATAGACCCTAATTAAGGGATGAATTAAAACATGACTTATTATTATCTTTTTTTTAAATGTGGGGAATAGAATTTAAAAATACACTACCTATATATGAAGTATAACCCCTATAATCAGCACATTTCACTTATCAACCTAAATACCTTCCTAAGACTATGCTAACTATACCATGGCTGCAGACCATGGGTAGCAAAGCTTAATCAGAATAGGTATAGTCTGGGATATATACAGGTTTCACTAGTGCTGCCTAAAATAATCACATAGCCTCCCCAACAAGTTTCGCCTCAACAGGCTTCCTCAGGGGGTTGGGACTATAAATTATTCATTCATTCATGTGACCACAAGTATGCGATATGCATTCTCCTTGCCACATTCCGAGTAGACTTTTCGCTCACTTGTATGAAGAAGTAGGGGAAGTTAGTGAACCCTCTGATAAGACCAGGGAATCAAAAGTACATGACATTGTGACAAGTGCAGTCAGTGATAAGCAGCCCAGCTAGTTGTAAATGCCCGATCACCGCTAAAATAATAGGGTAAAGACTAATGTTGTATACTGCAACACCCACATAAATACCCCCAAAACTGACTCACTCACTTACCTCCCAGGACGAAGCTAAGGCGAAACGCGCGTCGGGGACCGCGGTATCTCAGGTCATATGTGCTTTAAATTAAGGGGGCTCATCAGCATTTCTATGGGGACTTATATGCTATGCACACTTTGTGCCATTCCTTGTATCATATTTGTGATATGACTATGTGGGTATATACCATTTTATGCTACCTGGCATTCTAATTACCTAAAATAGCGCATTCACAATCATTGAACATTCTGGCCTATTCTTTTTGCACGTTTACTTTATGTTACAGCTGTGACAGCAGACTTACATTTTGCACTATTAGCACTTTTTAGGACTGGGTTGTCCAAATTATAGCAGTGTTATATTATAATAGCATATGTGTCTATGCAGTGTCATAGCGGTGACAGGGGGTGAATACATATATCATTACCTCTCTATTTGGACATGAATTTTTGTCCTAAGTATTTTAGTAATGTCGTGCATTTAACTTGGCCTTATTAATGTATTAGCTGCTAAGAGCTCTTTTTGGCCATTTGGGTCATATATATTGGGTGGTGGCCATATCACTGCCATGGATGCCTATAGCTTTCTTTCTTGATAAGTAATATTACTATAGCATTTCACAATCCAGTCGCCTAAGAATGCATATACGTTATATACTTCTTATACCTCTTATTGATACACTTGGTCACGATATCTTCGACATCGGATTATTAGGTATATTATTTTTTGTGTATCTGTACATGTTTAGCACATTTGTACCAGTGATATCCACCGATATATCCATCTCTTTTTATGTACATCTTTTATGTCTATCTTTGTTATACGTCATTCAATAAAGTAAATTATATTTTATGGCATTATGCTTCCTTGATCTTTTTGGTACATACGAGAACAAGTTGCATCCTTCAGCCATCAGAAACCTGGAAAAGTAAAATCATGCTTCTTACAAGGTTCCTAGGACCATCTGGGCATGTAGCTCTAAGGGGGTGATAAAGTGATAGTAGATCACAAGCCCCAGTGCCTAATTGGGCTCAAACTACCAAATTACCCAGAGGGTAAATAGACCCTAATTAAGGGATGAATTAAAACATGACTTATTATTATCTTTTTTTTAAATGTGGGGAATAGAATTTAAAAATACACTACCCATATATGAAGTATAACCCCTATAATCAGCACATTTCACTTATCAACCTAAATACCTTCCTAAGACTATGCTAACTATACCATGGCTGCAGACCATGGGTAGCAAAGCTTAATCAGAATAGGTATAGTCTGGGATATATACAGGTTTCACTAGTGCTGCCTAAAATAATCACATAGCCTCCCCAACAAGTTTCGCCTCAACAGGCTTCCTCAGGGGGTTGGGACTATAAATTATTCATTCATTCATGTGACCACAAGTATGCGATATGCATTCTCCTTGCCACATTCCGAGTAGACTTTTCGCTCACTTGTATGAAGAAGTAGGGGAAGTTAGTGAACCCTCTGATAAGACCAGGGAATCAAAAGTACATGACATTGTGACAAGTGCAGTCAGTGATAAGCAGCCCAGCTAGTTGTAAATGCCCGATCACCGCTAAAATAATAGGGTAAAGACTAATGTTGTATACTGCAACACCCACATAAATACCCCCAAAACTGACGCCTTTGGGTGTTGTTATGCTAAACCATGCTCCTTTTATGGTCAGATTTCCAGAATTGCCCAGGCAAAATTTTAACTATTGGCAAGTATAATATTGACATAGCAAAATGACCTGTCCAGGAATCAGGAGAAAAAACTCAAACTGCAGCTATATTAACATGGCGACCTCCCAAACTAGAAAGCCCACAGTGCAATAACAGTACAGCTGGTAGGAGAAAAATGGTGGCGCTCGAGTGTCTCGGGTCTATGTTGAATTAATTTTGAATATAACGTTTGAATAAATAACTCTGAATATAGCGACACCCCTCATTTTATGGGCTCGTGCACTCGACCCAGCGCCATCTGTTGTTTTCACAGATAGCACTCCAGCCTATCATATTCTATAGGGTTTTGGACATATGTGATTTTCTCCTCGGACTGAGTGGTCCTCGGGAAAAATATCGGAGGAATATCCCATTTTGATCAGAGCGTCGGGTCAGATCAAAATGAGCAATTCAAGTCTATGGGTCAGTGAAAAACATCGGACCACACTTGTATGACATCTGATAGCTGTCTGATTTTCACGGACTGACAGAATGGAGAAGATGGAGAAACTCTTTTTTTCTGCACATACGTACAATAAAAACTGATGGCGCTGATCAAATTCTGATCAGAATAATCGGAACATTTTTCTCAGGTGTGGAGAATACAGTCGCGTGACCCTACCCTAAAAGGGTATGCACATTTCTCCAAATGTATTTTTTTTTTAAAATACTTTAAAAATATTAGTATAATTAATAAACAAGTACGATACCGTAACAATAAATAATAAGTTACAGAGCAGCATACGTTATCTTTACCATTTTTCTGTGAATTATTTCTTGGGGGGGTTTCTTTTACAACATAATTAGCAGAAAATAATCACTATATATATATTTATTTAATTTTTTTATGAAACAAAAAAAAACATTGTAGCTCTCATTATTATCATTCTGACTTAAGTATTAAATAGTTTTACAATGTTACATTGCAGAGGAGAAAGAAAAAAAAAAAACAAAGCATAACCTGAAATTAAAAACAGGCCCAGGCATGCTGGCTTCTTGCCTATTTTCACAATTGTTCTTTGTCTTTTCTGTGAGGTATACCGTAACAACAGAAAACAGGATGGATGCTGTTAAGCAAAGAGAAATTTAAGAGAGTAATTATGGTATTACATAGGGCCACGGGGTGAATTGTTGTAACGAGATACAACTTTTTTTTTTTCTCCTTTCTTTTCAAATAAAATCTCATATAACAACTTATAAGGCTAAAACCCAATGTTAAGTAAAAGTGTCACATTTCATGGCGGAATACACCAGGTAAATTTAGCAGGCTCGAATTAGCTACTTCTGTGAAAGTTTGGAAGACAAGAAAGCAAAGTTTCATCCAAAAACAATAAAATGTCCGGGTCCAGTCGCACTGATCACGTAAACTCTTATCGGCTCAGAATCGGCGGCCAATTGCTTATCCCGTTTTTCGCGGTCAGCTTAACTCGGAACGTCTCCACGTTTTATGTCAAGGTCATCATCACTATGAAGTATCAATAGCCTCTTGACACTTTCACAGGCTTTTTAAATCCGCAGGCATTTCTAAAGTAACAATTTGCAGCGAGGCACATGCACAATTATGTGTCTATCCATGGCGGTATCAGATATACAGTATGTGTCAGTCTGTATTTGTCATTCCCACGCCAAGTAGCGCTGTGAAAGATGTTGGATGGACTTTTTATTATTTGGCATTAAAAGCCTCAGTTAATAAAGAATTAGGATCGCTATTAGGATTTGGTTAAGATTTTACAGTGTTTAGGAAATAGATCCCAAAGATCAATTTGCCCCATGGATGTAAAAGGCTGAAAAAGATTCAAAGCATTGACTTTTTTTTTACTCTTTAGAAAATCTTCTCTCTAAAGCAAACTGAAGTATTTCTGAACTTGGAACCCCCCAAAAAAACTATATGTATGGTAAGGTTTTACTCACTCAGCTGCAGTTTGAGGTAGGCACAGGAAGCGGTTTCATAAGAAAATGTCCGGTCAGGTTTATTAACTTCATAAACCTGTTTAAGCACAAGCAAACAAAAGGTAGCCTTCTCCGGCACAAAGTGAAAACAAACTAGTAAAAAAAAAAAAATAGTCAATATAGTACTGCAGGTCCGCCTGCTCAGGTCAGTGTCTTTAGCACACACACTGGAGGCCTCCACACCTCCAACCACAGACTGTGAACGAGACACTTCATTTTTTCTGCCAAACTACACCCCTGGGGTTGGGATATGTGAGCGGTCATTCTCACCCCCATCTCTTATGACTGCTCATAACACCGCGATCTCCCCTCAAAGACCCGTCCGCCCGGTGACCATCTTACAGTATATAACTATATGTATATACTATTTGATTTTATATAAATAAGCTTGAGAAGGCACACTTCATGATCGAAACGCGTAGCCATTTATCATGTTACATCATGTCTGTCATCATCTTTTTTAATTTTGTTACATAAAATTGAATTTTATAAGAAGCTGGAACAACACCCATTTTTTTGATCACCGCATGTGAAACTACAAGGGGTTCCGCGCTTCTACCCGCCGAATGCTGCTGCAGGCGAGCTGGTTATTATTTTACCTTTTTGTATCAGTCATACATAGACTATGTCCTTTCTTAGGCAGAAACCATGAACCTCATTCTGACTAGCTTCTGGCTCAACAAACAGGACCAGTGGCAAGAACTAGTTTAGTGTGGTATGGGCGCATAATGATGCTCAGCCTACAGTGTTATGTCAGATAGGATATTCAGTGCAGCCACTGGATTTTTCACACAAAAGTAGACTAGGTTATCCAACACAAGCGTGGAAAACTCAGCATTTGTCAAAACGAATCAGGCATTGATCAGTGCATACTTTTATGCACCAATGGCTGATGTCAATAATTAAACTGGCCATACGATCTTTCTGTTAGCTGCCTTCTATACTGTTCTGCTGCAGCTAAAGCAGATGGATCCTATTCAGCCAGGCATCTACCGTATTTTTCGGATTCTAAGACGCTCCGGATTATAAGACACACCCCAAGTTTTGAGGCAAAAAAAAGGAAAAAAAATTTTTTTTAATAAAATGGTGGTGTTTCTTATAATCCATAAGTCTTATTGCTTACCGGGGGTGATGGCTGCGGTGAAGCAGGGTCTTAGGGTTGCTGCTGGAGGAGGCAGGAGTGGGGTGATGCTGCAGGCCACAGGGTGGGTTGAGGGGGTCCAATGTGCAGTGTGCTGCTGTGGGTGTCTGGTGCTACGAGTGTCCCCGCAGTGCTGTTGGGGTGCCCGGTGCTGCTGCCTGGGGTGTCCGCCACTGCTACCGCTGCCCAGGGTGTCCGCCGCCGCTGCCCGGGGTGTCCGCCTGCCGCTGCCTGGGGTATCTGCTGCTGCGGGGGGCTCTGCTACATTTTGTGAAAGGCCAGAGCCCCGCGCAGTTCCGTGGTTTCCTCTTATGCGGTGTACTCTGGGAAAATGGCCGCCGGGGGGGCGGCGCATGCGCAGATGGAGTTCTCGGCATCAAGATCTCGGGATATGAGATTTCAGCGCTGAGATCTCATCTCCCAAGATCTTGGTGCTGAGATATCCATCTGCGCATTTTCCCGGTGTCCACTTAAAAAATAGGGCAAATTTGTAAAAGACTTGAGAGACAATAACCAATAGCTTTGTCTCCCTAATAAAGGGGATAATTTTTGGACTGCTTGATAAAAACTTTGATTCAACATTTTGTGACTAGCAAACCTGTCCCAAAAAAGGAATACCATAATTTTTCACTCTTAGTTGAGAAACAATTAGTTCTAAAAGTTCAAGACAGTATACCTGTTCTGTCTCCAGAAAAAAAGGAAATTTTTGGAAGGCTTGATAAAACCCCTCTAAGGTAGTAGGTCTCACAATAATTTGATGAAATGAAAACATAGCCAGGTGATCAATTGTATGAGTTATACTAGTGTTTGGGGACTGTTAGGAACGGCGGAACGCACTAAATAAAAATAATAGTAAAGTGCGTTCGCCGCTCGGGGTCCACCGTGCAGTAGGTGATATAACAGCTGCTAAGTGGTGGCAGGAGCAATATGGCGGAAATGCGCACAGGGTTAAACTTCACCCAGGTGCGCAGAGCAATCTCAGTTAATTTACAGAGATGCAAAATAAGTATAAACACAAAAGACTGAGACTGAGCCTGTTGAGGTCACAGTACTCAGTAAAAATGCACACACGGTATCAGGTCACAGGAGTAGCCCCAGACGGCGGCACTACGTCCGTCTAGACCTACCGTGTGTGGAGCGTCGCAACTGTGGACGCAAATGGGCTGCTACTGCAGCACGGCGTGGACACTGCCGCTAAACGATAAGGCTAAGGCGCAAGCACAATGTCGGACACTAGCAGCTGTGGATGTTGCAGCAGAGGCGCGCTGGCGCTGATTCTGACTCAGTCCCTAACCACATACGTAATATCAGAGGGAAGGGGTTTTATAATGAGTCATACCAGAATCATACATCCATCCTCATACACACAGCAGCAAATAAGTCTATACTAGCACATGGCGGAACAGCCATGCTCGCCTTTTATAGTAGCCAGAAACTTCCGCAAGGTTCCAGATCTCTGAGATGGACCAATGAGATCTGGAGCGGGACCTGAGCACATGACTTCCGATCTCCAATGGGAGATCGTCCCATGAGCATGCTCAGTAGGAGGACAGAAGGACTTAGCCTCAGGAGAGATTTGCTGCAAGGCAATCTCCTCTGCAGTAAATAAACAGCAGGAGACTGCAGAATGTGAGGGTCTGGATCCCTGAGGAGTAAACGCAGAAATCCGACGCCTAACAGGGGACAACTCTAATGAATCATACTATATCCGTTCTTGGCTGCACCTCCCCATCATAATCTGCAGTTCAAGAAACATCATGTCTATAAGAAAAGAGCAAATGGGGTAGCAGGGCACCAAAGACAATGGAAGTATTGTATATAAGACTATATATTATTGATAACGGGCAACATGTTTCAAAAGTGGGCTTTTTTCCACATCACGCCATAACAGACAGCCTGATGAAGAAGGCAGTCCACTTTTGCTGATGTTATTTGAAGGAGGCTGGGTATCTAAAAGTGTAGAGTGATAATTGCAGTGATTATGTACAGGGATCTTAGTCTGGTAGGGCATTTTTCCTGGGTGTTGGATAACTGGTGGAGCGGAAGTCAACAAGTATCTCTATGTTAGCCAAAATATTTTGATCTGGAGCAAGTGAAAATTTAATTTTTCCCTAGAAGAAGAGGAGTATGTAATCATGGGCGATGCAGAAGTAGCACTTGCACCCAGGGCCATGATACCCAAAAATATAAACAGACTCCTCTGTCACATTAGAAGAATATTATAAACAGCACAACTTGGTTTGAAGTACAGTTAGAAATTTTGTAAGATGGGTCGGGACTGTCAAGTTACTCTTCCATAATGATAACTTAATCGTTTTTTGGATTTAAGAATTGTACAAAAACAATTTCATCTGCTTCCATCTTTCCCTCATGTCTCTTGTGTTTTAATTCATAAATGTAAACATTTTGGGAGACAGATTTATAAGCTTTCATGTATCTCTTGGCTAAACATTAAAAATGAACATTTCTTTTTTGTTATTACTATTCTCTTTGTTATGATACAGTATACGAACATCAAACCCCTTTTATGTTACTCCCATATTTTTGTTTTACATGTATTTATTATGTGAGCGGTAAATAGTAAAAATATTTATTTTACATTTTTAACAATGAATGCACTGTTTTGCCTCCCTGCCATTTGAAATATTAAATATTTTGTCAGGAAAGTGTTGCAATTTTATGAGGCTATATTTTATTTAATGTCAGTGCGGCATTTTGTGGTTTATATCTGTCGTTCTACAACATATTGAGGAAATTGAAACTATATTCATATACAAATGGTGAATACATTCCTAATCTTCATTTTACTAAAATGTTATTTTATAGATAATAAACTGTTAAAGATCGAAAGTTGTAAAGTTAGTTTTAAACTTAAAAAATATATACACATTTTAGTTCCGAGATATTGGCACAAAAAGTTACATATCCAGTCATATGGGATCTCTATATGATTAAACAATGCAATAAAACTTCTCTGTCGGCCTCTGTATAAGGCTGGTTACACACTTGCGTTCGGCAGGGCTGCAGAGGTCTGTGTAATTCCTCCGTTAAGCCCCGCCCACTGCCGCACCTCTTCCATTTAGCTCCGCCTACGTCAGCATGCGTCCTGCGTACCTATCTTTAACATTGGCTATGCAGGTTTTGCGAATGTATGTGGATGCCTCTGCATGCGTCGTTTTGACGCTGCGCCGAACTGCGTCGAACGCAACTTGTTGCATTTTGTTGTGGTCAGTTCAGTGTCAAAACAACGCATGCGGAGGCATCCACATACATTCGCATGGCCTGCATACTCAATATTAAAGACATAGGCGGAGCTGAATGGAAGAGGTGCGGCAATGGGCAGGGCTAAACAGAGGAACTACGCAGCCACCCGCAGCTCTGCCCAACGCAAGTGTGAAACCAGCCTAAGGCAAAATATAAACCCGTTATAGGCTATGTGTGATGTATTGTGCATCTATGCATATACCAATGTGCATGTCTCTCAGTGGGGAGTGGACTCGTATACATGTGAATGTTAGAAATTACATAATGTGTTACTTTTGATACAGAGAAAGTTTCATAATATTATACTGATCATGAATTATGTTTTGTGCACCATCAAATGAACTGGTTAAATTCAACTCTACAAGTTAAAGCAGGCGTGGGTAACATTAGGCCCACAGGCGATGACCTTTTATGCGGCCCACGAGCAGATTCTTGGTGACAACAGTTCCTCGGCCTGAGGTTGTGTTTTGATGGCCACCAACATTTAATTTCTTACTGCTTTGTGAGCTCAACACTGTGACGCATGCAGTCAAAAATTACGTCCTGACATCAGTGCCAGTGTCAAGACTTACTTTGTGGGCAAAGCTAGTGCACAATTTGTGTGGCCTCTGTAAGTTGGCAACTGAACAGGTTGTGGACGAGAGGTATGTGTCCCCGAGGTGCCAAGCTTCAGTGATGTAGGACCTGGAGAAGCAGGCTCCAGCACACAGAGTGCTGAGAGGTGTTTTAATGGGCCCATCGTAAAAGAGCTGGGTGGGATCAGCTGCTCACCTTCAGTCCGGATCTTGGAGTGTCTGACTTACAGTGCTGTCTCACTTGGTTTCTGTGTGTGCAAGGCCTTGTATGTGCTGATCAGACACTGCTGGAGTCTGAGAGAAAAGGACTGAAATTTAAACGGTTGAGCTCGTGTGTTATATGGACTGGTAATTTTCTATTTTTGTGTTATGTTATACCTTGTTTGTACCTGTAAGAGGCTTCCTTATTTTATTAAACCTGATGGTTTATGAACTTTTAATAAACCGCCTGTTTGTTTTTGCGTCAGTCTAAATCCTGTGTGTGAACCCGTGCCTTCCACAGAGCCAATCCCTTACAATTGGTGTTAGAAGTGCCGGCGGGGTTCCAAGCGAACACTTGTGACTGCTAAAGAGGCACTGCACATCCTGGGTGAGGGCGGCCATACGTCAGCAAGCGAAGTCAGACAGTATGGAGGATCTGCTGAAACACCTGGTGCAAGCCCAGCAGCAGCATACCAGCAACAGCTACAGCAGTAACAGCTGGGCAACAGGAGATGAGTAAGCTACTTATGCAGCAGATCAAGCTCCAGCAGCAACAGGACCAGCACCGACAACAGCAGCAGACTGATTTGCTCATAATGGCGGTTTTTTAAAACGGGTGAGCCAGTGTGTTGTATGAACTGGTTATGTTCTATTTTTGTGCTATAATCAAAGCACAACAAAGAAAAAAGTATAGGCCAAAAATGAGGGGATCACCACAAGGCATGGAAATGGTGCATGAAATTTTTATTGAGCATATAGAACACACAGAAACCATTAAAAACACTTAAAAACGGTCACACATGTGACACAAAAAACAGTACATTGGCTTATAGTAAAGCCACTACCCATAGGACTCAAAAATGTACAATCTATACAGATATAGCCAGCATACAATCACAAAAGAGAAATATTTTGTCCACTGCTTATACAGATATTAGGTGTAAATCACATACACGTCCCTCAAATGGATACAGAAGTGCCTTATTACACTCTAGATTTTACAAATGAATTAAAATCTAGGCTGCACAAGGTGACTAATAAACCTAAAAACACATGTGACTTATGCAGAAAAAAACCGCGACAGCCCATATCATAGAACAGCAATTTGCAAAAACCATAACCAGTTGCTGTGCCGCCAGACTTCCCTGTTGATAAAGTCTGCAATATAAACTGAACAGTTCAGTGAAGTCACTGCACAAGGAAATAGCAAATTCTGTAAAGACTGCCCCTGAGAGGAATCAAATATACAGCTATGATGGTATCAAGTAAGGTATGCTTAGAGCCCCATGAGGTAGAGAAAGAAAGACCCGATGCGTGTCGCCACACTGGGTGGCTTCGTCAGGGGTCTTTCTTTCTCTACCTCATGGGGCTCTAAGTATACCTTACTTGATACCGTCATAGCTGTATATCTGATTCCTCTTATTTTTGACTTTCAGATTTGGTGCAGGTTTAAATCTGCAGAATGTCTATTCTTTCAGCATTTTTTTTTCACCCATGCTAGTTAGTGGGGTAAAATCTGCAACAATGAATAAGTGCAAAAACGTTGCAAAAACGCAACGATGTATTTTTGGTTAATAAAACTAACTTTACTATACGTACTGTAGACAAATGACACATAATTTGCACCAAAAAACGCAGCAAAAAACACAACAAAACCACAGCAAAAATAGATTTATAAAGCAGCAAAGCTTTCTTTTTGTCATCAGCATCTTTACTATTAAGAGAGCAGGTTTTGCCTGCAGAAAAAAGCAGCAAAAAAGCAATATGTGAACATAGCTTTACTCTTGCTGGAAGAGTGGCACAGTTCACGGCGAATAAGCCTCCTTACCTTGACAAGCCAGAGCTGGTATGTCACTCTCCACAATAGGTGGCACTAGAGTTCTAGTCCTCTTCCTCTCTGAAGAGACAATTTGCATAATTAGCATATTTCCCAGAGGAGCATTGCGGCTTTAAGTCTCCTCACCTCGACATGCTTAGCATGTTATTCTCCACAAGGAGAAATGATACTTCTTGGATATCGGTCAGACGCCTCTCTCACAGCCAAACCAGATCTTCTCCCACTTTGCACTGATGAGGGGCAGTACCCCGAAACACAGTGTCTGCAAATGGAGATTCTGGCTTGGCTTTTATCCTAAGTCATGTAACTAGGCTCGTTAAAGGGTCAACATTGACTTTTAGGATTGCTACCTCCAATAGGTGGCACTAGAGTTCTAGTCCTCTTCCTCTCTGAAGAGACAATTTGCATAATCTCCACAAGGAGAAACCTTACCCCTTAGACCTCAGTCCAGAGCCTCTCACCTAGCCAAATCAGATCTCATACTTTGCACTGACGAGAGCCAATAGCTCGAAACACCGTGTCTGCAAATTGAGATTCTGATTTGGCTTTTATCCTAAGTCATATTACAAGACTCGTTAAAGGGTTGATTGTGACTTGTAGGATCGCTACTACCAATAGGTGGCGCTGGAGAGTAAAAGTCCTCTTTCTCTCTGAAGAGGCAATTTGCATATAACAGTTCTGGGATTATTTCATTGTAAGTAAGAGACAGTCAAACATTTCCATCGCTTTCTACTTAACGCTTCCTTCATTTTACTGTTGTCTTCACTAATATTTCTTCTAATTAATTATTTCTGATTTTTTTAAATTATTATGTTTGTAAATATCCGCATACGACTGACTGACTTCTTTATTCTTATGGATGGAGGAAAAAACTAAATTAATAACTTTGGTCTTTGGAGCCCCTGGTTAAATGTCTACAAGAAACATTTCCGTTTTGTAGCAGGCACATGTAAGGAGCTTTTTAGACTTCAAAAGCCACTTCTTTGATGCAGTATCTTAATACATGTGGTTAAAGAAACTTCCTAAGAAAATTTCCACAGTCAGGAAGTACGTGGACTTGCTCACATTTGGCATTCCAGAACAGTGGATTGCATTATCCAAGCAACCCAAACATGCTGAGCATTTTAATTCCCATCTTAATCTAATTCCACACAAGGGCGATTATGGTGAGAAAAATTGTGTTATTTTGAATATCTCTCTAGCTCCTGTAGGAACTTCTATGACTAAGCCATTCCTTCTTTTCAACTGAAGCTTGCTTCTTAGACAGGCTCCTTTAAGAACCTTACTAAAATGGTTCATTTATAATATCTTAGAGCAGAATACACTATTCTGGATTCCTGAGTGTCTAAATTTTTGGACTCCCAAATATCGAAGCAATTACACTTGTATTAATTTATTTAGCTCACATATTTAGCTCCATTAATCTGTAGGGGCGATGAAGAGGCAGCGGGTACCTGCGTGCCGGGTCCGGAACTTGAGAGACTGCATCCACTGTTCCTGGGGGGATGTTTTAGGGAGGCGGACTTTCCCCTGTTCCTGGGGAGAAGCCTGAGTGAGCCGGACCTTCCTTCTGACCAAGGGGGGTGGGGAGAGCCAGAAAAGCGCACGCAGCTGCGGAGGAATAAAAGGAAAAAGCACGTGAAGCAGGTCAGTGTGGCGCAAGCGCAGAGCAGCGAGCAGCACACTCTACTTCCCCCTCCAGAGAGACCGGGGCTGTGATAGGCCGTGCTGCATCAGACCTGAAGGACGGGGACTGTTGCGTTGAGGGAAGTAGTGTGCCCAGTAGCAATCCGGGGAGAGGGATTGCTGCAGAGCAGAGCCGTGCACTGCAGAGCCATGGAGAGCAGAGCCATGCAAAGCAGAGCCATGCAGAGCTGTGCACACAGAGCCGAGCCGGGTGTTGCAGCAGCCACAGAGAGGAGTGCTCCGGCCAGGAGCACCAGCACCACATAGACTAGAGTCGCGCGTTGCCAACAGTGGGGACCCGGGAGAGCGGGACATGCAGTGTGTGTCCAGTGACTGCCAGAGAACCGGGTGCTATACACTACGTTGACCGTGAGTACCGCACATGCACTACTCAAGAGGGATTGTATACGAGACTTATACTTGCGCCCTGACGTTGGCAGCAAGTATATGCCCTGACACTTGTGACCTGACTTCACCAGTGATGAATAGTTGTGGAGCCACGTTGGGCTCAGACAGTACCATGACCCACGCTCCTCCAGCCACAGTAGTATATGGACTAGGGGCAGCAAAAGGTGCCAGAGACCGACCGCTGTCACCAGAAGACAGGGTTTTGTTGCACACAGAACCTTCTTGGAAGATACACCGCGCCAGCCGTTGCTGGCGCTATTGAGTTCACAGCAGGAGCTGCAGTTTTAGGACTTCCTGACACGTGCTAATGAACTGCCGTTATCTGAAACGAAGTTCTCCACTTCACCATATCTTTTGCCTTTTATTCTGTTTAATCCACTGCGTGGAATATTGCCCTGTAAATAAACCTGTTAACCCTTGCTCTGCCTCCTGTCAGTCACTGCATCCCGCATTCCTGCTGTATCTTACAAATCCACAACGCTTTACATACATCATCACTGACCCCCCACTGTGGCTCACAATCTACATCCCCTATCAGTATGTCTTTGGAATGTGGGATAAAAGTGGAAAACCTGGAGGAAACCCACGCAAACATGGGGAGAACATGCAAACTTGTTGCAGATGTTGTCATCTGTGAGATCTGAACCCAGGACCCCAGAGTTGCAAAGCAACAGTACTAACCATTGAGTCACTAAAAAATAATACATGGGGCAGGGGTGTAGGAGATACAAAGGTAGTAGACGTACCACAAAGGAAGACAGAAAAAGGGGTGTAAGACACAGGTATCATAGAAATAATAGGATGCGATAACAAAAATCCAAATTGGGCCTCTGATCGTCAGGGTCACAGCATGTAGACATAATTACACGAAAGGTTGGCAATAAATAACAGAAGACTTATGTTGTGAGTTCATTTTCCCCTTCACCATTGAGGTCTGATGAACTCCCTCTTCTGGTGAAGGAAGGTAGTGAGGCTGATTACCAAGCACCTGGGTATGATGATGATGACTGGGTGACGGGAATTGCTGACTGGATATAAGGCAGCCGACGCCCTTCTGCCTTGCTGGTGACCTCTCTGAGGGATTCTAGGAGACCAGTCTGATTCCTGCTCCTCAAAAGCTAAGTTTTCTGCACTGCTTTTTGCATTTGTGTTTTGTTTTGCCTTGTTTTTCTGAATTTCTGCCATTCCCTGCTGGGGTGAGTTGAATTCCTTTTTGCTCTGTCTTCAGAAAATACCTGAGTGCTGATATAGTCTTTTTGAAGCCTAGCGTCTTCAGGGCCTTTTTCCCTATCAGCCTGTTGGCCCTTGTTTTGATAGGGTTTTTGGCGGATTGCAGACAGCAGCTTCCTATCCTGTCCTATTTAGTTAGCTTGGGCCCCATCATTTGCTCAGCCTATCTTTCTATCTGTGTGAGTGTTTTCTCATCTTGCTTCACCGTCATTATATGTTGGGGGCTGCCTATTGCTTTGGGGTCTGCTCTGGGGCAGTTTAGATTTCCCTTTCTGTCTTTAGGTTATGTAGTTCTCCGGCTGTGATCGAGGGGTCTAGGGCACCGTAGGAACCCCCCACGGCTACTGCTAGTTGTTGTTGATAGGTTCAGGGGTCTGCAATCCGATAGCTGCCAACTTCTCTGGTTTTCTGGACTTAGCTAGTATTTCTGTTTTTGCCTCCTACAGTGACTCATTCATAACAACTTAGCTGGCCAATAAGAGGAGCTTCTCTCTGTTTATTGGTCAGCTGAATTTGATGACATTTCTGTCCTGGGAGTCAGACGAGGCTTGCATAAGTGGGGAGACACTGTGTAGAGAGGGGTGCTGGTTGGTATTTAGTGCCCCCCAACTCGAGCACCCCATCACAGCAGCCTCCTCTGCCTTCATTGGGAGTATACCACTGGACACTAGTATTATAAATGGCACAAGAGTAGATACTACAAGTCATGAACATTAGGGGATTGCATATATAGCAATTATATGAAATAATAGTGTCATTTATTTAGGCCAGATTCACACATTTCATATCCGTGAATTGACTGCAATGTCCAGACCGGACATGGGTCTCCGAATCAAACCTCAACAGTCTCATATTTGCCTATGAAACTGTTGAGTTCAGGTCAGAAGACCAGTGATCATTCTGGACATCATGGTCCGTACAAGGATCATGAAAATCAAATTAATACAGGGTTATTCATTTAATACTTTACCTGGAAAAATTATTGGAACTTCTAAAACGAACAATCTTTGTTACTGAAATTTGGACTGTACCTATCTTGGTTCATGAGAAACTGATGTTTTAAATTAAGTATTGAAAATGTCCACCTTTCGCATTTAAGCACACCTGCATGCTCCATTGCATATTGTTGAATGTATTCTGCAGGATGTCTGGGGTTGTGTCCTGAATTTCTTGCTGTATGTACTCTCATAGTGCCTGCAATGTTCATGGTTTGTTACTGTACATCCAACTCTTCAAATGACCCCAAATGAAAAAATATGGCAATAACTAATTATTTTATCTTGATCAGGTCCTTTCAATTCCTGAACGACAGAGACTCTGTACGGGCGAACAAAAGATTTCTTGCCGCTCGTTCACAAGTGGAATACAACATGCCTGTCTTCTGTGAAAGCCTGTGCAATGATTTACATGAAGATGCCAAAAGTCGCTCTTTCACATCTTCAATCGTTTCCTTAGACATTTTTGGACGTCCTCCATCTTGCCTATCCAGTATTGTTCCTGTACGTTCTAGCTTAGTCACCAATTACAGAATACAAGGTTTGGACGGTGGATTTTGACATTCAAACTTCTTTAGAAACTTACTTTGGCACCACATTAAGGACTAATTTTTCCAATAAGTTTTCACAATGAAAACATGATCTTCCGAACTGTATCTATACATTGCTAAAAAATGAAGAAGGAATTAGGCAGGAGTGAAATACAAGCCCTACACAAACTACCGACATGCAAAAAGGAGTGCAGAAAGTCTATCTTGCAGTGGAGACGACTCACGGGTTGACAAATCGGCAAGACCGCGAGGACGTTTCTCGTCTCCGTCACTGAGGTTCATTGTCCTCTCACTTCTCATGAACCAAAGTACGTACAGTCTGAATTTCAGTCCAGTCGATCTTCTCTGTTAGAAGCTACAGCAATTTTTCTGGGTAAAGTAGCAACTGAATCACCCTTTACTTTTTTATTAGTCTCAAAATGACTTGCATGGTTTGGGGAGAGGAGATTTTAAAATCACCGCCCCTTCCTCTACACTTTCACTAAAGACTACTGACTTGGCAAAGTGTAAGTCAACCATGTACAGCGGAACACAGAACACCCTATTTTTCCATACTTTTGACCCATAGGCACTCCTTCCATGTGCTTCCATGAGGAGCCATATTGTTCTGCAGAAAAAAACAGTTGTTTTTCTTTCACTTGAATTCTTATAATTTTACCCCTTCACCCCCAAGGGTGGTTTGCACGTTCATGACCGGGCCAATTTTTACAATTCTGACCACTGTACCTTTATGAGGTCATAACTCTGGAACGCTTCCATGGATCCCGGTGATTCTGACAATGTTTTCTCGTGACATATTGTACTTCAAGATAGTGGTAAAATTTCATTCAAATAACTTGCGTTTATTTGTGAGAAAAATGGAAATTTGGCGAAAATTTTGAAAATTTTGCAATTTTCCAACTTTTAATTTTTATGCCCTTAAATCACAGAGATACGGCACACAAAAAACTTGATAACTAACATTTCCCACATGTTTACTTTACATCAGCACAATTTTGGAACCAAAATTTTTTTTTGTTAGGAAGTTATAAGGGTTAAAAGTTGACCAGCGATTTCTCATTTTTACAACACCATTTTATTTTTAGGACCACATCACATTTGAGGTCACTTTGAGGGGTCTATATGATAGAAAATACCCAAAAGTGACACCATTCTAAAAACTGCACCCCTTATGGTGCTCAAAACCACATTCAAGAAGTTTATTAACCCTTTAGGTGCGTCACAGGAATTTTTTTGAATATTTAAAAAAAAATGAACATCTAACTTTTTTTCACAAAAAAAATACTTCAGGTTCAATTTTTTTTATTTTACCAAGGGTAACAGGAGAAATTGGACTGCAAAAGTTATTGTGCAATTTGTCCTGAGTACGCTGATACCTGATATGTGGGGGAACGACTGTTTCGGCGCGTGGCAGAGCTCAGAATGGAAGGAGTGCCGTTTGACTTTTTCAATGCAAAATTGGCTGGAATTCAGATCGGACGCCATGTCACGTTTGGAGAGTCCCTGATGGACCTAAACAGTGGAAACCCCCTACAAGTGACCCCATTTTGGGAACTAGACCCCCCAAGGAACTTATCAAGATATGTGGTGAGAACTTTGAACCCACAAGGGCTTTACAGAAGTTTATAACGTACAGCGGTACAATTAAAAAATCATATTTTTTCCACAAAAATGATCTTTTCACCCCAATTTTTATTTTCCCAAGGGTAACAGGACCCTAAAAGTTATTGTGCAATTTGTCCTGAGTACGCTGATACCCCACATGTGGGGGTAAACCACTATTTGGGCGCATGGCAGAGCTCGGAAGGGAAGCAGCGCCATTTGACGTTTTTGGCTGGAATTGAGATCGGACATCATGTCGCGATTGGAAAACCCCAGATGTACCAAAACAGTGGAAACCCCCACAAATGACACCATTTTGGAAACTAGACCCCCTAAGGAACTTATCTAGATGTGTGGTGAGAACTTTGAACCCCCAAGGGCTTCACAGAAGTTTATAACATACAGCCGTACAATTAAAAAATCATATTTTTTCCACAAAAATGATCTTTTCACCCTCAATTCTTATTTTTCCAAGGGTAACAGGACCCTAAAAGTTATTGTGCAGTTTGTCCTGAGTACGCTGACACCCCACATGTGGGGGTAAACCACTATTTGGGCGCATGGCAGAGCTCGGAAGGGAAGCAGCGCCATTTGACGTTTTTGGCTGGAATTGAGATCGGACACCATGTCGCGATTGGAAAACCCCTGATGTACCAAAACAGTGGAAACCCCCCACAAATGACACCATTTTGTAAACTAGACCCCCCAAGGAACTTATCTAGATGTGTGGTGAGCACTTTGAACCCCCCAGTGCTTCACAGAAGTCACCAATTTTTTATTTTCCCAAGGGTACCAGGAGAAATTGGACCCCAAAAGTTGTTGTTCAATTTGTCCTGAGTATGCTCATACCCCATATGTGGGAGAAAACTACTGTATGGGCACACGTCGGGGCTCGGAAGGGAAGTAGTGACGTTTTGGAATGCAGACTTTGATTAAATGGTCTGCGGGTGTCATGTTGCCTTTGGAGAGCCCCTAATGTACCTAAACAGTGGAAACCCCCACAAATGACCCCATTTTGGAAACAAGACCCCCTAAGGAACTTATCTAGATGTGTGGTGAGCACTTTGAACCCCCAAGGGCTTCACAGAAGTTTATAATGCCCGGGCATGAAAATAAAAAAATTGTATTTTTTCCACAAACATGATCAATTAGTCCCCAATTTTTTATTTTCCCAAGGGTAACAGGAGAAATTGAACCCCAAAAGTTGTTGTCCAATTTGTCCTGAGTACGCTGACGCCCCATATGTGGAAGAAAACTACTATATGGACACACGTCGGGGCTCGGAAGGGAAGTAGTGACGTTTTGGAATGCAGACTTTGAGGGAATGTTCTGCGGGTGTCATGTTGCCTTTGGAGAGCCCCTAATGTACCTAAACAGTGGAAACCCCCCACAAATGAGCCCATTTTGGAAACAAGACCCCCTAAGGAACTTATCTAGATGTGTGGTGAGCACTTTGAACCCCCAAGGGCTTCACAGAAGTTTATAATGCCAGGGCATGAAAATAAAAAAATCGTATTTTTTCCACAAACATGATCAATTAGTCCCCAATTTTTTCATTTTCCCAAGGGTAACAGGAGAAATTGGACCCCAAAAGTTGTTGTCCAATTTGTCATGAGTACGCTGACACCCCATATGTGGGAGAAAACTACTGTATGGCACATGTCGGGGCTCGGAAGGGAAGCAGTGACATTTTGGAATGCAGACTTTGATGGAATGGTCTGCGGGTGTCATGTGCGTTTGGAGAGCCCCTGATGTACCTAAACTATTGAAACTCCCCACAAGTGACCCCATTTTGGACACTAGGCCCCCCACGGAACTTATCTAGATGTGTGGTGAGCACTTTGAACCCCCAAGTGCTTCACAGAAGTTTATAACGCTCGGACGTGAAAATAAAAAAATCATTTTTTTCCACAAAAATGATATTTTTGCCCCCAATTTTTTATTTTCCTAAGGGTAACAGGAGAAATTAGACCCCAAAAATTGTTTTGCAATTTGACCTGAGTAGGCTGATACCCTACATGTGGGGGTAAAACACTGTTTGGGCGCATGGCAGAGCTTGGAAGGGAAGGAGCACCATTTGACTTTTTCAACTCAGAATTGGCTGGAATTGAGATCAGACGCCATGTTGCATTTGGAGAGCCCCTGATGTGCCCAAACAGTGGAAACCCCCAATTCTAACTCCAACTCGAACCCCAACACACCCCTAACCCTAATCTCAGCCCTAACCCTAACTCTAACCCTAGCCCTAACCCTAACCCTAACCCTAGCCCTAACCCTACCCTAACCCTAGCCCTAACCCTAACCCTAATGGAAAAATGGAAATAAATACATTTTTTTTGTTTTATTATTTTTCCCTAACTAAGGGGGTGATAACGGGGGGTTTGATTCACTATTTATGGCGGTTTTTATATTTGGCAGCTGTCGCACGCTAAAAGATGCTTTTTATTGTAAAAAATAGTTTTTGCATCACCACATATTCAGAGCTATAATTTTTCCGTATTTTGACCCACCGTGTCATGTGAGGTCTTATTTTTTGCGGGACGAGTTGACGTTTTTATTGGTACCATTTTCGGGCACGTCACATTTTTTGATCGCTTTTTATTCCGATTTTTGGGAAGCAGAATGAACAAAAACCAGCATTTCGTGAATTTCTTTTGGGGGGGTGCGTTTACACCGTTCCGCGTGCGATAAAATTGATAAAGCGGTTTTATTCTTAGGGTCAGTACGGTGACAGCAATACCTCATTTAGGTAGTTTTTTATGTTTTGTCGGTTTTATGCAATGAAAACTATTTTATATAAAAAATAATTATTTTTGCATCGCTTTATTCTGCGAGCTATAACTTTTTAATTTTTTGATGATGCTGTATGGTGGCTCGTTTTTTGCGGGACAAGATGACGTTTTCAGCGGTACGATGGATATTTATATGCGTCTTTTTGATTGCGCGTTATTACACTTTTTGTTTGGCGGTATGATAATAAATCATTATTTTTTGCTTCGTTTTTTATTTTTATTTTTTAAGGGGTTCGCTAAAGGGGTTAACTAATGGGACAGTTTTATAGGGCGGATCGTTACGGACGCGGCGATACCTAATATGTGTACTTTTATTGTTTTGTTTTTTTTATTTTCAAAAAATGGATTTATTTGGGGAATATTTTTTTTTTTCTAATTTATTTGGCGATTTTTTTAAATTTATTTTAACACTTTTTTTTTATTTTTATAGTCCCAGGTTTGACATCACTGTCCTGTGACAGATCGCTGATCTGTCACATCACAGATCACTGCGACAGATCAGCGATCTGTCACAGGCAGTGCAGAAGGCTTCCTCATGCCTGTGCTTTGCAGGCACTGAGGAAGCCAGCTCCCTACAGGCCCCCGAAGGCCCCCGTCGCCATCTTGCATTTGGGGCCTGCAGGAAAGGAGCCCCCCGCAGCAGCGCTGCACATTGCGCTGCCGTGGGGGGCTCAGGGAAGCACGGAGGGAGCCCCCTCCCTGCCGATGCTTCCCTTTAACCCGCGGTACACCGCGATCATGTTTGATCGCGGTGTCCAAGGGGTTAACGTGTCGGGGGCGGTCCGTGACCGCCCCTGACACATTGTGCCGGGTATCAGCTGTGATAATCAGCTGACACCCGGCCGCGATCAGCGGCGCTCACCATGTGGGCGCCGCTGATCGCGGTAGACGTACTATCCCATCCATGGGCATAGGGGCCCGAGTCCCATGGACGGGATAGTACGTCTGATGTCAGGAAGGGGTTAAATAATTTTATAGTAATTTTCTGAATTTATGTTTCTGAAAAAAAAATCGATAATAATAACATATCTGTCTAGCTTTTATTAAAATTAATTCATTAACCTATTCTTCTTAGATTTTAAATAATTTTATAGCAATTTTCTCAATTTATGTTTCTGAAAAAAAATAAAACAAAAATTCAATAATAATAATTTATCTGTCTAGCTCTTATTAAAATGAATGCATTAACCTATTTTTCAGATTTTTTTTTTTCAAACAAATGAAAATTTTCAATTTCAATGACTTTTCCCCAAGTCTTAAAAAATAAATCGAATCAAAGCAAAAGAAATGCTGAGAGCCCATGTTTCTATATTGGCTTCACAAAAGACCATATTGTGTGTGAAATGAGCAGTGTTCCTGCAGACAGCAGTAAATCGAGCTCATTAATGGCCCATCACTCAAACTGTTTCTGACAAGTAGCACTGATAGCATCGGTTGGGGTAAACTGAAGCAGAGGCAGCGGTATAGTGATTGCTGACAACCCCTTACAGCACCATCTGTGCTGTGTCAAGCTCGAGATACCGCCATTACCAAGTATTTCTTAGGTCTGAAAGGTGAACTTCATCTTTGAGTCCAAACAAAGGGACCTTTAATGACTCGACAATAAAGAGCCTATAGACCTTTCAGGTTGTCTGATGACTGTCATAATTAAAAGTAAAAAAGAAACAACCTAGCTTTATAGTAAAACATTACCGCTATTGATAAATCATCTTCATCACAAGGCCCAGAACTCTAGGATTGTTTAATGTTAAGGAGGATGTTTTACTACAGACTGCCTCGATGTTATATGTGCACCAAAATGCGCGTGGAAAACTCATTTATTATACAGAAACATATCAACAATTCATCCCAGTTTTTTGGCCACCAGGAAATTCATGGCTATTTTCAACATGTATATATTAAGTGACAGTTTGGCGGGGAAAAAAAAATTAACTGACTTTTTCATTTTTATTGCTACAAGGGTCAATAAAGTATAGGAAAATGGAAAAACTGGATTATAAGTTGGTATACTAGCAACGTGTAGGAGCAAAACCTAAGATAGAAACGAAACAAACATAAGGTCAAAGTACGTAAATTAAAAGGATTAGTGCACGTACTTTGTAAACTTTGTAAACATTGCTTTTTTTTACCAAAAAAAAGGGTAAAAACAATCCCACCAGCGACAAGGTATACCCAATCGGGATGGTCCTAACCTCTAGTATTAAAAGGGTCCTTATACCGTCTAACATTAAAATGTTTCACATTGGGAAATATGAGAAGTTATCTCTGCACATGGAGTAAGAGAGGTTGCACTGGATTAATAGAGGAAGGTGTAGAAGAAGCAAATATTAGAGCTGAAATTCCAATATTAAATCAAATCATGCGGATTTTTCCATGAAATTCGTTTTGCAACAAAGTTATTCTCTGCAAACTGAATGCCCCATGTTAAGCACTGGGATCTTTCCAGATAATTAACGTTAAAAGTCAAATTTAAAAAAAGTGTATTCCCCGCTACGCTCACCTGTCTGGACCCCTTTGCTGCTTGATGCCCACCGTCCGGTTCTCGGAACCACCTCTCCTTTTCCCTGAAGTCCCAGGCTTGGGTGAACAGGCCAGGAGCTATGGATCACAATGGGGAAAAGAAGAGGCAACTATGAGCAACGGACGGGCAGCGAGCAGGGGCAGAGGAGCCAGATAGGTGAGTGATGAGGTCAGTATAAGCAATTTTTTTTTCTTTGGATACTTTTGTCTTCCATCTACCACGCAAAGCGAATCCTCATTTGGAGAATGAGAATCATGCAAGTCTCTCACAAGTGAGTATGAGCCCTTATACTCACCTCCGGTGCCATTCCAGCGGTGTTGACACTGGGTCTCCCAGGGCATTCTTACGTCACGCGATCTCTGCGGCCAGTAAGTACTGGCTTCGCTCTCATCTCCTTTGGATTTATCACATGCATCCATAGGAAAGATGCAGATCTCACTTCTCCTGGATGTTAGTGATTTGTTTGAAGGTGGGGAGAGTGAAATCAGCACTGATTGTTCACAGGGATCATGGTACGTAACAATGTTATACGATCCCTGGGAGAGCCAGTACCAACGCTGCTGGAATGATGCCAGCACCGGAAATGATTGTAAATGTTATTATTCTACAAGGGGGAAACATGAGGATTGAGAATGGGACAACTCCTTTAAGGAGATAAGTCACCACACAAGCATCTATAGGTCAATTGGATCCTATAGAGATCCTTACCCTGGAAGAGCTGCTATCTGGAGGGGAAACACGTCGAGGCTGTTTGCATACATTTAAACTAAGGGAAGTATATGGTTTTCGTCCTATGGGTCATGACTATTTTTGTCAATTGGTATTTTTTGGACTTGAGTATGAAATAGAGAGTTTGTGATAGACCCAGAGTATAGCTATGTTTTCAACAGGGAGAGACGATGGTGAGCAGGGGCACTAATCTTACATTGCTTACTAGGGTGCCAGCCCCCGCGGTTACATAGGACCTGGATAGGGAGTCTTGCAGGGATATTTTAACTATCCGCTTGCATAAATACTCTTATCATTGCCTCTCTTGGTATATCTGATCAGTATATGACATCCCTAAGTATCTCTAAACTGCTTATTATGTTTTGGTTTCTAGAATGGTTTTATTGTATTTACAGTAAATATTGCCATTTTAATGTTCTTTAATAAATAAAGAGTTATTTGTTTTGTTAGACATTTCGTTTAGAATCCCCATTTATCTTTCTCTGTTAGGGCCCCGTCACACAAAGCGACTCACCAGCGATCCCGACGATATGAACTTGTCAGGATCGCTGGTGTGTCGCTACATGATCACTGGTGAGCTGCCAAACAGGCAGCTTCACCAGCGATCAGCACCAGCGACGATGAGCGCGCGCATCACTGTCTACCTTAGTTACCAGCGCGTTGGTGCAGGGAGCTGGTAAGCAAGGTAAACAGCAGGTTTCTAAGCTCTGCGCGGCACTTAGAAACCCACTGTTTACCTTGGTCACCAGCTCCCTGCACCAGTGCGCTGGTAACTAAGGTACACAGAGGGTTTCTAAGCACCGCGCGGCGCTTAGAAACCCGCTGTTTACCTTGGATACGATCTGGGAGCTCACTGGTTGTTGCTCTCCCACCTGCCACACGCAGAGATGCGTGCTGGCCAGCGGGAGACCAACGACCTAAAAAAGGCCAGAGCTTTCAAGAACGATTAGCGATACCCGGCAGGGGGGCCGGTCACTGATAGATGTCACACACAGCGATCTCGCTGGTGAGATCGCTGTTGCATCTCAAAACTTGTGACTCAGCAGCGATCTCGCTAGCGAGATCGCTGTATGTGACGGGGGCTTAAGACAGATAAGCCACCAGCAATGTGTCTGGCAGAAGCTTATTTCTCCCTCCCTATTGAGAACGCATTCACACTTGTCATTGAAAATAGGACATAAAAGCAATTGGCATACAGTTGTGGCCAAAAGTATTAACACCCCTGCAATTCTGTCAGATAATACTCAGTTTCTTCCTGAAAATGATTGCAAACACAAATTCTTTGGTATTATTATCTTCATTTAATTTGTCTTAAATGAAAAAACACAAAAGAGAATGAAGCAAAAAGCAAAACATTGATCATTTCACACAAAACTCCAAAAATGGGCCAGACAAAAGTATTGGCACCCTCAGCCTAATACTTGGCTGCACAACCTTTAGCCAAAATAACTGCGACCAACTGCTTCCGGTAACCATCAATGAGTTTCTTACAATGCTCTGCTGGAATTTTAGACCATTCTTCTTTGGCAAACTGCTCCAGGTCCCTGATATTTGAAGGGTGCCTTCTCCAAACTGCTATTTTTAGATCTCTCCACAGGTGTTCTATGGGATTCAGGTCTGGACTCATTGCTGGCCACCTTTGAAGTCTCCAGTGCTTTCTCTCAAACCATTTTCTAGTGCTTTTTGAAGTGTGTTTTGGGTCATTGTCCTGCTGGAAGACCCATGACCTCTGAGGGAGACCCATCTTTCTCACACTGGGCCCTATATTATGCTGCAAAATTTGTTGGCAGTCTACAGACTTCATAAGCCATGCACACGGTCAAGCAGTCCAGTGCCAGAGGCAGCAAAGCAACCCCAAAACATCAGGGAACCTCCGCCATGTTTGACTGTAGGTACCGTGTTCTTTTCTTTGAATGCCTCTTTTCTTCTCCTGTAAAATGTTGATGCCTTTGCCCAAAAAGCTCTACTTTTGTCTCATCTGACCAGAGAACATTCTTCCAAAACGTGTTAGGCTTTTTCAGGTATGTTTTGGCAAACTCCAGCCTGGCTTTTTTATGTCTCGGGGTAAGAAATGGGGTCTTCCTGGGTCTCCTACCATACAGTCCCTTTTCATTCAGACGCTGACGGATAGTACGGGTTGACACTGTTGTACCCTCGGACTGCAGGGCAGCATGAACTTGTTTGGATGTTAGTCGAGGTTCTTTATCCAACATCCGCACAATCTTGCGTTGAAATCTCTTGTCAATTTTTCTTTTCTGTCCACATCTAGGGAGGTTAGCCACAGTGCCATGGGCTTTAAACTTCTTGATGACACTGCACACGGAAGACACAGGAACATTCTGGTCTTTGGAGATGGACTTGTAGCCTTGAGATTGCTCATGCTTCCTCACAATTTGGTTTCTCAAGTCCTCAGACAGTTCTTTGGTCTTCTTTCTTTTCTCCATGCTCAATGTGGTACACACAAGGACACAGGAAAGAGGTTGAGTCAACTTTAATCCATGTCAACTGGCTGCAAGTGTAATTTAGTTATTGCCAACACCTGTTAGGTGCCACAGATAAGTTACAGGTGCTGTTAATTACACAAATTAGAGAAGCATCACATGATTTTTCGAACAGTGCCAAAACTTTTGTCCACCCTCTTTTTTATGTTTGGTGTGGAATTATATCCAATTTGGCTTTAGGACAATTCTTTTTGTGTTTTTTCATTTAAGACAAATTAAATGAAGATAATAAGAATTTGTGTTTGCAATCATTTTCAGGAAGAAACTGAGTATTTTCTGACAGAATTGCCGGGGTGTCAATACTTTTGGCCACAACTGTAAAATGTTTTTTTGCCAGCTTTGTAATGTCAAAGTTGACCATCTTGAAGTCAATGATTAGTTATCCTGTGCACGTCTGGTGACCCCCAGATCTTGCTGATTGTTGGGGTTGCCATGTGATGGACCCACCACTGCCCATTAATCAGATACTGATGACTTATCCTAATGAAAAGTCATTGATATCTTGGACAACCCCTTTAAGACTGAAAATAAATATTTTTTCTAGTAATTATTTGTTTAATAATTATTTTTTAGTTTTTAACAAATAAGATGTGAAACAAGTATAATGTATAATAAGATTCTCCCATAATGTAAAATCGTGTGATTTTTTTTTCTAAACGTTGAACCTGAGTGCATATAAACACATCCAATCATAGCAAAGAAATAACAAAGTCTTTCTAATCTAGTGAGGAATTTGCTATCCGCTGGTATGTAACAAAATGCCCACCCCTGGTGTGTGTATAAATGAAAATAACTTTAGTCTATAGAGCTGTGGTGAAGATCGTTAATCAAATTTACTAATGTTTGTAGAGCATCTAGCAAGAATTTTGGACGGCTGATCAAGAATACAAATGTTCTTCATACATTTTACAAACGATACATTATTATTAAACTAACAAAGCTATTAAAAAATAGCACAGGCAGATTTTAAGTAGCGGAATCTGAAAAGATTGTCTCCTTGGACACTATGTCTAAAGCCAGGGGCTACAAAAAGTCTGCCGAAGTCGAGACACTAACGGATGATGATGACGATGATGAGGAAGATGATGGAGATTCCTGTGAAGAAGTCGTTATTAGAAGCTGAACATTTTTGTAACAAAAATCATCACTCATCTTAGTGAAAACTATAAAAAAAAGTTTATTTGACTGAGACATTTTTAAACTGTGTATTATATTGTGTTCTTTAATGTGGAGTGAAAGAGTTTGAAAAACCAAATCCTCTGGCTCTCACAAGTTTTGACTACATCTTCCAGTCTGGCTTCATTGGGAAAACACTACATTTTAAAACAACTTTTCTGGTATTTCTTACATGCTTAGTGAATTCCATTTATGAAGGCGATTTATTTTTATCTTTTTGTAAACAATCTTTTAATTTATTTTTTCCTGAGTTTACTTATTGCTTTGGCTCCTACATTCTGGCAATATGAAGATGTGACATCCACTTGGCATCAGGCTGGGATTTGTCCATAATTGGTGGTGTTGCCATTCATCTGAAAGGCTGTAACAGGCAACATTCAGTCTAAAATTAATCCACTAACAATCACAGTAAATTAAAGAATAATTTAGGAAAAGCAAGAAATAGTAATGGAACTCTTACTATTAGAGAAGTTGTCCACTATTTGGACAGCTTCTTGTCATACCCCTCACTTGGTCCCCATAAAATAATAAAGCTTATACTTGCTTCCCGTGCCTGCGCTGTTTCCGCAGTGTCAGCACTCGCTCTCCCAATGGTTCTAATGCGGTGTTGTGAGACATGACGCCGGCATCCAATCAGTGTTGGAGTCACTGTCCCCGCCTTTGGACAAATCGAACATGAAGAGGAAGTCCGGGATCAGCTGCAGCCTGGACTTCCTCTTCATGTTCAATTTGTCCCAAGGTGGGGACAGTGACGTCAGCGCTGATTTGGTGCCGGTGTCACAGCACCGCATGAGAGCCCCGGGGAGAGTGACTGCTGACACCGTGGGAACGGCGCCAGCACGGGAGATGAGTATAAACTTTATTATTTTATAGGAGCCAAACATTTTAATCAAGAAGGGGTTATCCTAGTAGTTGACAACCTCTTTAATTTAAAAGAACGTATTATATCTGGGACCACTACAAAGAGGAGTTAGGTGAAGCCCCTTTTTAGAGCACATGTCAAAGGTGTCCATGAAACTTTCATAAATGATGGCAGCCTATCTTGCCAATTTCAGCAGGGTTGAGTAGATAGCAGAATGTATGGTTTACTGGTAGGGTAGGTGGTAGAAAATATAGGTTCCTAGTAAGGCCAGGATCACACTACCATGTGTGATGCGAGAAACTCACACGATGTAACAACTATAGTGGATACTACAGGGGTCTCTTGGCAAGAAGCACAATCACAGCAGAGTCCAGAGTTAAGTGAATCAAGTTTATAAGAACACAGCAAAACCATGCGTGCACAGTGTGAACAAGGCAAACACAAAAGTCAATAAACTGCCGCTAGGGGTCAGCGGCCAGTTGCAGGGTATACGCTTTTCAAAGTATCGAATGCTTGGAGCATAGTTTAGAAACAAAGTCCAGAATGTTATAACCGGCCACTATGGAAACAGATGCCGTTATCAGTACGGTATAGTTCTCAGAAAGTCTATCCAGTGGGTACCCTAACCCTGGTCCGGTTAGGGCACGGCACGGCCGCTGAGTCAGCCGGAATCGCAGAACCACAAGTAGCAAGCACACGGTAGATTCTTTAGGACGGAGCAAACAGTAAGTCTCACCGATCAGGTGGCAGCGGGTAACGAGACAGCAGAGCAGCGGAGACAGCCAGCGGCTGTGGAGCGGGCAGCAGCAGAGGTGTGCAGTATAGTCTCTTGAAGCAACCACGAATGGAACAACCTCAGCAGGCTACAGCAGCTGTGAAGCCAGGACAACCCAGTACTCAAAGGAACACAGGCAGAATACTCCAGCATTGATTAATGACTGGGGTGGAGTCTTAAAGGCAGCAGACAGGAACACATGAAGGCCCGACCACCATCTTGGAGAAGGGCAAAATTCCAGAACATAGCAAAAGTGTCCAGAGTCCTGACACACGAGTCTCTCGCATCAACACCTGGTGCTGCCACCGGCACTCAGGCCGACTTGAGTATGGTTTTATGAGGTTGGCACACATTTGAAACGCCTCATCCCCAACCACAGCAAACGGCATTGGCAGTCCTTCAGTGTTCTGAAGAGGTCGTGGCTGTGGAAAATTGAAATTATTCCCATACAAACGTTCGCCCTTGTCAGAGCTTTTGAAAGTCTGTGAGTCATTTCCTTGTCCAAATGAGCCAACATCCACGGCGACAAATCGACAGTCAGCATCTGCAATCGCCATTAGAACAATGGAAAAGTATTTTTTGTAATTGAAATACTCGGATCCACTTCCAGCAGGTTTCATAATCTGAATGTATTTGCCGTCCACAGCCCCCAAGCAGTTGGGAAAATTACAAATGTCCTGGAATTTTGCTAATTATGCAAATTGTCTCTTCAGAGAGGAAGAAGACTAGAACTCTAGTGCCACCTATTAGAAGTAGCAATCCTAAAAGTCAATGTAGACCACCCTTTAATGAGCCTTGTTACATGACTTAGGATAAAAGCCAAATCAGAATCTCAATTTGCAGACACTGTGTTTCAGGGTACTGCCCCTCGTCAGTGCAAAGTGTGAGATCTGGTTTGGCTGTGAGAGAGGCATCTGACCGATATCCAAGAAGTATCATTTCTCCTTGCGGAGAATGACATGGTAAGCATGTCGAGATGAGATTTAAAGCTGCAATGCTCCTCTGGGAAATATGCTAATTATGCAAAGTGTCTCTTCAGAGAGGAAGAGGACTAGAACTCTATTGCCACCTGTTGGAAGTAGCAATCCTAAAAGCCAATGTCGACCCTTTAAAGGGAATCTGTCACCCATTTTTTGCTGCCGGCATTGACATCAGGGGCTTATCTACAGCATTATGTAATGCTGTAGATAAGCCCCCGATGTAACCTGAAAGATAAGAAAAACACGTTAGATTATACTCACCGGAGGGGGCGGTCCGGTCCAATGGGTGTCACGGTCCGGTCCAGCACCTCCCATCTTGAGATTCTGGCTTGGCTTTTATCCTAAGTCATATAACAAGACTCGTTAAAGGTTTGACATTGACTTTTAGGATTGCTACTGCCAATAGCTGGCACTAGAGTTCTTGTCCTCTTCATCTCTGAAGAGACAATTTGCATAATTAGCATATTTCCCAGAGGAGCATTGCGGCTTTAAGTCTCCTCATCTCGGCATGCTTAGCATGTCATTCTCCGCAAGGAGAAATTATACTTCTTGGATACTGGAATTTTGCAGCATTTTCCAGCGAGAGATCAGTTGTGGGTTGGGCGAGGAATTCTTCATGCAGAACATCACGTAAAGCTTGGCAGGTGTCTCCAACAATCCCAGAAAGCGTGGATACTCCAATCCGGAATTGAAAATGTAGAGTTGATAAGGTCTCTCTCCTGTAGCCAGGAATCTGCAGAACAGAAAATGTGAAAAAAAATTAAGTACATGGCTTTTATAACAATAATGACGTGTTCGTTTTTCAAAATTACGTACCTCAGGGTCACCAACAGACGTTCCTCAGCAGGAATTGCTCGACGTAGCTGTGTGTCCTGCCTGATGATGGATCCTCGGACACGTAGCAGTAAGTCATTGAAGCTCTGTTCTGACATTCTCGTGTGCTCGAAAAACTTCTCCGGGTTTTCACACAGCTCAGTGTACAAGGAGTGGTAGGCTCCACGGCTCTCTCGGACTTCAACGATGGGGTGTTGCCAATAGCGACGACTACGTCTTCTCTATCTTTCTCTTCTTCTTTCTTCTTCACAAGCCAATTTCAATGACAAATCAAGATGAACAAGGAAGCTCTCCACGCTAAGATCCATCTTGAAGCTGGATACTGCAGCAAAAGACAAGGATTTCATCTATGCAGTGTGTCTATATATATATAAATCCCATGAGACACGCCCATTGGGTGTCTGGTGTCATATCGAACGCATGCGCATAAACAACGCAAACGCATGCAAAAATGTATACAAATGCATGCATACCCAGCGTTTTTTCCCGTCATGCGTAAGATGATGCTGATAAAAAATGTTGCGTAAACATGCGTTTTACCATGCGTTTGTGCATGCGGATGATACGCTGCGGACTCAAACACTAATGTGAACCTAGCCTAAATGGTCATCCGGTCCCACCAAAATCATTTGGTTTGACTAACTTAAGCGGTTTGGTTTGACCAACCTTCAGTGAACAAATACATTATGATTTTTCACAAATGGTGGCCTAGATTACTTACTTTTTATTCTAAAGGCTTTCCCATGTTGAAGCCATTAAACACACCCACACTCCCCCCTCCCTAAATCCGGCGTTGCCTCTCTGATGCTGCCACCGTCTTTGTCTACTGGCAGCAACTCTGATGTCACATCTACAGCGCAAATCATCATTGCAGCCAATCACTGAGCTCAGTGATTGCACACATTGGTGATGTAGTCATGTGACATCATTACGCCACAGCCTAATACCAGAGAAGTGTCAGAAAAGCAGTGCTGGAACCAAGAGTGGTGAGTATAGGTGTGTTCATTGGTTTAGGCTAGGTCCACATAACGTTTTAGCAGCCCGTTCAACGCATAGCGGTATTCATCTGCACTACGGACTGCCTAAAACGCAGTGTGACCCCGGCCTTAGTCATGTGCAAGACTTTCGAATAAAAAAAAAGATTCCTAGACATCCCCTTTACAGTCATCCAAACAATTTTTCAATTTTTTTCCCAAAATATTTTCATTTTTAGTCTTACTATGGTTGAAAATATGTAAATAATACAAAAAAAATTGTGAAAATAAGGGGAAAAAAATGTAATTTTTTTCATATTTTGTGTTAATATTGTCATTTTTTCCCAATAATGATACCCAATGAGCGTCCAAATCATATATAGTAATGGAGCAATACCTATAATCTATACATTCATTTCTTCATTTTATTTTATGTTCAAGTTTGTTTAGTCATGTTAGAATTGTGTTACAGCTGGATCTTTTTAAAACTTTGTAAGAACATTTTAATTTTTATATATATATATATATATATATATATATATATATATATATATATATATATATATATATATATATATATACTATTATTCTCCCAGGGACCATAAATATCCAGGGACAGTAAGACAACAGGAACTAGCCCATATAGTTCCCACAATGTAGATTTATAGTTTGTGATGTTTGTCTCCATTCTCATCGTTTTTCACAGCCATAAACATTGTGTGATGATTTTATTTAACTTATGCATCCTTTGTAAATTACTTTGCCAATGGAAGTCTTTAGTTTTAAAGCCAAATATCATAGAGTTAGTGTGGGAAGTTATCTTGGTATCTCAATAGTCTACATTTCACAAGGGTTTCCAGGATTAAACTGTGCATGGAAGAATGGATAGATGGATGGATAAATAGAAAAGAAATACAAAAAAAAGATAAAGCAGCACCAATCAAATAGAGTGTGTGTTCAAGCTACAAGGTCCAGACAACCAGATTGATGAATATACTGTATACAATTTTAAAAAATTACATCACTCCAATTTCAAAAAGGTGAAAAAATATTATTTATTCTAAGCCCAGGAACACATAGTTTCAGCTCTGGCAATATTCTTCTCTCAAGTGAGTGTGAAAAGCTCATTGCCAGAATCGAAACATTGAATTACATGAGCTTAAAATAAATATTATTTTTTCTCCTTTTTGAGATGAGATTTCTAACATTTTTATGTGATAAATAGATGGTAATTGATAGTAGAATACCAATGTGTGTAGCCTGTATAAAAGCAGAACCAGAGAATGCAGCAGTCTTTTTGTGGTGAATCTACAGGGTGGGCCATTTATACGGTTACACCTAAATAAAATGGGAATGGTTGGTGATATCAAATTCCTGTTTGTGGATATTAGTATGTGGGAGAGGGAGAACTTTACAAGCTGGGTGGTGACCATGGCGGCCATTTTGAAGTTGGCTATTTTGGATCCAACTTTATTTTTTCCAATGGGAAGAGGGTCATGTGACACATCAAACTTATTGAGAATTTCACAAGAAAAACAATGGTGTGCTTGGTTTTAATGTATCTTTATTCTTTCATGAGTTATTTACAAATTTCTCTTTGTTTACAGCCATTGACATGTCCGCAGAGGTTAACACGTGAGGAGAGGAAAGAAATTATGTTGATGTCTGGTGAACGCATTACCCGGGTCATTGCAGCAGATTTCAATGCAAGACACCCGACACAAGAAAACTGTCACCATTTCCAGTTTATTTAGGTGTATCCATATAAATGGCTCACCCAAAAAAGTTTGCCTCATCAATGAACATAATTTTGTGTGTAAACTGAGGGTCCTGTTCCAATTTTTGTTTTGCGCATTCTGCAAATTCAGCGACCATTCCCATTTTATTTAGGTGCATCCATATAAATGGTCCACCCTGTAGATTGTGAGAGGATGTCACAAGTTAAGGCTTAACCATAGAAAAAAATGCCATAAAACATTGAAAAAACTTTACAAGCAGTGTGTGACAACACGATGGTGAAGAACAGATACCACCTGTTTACCCATAGCCACATAATTTATGTTTGTTATGTTTGACATTACTAAAGCTCTGAAATGAGTTGGAAACAGCCCTAGCATACCTCAGAGCATCAAATATCAGGGCAATTGAAATAATTGCAATTCTCCACAGACTGATTTTTTGGGGAAAAATTTGATGAAACTGGTGAATTTGAATTTCAAAAGTTTTGCTATTCTCTAGTGTATAATCCTTTTTCACAATTTAAACTCAATCTCTGACCACCTATCCTGATTGACAGCTTCTCAGTGTGTCTCCTCCTTGATGCAGCTGAACCTCCTCCCACCTTTCCTGATTGACAGCATCACAGTGTGTCTCCTCCTTGATGCAGCTGAACCTCCTCCCACCTTTCCTGATTGACAGCTTCTCAGTGACTCTCCTCCCTGATGCAGCTGAACCTCTGACCACCTTTCCTGATTGACAACTTATCAGTGTGCTTCCTCCCTGTTCCAGCTGAACCTCCACCCACTTATCCTGATTGACAGCTCCTCAGTGTCCTTCCTCCCTGCTGCTACTAAAATCTCACACTCGTCAGTACAAGCTGCAGTGGTCAGTCAGGCTAGGTGGGAAGAGATGAGTATGCTTTGATACCTCTTGTGTGTGCACCAGTGACTCTCCTTCCTGATGCAACTGAACCTGCGCCCACCTTTCCTGATTGACAGCTACTCAGTGTCTCTCCTCCCTGTTGCAGCTAAATCTCCACCCACTTATCCTGATTGACAGCTCCTCAGTGTCCTTCCTCCCTGCTGCTACTAAAATCTCACACTTGTCAGTACAAGCTGCAGTGGTCAGTCAGGCTAGGTGGGAAGAGATGAGTATGCTTTGATACCTCTTGTGTGTGCACCAGTGAAGTGTGAACAGAAATCTGGTCAAATGCAAAGAGTGATTCCAGCATCAGAAAGAGTGGAGTCAAGCAACAGCGATATTGACTGAAAGAGACTGTTGTCCATGGGAACCATCGTAATACCACGTAAAATTCCTGTGCTGTGATTGGAGGAAACATGGGAAACATCTGCAAGTGGCCATACCAGTGGGCACTGCAAAGAAGGGTCTGTAGTGACCCTCCTTCTGCAAGTAAGAATGGTGCACGTGGCTGTGGCACTAAGTGGTCAGAGCAACAAAGTAGTGATGGCAGAAATCCTGTTCAAGTTGATTTGCATGCTGTTCCTACAAGTTAAAGTATAAGTGGCACCCTGAGAGAGGTAAAAACCAGTATTAAAGGTGTGGTCGCATTTCACCTATTTTTTAGCCCAAAGGCTCAGTGATGTATAAAATAAGAAACTCAGTTTCACCATGTCCAGCTCTGTGTCTCAGCCGGCTGATCAACTGCAAAGGTGATGTCATGTAGACAGAGCTTCACTCTATCACTGAGCTATGGAGTAGAGATGAGCCAATATGTTTGGCTCCCTCCTTATTCGGCAAGCTATAGTGCTGAGCCGAAGAGAGAGCCCAAAACACAGTCTCTCCATGCATGTGTTGTGACTGTGACACAGCCGAGACACATGCAGCTGCGGAGCCGGACACCTGATTATCGGGAGCGATCCAGGTATCCCTCTGCAGGTTATTCGGTAAGCACCCTAGCTTGCCGATTATGGAGGGAGACGAACATATTCGCTCATCTCTACTAAGGAGCTCGAGTCACTAATCTCAGTGATTGGCTTCAGCACTATCGATGTGACATTACCGCTGCAGTTGATGAACAAAGAGATGAACTTCAGTTTGTCATTTTGAACATTACTGGCTAAAAATAGGGAAAGGGGTCAACATTGTTAGGCAATGTTCTCATGGGTCGCCCTCCCAGGGCTGTGGGGTTCTCGGTACCGGGCCGATGTCAGCGGGATGTGTCACAGCAGCGGTGACCCGGTCCGTGGCCCTGGGCGCCCAAATCAATGGGGGAATGTAAATGGTGGAATAGTTCGTGACGCCACCTGTGGTGTTCGGCAAGTAGGATGTTAGGCCGACGTTGCATGCAGATCATCTGGGGCTGGTGGTGTGTTGCAGCCTAGATGGTGTAGCTCCCCACAGGTGAAGCTGTAGCCCCAGGGCAGCATGGATGCAATGGAAGAGGTGCAGGCGGTGTGGAGAATGGTACCCAGCTGTAGCGGTGCTGAATGTGTTAGCGCACAAATGAATGGAGGACACCGGGGCTTGTAGTTCCAAATCTTTACTCACAGTCCATTGTACACACACACAGATGCCTGCCTCCGGGCCGTGTCCTCCGGGTCATAGGCTAAATCAACCTCCGGGCAAGTTAGAATTCTCCCCTCCAACACTCCGCCAACATGTACCTTTCTGAACGACTCCTCTATAGCGTCTTAAAGTATGAAGATCTCCTAGTACTGAGTTACACTGGAGTTCCTCCTGACGGATGTTTCCAAGAACTCTACTTGTACGGCAGACAGCTGTAGCCTGGTTCGGGGACTCCCTTCTCCTGAGTCCTGGCTCTCTATCCAATTGCTGTTGTGCCCCAAGTCTTAGATGGGAGTAGTGCATTTACAGCCAACTACTCCACTGGTGTCTGCTGCAGAACCATAAGTGTCCATACAACCTCGGGGACCAGGCCCCGACCTTGCGCTGAGAACCTATAGGCAGGGTTCCTCTTCTAACCCACGTCCTCTTTGTTCTCTCTACTCCTTCATTCCGTACTTGTCTTTCTTTCTTATGGAAGCTTAGGTTTCAGTTCTACGTCTTTCAACTTCTTTTCCTTTCCCGTACCAGCTGGCTCAGATCACTGAGGCAGCTGCAGCACTCCTTCCTCCATCCCTTCTTCCAGGGATCCTCACTCCTGTCTGAGTGACTCCCTATCCGACTGACCTTCTGTCAGACTGCCCCCTCTCATCCTACACTTTCCCACTCTTTTATGTATCTTAACTCCACCCACCTCCCAGCATGTCCAGTGTTCCAAGCAGGGAACCACCAAAGGTGCTCTGCTACCCTCTGAGCAAGGAGCCGCAATGTGGTTGTGCAGAACTACCCTGTTGTGTGGGGTGCGAGTGTTGGAGTGTGGAAAGGAGCTCCCACCTTACACGGATGGTGGGGCACTACACCTTAGGAGAAGGTGCAGTACCTCTGTGGCGACTGAGCCTCAGGGGCGCCACATACACCCCCATTAAACACAGCACGTCCGCAGGCTGCAAGATAAGCAAAGTTGACAGTACAGGAACATACAAAATTTTGCAATGCTGAACAACATCTCTTATACGATAACTTCCCAATTTGAGAGGCACTGTTTCTTAAACGTTGCAAACAATTCCTAATTACCTATCCAAAATTCTAAGTCAAAAGTGCAAATCTTTACTTAATTCAAAGTGCTGTCATCTGTTACTCACTATCACTTCAGTATTCTTCATCAATACATTTCTTTCTTTTCACTGTCTCTTCTAGACTCTGGACGACAACCGTAAATACCTGGTTCGTCACCTAAAGTTTTTAACTCTTTTTTCAAATTTCTCATCTTTACGTATCAAAACATTCTTACTTCAATATAAAAGCCATTTACTATCATAAGAAACATTATCAAATATTTCACAGTAAAACTTTTCAAAAATTCTTGTAAGTGCTGGACACCGCTCCCAGCCGGGATTTCTTGCAGTGTCCGTTGAGGTAGACTCTTTCTTCGAAAAGTGTCCTTATGTAAAACCAAGAGAGGGCACCTAAAGAGGTGCAAACTATTTACATTAAAGTTTGCGATGCACTCCAAGTTCATGATCACGGAAGTTCAAATTAGAAAACGATGCCAATCAAAAACTAGGCAACAAAAGTGCAAACAGGAAAAACTTGATGAACTAAAGAAGGCACAATGGTGCAAATAAACCCTCCTGGGTAACGAGAGCTATTAATGCTGATCCCCTCCTGGGGTTCTGGAAGCTGATGGGTACCTGCTACCAGATGTGGTATCTTCATCTTGATTCTGGTTTCTTGCTAAACGCATGTATTCTGCCTCCCACAGGGTGAGATAGGGACTGGTCGGGGTAATGGAAAGGGCCATTGAAACATCAATTGCCTGCAGGGATGGCGCATCCGCTGACAGCACTGCTGCTGCTGTTGGCGATTCAGCCAGCGCTGTCACTAATTCCTCGCGATCTGATTCCTCAGTGTCCATTGGGACTTCAGACAGTGGTACCGCAGTCGGGGATCATCGGCGGAGGTCAACTGGGCCATTCCTATCCATTGGTTCCGCTCCCAAAGCTAGGGTCAACCCCGGGGCAGTAAGCATACCTGGCGTTTCCAACCGCGGTTCCGGCTCCAGTACCTGGTGGTAGATGGCTGCAGCAGCAACTCCCGGAGTGACTGATGGGATGGACCGCAGTTGGATCCATGCCAGGGCCAGGCCAGTCTCGGCCGGGGTCGTCGGTGGAGGTCGGTACAGCCGCGCCTGGTCCAGGCGGGGACGCTGTCCTGGGCCTCCATTCTGCTCTAGCGTCCTCATATATCTTCACTGAACAGAGCTCAGCCAATGACAGTATCGGGTGTGAGGTGGTGGCGGCCGCTGCAGAGGGTGTATCAGCGGTCGCAGCCTCCACAGGGGCGGCCTGGGAGCGAGTGGCCTCTCCTTCCCCTGTTCTTCTGACTTCTCCTCTCTTTTCATCATGGCGTTCTGGCCTCCTTCTCCCCGCCTCGGCCCCTTTCCTGCCACTGGCTTACTCAGCCCCTCCTTCCGGGGGCGGCGTCTTCTTCCAGCGCCTCCATACCAAGCCAGTATACGAACCCCTCGGGGGTGGGCCATGTTGCTGTCACATAGTAATTCAGGCAGGAGAGGCCCAAGACTCTTCGCGGTCTTTTCCTAGGACCTCCCATCTCTTCACGCCCTTCTTCTCCGCGCCAGCGGACATTTTTAATATTCATGTCACAGTCTATTAAATTGGGTCTTCTGCACATTTTCAAAAGTTCAAAGTCCAACAAATCTCAGGCACACAGAACCCAATGGCATCGGGTCTCGTCATCCTGTTCGTGACGCCAAGTTGGGTCGCCCTCCCAGGACTGTGGGGTACTCGGTACCGGGCCAGTGTCAGTGGGATGTGTCACAGCAGCATTGACCCGGTCCGTGGCCCTGGGCGCCCAAATCAATGAGGGAATGTAAATGGTGGAATAGTTCATGATGCCACCTGTGGTGTTCGGCAAGTAGGATGTTAGGCTGATGCTGCATGCAGATCCTCTGGGGCTGGTGGTGTGTTGCAGCCTAGATGGTGTAGCTCCCCACAGGTGAAGCTGTAGCCCCAGGGCAGCATGGATGCAATGGAAGAGGAGAGGTGCAGGCAGTGTGGAGAATGGTACCCAGCTGTAGCGGTGCTGAATGTGTTAGCATACAAATGAATGGAGAACACCGGGGCTTGTAGTACCAAAGCTTTACTCACAGTCCATTGTACACACACACAGATGCCTGCCTCCGGGCCATGTCCTCCGGGTCAGAGACTCAATCAACCTCCGGGCAAGTTAGGATTCTCCCCTCCAACACTCTGCCAACATGTACCTTTCTGAACGACTCCTCTATAGCGCCTTAAAGTGTGAAGATCTCCTAGTACTGAGTTACACTGGAGTTCCTCCTGACGGATGTTCCCAAGAACTCTACTTGTACGGCAGACAGCTGTAGCCTGCTTCGTGGACTCCCTTCTCCTGAGTCCCGGCTCTCTATCCAACTGCTGTTGTGCCCCAAGTCTTAGATGGGAGTAGTGCATTTACAGCCAACTACTCCACCGGTGTCTGCTGTAGAACCATAAGTGTCCATACAACCTTGGGGACCGGGCCCTGGCCTTGCGCTGAAAACCTATAGGCAGGGTTCCTCTTCTAACCCACGTCCTCTCTGTTCTCTCTACTTCTTCGCTCCATACTTGTCTTTCTTTCTATTGGAAGCTTAGGTTTCAGTTCTACGTCTTTCTCCTTCTTTTCCTTTCCCGTGCCAGCTGGCTCAGATCACTGAGGCAGCTGGAGCACTCGTTCCTCCATCCCTTCTTCCAGGGATCCTCACTCCTGTCTGAGTGACTTCCTATCCGACTGACCTTCTGTCAGACTGAACCTCTCATCCTACACTGTCCCACTCTTTTATGTATCTTAACTCCACCCACCTCCCAGCATGTCCAGTGTTCCAAGGAGGGAACCACCAAAGGTGCTCTGCTACCCTCTGAGCAAGGAGCCGCAATGTGGTTGTGCAGAACTACCCTGTTGTGGGGGGGCGAGTGTTGGAGTGTGGAAAGGAGCTCCCACCTTACGCGGATGGTGGGGCACTACACCTTAGGAGAAGGTGCAGTACCTCTGTGGCAACTGAGCCTCAGGGGCGCCACACTCACATTGCGTTTTTGCTGTGTTTTCTTGATACTTTTTTAATGCAAATTAAAAGCTGTGTTTTATCGAACCAGCAAAAGCTATGAGATGTCAGAAATCTCACGCACCCACAGTGCGTTTTTTTTTCTCCCTGACTGAATTGGGAAAACAACTGCCTTTTTGAAAACTGCAGCATGTCACTTCTTTCAGAGTTTCCCTTCCCCCATAGAAAGCAATAAGTAAGAGTAAAAACGCAGCAAAAATGCAACTTGTGTACATAGCCTTAAAAAATGTTACTTAGACAGCGGCCTAATTAAAGCACAAGTGTTGACAGTGTACACTGAGATAGGTGGCAACTTAGCTACTGCCCAGAACTTTGGGGGTCTTGGGGCATCTATATACAAGACTGGTGCAACTCCAAAGAAAACATCAATGCTACACCCAGGAGATTAGAGATCGAAAAGCAATGTTCCTTAGAGTGAGATGAAGAACTTTCAGTTTATTTTTTGTTGTCTGAGAGATAGCCCTGTTGGAATAATAAATTAACAGAAGTAAAGATGTTCCTGGTTCTTAAAGTGGTTGTTGAGACATTTCTTCTACTTTTGGAGCTCTGTGATGACGTTACAGAGGAAAGTTCAGAATGTTATAAATATCTTGTTTTGTCACCTAGCTTGTGAAATGCCATGGTAAGGTGAAAGTATAAGACAAACGTGTAGTCAATGGACAATAGGAGCGCAAAAAGGACCAGCATTGGTGCGTACACACACAATCCATCACATTAAAATATGCTTTTCCATCTGATAAATTTTTTGACTTGGTAACCGCCATCATTCTCCTCTCCTCGGGTTGTCTGGTGTTGCCTCTAGACTCCTATTCTCAAAAAAGAGCCTGTGTGCATCCTGGTACATCATCTTCAACCATCGCACAGCTGACCTAGTAGACTTACAGTATCCTCCCCCGATCTTTGCTAGAGTAGCACAATACTTTTGGCTTCCATCTATGCAAAAATGTCTTCCAGTGTTCGACCCAGAATATACCCTGTAGTGTATAGCTATAATGTGGTGTGTTGGCAAAACCTGCAGATCCCAGTTCATGGAAAAAATTGTGAAAACCACTCCCTACTCAGTTTAGCAACATAAGTCTATTAAATAATAATGATAATAATTTTATTTATATAGTGCCAAATATTCTGCCGAATTTTACAATTAAATGTGTAACTGTACTGTACAGTCGATAAAGATATTATAGAGATACACGTAGTTCAACAGATACCGAGAGATACCTGCTCACAAGCTTACAATCTATAGGGAAATAGGTAAAGACAATAGGTAAAAACTACTTGCCGTGTATGGTCCAGCCATCATTATAATAAATAGGGCATTTTAAATAAGCTGCATAAACCGGTCACCGGCCAGTATCTGTCTAGGTACAGTGACCAAGTGCTATCGGTGCATGGAGGATGTGGAAACAGATGAGTAGGAGGAACCACATTCTGAGGAAAATTTAGAAAGGAAACAGGGAAGAGTTAAATTAGTGAAGTGAGGTAATAGGCCTGTCTAAAGAGATGTGTTTTTAAAATGGGTCGCCCTCACACCCAGGGCTGTGGGGTACTCGGTACCGGGCCCGATGAGCTTCCATGGGAGATGTCACGGCAGCTGGGACCCGGCCCGTTGCCCTGGGCGCCCATTGTAAAATGGGTTGTTTCAGTGTGCTGATGGTAGCGAAAGTTTATAAGAGATTCGTGACGCCACCTGTGGTATTCGGCAATAGAGATGTAAGCCGACGCTGCAGACAGATCCTCTGGGACAGATGGTGTGGTTCAGCAGTGATGTTATAGCCCTCCACAGGCAGGGCTGTAGTCCCAGGACAGTGTAGGTGAAGTGACACATAGATGATGTAGTGTCAGGCGCGAGGGATGTAGCGGTGCTGGGCAGGTTGGCGCCGGAATAAGTGGAGGACACCAGGGCATGTATCTCCAAAGCTTTACTCACAGTCTGTTGTGCAAACAGGTGCCCGCTTCCGCGCCGTGTCCTCCGGGTTAGGGGATCAGTCAACCTCCAGGCCAGATGGAATACTCCCTTCCCACACTCCGCCATCATATGTGCCTTTTCTGAACGTCTCCTCTTATAGCGCCTTTGAGTGAAGTACTCCTAGTACTGAGTTACACTGGAGTTCCTCCTGTCAGATGTTCCTATGAACTCTACTTGTACGGCAGACAGCTGTAGCCTGCTTTGGGGACTCCTTGCTGTTAAGTCCCGGCTCACTAATATGTTGTTGTTGTGTAGGGAAGGTGACCTGACGGACGGACGGACTAGTCAGAGTGAAGAAGGAAAGGTTTGCACAGTGTAGGTAGGTGTCAGTTATTACAGTAGGGAAACAGCTAGGAAAGTGTAGTGGACGTGCAGTACCTTGGGTTGACCATTAGATGGCAGGGAGGAGTGTGAGCAAAGGACTTGACATCAGCTTAGGGTTTTAGAAACCGTTGGTCATGGGGGCGTGGTGACAGTGACAGTTTCAAGGAACCGGGTTAGCTATAAATACTGAGGGAGGGTTCCAGAAAGTTCCAGTCCCCAGGGGGAGCCTCAGTGACAGGAGGACTGCGACAGTCTGTGCGCTGTGAGGTGAATCCAGACCTGGGGGACTGAGCAGAGAGAACAACAGGGGGGTGGTCCTGACAGATACACCGCAACAGAGACGAGTTAAAGGGAATAGGCACACCGTGTAAAGAACGACGTTTGACCAGTGAACGGACTGTTGGTGATTAGGCTTAGGGCAGCCACAGTGTCGGAAGCTGTCACTACGTCAGGAAAGGCAAAAAGGACAGGACGTATATATACGTCCCAGGCGAGAAACACGGTGTGTGAAGCGGCTCTGGATACAGAGGGCCATGAGTGAGGTACTGTGCTGTGTTGTGAAGCGGCTCTGGATGCGGAGGGCCGAGAGAGAGAGATATGGCGATGTGCTGCGAGGGCCGTTAGGCGGACGGCGCGCGAAAATAAACTTGGACCTGTTGTACCCAGTACCTGCCTCCATTTCGTCTCTGTTTCGTCTCTGCGTGGTAAGAAGAGGGGCCACCCCCCAGCTCGCCCCACTAACCCTACAGTTGTGCCCTCAAGTTTTGTGTGGGAATAAAGTGGTCACTACTTCTATTCCTCCGGTGTCTGCTGCAGGACCATTAGTATCCGTACAATCTAGGGGACCGGGCCCCGGCCTTGCGCTTAGAACTTGAAAAGGGTTCTCCTCTAACCCTGGTCCTTGTTCTCTTATTCTCCTCACGTTCCGTGCTAATCCTTCTTCCCAATGGAGAATCAAGCTTCCTTCCTCTGTCTCTTTCCTGTGCCAGCAGACCCAGATCACTGTGGCCTGCTGCAGCACTTCCCTCTTCCATCCTTCTCCCGGGGATCTTCTCTGTCTCACACTCCGTCCTTCTACATCTTCACTCACTCACTGAATGAAAGACTGACTGACTGACTCAACTCTTCCCGCTCTTTTAGTGCGAACTAAACTCCACCCACCTCCCAGCACGTTTCGTGTTCCAAGCAGGGAGCCACCAATGGGTGCTTTGCTATACTCCAAGCAGGGAGCCGCCGAAGGTGCTTTGCTACACTACTTTGTGGTGTCGGGTGCAGGTATTGGAGTGTGGTTAGGTGCTTCCACCTTACCTGGATGGTGGGGCACCACACCTCAGGAGGAGGTGCAGTACCTCTGTAGCGACTGAGCCTCAGGGGCACCACAAAAGGATGCTTAAAAATGGGTGGGGTTTGGTATTAATTGGATCATCCGGGCTAGTGCATTTCAAAAAATTCACACAGCACAAGAGAGGTCTTGAAGATGGAATTGGGAGGTTTGGATTATGGAGGATGTCAGAAGTAGATCAGTTGCAGAACAGAGAGCACAAATAGGGTGATAGACAGGAATGAGGGATGAGATGTTTTGTGGAGCAGAACTGTGGAGACATTTGTAGGCAAGCGTGGTAAGTTAATATTGTGTTCTGTAGTGGATGGGTAACCAATGTAATGACTGACACAGGGTAGAGGCATCGGTGAAGTGGCTGGACAGGATCCTGGCTGCTCCATTCAGGACTGTTTGGAGAGGAGAAAGTTTGGTAAGAGGGAGACCGATCTGTAAAGAGTTGCAATTAGGGATGGGCGAATCCTGAAATACTCGGAATCGCTAGACTCTAACGAGTCCGACTCGGAAACTCGCTATTCGTTGCGAGTCTAGCGAGTCCAATGTTAATGAATGGGGATGCGAGTATTGCAGCGATTCCTGTGCTGCCATTTTTTTTTACTCTTTAGGAATGCATTGTTCCGCTTACTTCCCGCATGTGGCTGTGCACACCATGCGGAAAGTAAGCAGAACAATTGCGGATGGTACCCACGGTCCGGAGGAGAGGAGGAGACTGTCCTCCGGGCTTTGGGTACCATATCCCTGTAAAAAATAGAATTTAAAAATAAAAAATATTGTTATTCTCACCCTCCGGCGTCCCGCGCAGCCTTCCCGCCTCTCCACGCATCCGTTCCCAGTAGTCCTTTGCGAAAATGCCCGCGATGGCGTCCATTCTCGCGGGATCGCGAAGTCTCGCGGTCATTCGCGCGACGTCATCGCGAATTACCGCGAGACATCGCGATCCCGCAAGAACGGACGTCATCGCGGGCATTTTCGCAAAGGATTACTGGGAACGGATGCGTGCAGAGGCGGGAAGTCTGCGCGGGACGTCGGAGGGTAAGAATAACACCATTTTTTATTTTTTTTTACATTTTATCTTTAACTACTGATGCCGCATAGGCAGCCTCAGTAGTAAAAAGTTGGTCACACTTGTCAAACACTATGTTTGACGAGTGTGACCAACCTGTCAATCAGTTCTCCAAGCGATGCTACAGATCGCTTGGAAAACGCTAGCATTTTGCAAGCTAATTACGCTTGCAAAATGCTAGTTTTTCCGCAGGAAAATCGCGGGAATTTAAAATGTGATTTTCCCGCGGAATGGAATTCCGGAATTCTCGCGGTAATTTCCGCGAGAGTTCCGGTACGTGTGCACTTAGCCTTATTTGCATTGGACTCGTTACTGTGCGAGTAATCGCTTGGAAACTCGCAGAGTACCGACTCCTGCGAGTCCCCTACTACTCGCAGAGTAACGAGTCCTAACGAGTAGATTCGCCCATCCCTAGTTGCAATAATCCAGATGAAAATGAACAAGGGCAACTGCAAGAGTTTTTGCTGTTTCAAATGTGATAAAACATCTGATTTTAGGGATGTCATTAGGTAGTGGGCCCCATGCAACCCAAGAGGCTCACTACATCTATGTACATAGTTCCCGTTTCATCAGACTTTTGGATGGGCTGCATAGTAATTCTTGCTAACCCTGTGCTTTTCCATGGAGTCACCAGGTTCCATCATGAATTCCACTACCGGCAAAGAGACAACTCAATGCACAGCTATATTTTTCTCATGGACCCTTACACATGTACAGCTTACAATGCTTGGTTAATTACATTTTAGGAAAAACATACACTGGGTGTGTTTATGTCTATTGCTGCTCGCTAAAGACATAGTGATAGGGATAGGGATAGGGACCCAGTGGGGAAAGCGATGAAGATGTCTGTAAAGCGGTTTGGAAATTAATGGTAAAATAAATACATAAATAAGGCTTTCAACTTTAGTCTATAGGTGCCTGTGATTAGTGAATAGTACTGTATGTAATTAGTTCGTGGGCAGCACGGTGGCTCAGTGGTTAGCACTGTCCTGTTGCAACGCTGGGGTCCTGGGTTCAAATCCCGCCAAGGACAAAATCTGCAAGGAGTTTGTATGTTCTCTCTGTGTTTTTACGTGGGTTTTCTCCCACACTCCGAAGACATACTAACAGAGAATTTAGATTGTGACCCCAATGGGGACAGTGATGATGATGTCTGTAAAGTGTTGCGGAATATGATGGCGCTATATAAGCAATGAATAAAAGTAAATACTAAAGTTATAAAGAATACAGATCAGGCCCGTAGAAATGTATTACACCTAGAAAATATAATGTAATACAATATGTGAGAGGGCCTATAACTTGCTGACTTGCCATTAAATGCGGTACAACTTTCTATTTTCTTACATTTAAAAGATTTAGAAAGAAAAAAAAAGCCATCTACATATACAATATATATCTGATTCACGCTGCCTTGAGGCAAATCGTGGGTTAAAAGCATTAAAAGTAAATCTTAAGTCCTTCTACAAAGCCCCCAAAATGTTAATTGCGCCTATTAAACTCCTCAGGGCTTTCCCAAAGTTTACATTACTCTTGAGTGCTGGGGAAGAGTTCAGGCCGAAGTCCATTAGGCCAAATTAAAGAGAAGCAGGAAAATAAACACAGATAAAGACTAAAATTTTATGACTTAAAAAAAAACGAGCTCTAAGTTCTGCGTGCCCCGTGCGCTGGAAATATCATTATCTGGACTGCCGCCAACACAACTTCTAATGACTTTCTATCAGAACTGTAAACTGGGTTGAGTTAAATGTACAGTATTTTCGCAAAGCGATAGTTAAAATGGTTACAATTTGTCATAAGATGAGGCAGCTTGCACTGGAGCGCAGCAGCTGTGGTCTCATATAGGGACGCTCTGTATATTATACATACAGAATATAAGACTGACGCTGGACGATGCATAAACATCACTGAAGGTGGCGAACATTCCACGGTCTTCACGCTGCAGTCTTAAAGTGACCGTAGGAAAACAGTTATGCTCAATTGACAGCCATCAACACAACTGTTCAAGGCCCATTCGTCGTCCGAGGCAAGACCATTAACCCGTAGCATCAAGAAAAACTATTAGCAAGTGATAATATGCATATAAATATTTATTGGGGTAATCAAGGCTGAAGAACATAGAATCATAGAATGTTAGAGTTGGAAGGGACCTCCAGGGTCATCGTGTCCAACCCCCTGCTCATTGCAGGACTCACTAAACCATCTCAGACAGGTGTCTTTCCAGCCTCCATTGAAGGAGAACTCACCACCTCTCGTGGCAGCCTGTCCCGCTCATTGATCACCCTCACTGTCAAAAAGTTTTTTTTCAAATATCTAATCTGTATCTTCTCCCTTTTCAGTTTCATACCAATGCTTTTCGTGTTTCCATGTGCAGATATCAGGGATAACGTGGTTGTAAGACCTTAGTAGTTACACTAAAACTAATCGGAACTCATTAAACTACAGGGAGCCTATTAGCACAAAATGACTGTTCAAACCAAGCACAGGCATTTATAGCACCCTTGGCGGGCAGTTTAGTGCACCTTTCCACCTACTTGTTTTTCATCTCTCTCTGCCTTCTCTGTCTCTAGTAAAGCCTAAGCTGTCAATAACGGAAGAAAAAGGTGGAGATAAATGAAAAACAAGAAGGGTGCACTGAACTATTTGGCCACACTAAGGGTGTACCAAGGGCCTCTGATTGGTTTGAACCGTCATTTTATCCTGACAGCGTTTATATAAAGGATGACTGTACTTATTTTATTTATTTATTGTACTCTCTTTTATATAGCACCATTAATTCCACAGCCCTTAAAATACATCGTTATGACAGTCACTGTCCCCATTGGGGCTCACAATCTTAATTCCCAATCAGTATGTTTTTAGAGTGTGGGAGAAAACCCACGCAAACACAGGGAGAATGTATAAACTCCTTGCAGATATTGTCCTTGGTGGGATTGAATCCAGGATGCCAGCACTGCAAAGCAACAGTGCTAACCACTGAGCCACCATGCTGCCTTTCAAACAACTTTTCAGAGTAAACAGTACTATGTGTGTACATGAGGAATAGCATTAGTTCTGGCCTTTATATGACTTTTATCCTACGCCTTTACCTGTTTTTCCCAATGCAGGCTCTATCTTTAATTGGCAATCCACTCTGAGCTGGTGGGAGGAGATGAGCTGCAGTGAAGACTCAGGTCAGTACACAGAGATGAATTCCTGCATTTCATTTCTTTTTTACCACACAGAGACAAGCAGCAGTAGTATGGAGGGAGTTACACAGCAGTAGTGATCAGTGTAGATGTGATTCCAGAACTGGAGTGAGAGAAAACTTAGAGTGTAATTGGATGTGTAACCTGACACCTCACTGTGCTGGTAGCCTGTTTTATCTGAGCAAGAAATATTTCAGCTGTTTTTTTCAGAGTAACTGACTAGTCCAGGGGATGGGGAAGGGTAAAAAGTGTCTTATAAGTGAGGAAGGAAGTTGATTTCTCTGATAAGATATATTACAAAGTTTTTTTATATTCGCCTGTACCATTGACTTATGCAAAGTTTGTTGAGCGCAGAGGTCTCATTTAACCCTTTTCAGACATCAGGTGTATATTTACGCCGATGTCGGACTGTTTTGAACAGCTGACATGTGCCCGCAATAGCCGAGGGTGGAATCGGATCCACCCACGGCTATTAACTAGTTAAATGTCAAACGCTGACAGCGGCATATAACTCGCACTTCCGGCCATCGGTGACCTGTGTCACGTGATCGCGGATCACCGGTTCGTTGGCCTGACAGCCAGAGGTCTCCTGGAGACCTCTATGGTTTTCAGTGCCAGCTTGTTTTGAGCGCCACCAATAGCGGACAGAAGTGAGGGATGAGAGCGTGTGCGTGCTTGCAGTGTCAGTGTGGATGCATAATGTCAGGGATTAAAGTCAAGCAGCGCTCAAAGCGGGCACTGTCAATCAAGCTAAAGGATATTCCTCAGGATGCTGAGGGGGGTAGAATGGTGCACTGAGCCCTTAGCCATGTCAAAAGTGCTCCAAGGACCCCTCATTTAAAAAAATATATATATTTAAGTAAAAGTGAAGTAGTTAAACAAGTGTTTGACAAGTGTGACCAACTTTTTAATATTGAGGCTGCCTATGCAGCTTCAGTAGTAAAATGATCTAATTTTAAAAATAATAAAAAATAAAAAATGGTATTTTTCTCACCTTACGGCATCCCACGCAGCGTTCCCAATCATCGTGATGCTCCCATTCCCAGCGATGCCTTGCGAGACCTTTGATGACGTAGCGGCCTCGCGATACTGTAGCGGTCTCGCGAGACCTCTACGTCATCACAGGTCCTTGACGAAAATGGGCGCGATGACGTACGTTCTCGCGGGATCGCGACGTCTCGCGGTAATTCGCGATGACGTGCGCAAATGACCGCGAGACTTCACGATCCCGCAAGAACGTACGTCATCGCGCCCATTTTCGCAAAGGATTACTGGGAACGGGAGCGTGGAGAGAGGCAGGAAGGCTGCGCGGGACGTCGGAAGGTGAGAATAACAATATTTTTTATTTTAAATTCTATTTTTTACAGGGATATGGTACCCAAAGCCCGGAGGACAGTCTCCTCTCCTCCGGACCGTGGGTACCAACCGCAATTGTTCTGCTTACTTTTCACATGGTGTGCACAGCCACATGCAGAAAGTAAGCAGAACAATGCATTCCTATGGGTGCGAGATCGTCGCGATTCCGCAAAATTAATGAGCATGATGCGTTTTTTACCGTGAGGCGATTCCGCTGCAGTAAAAACCGCAGCATTAGCACAGCATTGCGGAATCCCATAGGAATGCTTATTTTTCGCGGCAAAATCGCGTGGTTAAAACTGCCGCGGAAACGCGAAAAAAGCGCCACGTGTGAACTCAGCCTCACTCTGAACATCCAGTCCAGTAGATCATAGTTTCTATTGTGCTATTCCTATCCAGCGTCAGTATTGTTAGTTATTGCAAGATCTCATTCCTCTAACTGAAAGTATATTAAATTTATTTAACTCTTAACCATTGTATAAATACTATATAGAGAACGTTTATAGCGGCATCTAGCACAAGCCGCCTAAGAAGCATCTGATGAGTCTGCAGGCCAATGCTCCTTCCTTACAGCTCATGCACCAAGTCCCAGACATAGCTGGCACTTCTACATAACTTTAGCAAAGGTTTTATCTTAATAGGGGCGCTTTATTAATGAAACAGGTATAGTCAGGTTAGGTTATTACAGATAATTATCCACCAAAGTAAAAGTTTTATCAGAAGTATGTGGACACTCGATTATCATAGCTCTGTAAGTTTGTTTGGAATCTAACATGGAATCTTTGCCCCTTTTTGCAGTTTTAAGGGATCATTCACACTTCCGATTTACTCGTACGTGTGTAAGGAGATGAGACAAGACGGAGTCAGCGGTGTGCGGTGCCCTTTAAGGCCAGAACTATCGGTGCTGTCACCACTGCTAGCGGGGGAGATTTCCTCTGAGGGCGCGGGGTACTTAAGGGGGCCTGAGCGCAGGAAAGGGTCAGACTTGGCAGGAAGGTGACAGGAGATGGTTGACTCCCTCTCTGCAGCTCCTACTGATGACTCCCCTGTTTCCAGACCTCCATGTACTGACTTTGAGATTACCCCTGACACTATTGAGTTACCGTCTGTATCCGAACCACTGAATACCTCTGCTTCACCCGAGAGACCGTTGTGACAGCCTAGAGACTACTCCGAGAGACCACAGATTGTTGTGGCTAGTGCACGTGCTCGCGACCCATGCCCGGCGCTATCTCTGGGACATTCATGCAAAGGACTGTTTCCACGTTCCAGCGTACCAAAGACAAAGAGGACTGAATCCTTCAGCACTGTCAGGCGGCAGTGCTACTCGTTTCTTCGGAGCAGAGCCAGAAACTTTGTGTATCATCTGAGACGCTGCCGGGAGATATTCCAGCCTTCCCCGTCAGAACTTCAACCTATAAGTGTCCCATTTAAATTGTATATTTTCTTTGCCATTATCTTTACCTCCCTGTGAGGAGTATTGCTGTTATTGATTGTTTAGTAAATACTTGTTAACCCTTCTCTGTCTCCGGGTCTGAGGAACTTGTTCACATTCAACCTAAACAGCGTTTGTGAGGTCAGACACTGATGGTGGGGCAGAAAGCCTGATTCCAGAGATGTATCACTTACTGAACTGCTTGGTCCTGTTTTAATAGAATCCCTGTTTTTTTCTGCAGTAGATATAGCAGTATTATGAATGCAGAGCTCTGTACAACCCTGCCCAAACCACTGATTGGCTGCTTCCTTTGTACACTGTGCATTGTCAGCAAGCTGCCAATCAGTGGTGGGGGCGGAGTTATGCAGATTAGCCACCTGACTTCCTTTCATGCAACACCCAGTGATAATCTCCTGTTGATAAACCACTGATTGAATTTAAACTACAGCAAGCTACTGAAAAAGTGAAATATCCCTGGAATCAGGGCCTCTGCCTTTTATATAATGCTGCTCTCACACTAAATAGAAATAACCTGCTGGCAGATTTTCTTTAACACCACTCAATAAGAAAAATGCATATGAAGGTATGGTGTCCCTGTATATGCTGGAGTTATTCTATGACTAACCATAAGCTCTACTACACTAAATCTTTTTTCTAAGAATTGTTAGTGATGTTTTTAATACATCTGACTTGCCGTTATGGTAATCAGACTTTAAAAAAAAAAAAAAAAAAAAAAAAATCTTGGTGGCCTGTTGCTATTTTTGTGTACTATTAAGAAGAAAGTAACTTAAAAATGGGTCATAGAGGATTAGAAGATCATAAATGCTTTGTTTGGCTTTCCTTTAAAAAGTAAAAATAAAAACAGTGCCACGCCTGTCTGCAGGTTGTGTATGGTATTGCAACTCAGCTCGATTCACTGTAATGGAGCAGAGCTGCAATATCAGACACATTCCATAGACAGGAGGGTCAATGCTTTTGTAAAAAAAAAAATCAGCCAAAGTTCTCTAATCCTGGACAACCCCTTTTATGCATATAAAGTAATCTATATCTGAAAGAGACTGATAAATTGGCAGTAAAGACATTTATTATCAGTGGATGGAGACAGTGGAATGTCATATACACTTGTGTTGTATCTGTGTATTCTTATACTTTTACTACTTGTAGCTGCCAGCTTTTATCTTCATGGCCGTGTCTGTATTACGCCTCCCAATAAAATGATATCATAATTGTATAATTCTCTCAGTGATGTAACTTTATGTTTCCTATCTGTTCTATTCTTTATGTAAACCCTATCTACCAAGTGTGGTCCTCATGGCTCCAGCCAGAATGGCTTCTATGTCACCTGATAATCTTTAAGAAAAGAAAGATGCTGTCCATCTGGGACGGGACAGTTACAGATAAAAAATGTATATTACACTTTCATATTACGTTCTATTTTCCCCTTTTGAAATATCCCATGCAATGCACAATGCCTAACCAGAACTGAAGAGGCTTATCCTAGACAGACACTGAGATTATTATTATTATTATTACTAGCTGAAGAGCCCGGCGTTGCCCGGGCATAGTACCTAACTGTGGGTCCCGCTGTCTTCCTTAACAGCCCCGCTCTCCACCCGCCATCACGCTCTCTCCTTCCGCAGCCCCGCTCTCCACCCGCCGTCCCGTTCTATCCCTCCGCAGCCACGCTCTACATCCATGTCCCGGTATCCCTCCACAGCCCCGCTCTCTACTTCCACAGCACTGCTGTCCCGCTCTCTCCCTACACAGCCCCGGTCTCTTCGTCCACAGCCCTGCTCTCCCGCTCTCTCCCTGTCCACAGCCCCGTTCTCTTCCTTCACAGCTCTGCTCTCCTGCTCTCTCAGTCTACAGCCCTGCTGTCTTCCTTCCTCCACAGCCCCGCTCTCCATGCACCACACGCGGTGACGCCTGGACCAGGAGAGAGAGGTGGGCAGATTGTTCGTTTGGCCAGAGTGAGCGGAGCTGGGTGGAGTGGGCGGAGCTAGAGCGGCGCTGCAGCGCATGTGATTGGGTGGCCTGTGGGGGCGTGACCTGGCACTGTAGTAGGCCGCAGTAGAAGCCGGGGACTAAACCTAATAACTGGTTGGGCCACCCTTAGTAGCAACAACTTCAATCAAGCATTTTCCATAACTGGCAATGAGTCTTTTACAAGGCTCTGGAGGGCTTCTGGCTCACTCATCTTTGCAGAATTATTGTAGTTCAGCCACATTGAAGGGTTTCCAATCATGCACTGCCTTTTAAAGCTCAAGCCACAAAATCTCAATCGGAGTTAGGTCAGGCCAATATCCATCACCCTTTACTTACCAGCCTGAGAATACCAGCCCCCAGCTGTCTGCTTTAGATTGGCTGGTTGTCAAAAATGGGGGGGATAATACGCCTTTTTAAAATTATTTATTTATATAATTTAAAAAAATTAGTATGGATACCCCTCTATTTTTGATAACCAGTCTTGCTAACACTGACAGGTGAGGCCCTCAACTGTCAATTTTGCCTGGCTGGTTATCAAAAATACAGCGGAACCCATGCTGTTTTTTTCAAAATTATTTATTACTAGCTTGGCCTGTGCAAAATTTTCACACATTGGTCTTCGGGGGCGCAGGCAATTTCAGAAAAAGCAAGCTGGTCAAATGTAAATGTATTCATGAGATGATGAAAACAGACAGGTATTTATATATGTAGATTGATAATACAATAAATTGGTTTGATATGTAGAGGCCAAAAAATGTCTTCCGGTTGAGGTGCCACCTGCAGGTCATAGTGTCTTTCTGCGGGTTTATGAAAATGAATGTTTAAACTGTATTTAATGATAAAATTGTGAATGCGTAGTTTGTTTCGCTCTTTTCTTGCTGTAGGGAGCAAGTTTACCTTTCAAATGGTGTATCATTTGTGTGTGTGGGGCAAAGTAATCAGCGAAAAAGCCATGCATGTTTACAAATGTGTTTGCATATGTGACTCAACATTTGTGTGTGTGGGGCGAAGTAATCACCGAAAAAGCAGTGCAATATACAAATGTGTATGCATATGTGACTCTCCTGCAGTGAAGTGTGCAATCCTCCAATGTGCCTGAAATAGGCTAGGTAAGCACTTGTTCAAGCTGGAAAGCCCCCAACGCAAATGTTTGGATTTGTTTGTGATGTCTGTAAGCAGCTTTGTGCTAGTGTGCTTTGGGGTAGTGTGCTGCCACCTGCAGGTAATTTGACCTTTCAAATGGTGTATCATTTGTTTGTGTGGGTGAAGTATGAACGGAGCAAGTGTGCAATTCAACAGGCAGTGCATGTTTACAAATGTGTTTGCAAATGTGCCTCACCTGCAGAGAAGTGTGCAATACTCCAATTTGGCTAAAATAGGCTGGGCAAGCAGTTCGGCAAGCTGGAAAGCCCCCAAGGCAAATGTGTGAATTTGTTTGTGATGTCTGTAAGCAGCTTCATGGTAGTGTGCCTTGGGGTACTGTGGTGCCACCTGCAGGTCATTATTCCTTCCTGCAGGTTTATGAAAATTAATGTTTAAACTGTATTTTGTGATCAAACAGTATATGTGTGGTTTGTTTAGCTATTTTCTTGCTGAAGGGGGCAAGTTTACCTTTCAAATGGTGTATCATTTGTGTAGCTGTATAACAGGCAGTAATGATTTTACCCCTGATCAGAAGCAGTGTTTGCCGCGTTGTCATGCACATGACAGCATGGCAAAAGCTGGATGGTCGGGCCCCTCCATTCAAGTGAATGGGGTCCGGGTTCGCATCTCGGTACCCGATCCCGAACTGTTATTAACTGTTTGGCCAATCCCACCGGACCCGACCATCCAGGGGTCCGCCCATCTCTATTAGTAAATACCAAACAATAATCTTGCAATATCAGAAAGATGTTCACACTTGCCACATGATACACACAACCAGATCAGAAAGTAAATACCCCAAGCACATGTGCCCTCCTTAAGCCAGATCTGAATATTGTGAAGCACTGGAAAGTTGTTACGAAGAATAAATTTTGACCTAGCCCTCACCTGTCTTCTTCCATCTGCTTACTAGTTTGGTTTTCACTCGACCATCTTTGGCATCTTCCAGCACCTACATACCAATAGTGAAATTCCCTTAAGGGAAAAGCGTAGTAAGTCTAAAAAAGAGAGATTACAATCAAAATCAGGGAATTTGCTTTCTTGATGGGGTTGTACCTATTTGGGTACAACTAAAAATGCATGAAAAAATCCAATAGGTTTAGCCAACGTGTTGTGCTGATGGAAATTCCTCCAAGGGAGTTCTGGCAGTCCATAATGAGGGTGAAAATATCAGGTGAAGGGCGCTCTCATGATAGAAGATGTAATCAAATGGAAAAATTACCAAAAAAGTGCCAGAAGAATAAAATAAAATAAGGGAAATTTTTATTCAAAAACACTAATAAAATATTCCCTTATTAATTCTTCTGGCACTTTTTTGGTAATTTTTCAGGAAGGGGGGGATGCCGGAGATGGCTCAATAAAGACTGCATTAATGTCTCTTTGATTCAAATCAAATAAATTTATTGTAAATGAAATTTCTCCCATATCAGCGTTTGTGTGTTCAGCTTTACATTCCTCTCCACTTCTATACCCTGAGAAGTAATATGTCTCCATACGTCCATTATCCAGCATCATGGAAAGATACACCACGGAAGGAAGCTCGGAGTCTTTATCTGTGAATGTTTCCTGTATAATAGTGGTTTATTTATTAGAAATATTTCACTGACCTTTTCAGCACAATAAATAGCATTACCAGGACGTTCACAATAATCCGCCAGCATTTTTTCAGCTATTTGGTTTATTTTCCTTCAGTCTGCGTGTAACTGACAAAGATGAAAGCTGGAACAGGATTCGGATCAGGACCCACTTTCCTTTGCTCGGCTTTTGTGTTCCTTACTGTCACATGTCTTGTCTTTGTGGAGGAACTTTAAGGCTGTGTGCCCACGTTGCGTTTTTTAAGCGTTTCCGCTGCGTTTTTGCCGCTGCGGAAACACTTAAAAAACGCTAACAAAATGCATCCCCATGCAATCCTATGGGATTCCGCAGTTGCTGTGCCAATGCTGCGGATTTTTCTTCCGCGGAATCGCATCGCGGTAAAATCCACAGCATTTCTGCGGAATCGCAGCGATTCCGCCACCATAGGATTGCATTGAAACACTCACTTTACGTATGTGGCTTTGCCCACCATTCGTAAAGTGAGCACTTCATGTGCGGATGGTAGCCAGGGTCCGGAGGAGAGGAGACTGTCCTCCATGCCATGGGTACCATATTCCTGTAAAAAATAGAATTAAAATAAAAAATAGGGATATACTTACCCTCTGTTGGCCCCCGGAGTCCTCCCGGCCCTCATCGGCGCTGTCAGCAACTTCCGTTCCCAGGGATGCATTGCGCGAATGACCTCTGATGACGTAGTGGTCTCGCATGACCGCTTTGCCATCAGAGGTAATTCGTGCAATGCATCCCTGGGAACGGAAGTTGCCGGCAGTGCCGATAATGATCAGGAGGACTCTGGGGGCCCACAGAGGGTAAGTATATCGCTTGGAAAACCACTAGCTTGCAAAACGCTTGTGTTTTGTGGGAAAATGCATGCGAATTCCACATGCGTTTTACAATTCTGTAGCATTTCTGCAACGTGGGCACATAGCCTAAATGTCATGGAGTTTAAAATTGACATACTTTCCTAGATTTACTGAAATTTACAAACATTGTCTTTTGTTGTACTATCCACAGAGGAAGACCATGTATCTGCTATAAGACACAAAGTGAAAGGGGCCAGACAGTGATTTTCTTCTGCTGGCACTTTCCTGCAGCCACCGATAGAGTTGACTGCTTAGAGATTTTTCTTCAGATGTTCTATTAGTCTAGCCTGATGAAAGCTTGCAATGTGTTACCATCTTTTCAGCTAGCCATTAAAAGGTATCAACCACTGAGGACTCTCAATTCTATATATTTTTCTAGAGATTTTTCAGGTCCAATTTAGTAAATCTGTATAAATCCATATTACTTAGCGCCCCCTAGAGGTGGTCAATAACTTGTTGAATGTTATAAATTGTGAAGTTTATGCTTCTCTTGAGTTTTATTAATGTGGAAACATTTTTTTATTCATAGTAATAATAAGGGGTTTCATTGTTTGGCTAACTTTTAGATTCTTCCCTAGGATGAACCATCATTACTAGATCAGTAGGGGTTTGACTTTTGGTACCTCGATCAACTATTTAAAGGAGCTAGTGAGCTCTGCCAACTGACAAGTCCTATTCATTGTGGCAAATTATAATACAATATGCAGTCACAACTAAAAGTGCAGAGCTGTCTTGCATTAACCTTTGCTGGATTGTAACAGACCCTTAAAGGGGTTGTCCAGGTTTGAGATGAAAGACGTGATCAAGAGAATCTGTAGAGATGTAGCAGAGCTAGGCAAAACAGCGAAGTTGAGTGTGATAAATGATTCATTGATTTAGCAGAGCTAGGCAAAGTAGCAAAGTTGACTGTGACAGGTGACTCACTGATGTAGCAGAGTCCAGGAATGTAGTAAAGCTGAAAATTTCAAGCGACCTACTTACATAGAAGACTTAAATAGCATAGCAGAGTTGAGTTAGTCAAGTGACTCAATGTTGTTGCAAAGTCCAGCAACATAGTAGAAGTTGAGTTTATATGGAAAGATTCACTGATATAGCAGAGTTGAGTAACACATTAGAGATAAGGATATAAAGTGACTCACTGATATAACAGAGTTGAGGCCGTTAAGAGACTCTGATGTAGCAGGGTTTAAGCCCCCGTTACACACTGCGATATCGCTAGCAATATCGCTGTAAAGTCACCGATTTTGTGACGTTATAGTGATATTGCTAGCGATATCGCTACATGTGATACTTACCTCCGACCGGCTCCCCCGCTGGTTATCGCTGGTCGCGCGAGAAGGTCCTGGACCATTTCTCGTCGTCAGCTTCCTGCGGCGCTTTCTGCTGTGACGACGAGCGACGTGTGGACGCGGGCGAGAGGACGTCAGGATCGCTGCGTCTGACAGGTAAGTAGTGACCCCCGACCCCTGCTATGTCGCTAGTGAGATCTGCCTGTGTGGCAGCTCACTAGCGACCACTTAGCGATGCACCAGCGATCCATATCATTGTCGGGATCGCTGGTGCATTGCTATGTGTAACGGTACCCTTAGTGACATAGCAGATTTGAGTATGGGAGGGATAATGAAAAATAATGACTTATATGCCAAGTACCTGAATACTCAGGCAGGGTGCAGCAACCTCAGCCGAGCGTGAACTAAAAGAAGCATGCTGGCTTACAATGTTAAACCAACATGTGCAAGAACAGAGAGATTCAACCATCAAGTGAGGAAGACAAAAAAACCCGATACTTAAGACTGGATAGCCAGCAAATAAAAAATAATATTACTATACAGTTCTCCCAAAAAAAGAGCAAAGCAAGGTGACAGTACATCAATTAGATCTGATTAGAGTTGAGCGAAACAGGTCGGCCAGATTCATAAGTCGCTGACTTATGGCAAAGTCGGACTTCGCCGACCAAAACCCGACCACAACGTGAAGTCGGCCATGCGGTCGGCAAAACGAGCGCCAAAGTCGGATTTCCCAGAATGCTTGCATGTGACTTTTTTCAGCCACAGAGCAAGGACGTATACTGTGGGCAACGAGATGACATGTGCAGCGTCCGGGGAGAGAGAGAGTTTTCGCGCACTTTAAAAAAGCGGTCCGGCATGTAGGTGTGTTTCCTGTCCTCCACTCCCTGCCGACTTTGCTTCCCCATTGACTTGCATTGGGTTTCGTGTTTCAGTCGGACCGTCGACTTTTCCCGATAGTCGGCTGATTTCGTTCGACTCAACTTTGGAGAAAATCGGGTTTCATGAAACCCAACTCGACCCTAAAAAAGGCAAAGTCGCTCATTTCTAGATCTGATCATTGTGATCACTAACATAGGTATAATGCAACATTACAGAGAACAATTGTGGATAAAAAAAAGTCCAGGCTCCCATGTTGGGTGAATATATAACCCGGCCATGTGCCTTCACTTACTGAGCAGTTACCGTTACTTTGCTTTCTTGATACAAATGTTTTATTCCATCTATTTCTTTTCTACGAATGTAATAAATACATAAAATTCTAGCGATCCATCAATCCATACATATAAAACCTTGTGATTGGCAGACTGGAAGCATTTGTTTGAATCTCACAGTTATGATTTCTGCCTCACAATTTTATACTTGCTGGCAAAGTGGGCAAAATGCCAAGCTCTTTCTATGTGGAATGTTAAAGTTTTCTTTTACTATATATAAAGTTTAGGTCAACTCAATAAAAAAAGCCACAATTTTCAATACAAAGCCTTCTTTTTGTTTTGTTTGTGTTTTTTTTTTTTCAAGAAACATTTGTATAATTTGAATGGCACTGGCTGCAAAGATACACGAATGTAACACTTATAGGTTGCACTGGTGCAGCAGGGCAGTGAAGGTGGAACATCGGTGGCAGAATGGAACAGCAACGGAAGTAGGTGAGCTGCAATCCATTATGAAGCAGAATAGGCACGATGTAGCAAAGTTAAAGGGGTTTATTCGAGACTTTAACATTGATGGCCTATCGTTAGAATAAGTCATCAATGTCTGATCGTTGGGGGTGCAACATCCAGCACCCCCGCCGATCAGATGTTTCCTGTTTCGGTGGCGGCTGGAACTGCTCAGTTACGGAGCTGCACAGCACTGCTCCATCATGTGTATAGTGGTCGAACCTAGCTATTGCATACCTGGCCCCAATTTAAAGCAATAGGGGGTGGATGTACAGTACCCGCCCATGGCCACTATTCTGTCGATGATGCTATGCTGTGCAGCTCCGTAACAGAGCAGTTCCTTGCACTGATGACATTGGGAACAGCTGATCAGCGGAGGTGCCAGGTGTCGCATCCCTAACGATCAGACATTGGTGACCTAGCCTAAGCATAGGATATCAATGATAATGTCCATGACAACCCCTTTAACATAGTGATGTGGAACCGATGCAACGGTGCTGAGTTTACATTGGTGGTACAGGGTAGCAAGTCTGGCACGGCGATGACTGAGGAACCAATACTGGAATCACGGAATACCAGAGCTGAACACCGGAGACTCATGTAAAAGTGATAGAACCACAGAATAGCAGGGCTGAATGGAGAGGCTGTTCCCAGCACACTGTAGTAACAGGAAAATAAATACTTGGATACCGCTAGATGGTCCGGCCGGGTGACATCTCATGTGGACAGAAAAACAGAAGGACTCAGACACTGTCAAAAGAAGACACATCACCTGATGGTGGAGCCAGGAGAGGTGAGTGAAGACGGGAAGCTTCAAATATTTCTTCATGTTTCAAAAACATAACTTAAAGCAAATCATGAAATAAAATGTTTTAGGTTTGGGAAAATAAATGAGCAACACTGATATCAGTCCCACATGACAAACATTGCTATTTTCCTTCTTCTTCCATGCACAATTAAGCTCAATACAAGTTATATCTGGTTGGAGGTGACCCCATGGCCCCTGTTATTTGCATATCACCCTCAAACCCAACTGTATATTCCAATATTCTTTATAGAGAATGTACCTGATCGCGTCTGTGGCTGTCCTTGAAGAGTTAACAATCTACATTCGCTCCCTCAGGGATATACATGCTAAAACTGATTTTATTAGAAACCGAGTGAGTTATTCGTTCTTATCTGGAAAGTGGTGGATATATTAGGTAAATCAGTCGCATAGAACATGCCAGCCTACATGTGGGTGGCAGGGTAAACTAACCAAAAAATGGTTGAACAGAATATTATTTGGTGCCTAAGAATTACATGTTGTGACGTACAGTATAATAATTGCCTGGCACTCGGCACACACATCCAACTCTTCACAGTTATAGGATCTGTAAGGGGTTACAAAGATGATATTATTCCCCACACTTGTACCGGTAAACCGTTAATGTTTTACACTGTATATAATCTTTTATACTTGATTGCTGCTATATGTACAGTAGTGTTCAGAGAGAGTGCAGTACCTAAGTTAGTTCTCTAGATGGGGACATATTAGACTTGTAAATAGTTAAAATAGGAGGAGCCAACTGTGGGTAAGCCAGTAGCATTTCCTGATGATAGTCATTAGGGCCAGGGAGCCCAGACCGTCCTGTAGGGCTTAGAGCCCGGGACAGCACAGTGAGCCAGCAACATTCGCAAGTTTGGAGCCCAGTTTGTCCAGGTCCTGATAGTGGCCAAAGGTTATAGCAGGAAAGTGATGCAGGGCAGCAGCAGGATGTGTCAGCTAACTACATGGGCTGATGCCCTTATGTCCAGGGGGAAACGGACAGGGGAACTCCTAAAGTTAGTGAAGCTGGACAAGAAAGATGCTGCAGTACTGAACAGGTCAGTACGTCCTGAAGATACCCTGGGAGGAAAGAGGGAAGACACATGGAAAGCTAAGGATGCATACTGTGTGGAACCTTATGATATGGCTGTAACTGGAAAGGATATGCTGTGTACAGATACAAGTAAATTGTTTTATGTTGAGTTGGAACTGGACTCTGTCTCTTTTTGCATACCAATGCTGGCAACAGAACTTCAGCAGACCAGATGGGACCCTGATGGTGCAGAAGGCGTAGCGAAAGGTATTTCGCAAAGAAGACAGTGTATACATGTGGCGGGAGACCAGGGCGCTTTACAGCAATCTATATCAGCCATGACTATGGCCCTGGCTCTCCCCTACAGATCAGTCCTCTGGCCATCTCTGGCATTGTACATCTTTTCACACTCAAGCATCAGGTTCTATATTTTTCTAATGTGGCTGGTTCTCACCCCGATTCCTACACCCATTAATTCTTTAGATTCCTCTCTTCTAAAGACATTGCTCTCTCAGGCAGGTGCAGGCTCAGACTGGCCAACAGGAGAACAGGTGAATCCCCTGGTGGACCCCTCTGCAGGAATAAGCCACTTATCCCCCCAAAATGAGAAGTAGTTGTCTCAATACATTTGATCCCCTATGTACAGAGAAAAGTAGCATTCATCCATACTATCCAGCTTATTATGATATAGCAGCAGAGGTAAATTTGTGAATGAGTGTAATGTAATATTTGTATGTAGCTGAAAAGTGGCCCCCAGAGTTAATGTCACTGGTGGGGGGCTCTTGCCACAACAGTCTGACACTGGGCAGGTGTACTGGTCTCCTCCACTTTGGACAAACTTCACCAGGCTGGAACATTGACCCATAAATGAGCCATCTCAGCTGCAACTCAGTGCACATAAATAAGAAATCAGTGCAAAAAAAAGTCATCACTCGTGACACCGTAGACACATCATCGTCTACCCAGCGACACCTTGCATGAAATAATTTTTTCACCTGGGGGTGTATCTACCATATTAAATCTAGATTTACTTGCATCTATAATCTGGAGTAACATATATTCAGGTCACCCCATTTGGGTGCTCAGTCGAGTACTGAGAAAATGTCACGCTGGATGAAGGATAAGTGCACAACAACGGGAAGAGAGAAAGGGGAGCCCAAACACTAGGGAAGAGGGGAGTGGAGACCCCAAGGCAGATCTAAAACCATCCTGTCTGCCCCAAGTGCAAGTGGTGCTGAGTCGATGGCATAAAAAGGAATAGGCCTAGCTAAGGTAGAGCAAGCAAGCCCATGAGTTCTATCAAACTCAGCTTCCACCATACTGAATCCAGCTCCACTGTTCACAAACACAGAACTTTTTGTCAGTCATGCTCTCTAGCACCACCTCTGCTTGCTGTCAGGAAAAACATAGAATTACAGGTTGAAGACATATTTACCCCTTTATTATCAAATTCCAGGCTCTCAAGGGTTAATAAAGTCTCTTTTTATTTGGGAATCAAAGGACAGACCTGTTATGAATGGGTGACCGAGGAGGATAGCAGGACCAGGCTAAGCCGCCAGAAAACCAGAGAGGTTGGTAACTAAGCGGATTGCAGACCCTGATCCTATTCACACAACTAGCAGTAGCCGTGGAGCGTACCTACGATGATCCTAGATGCCTCGGCACAGCCGGAGAGCTAACTCAGCCTAAAGCAAGAAAGGTGAAATCTAAACTGCCCCAGAGCAGACCCCAAAGGAATAGATAGTCCCTAAAAATATATTGTCGGTGAGACAAGATGAAAACACAAATGCAGGCAGAAAAATAGACTGAGCAAATGATGGGGCCCAGACTGACTAGACAGGACAGGAAAGGAAAGACACTGTCTGCAATCACGCAAAAACCTCTGAAAAATCCAACACGTCTGATGCACAAAAAGACGCTGAAGTCACACGACTTCACCCCCACTATATCAGCACTCTGGTATATACTGAAAGCAAAGCAAAAGGAGACCAATATAACAGGGAACAGAACAAACTGACACAAGCAGTATATGGGCGGTGATCCAGCACAGCCCCAGAAGGAGCAAGCTGACCCGCACAAAGCTGAGATAGACAAAACCAGATCAAATGCAAAAAGATTAGCAAATGAACCACTTCGCTGAACCATGCAGGAACAGAGCAGAAGACATCAGACCTCAGAAGGCACAGGAAGAAAATCACCAGCAGGAATTGAAGGAAGTCAGCTGTCTTAAATCCTCCAGTCAGAAACCCCAGATCTCCAATCGTCATTATCAGGTGGCAAGCCTCTGTCAGTCTGACCAGCTCCACTACCTCCAGTAACCACCAGAGGGAGCCCAGAAAGAGAACTCGCAACACCTCTGTCAATCTGACCAGCTCCATTACCTTCAGTAACCACCAGAGAGAGCCCAGAAAGAGAATTCACAACACAGACCCCAATAAAATGTCCCTTCCTTCCACAAAAAACCACACACCCTTTTTCATGTGAACGCCGGGGGAGACATACGACGCACACACCTCATAACTGCATGGGTTCCTATAACTTCACAAGTATAGGTTCACCCCCGGACCTTCCTCCCGATACAGGGGTATTGTCCCAGAAAGAGGGTTTAGGAGAAGGTGGTCTTACCCATCTATCCTGCAAGCGTCTATCCACCCGTATAGCCAGTGACTTGGCAGCCTCCAATGGCTCAGGAGTTTCATACACTGTCAAAACATCTTTTAACCATTCAGTAAGACCTTGAAGAAATTGGCTTCTAAGAGCCCGGTCATTCCATTTGTTATCAGTTGTCCACCTGCGGAATACTGAGCTACAGTATAAGTCTCCACTGAATGATTCCCTTCCAGGGTTGAGGATCCCCTTGCAACAGTGAAATCACAATTCCCAGTCATTACTCCACATCTCCAGAAGTGTAAAGAACGAAGTTTAAAATACAATTTGCATGCTTCTTTAAATACAAAAAACCTGTCCCTACATCCTGAAAACCTGTCCGGGAGGGCAATTTTGGGTTGAAGCTGGATCGACCTACCTGCAGATTCCCCCACAGTAGAAGTCTGTAGCCACTGCCGTTGCTGCTGAAGCTCAGCACGAAGGTCAGTCATCTCCAGTGACAACCTCTAGAGCTGCTCTGTCAGCACAGAAACGGGATCCATGAACCCGGAAAAAGAAAAAGAAAACCCACACCAAAAACGCTCAAAAAAAAGCACAGAAAATGTCTCCAGAGTTCCTCTGTGCTGCTGTGGCAGGCTCACCGGACATCCCTTGTGCTGCTGCGGTAGGCCTCTGGATGGGGCTGTGCACATATGATTGCTTGATGTAAGAGTCCGGCTGAGGAGTCCCAGCACTCCCAGCACTGGAATTCCTGGCTTCAGTGCGGCATGTGGCTTGGATTCAAATGAGCTTATAACAGGGATCGGAACATCTCTCGTCTCTCTCTCTTCTTTCTCTCTCTTCTCTTTCTTCTCTCTCTCTCTCTTTCTCCCACTCAACCGTTGAGTACAGGTCTCTCGGAAAAGTGCTACATTATACTCGGTGCTGGAGTCGGGCACACGAACAGTCCAACATGATCAATTTTGAGTAGTAACTGCTTCTGTCTTCTACCCAGGGTCCTCAGTAATAGCTGACAGTGGGAGACCCAACTTAGTGCTGCTTGATGGCAAAATCATTAATCCTGCACCACATATCTTCAGTGGCACAGGATTAAAGCCCAGGACCAAGCACCCTAAATTTACAGTGCTTGATCTTTATTAAGTTAGTGTAAAAAAAAAACAAAACGCTGAATTCAAACCCATTTTTGTTTTATTTTTTTCACAAACTTAGGCATCATTGAGGCATTTATTGTTTATATAAATATCAACATTTTTTTTAACACTTGAGCTTTCTGTGAACTGTGAACTCAAAAATCAAACTCGCCAGTAAACCCCCCTAGTGTTGACTGCAGACAACTACAATTTTATTATTTCCCTTTCTATCTACCAGGAGAATAAAAGGTTGTTTTCTACTTTCACAAAACTGGATGCCAAATGCTCTAAAATACCTAAAATAACAAACTGAGTGGTTACTCACGCTCCCCAGGTCCAGCTCCGCTGCTGCTCAGCTCTGTGTTTCGGCTGCAGTGATGATATCACGTTGACAACCTGCATCACCGCTGCAGCCAATCACTGAGCTCATCGGCTGCGAAGAGGTAGATGGCACAAGTCACAACTTAATCTGCAGCCTGTCAACAATTCCCACATTAGCCAACATTTTATGTGGCCCAAAAAATTCTTCATAAATTAATAGTAAAAGCAAACAGAAGAATTATGTAATATATCTTATAAGAAAAACAAGCATCTTTCTCCACTTTGAGCCATTTCTTCTCTACTAGTCATTTTCACAAAAAAGATAAACAGCTAGTATCTATATTAGTCGACAAAAGAGAGACTCCTTGAAGGATTAGATTACAGCTGCCTACCTATGGAGATGATAAGCGAGAAGAGTGAAAGAAATGGGCACACACACAGATCTGTTTTTCTCCTTTCTAGTAAGTATTTGTCTCACCCCCGGGCTGGATTATTTTGCGACTGCTGCTTTTGAATATGTGCTAGAGATAAGCGAGCAGTCATCCATTATGACGGTGTGTACTGTGCAAGAAAGACATCACGGTTCCTCAAGTACACCCATAACTGCTTATTCTGAGCAGTCACCTGAAAAGACCTGTACAGCTTCATATTCCTAAAATATTCTTTGCTTTCAAATATCGGTAAACCAAGCAATTTATTGAAAGATAATTTTTATTATATTATTTCAAATTAATGAAAAATGTATTAAAAATGCAGCCATTAAATAAGTTATACAGAACTATATTATTTTTTTTACAATGGGGTTAAAAACAAACAGGCAGGAATTTGCTAACTACCGGTACTTGCAGGTGTTAGAAGATGAGCCAAGACAGAGTCAGCGGTTTCCGGTGCCCTTTAGGCTGTGTGCCCACGTTGCGGTTTTTTTTAAGCATTTTTGAAGCATTTGTGCCTGATCAGACGCTTCAGAAAAGCTTAAAATAAGCTTCCCATTCAGTTTAATGCATTTTGGGCTTTTTGTGCCAATGCATGCGTTTTTTCCACTAAGAAAACGCTTAGCGGCTAAAAACGCAGCAAGCTCATTATTTTCCGCATAGGTCCACATTTTTAGCTGTTTCCAATATTCCCAGAAAATGCGCGGAAAAGCACGCATCAAAAACGCATGTTTTTTTGTGCAAAAATCGCGCAGAAATAAAACACGCGTTTTCTGGGAAGGAGTCCGTTTTTTTGAGTGTTTTAAAACGCTAACGTGGGCACATAGCCTTAGGGACGGAACTATAGAGACTGTCACCACTGTTGCTGGGGGAGGCTTCTTCTAGGAGGAAAGGATGTTCGGGCTGGATGGCAGAGGGCACGGGGTATATAAGGAGGACTGAGCGCGGGAATGGGGGAGACTTGGCGGGAAAGCGACAGGAGAAGGTTGACTCCCTCTCCGCTGCTCTGGCTGACAACTCCATTATTATTATTATTTATTGTTATAGCGCCATTTATTCCATGGCGCTTTACATGTAACTCCATGCCACTTATCCCTCAGCATGCTGATTATAAGATAGACTTTGTGCTATTAAATTATCGTCTGACCCTGTTCTTTTGGACAGCCCTGTCCTGCCTGTGGTAACAGATAAACTGCCTAGAGACTACTCCAAAGGACCGCCCACTGTCGCAGTCTGTGAGCGTTCCCACAGCTCGTGTTCGGCACCATTCCTGAGGAATCCACATAAAGGACTGTTTCCATGTCCCAGCGCACTCAAGCCAAGCAGGACCAGATCCATCAGCACCGTCGAGAGATAGTGCTTCTCATTCCTTTATAACAGAGCCAGAGACTTTATCTACAATTTGCGATGCCATTGGGAGATTTTCCAGCCCTTCCCCTGCAAGAACTACAAGCGATAAGTCACCTTGTTTTTTTTGGATATCTTATTCTCGAGCATTATGTTCATGTGCAATCCCCACTACTGCCGTACTAGTTTTACCTCCCTGTGTGGAGTATTACTTGTTAATTGCCTGTTCAGTAAATCCTTGTTATCCCCTTCTCAGCCTCCGGCTCTTCACTGCATCCAACGAACCTCGGTTACACTTTTTCTGCCCTGTGCCTATCTCTACCAACACATATCACTCCTGCCGGCAATTCTGTGGCACCTGCTGACGTCATGTTGACAGAACAATAGCTTCTCTTTAGCTCTGTTGATGCGCCGTGAGCTGGCTGTCAATCAGAATGACGTCTGTAGTCACGCCCCACCAACAAAGCAGCCCTGAAGAGGAAAAGTTGCTGTTTACGTGGAACAGTTAAATCGCCGACATGAGCGGCTGGTGACTGGATAGAACAAACAGGTAGTTAGTAGTGGTGAGCCAATGTGCTTGGATAAGGTGTTATCTGAGCATGCTCGGGCGCTAGCTGAGTGACTTCGGTGTGCTTGAATAATATGTTGCTGCATGTCTCGTGGCTGTTCGACAGCCGCAACACATGCAGGGGTTGGCTAACAAACGAGCAATCTCTGCATGTGTTGCAGCTGTCGAACAGTCGTAAGACATGCAGCCGCGGGGACTCAAACATATTATTCGAGCAAGCCAAAGACACTCGGTTAGCACCCGCGCATGCTCACATAACACCTTTTTCGAGCACGTTCGCTCGTCATCACTGGTAGCTACCAACGACCTGTCTGTTATTTCTTTCCTGTGAACCAAAAATCGAATAACCTTTTTAAATAGTTTCTTTTTACATACAAAGAAAGCTGAAATTATCTTTTTTGTGCATCATTAAAAAGAAGTAGAAAATAGAAAGCCGGATTTTGTTACATGTTAAAGCCAACCCAAGCAGTTAAAGCCACAGGATCTGACAGGCAGATTGCAGGAGATTAAATATTTCTATAAAAATACGGAATTCTAACACAGAGAAGCACCAGTCTGGGACAGAAAAGAGGAAAACGGATGGAAGTATTATCTTCTCAGCAGAATAATGAACCTCAGAGAGAGAAGAGGGGAAGTCGGTTCTTCTGCCCAAGTTACAAAGATCTTGTCACTAAAGTCTGGTGTGATAAACCACTGCAGGGGCGAGGTAGCTGTCGCCAGTCTCATAAACTTACACTTTTGAACCGTGCAGTCGAGTCTGGCCATAGAAAACCACGGGAAGATGGAAAAAGAATATCTCAGCCTTTGATATTCCCAGGGTGTAAATAGTAAAAGGAAGCAAAAAAATAAGCGGTGGCCCACAGTCTCCTATACTGTAGTTACTTGCTACGGAGCAATGGGAGAAGGCAAAGAGGGCATCACAGAGACGACACAGCGGATGAGCGATTTGAGAAAATTGGTTGAAATTACAGCATTCAGGTTTTTGTTGACTTTATATCAAAGGCGAATTCAACCTTTATGATATCGAAGTCTGTTCTGCCGCTGGCGGAAAGAAAAAAAAGTCACCTGCAATACAAAGGTTACATTATGTTTCAGGTTCACCGTAATAAGGATCATTTTGGAATTAAAAATACGGACTTGCCTTTGAAATATTTGCAGTAGCAGTTTCGCTTATACAAGGATAACTTTGTTTAAGAGGTCGGACAGAAAAGAATAATACTGAAATCTTTGATGTGGCATATATATATATATATATATATATATAAATGCAGTAAAGTACTTTTCCTCCTGCTCTTGAGAGCCAAATTATAAAATATCCTGGAATATTGGACAAATGGGACAGTATTTGCAATTTATCTGTATGGCCTAAGAGGTGCAAGGACAGAGAGTACAGAATAAAACTGTAAAATAAAAAAAATCACCTAAGCAACAATTTCCCTGGTGGTTGAGTGGTTTCACACATTTTATCCTCAGTGGTCTCTATCAATAGAATAGTATTAAAAAGGACCTATCACTAGGAGAGGCCCCCTTTATTCAATTGGCAAAAGTTGAACTTCACAAAACTAATTTTGTGACTATAAGTAAATTTTTCATTCAGATTTTTTTTTAAAAAAAAGTGACAACATCTGCTGATAACGAGCAGCGTTTGTGCCACTGATGATTTTGGGAATGTGACCATTGTGGCTCTGGGCATGTTGGCAGATGTCAAGGAGGATGCACAATATGCATAATAATCTTAAAACTTTTTTTTTCTAAGGTAAATTTATAACAATTTTTTGAGGGGTTAATCTGTGTATTAATTTTAAAAAAGGATTATAGATCTTGATTGCTAGTACAATTTTGGCTTTCACAAGTATGGGTTCAAATGTGCACTTTGGCAGCTGAGTTGCTGTTCATAGTAAGGGGCTCGAATCAGTGCAATGTGTAGTACATCAGTAGCCGCACTGAGCAGTGATGAGGCAGTGACCCAGCAAACTTTAAAACAAAGTCTTTTTAATGTTCAGCTCACAGCAAAACACAGCATACGATATCCTCTGGATCACAGCCGGGAACCATATCCTCTGGATTGCAGTCAATAAACATGCCAGTCCTCCTCCAGTTTACCACCAGGCATAAGACAGTCTACCTCCGATTCACAGCCAGGCACAAGACAGTCCACCTCCGAGACCATTACCACGCGCAACTGCACCGCCGTGTACACTGTGGGTGCCAGGCCTTCCAGCTCCCCCTGGCTATTTGGCTCCTCTTGCCTGTGTTGCCTCACACTGCTGGTGTTCTGCAGAGCCTTCTGCACAGCAAACTGACACTGACACACCCAAACCCTTTACTACTGGGTTTTTAACTGGAATTTGTGGACATGGGCCACATGGAAAACCCGGGCCAGGGGAGAATAAACAGACTGCACCACTACCAACGGTCACTGCCTCACAAATAACATAAGTAATGGGGGTGTGTTATGAATGAGTCACCGGAGGAGGAAAAAACAAAAATGCAAGCTAAGTCCAGAAAACCGGAGAGGTTGGTAGCTAGCGGATTGCAGACCCCTGATCCTATTCACAACAACTAACAGTAGCTGTGGAGCATTCCTACGGTGGTCCTAGACACCTCTTCACAGCCGGAGAACTAAATAAGCCTAAAGAAAGAAAGGGGAAATCTAAACTGCCCCAGAGCAGACCCCAAAGCAATAGACAGCCCCCAACATGTATTGTCAGTGAAAACAGATGAAAACACAAAGACAGACAGAAAGACAGGCAGAGCAAACGATGGGGCCCAACTAACTAGATAGGAAAGGACAGAAAAGATGCTGGCTGCAATCCGCAAAAACCCTACCAAAAATGTCCCAACACGTCTGATAGGAAAAACGGCCCTGAAGTCACTAGACTTCAAAATCCCTATATCAGCACACCAATATATTCTGAAGACAGAGCAAAAGAGATTTAACCGATCAGGGACAAAAATGGAAATTCAGCAGAGCCCCAGCCGGGGCTGGCAGAACACAAAACTAAGCAAATCAGTCAAAATCTCATGGAACAATAACAGAGCAAAACTTAGCTTTAGAAGACAGGAACTGAACTGGAGGCCAGAGAAATCACCAGCAACCCTACAGGGCATCGGCTGCCTTATATCCACTCAGAGATTCCGGATGTCCAATCACAATCCACCTGTTCAGGTGACAGGTTTCTCCCATCCAAATCAGTTTCACCACCTCCTTTCACCAGCAGAGGGAGTTCATCTGACATCAAAGGTGAACGAGAAAATGAGTTCACAACAGGGGTGCAAAGGTTATTGTAGCACCCAAACATTGAAGACTGAAGGGTGCAAAGGTTACGCTGCCTCCGTATGGGGAGTCCAGTTCTAATACAGGAATACCGTACATATAAATTTCACAAAATAAATTAACTCCAGTAATTCCTTCCTTAATTTCCTAATTTCCCTTCATCTTAATTTATCTCATATTTTAAAAAAGAGAGAAATACTATTTATAAAGAAAACTTCTCTATGTGTATGAGGTGATCACTGATCAGCCTTCTTCATTCTATTAACAAATGTTTACTATTTTCTTTACTTTTTCATTACTTTTTCTCATGCATTTCATTTTCTAGGCTTTAAAGATGAACTCCACATAAAGGAGGCATGTATAAAAAACTGCCACTAATTTAAATCACATAGTTTACTGATAGGTCACATAATGTCTTTTACTATAGAGGATGAAACACAGATTTCAGAGATGTGTCACTTATTAGGCTGTGTGCTGTTGATTTCATACAATGAAGGTTTCACAACTAGTAGATAATCACTGCTGGGACCACACTACACATGAGCACTGGTCTGACCACGCCCCCTCCTCTGATAAGCAGCTTACTCTCAATAGACAAGGGTACTCAATGAGCCTGGTGTGGGCGGGGTTACCTTCCTCAGCTTTGCTGCATTGCTACATCTCTTTAATGTTGAAGTGGGACCCCCCAGTTTTGCCAAGAATGATGCTCTCCCCTTCTTTCCTATTTTCCCTCTTCTGTTTATTTAGTACTTTAGTAGATAATTTGCATAGGAAAAGCATAATGGTTAGGGTTATACTGATTCCATATTTTGAACTCAGTTCTATTTTAGTTAGCTACAAATGATGCAAAATTCCGTAAAATGCCTTTTCCATGCCTCTTAGTATTTAGATCTCCCTTCCAGACCTGGACAAGGAGAAGAAGCCAATCACAAACATAATTTAGAATTATTTTTTTTTTCTTAAATCCTACTTTACATGGCAAAGTGTGTATTTAAGCAAGAAGTTGTGGGACTTGTGGAGAATAGAGGAATTCTAGAAGACAACAAATAAGTTTCCTTCTAAAAGATATTATTTTGGATCAAAAGTGATAGTGAAGATGGATTCACTCTAAAAGTCCTGTCTGGGGCAGCAAATTAGCTTGTTCCATCCCTACTCCATTCCATGTCTGACTTTGCTGAGTGTTTTTTAAACTTTTATTTCTGGTCCTGGATTTTTATGCAGGACCTTTCACTTCCTCACCCTCCAGGACAAACTTTGTGTAAGTTCCCAAAGAAACAAGGTGAAGTTTTAGGGATCATTAATGGATTATATAGATTCTGCAGATTGTGCACACAGGATCGGAGAGAGATAAACATAAGTCTTGTAACTTACCTAAACTTGCCTACCGAATACGATATTCTATGATTTATTGTATAGGCGAGTAAGCCTGAGTATGACAAACGTGCAAAAATACTCTGCTACAAAAAATATATAACAGTAGACAGTCAGTGCTAGTAAAAAGATGAGAACAAAAAAAGGGTATTTAGTTGATATGTTTTTTATCAACTAAATACCCTGTTTTTGTTATCATCTTTTTACTAGCACTTCCTGTTTACTGTTATGCAGCAGAGTATTTTTGCACATTTGTCATACTGTGTTTTTTCTTTGTGTTTCAGTCTTTGGGTGGTGTGAACACTATCCAACCGACCTGTTCACTTTGGTACATGTCACATGTGTTTTTAATGTATTTTGTCAGTGGTCAGAAAGGACTGGATTTATTTTATTTTTCTGATGTGACTTGCTTTAACATGTAATAGAAAATTAGTTAATTAATGAATGATGGAAACTCTGGCTGTAACACCAGCATCTGATGCACCCCATTGACTAGAAAACACTGGCAATTGTCTAAACGCTGTGTCTAACATCATGTCCTCACTATATCTGAAACTGAACCTGTCAAAGACTGAACTCCTTGTGTTTCCTCCCCAGGCCCGGATTGGCAATATAACCAACCGGGCATTTTCCCGCTGGGCCGCTGTCACGTGGGCCGCAGCGCCCGATCATCTGGCCGCTTGCCAGCTGCTGCGGCCACTGTTGCTCCTGCCGCCGGCCCTCTGCGGGCATGGCGGTGATAGTTTCCAAGTTCCTCCCGCACTGCAGGGAGATAAGCCGCCACGCCCCTCCCACGCACCCCATCCTCGCCTTAGCATGAGACCCCCTCCCCCCCGCAGCCACTCACAGCGTCGCACTCGCTTGCCTGCTCGCTCTGTTCGCAGGACCTGTGATGAGGTCACAGGAGGGGAGGAGTCAGGATGTCACATGATCAAGAGCCTTTGTCCAGACCCCCGATCATGTCACCCCTGACTCCGCCCCTCCTGTGACCTCATCATAGGTCCTGTGCGCTCAGCCTTGCCTCTACCGTCTGCAAGACTCTGCTTTGCTGTTGTCATGGTGCTGGTTGAGGTAAGTATGTGTGGGGTCAGGATTTACAGTGTGGATGTAGCAGAGCTGTGTGTGTATGAGGTGTACAGAGCGGAGCCGTGTGTGTACGAGGTGTACGGAGCGGAGCCGTGGGTGTACGAGGTGTACGGAGCGGAGCTGCGTGTGTATGAGGTGTACGGAGCGGAGCCGCGTGTGTGCGAGGTGTACGGAGCAGAGCCGCGTGTGTATGAGGTGTACGGAGCAGTGCCGTGTGTGTACGAGGTGTACGGAGCGGAGCCGCGTGTGTGCGAGGTGTACGGAGCAGAGCCGTGTGTGTATGAGGTGTACGGAGCGGTGCCGTGTGTGTACAAGGTGTACAGAGCGGAGCCGTGTGTACGAGGTGTACGGAGCAGAGCCGTGTGTGTACGAGGTGTACGGAGTGGAGCCATGGGTGTACGAGGTGTACAGAGCGGAGCAGTGTGTACGAGGTGTACGGAGCGGAGCCGTGTGTGTACGAGGTGTACGGAGCGGAGCCGTGAGTGTACGAGGTGTACGGAGCGGAGCCGCGTGTGTACGAGGTGTACGGAGCGGAGCCGCGTGTGTGCGAGGTGTACGGAGCGGAGCCGTGTGTGTATGAGGTGTATGGAGCTGTGCCGTGTGTGTACGAGGTGTACGGAGCGGAGCCGTGTGTACGAGGTGTACGGAGAGGAGCCGCGTGTGTGCGAGGTGTACGGAGCGGAGCCGTGTGAGTATGAGGTGTATGGAGCGGTGCCATGTGTGTACGAGGTGTACGGAGCGGAGCCGTGTGTACGAGGTGTACGGAGCGGAGCCGCGTGTGTGCGAGGTGTACGGAGCAGAGCCGTGTGTGTATGAGGTGTACGGAGCGGTGCCGTGTGTGTACGAGGTGTACAGAGCGGAGCCGTGTGTACGAGGTGTACGGAGCGGAGCCGTGTGTGTACGAGGTGTACAGAGTGGAGCCGTGTGTGTACGAGGTGTACGGAGTGGAGTCGTGGGTGTACGAGGTGTACAGAGCGGAGCAGTGTGTACGAGGTGTACGGAGCGGAGCCGTGTGTGTACGAGGTGTACGGAGCGGAGCCGTGAGTGTACGAGGTGTACGGAGCGGAGCCGCGTGTGTATGAGGTGTACGGAGCGGAGCCGCGTGTGTGCGAGGTGTACGGAGCGGAGCCGTGTGTGTACGAGGTGTACGGAGCGGAGCCGTGTGTACGAGGTGTACGGAGAGGAGCCGTGTGTATCAGGTGTACGGAGAGGAGCCACGCGTGTACGAGGTGTACGGAGAGGAGCCGCGCGTGTACGAGGTGTACGGAGAGGAGCCGCGCGTGTACGAGGTGTACGGAGAGGAGCCGCGCGTGTACGAGGTGTACGGAGAGGAGCCGCGCGTGTACGAGGTGTACGGAGAGGAGCCTCGCGTGTACGAGGTGTACGGAGAGGAGCCGTGTGTACGAGGTGTACGGAGAGGAGCCGTGTGTACGAGGTGTACGGAGAGGAGCCGTGTGTACGAGGTGTACGGAGCGGAGCCGTGTGTGTGTACGAGGTGGAGCCGCGCGTGTACGAGGTGTACGGAGAGGAGCCGTGTGTGTATGAGGTGTACGGAGTGGAGCCCTGTGTGTACGAGATGTACGGAGAGGAGCCACGCGTGTACGAGGTGTACGGAGAGGAGCCGTGTGTACGAGGTGTACGGAGAGGAGCCGTGTGTATACGAGGTGTACGGAGCGGAGCCCTGTGTGTACGAGATGTACGGAGAGGAGCCACGCGTGTACGAGGTGGACAGAGTGGAGCCGTGTGTGTACGGAGCGGAGCCGTGAGTGTACGAGGTGTACGGAGCGGAGCCGCGTGTGTATGAGGTGTACGGAGCGGAGCCGCGTGTGTGCGAGGTGTACGGAGCGGAGCCGTGTGTGTATGAGGTGTATGGAGCGGTGCCGTGTGTGTACGAGGTGTACGGAGCGGAGCCGTGTGTACGAGGTGTACGGAGAGGAGCCGTGTGTATCAGGTGTACGGAGAGGAGCCACGCGTGTACGAGGTGTACGGAGAGGAGCCGCGCGTGTACGAGGTGTACGGAGAGGAGCCGCGCGTGTACGAGGTGTACGGAGAGGAGCCGCGCGTGTACGAGGTGTACGGAGAGGAGCCGCGCGTGTACGAGGTGTACGGAGAGGAGCCTCGCGTGTACGAGGTGTACGGAGAGGAGCCGTGTGTACGAGGTGTACGGAGAGGAGCCGTGTGTACGAGGTGTACGGAGAGGAGCCGTGTGTACGAGGTGTACGGAGCGGAGCCGTGTGTGTGTACGAGGTGGAGCCGCGCGTGTACGAGGTGTACGGAGAGGAGCCGTGTGTGTATGAGGTGTACGGAGTGGAGCCCTGTGTGTACGAGATGTACGGAGAGGAGCCACGCGTGTACGAGGTGTACGGAGAGGAGCCGTGTGTACGAGGTGTACGGAGAAGAGCCGTGTGTATACGAGGTGTACGGAGCGGAGCCCTGTGTGTACGAGATGTACGGAGAGGAGCCACGCGTGTACGAGGTGGACAGAGTGGAGCCGTGTGTGTATGGAGTGGAGCCATATGTGTACGGGATGTACGGAGCGGAGCCAAGTGTGTACAAAGCATACAAAGCGTGCTTTTCCCACGGACACAGGAGTACACGGCGGAGCCCCGAGGAGCATTTTAAAACACACACATGACGTTCCACCTGAAGTGATGTGCTGGAAGCTGACCGGAAATGAGATAATTTCTTGAGGAGATTGTGACGGAACCAGGAATGCTTCAGATCCATCACCGTGTCCTCCTCCGACAGCGCAGACGGCAGGATCGCCTTGGAATCAGGGATGCCGGCCATGTGAGCGGATCATGATAGGTCCTGCACCGGGAGGCTCAGGTGGGCACTACAATGGGAGCCGGGCTGCTATAGTATCTTTGTAGAATCTTTCTTTCTTTCTTTCTCTCTTTTTCTTTCTCTCTCTGTTCTTTCTTTCTCTCTCTGTTCTTTCTTCCCCTCTTTCTTTCTTTTTCTTTCCTCTCTTTCTCTCTGTTCTTTCTTTTCTTTACTTCTTTCTTTCTCTCTCTGTTCTTTCTCTGTCTCTCACTGTTCTTTCTTTGTCTCTCACTGTTCTTTCTTTCTTTCCCCTTTCTTTCTCGCTCTCTCTGTTTTCTTTTTTCTCTCTCTCTCTGTTTTCTCTCTTCCTTAGTGCCAGTCAGTGTGCCCATAATGCCAGCCACTGTGCCCTCAGTACCAGTCAGTGTGATCAGCAGTGCTAAATGGGTGCGATTAAGTGTGGACATGGGCCGCAGTCTTTGTCCATCTTTCCCTTCTTCAAAAGTTGGGAGGTATGATAGGGGCGGCTATGACCAGGGGGTCTGGTTGCCCAATAGAGAGCAGTTCTGCCAGGAATTCTGTCACCGTGCATACAAAAGGGGACAGAGATTTGGGAGGAGTACTGTACCTAAAAGCAATAAATAGGACTAAGCTGAAATACTGGGCACAGCTGTGACTACATGTTATATAGTCGTGTTAATCTCCTCTCACTTCTTGTAAACTACAAGTGTACAAAGATATTATATAGTCACCATGTGACTAGTGGGCCTGTGTAACTTCAAATGCCAGGGCTGAATTTTAGTCCCAGTCCGGCCCTGTTCCTCCCTCTACTAATGTACCTATACCTGACATTGCCATTTCCGTGTGTGGTTCCACTATTACTCCCCAGCAACATGCCCGCTGTCTTGGGGTCATACTTGACTCTGAGCTTTCCTTCGCCCCCACATTCGATCACTGGCTCACTCTTGTCATCTACACCTCAAAAACATCTCTAGAATTTGACCTTTTCTTACTTTTGACTCTGCAAAAACTCCTACTGTTTCTCTTATTTATTCTTGTCTCGACTATTGTAACTCTCTTCTAATCGGTCTCCCTCTTACCAAACTCTCCCCTCTCCAATCTATCTTGAATGCTGCAGCCAGGATCATATTCCTCACCAATTGTTACACCGATGCCTCTACCTTGTGCCAGTCATTACACTGGCTACCCATCCACTCCAGAATTCAGTATAAACTTATTACCCTCACCCACAAAGCCCTCCATGGCTCAGCACCACCCTACATCTCCTCCCTTGTTTCAGTATACCACCCTAACCGCGCCCTCCGTTCTGCTGATGACCTGAGGTTAGCATCATCAATAATCAGAACCTCCCACTCCCGTCTCCAAGACTTTACACGTGCTGCGCCAATTCTTTGGAACACACTTTCCAACGCATTTTTTCAGACTGGCCTATCACCTCAACACATTAACCTAATCAATCCCTGTGTGGCACAGCCAAAAGTTTTACCATAACCAGGTTCCCCGCATCATGTTCCCACATGCTTTATGCATCCATTAGCCCTCTGTGTCTGTACTGTTACACACTTAACATTATGGCTGGTCCATACAATCAGGGCAACTGTTACCACCCACCTTTCGTGTCTACCTTTTTCCTCATAGACTGTAAGCTTGCGAGCAGGGCCCTCATTCCTCTTGGTATTTGTTATAATCTATGTGATTATTGTTATGCTGTAATGTCTATTGTCTGTGCAAATCCCCTCCGAAATGTAAAGTGCTGCGGAATATGTCGGCGCTATAGAAATAACATTTATTATTAATTATTATTATTATTATTATTATTGACTTATAATAGGAGCCTGTGAGGTTTCGCCGTGTTGTCGTAACGGAGCCCCTGAAGCAAATGTGAATATAGACCTTTGTAGCTACTATGCTTGCAAGTTGCACCCAATTTGTCAAGTTACATGCTATATTTGCATAATTCATACACTCTGCGGCACAAATTATTGTCCCCAAGTATTTGTTATATTTATTGTTACCAAAATGTATAAAATTAAATTATCATCACCATTTTTTTTCTTTTTACTCCCATTGATTCACTGGGACTTCGACACTTTTAATGCAGATATTCACGACTGGTTATTAAATCTCGACTTGTATGAAATTTATTTTACTTGTGAAAGTTTGTTGAGTCGGTAACATTTCATCGCTCTTGATTCACAACTCCTAATAAAAAGCTTTTAATGGACTTTATACTTGTGGGTTAATGTAGGTAAACGTTGTTTAATCCCCCGCTCGACATATTTATTGTGCTTTGTTTTAGATCCCTCTAAAATATGGATTGCCCACTTTTATGAACAGAAGAATGGAGGAACAACAGCGGCTCAGCATTTTAATAGATCTGAAGGTATTTGTGGAGTTTATTGGATGTCTAAGTAGCTTTTTAAAAAGGCAATCACTTACATGTAAAAGCTTAGCTGGTGGGTGGCCCATAAGCCATTGGGAAGAACTGACTCTCTCATTAGGTCCCACAGAAGCCAAAAGGGAATTTCCTAGGGAAATATTTAGTTTATGAGTCATGTTTGGAGACAGAGGATGTTTTAAGCTTTTGTATACCAAACCGTACTAGGTGGAGGGCTTAGTGTAACAAATAAAAAAATAAAATGTTTATGCTGCAGTAATATCAGACATTGAAATGTTCCTACCAAATAGCAAATATTATATACATATAAAGACCACTTTTCTATGTGTCCCAGGAGAACAGCCATTTTTCCTTCCATCTCCCGCTGGCAGCTGACTGCAGCAGGAACCTCCCCCCTCTGCTTAATTCCCTTCATTTTGCTCATCTCCTCATCCTTTTTCCAAGCCATATACTTTTCTACATGTGTGAATCTAAAAAAACTGTCACATTTTAATATTACTTGGAATATTTTTTTTACAGTGCCTAATTACCCGAGCATTGGAAATGCATCTGGATTTACAACATACAGTGGCATGTAAAAATTTGGGCACCCCTGGTCAGAATTACGTTTATTGTGAATAGCCAAGCAAGTTGAAGATGAAATGATCTCTAAGAGGCCTAAAGTTAAAGATGACACATTTCCTTTGTATTTTAGGCACAAAAAAAACATGTAGTGTCAATTTTACATTTTAAAAATTACAAATAGGAAAATCGGACGATGTTAAATTTTGGCAAACCTTAATTAGCCTGTTAGGTTACGGCTTGCTTACTATCATCGTTAAGAAAGGTCAGGTGATGCAAATTTATCAACTTTATACAAACCCACCCTTCTCTAACCACGTGCCAAAAACAGCAGCCATGGGTTCTTCTAAGCAGCTGAATTAAGAAATGGCAGTTAACAGGATCAGTGGAGGTCAAGATAAGGTCTGGAAGACCAAGCAGAATTTCAGTAAGGGTTGATCGTAGGATTGTTAGATAGGCAAGTCAGAACCCCCGCATGACTGCAAAAGACCTTCAGAAACATTTAGAAGACTCTAGAGTTGTGGTACATTGTTGTACTGTCCAGAGACACCTGTACAAATATGGCCTTCCTGAAAGAGTCATCAGAAGTAAACCTCTCCTGCATTCTCACCACAAAATTCAGCGTCAGAAGTAGGCAAAATAACATCTTAACAAGCCTGATGCATCTTGGAAACAAGTGCTGTGGATTGATAAGGTTAAAATATAACTCTTTGGGCACAATAATCAAAGGTATGTGTGGAGAAAAAAAGGGCACAGAATTTCAGAAAAAGAACATCTTGCCAGCCATTAAGCATGGGGGTGGATCAATCATGCTTTTGAGGTTGTGTTGCAGCCAATGGCACGGGGAACATTTCCCAAGTCGAGGGAAGAAAGAATTCAGTGAAATTTCAACACATTTTGGATGGAAACATAACACCATGTGTTAAAAAGCTGAAGTTGGGAAAAGAAGATGGCTTCTACAAATGGATAATGATCCTAAACACACATGACTATCCACAGTTAACTATTTCAAAAGGTGCAAGCTGAAGGTTTTAAAATGACCCTCACAGTCCCCTGATCTGAACATGATTGAAAATCTGTGGCTAGACCTCAAAATAGCAGCGGATGCAAGACGACCCAGGAATCCCACAGAACTGGAAGAATGTTGCAGTTAAGAATGGCTGAAAATCCCTCAAACAAGAATTGAAAGACTTTTAGCTGGTGAAAAAAAAGTGTTTTCAACCTGTGATACTTACAAAAGGTGGTGCTACTAGGTAAAAAAAAAACATGCAGGGTGCCCAGACTTGTGCATCGGCCCATTTTCCTATTTGTGATTTTTAAAATGTAAAAAATAACAATATATTTTTCTCTAAAATACAAAGGAAATATGTCATCTTTAACTTTAGGCCTTTTTGACATCATTTCATCTTCAGCTTGCTTAACTGATCACAATAATAGTAATTTTGACCAAGGGTGCCCAAAATTTTACATCAGAAAACATTGAGTTTTGTGGGCAGGCCCGGATTGGTAATCTGCCCAACCGGGCATTTTCCCCCTGGGCCGCTATTTATTAGGCCGTTGTGGGCCGCTAGCTAATGCAGCGGCCACCGGCCTCTTTTAACCACCGCCGGCCCTTTAAATTTGCGGGCATAGCGGCGGTTTAAAAGGTGCGCGCGCTGCAGATTTTGGGGTGGCACACTGGCACCCTAGGGGTTAAGAACGCATGGCGACGTGAAGCTGCATGTCGCGGCGCGTTCTTTGAGGGCGGAGCCGGAGAGAGCGCGCTGTGCCGTCAATGGTTGCCTGCAGGAGGGCAGCGCAGCGCCTACGCACTGTGTCCTGTCGTGCGTTGACGAGGGCGTATGTCACCTGCGAGCCGGCAGGGCTGAGAGGAGCTTCTGCAATAAGGTGAGCAGAGCAGGGGGCCGGGGCAGGAGGTCTCTGGCAGGGTCGAATCTTGCCTTGTCATGTCTGCAGTCGGGCTGAGGCATGGTGAGATGATTTATTGCCCAGCTTGAACCTTGACACAGATTGGGTCACACTGTCAGTGGGGTCATCAGCTCCAGCGTCATTCGATCTGTGTGTAAGATCAAGCTGCAGCAATGACTCCCAGTCTCATAGCAGCCAGCTGTATACAGGGTCATACTAATTGCTCCTGAGCCTGGCTGCAGGACATCATACACTGCACATAATATATACAGCCACCATATATTATATCATGTATGGCCTGTAGCCAGGTCCAGGAGTGATCAGTCAGTCATATATATATATATATATATACACAGTGCACATAGTATATACAGTGTACAGGACAATATGTCACTGATAAATCCTATACTATGTGCACAGGCATCTGATCCTGTATACAGCATAATATGTGATGATATAAAATCTAATATCTGTTCACATAGTGTAATATATAGCACGACATATAATCCTGTATATAACATCCGATGTCTGTACATATTGTATAGGATATAGCAGGGATATAATATACTGTGTGCACAGACATCAGATGTTATATCATTATTATTATTGTACAGGGAAATATAAGACTGGTGTAATATCTGATGTCTGTAGCCACAGTATACAGTAGCATAGCTACCAGGGGGTGCAGAGTGGACGGTTACCCTGGGCCCCAAGCTCAGGGGGCCCACCCAGAGCTACATGCGCCCTTAATTAATCAGCAAGTATAATGCACATATACGTTTAAACCCTGCGGTAGATCTCCTGGCACTACCGCTCTCTGTTCTGTAGATTGCAGATCGCTTTATGCCTCAGGTCTACTGAACGACGCACGCTGAGGACGTCAGAGTCCTGGCACTTTGCCGTCATCACGCTGCACCAGGACTCTGACGTTTGGTGCGGCAGTCGGCGCTGTTCCAGCACGTTGCCTTGCTGCTGGACTCATCAGTATCCTGGGTTAGAAGAGTATGTTTATTATTTGTTTTAATTAAAACTTGTGGTGTGATGTGGGGGAACCTTATACAGTTGTGGCCAAAAGTTTTGACACCCCTGCAATTCTGTCAGATAAGACTCAGTTTTTTCCTGAAAATGATTGCAAACACAAATTCTTTGGTATTATTATCTTCATTTAATTTGTCTTAAATGAAAAAACACAAAAAGAATTGTCCTAAAGCCAAATTGGATATAATTCCACACCAAACATAAAAAAGAGGGTGGACAAAAGTATTGGCACTGTTCGAAAAATCATAGAATCATAGAATTGTAAAGTTGGAAGGGGCCTCCTGGGCCATCTGGTCCAACCCTCTGCTCAAAGCAGGATTCGCTAAATCATCCCATTCAGATGTCTGTCCAGCCTCTGTTTGAAGACTTCCATTGAAGGAGAACTCACCACTTCTCGTGGCAGCCTGTTCCACTCATTGATCACTCTAACTGTCAAAAAGTTTTTTCTAATATCTAATCTGTGTCTCCTCCCATTCAATTTCATCCCATTGCTTCTAGTCTTTCCTTGTGCAAATGAGAATAAAGTTGATCCTTCTACAATGTGACAGCCCTTCAGATATTTGTAGACAGCTATTAAGTCTCCTCTCAGTCTTCTCTTTTGCAAACTAAACATTCCCAAATCCTGCAACCTTTCCTCATAAGACAGGGTTTGCAGACCGGTCACCATTCTGGTCGCTCTTTTCTGAACTTGCTCCGGTTTGTTGATGTCTTTTTTAAAATGTGGTGCCCAAAACTGGACACAATATTCCAGATGAGGTCTGACCAAAGAGGAGTAGAGGGAAATAATGACTTCACGTGATCTAGACTGTATGCTTCTGTTAATACATCCTGGAATTGCATTTGCCTTTTTTGCTGCTGCATCACACTGTTGATTCATATTCAGTGTGTGATCTATTAGTATACGCAAGTCTTTTTCACATATGCTGTTACTTAGCCCTATTCCTCCCATTCTGTATATGCTTTTTTCATTTTTATTGCCCAGATGTAGTACTTTGCATTTTTCCCTGTTAAAAACCATTCTGTTAGTTGCTGCCCACTGCTCCAGTTTGTTTATACCTTTTTGAATCCTCTCTCTTCTCTAGTATTAGCTATCCCTCCTAGCTTTGTGTCATCAGCAAATTTAATCAGTTTACCCTCAACTCCTTCATCTAAATTGTTGATAAAGATGTTGAACAATACAAGGCCCAGGACAGAGCCCTGTGGTACCCCACTTGAGACATTCTTCCAACTGGATGTGCAGCCATTTGCGAACACTCTTTGGGTCCGATCACTAAGCCAGTTATGAATCCACCTAACAGTTGCCTTGTCCATTCCATACTTAGTCAATTTTTCAATAAGGATTGCATGAGATACTTTGTCAAATGCTTTGCTGAAGTCAAGATATACTATACAGTGGGGAAAAAAAGTATTTAGTCAGTCAGCAATAGTGCAAGTTCCACCACTTAAAAAGACGAGAGGCGTCTGCAATTTACATCATAGGTAGACCTCAACTATGGGAGACAAACTGAGAAAAAAAAATCCAGAAAATCACATTGTCTGTTTTTTTTTCATTTTATTTGCATATTATGGTGGAAAATAAGTATTTGGTCAGAAACAAGCAATCAAGATTTCTGGCTCTCACAGACCTGTAACTTCTTCTTTAAGAGTCTCCTCTTTCCTCCACTCATTACCTGTAGTAATGGCACCTGTTTAAACTTGTTATCAGTATAAAAAGACACCTGTGCACACCCTCAAACAGTCTGACTCCAAACTCCACTATGGTGAAGACCAAAGAGCTGTCAAAGGACACCAGAAACAAAATTGTAGCCCTGCACCAGGCTGGGAAGACTGAATCTGCAATAGCCAACCAGCTTGGAGTGAAGAAATCAACTGTGGGAGCAATAATTAGAAAATGGAAGACATACAAGACCACTGATAATCTCCCTCGATCTGGTGCTCCACGCAAAATCCCACCCCGTGGGGTCAGAATGATCATAAGAACGGTGAGCAAAAATCCCAGAACCACGCGGGGGGACCTAGTGAATGAACTGCAGAGAGCTGGGACCAATGTAACAAGGCCTACCATAAGTAACACACTACGCCACCATGGACTCAGATCCTGCAGTGCCAGACGTGTCCCACTGCTTAAGCCTGTACATGTCCGGGCCCGTCTGAAGTTTGCTAGAGAGCATTTGGATGATCCAGAGGAGTTTTGGGAGAATGTCCTATGGTCTGATGAAACCAAACTGGAACTGTTTGGTAGAAACACAACTTGTCGTGTTTGGAGGAAAAAGAATACTGAGTTGCATCCATGAAACACCATACCTACTGTAAAGCATGGTGGTGGAAACATCATGCTTTGGGGCTTGTTCTCTGCAAAGGGGCCAGGACGACTGATCCGGGTACATGAAAGAATGAATGGGGCCATGTATCATGAGATTTTGAGTGCAAACCTCCTTCCATCAACAAGGGCATTGAAGATGAAACGCGGCTGGGTCTTTCAACATGACAATGATCCAAAGCACACCGCCAGGGCAACGAAGGAGTGGCTTCGTAAGAAGCATTTCAAGGTCCTGGAGTGGCCTAGCCAGTCTCCAGATCTCAACCCTATAGAAAACCTTTGGAGGGAGTTGAAAGTCCGTGTTGCCAAGCGAAAAGCCAAAAACATCACTGCTCTAGAGGAGATCTGCATGGAGGAATGGGCCAACATACCAACAACAGTGTGTGGCAACCTTGTGAAGACTTACAGAAAACGTTTGACCTCTGTCATTGCCAACAAAGGATATATCACAAAGTATTGAGATGAAATTTTGTTTCTGACCAAATACTTATTTTCCACCATAATATGCAAATAAAATTAAAAAAAAAACAGACAATGTGATTTTCTGGATTTTTTTTTCTCAGTTTGTCTCCCATAGTTGAGGTCTACCTATGATGTAAATTACAGACGCCTCTCATCTTTTTAAGTGGTGGAACTTGCACTATTGCTGACTGACTAAATACTTTTTTTCCCCACTGTATCTACAGCATTTCCTTGATCCACCCAATCAGTGATTCCATCATAGAAGGAAATTAAGTTAGTCTGACATGACTTATTAGTTACAAACCCATGCTGACTCTGTTTAATCACTTCATTCTTATCCAGGTACTGACATACATGTTGTTTAATAATTTGTTCAAAGATCTTTCCTGGTATAGAAGTCAGACTCACCGGCCTATAGTTGCCTGGGTCCACCTTCTTCCCCTTTTTGAAGATAGGAACAACATTTGCTCTTCTCCAGTCTTCTGGGACTTCTCCTGTTCTCCAAGAATTTTCAAAGATTATGGAGAGGGGTTCAAAAATTTCTTCTGCTATCTCCTTCAGTACTCTGGGGTGTAATTCATCTTGACCTGGAGACTTGAATTCATTTAGGTTAGCTAAGTGTTTCCTCACTATCTTTCTGTTTATAGATATCCTGGATTCTTCTATTCCCTTAATAGGACAGTGAAGAACAGTTGATGTTACATTTCCTTTCTGAGAGAAAACAGATGCAAAATAGGAATTTAAAAGTTCGGCCTTCTCAACATCCTGTCTTACCAGTTCATCATTTTCATCCTGTAAAAATCCTATAGCATCTTTGACTTTTCTTTTACTTTTGACATATCCCCAAAATCCTTTATTATTGCTTTTGACATCTCTTGCAAGCCTCAATTCATTGCCAGCTTTAGCTAATCTGATTTGTGCCCTGCAGGTTCTGCAGACAGCATTATATTATTCTTTAGATATGCCTCCCTCTTTCCATTTTAAAAACATTTTTTCCCTCCTTTTTAGCATGTACTTAAGTTCTGTGTTCATCCATCCTGGTTTCTTTAAATGCTTCCTATTCTTCCCTCTTTTCGGAATTGTTAACAATTGTGCTTTGAGAATTTCATTTTTCAAGATTTCCCATCCTTCCTGGACATTTTTGTCTTTAGGGATATCCAGCCATTGGATCCCTCCAATTCTCTTTCTGAATCCCTTTAAATCTGCCTTTCTGAAATCTATCCTTGACATCTGAGTCTTCACAGGACTTCCTCCTCTAGTTATCCAAAATTCTAAAATAGCATGGTCGCTACCTCCTAGGGTCCCAGCCACTTTTACCTCCTCAACCATTTCCTCCCTGTTTATAAGGATTAGATCCAAAGTAGCAGTTCCCCTTGCTTTCTCCTCTACCTTTTGGAAGATAAAGTCATCAGCAAGAGAGGATAAGAATTTCCTTGACCTGTTAGTTTTGCCTGAGAGAGATTCCCAACAAATGTCTGGATAGTTGAAATCTCCCATGACAACTATGTCATATTTTTTGGAGAACTTGGCCATTTGATGCATAAAGAGTTCATCCATATCTTCAGCTTGCACAGGCGGCCTGTAGTAAATGCCTACAATGGTGTCCTTTCCATTGTTCTGTCCTTGTATTCTTACCAAAACAGTTTCCACAGAACTCCCAGTCTCTGAAGCTTCAATCTCTGTGCAGATATACACGTTTCTAACATACAATGTGACACCTCCTCCTCGTTTATCAAGTCTGTTTCTTGCAAATAAGTTGTATCCTTCTAGTCTTGTATTCCAATCATGTGTATCGTCCCACCAAGTTTCAGTGATTCCAATGACATCATATTTCTTTTCCTGTGTTAGTAGTTCCAATTCTCCTTGTTTGTTGCCCATGCTTTGTGCATTAGTATAGAAACATTTTAGTTTGTGATTGGTTTCTCTTTCTCCAAAATTTTTATTAATTAGATTCTTTTGTCTTTGTTCTTCCTTTCCACTTCTAATAGCAGAGTTCTCAATAGCATTTGTCAGGTGTATGGCTTTTTCTGGTCTTTTGCTTCCCTTCCGATGTTGTTCTAGTTTAAAGCTCTCCTTACAAGTGTAGCAAGGCGACTTCCAAATACATGTTTTCCAGTCTTCGTAAGGTGCACCCCATCTCTAGCAAGTAGTCCATCGTATAGGCAATTCACTCCGTGATCCAGAAATCCAAATCGCTGCTGACGGCACCATTGACGTAGCCAGTTGTTCCCCTGCAGAATCTTATTCCATCTCCTTGTTCCATGGCCATCCACTGGGAGGATGGAAGAGAAGACCACCTGCGCTCCCAGTTCTTTCACTTTCTTGCCTAAGTCTTCAAAGTCACTGCAGATGGTTTCCAGGTCGTTTCTTGCGGTGTCATTTGTCCCCACATGTAGTAGCAGGAATGGGTAGTCATCTGTAGGTCTGAAGAGTCCTGATATCCTGTCAGACACATCTTTAATTTTTGCACCTGGAACACAGCACATTTCTCTTGAAGTTATATCCGGTCTGCAGATAGCGGCCTCTGTTCCTCTCAACAGGAAATCCCCCATGACCACCACTCTCCGTTTCTTCTTCACAACATTTTTCTTTCTCCATCCAGGAGGACTCTGAAGGCGTACAAGGTTGCTGTTTGTGGGCAAAGTCTTATCCTGATATATTTCTTCATCGTTTTCCTGCGTGAGAGCCTGGTACTGGTTCCTGAGAAGTATGGGTGCTGACTGCCTCCCGATCCTCCTGCTTCTCTGGGTCACATGCTTCCATTCCTCTGTTTCTTCAGGTGCACTTCAAATTTCTTCTCTTTCTGTAACATGAAGAGATAATTCTGCTCTGTCTAAGAACTCTTCACCTTCCTTAATGATCTTCAACGTAGCTAACCTCTCTTCGAGATTTTGCAACTTTTCCTCCAACAGGGACACAAGCTTGCATTTGTGGCATGTGAAGTTTCGCTTTTCCACTGGTAAGTCTGTGAACATGTAGCAAGAAATGCAGCTCACCAAATGGCTCCTGGCCTCTTCCATATTGAGATTTCTTAAAAACGATGAAAGATGAGCCAAAATTCAGGACACTTCCCCTGGTTTTCCGATTTGCTCTTTTCAGCTGCAACGGCCAAAACCCAGTGATCGTTGAGCTCGCAGAGACTATTCACTTATCCCAGAAGGCACTGGGAATATGCAAATGATCTCCTCAGGACTCTTCCCCTGGTTTTCAATCATGTGATGCTTCACTAATTTGTGTAATTAACAGCACCTGTAACTTACCTGTGGCACCTAACAGGTGTTGGCAATAACTAAATCACACTTGCAGCCAGTTGACATGGATTAAAGTTGACTCAACCTCTGTCCTGTGTCCTTGTGTGTACCACATTGAGCATGGAGAAAAGAAAGAAGACCAAAGAACTGTCTGAGGACTTGAGAAACCAAATTGTGAGGAAGCATGAGCAATCTCAAGGCTACAAGTCCACCTCCAAAGACCTGAATGTTCCTGTGTCTACCGTGCGCAGTGTCATCAAGAAGTTTAAAGCCCATGGCACTGTGGCTAACCTCCCTAGATGTGGACGGAAAAGAAAAATTGACAAGAGATTTCAACGCAAGATTGTGCGGATGTTGGATAAAGAACCTTGCTAACATCCAAACAAGTTCAAGCTGCCCTGCAGTCCGAGGGTACAACAGTGTCAACCCGTACTATCCATCGGCGTCTGAATGAAAAGGGACTGTATGGTAGGAGACCCAGGAAGACCCCACTTCTTACCCCGAGACATGAAAAAGCCAGGCTGGAGTTTGCCAAAACTTACCTGAAAAAGTCTAAAACGTTTTGGAAGAATGTTCTCTGGTCATATGAGACAAAAGTAGAGCTTTTTGGGCATAGGCATCAACATAGAGTTTACAGGAGAAAAAAAAGAGGCAAAGAAAAGAACACGGTCCCTACAGTCAAACATGGCGGAGGTTCCCTGATGTTTTGGGGTTGCTTTGCTGCCTCTAGCACTGGACTGCTTGACCGTGTGCATGGCATTATGAAGTCAGAAGACTACCAACAAATTTTGCAGCATAATGTAGGGCCCAGTGTGAGAAAGATGGGTCTCCCTCAGAGGTCATGGGTCTTCCAGCAGGACAATGACCCAAAACACACTTCAAAAAGCACTAGAAAATGGTTTGAGAGAAAGCACTGGAGACTTCTAAGGTGTCCAGCAATGAGTCCAGACCTGAATCCCATAGAACACCTGTGGAGAGATCTAAAAATGGCAGTTTGGAGAAGGCACCCTTCAAATATCAGGGACCTGGAGCAGTTTGCCAAAGAAGAATGGTCTAAAATTCCAGCAGAGCATTGTAAGAAACTTATTGATGGTTACCGGAAGCGGTTGGTCGCAGTTATTTTGGCTAAAGGTTGTGCAACCAAGTATTAGGCTGAGGGTGCCAATACTTTTGTCTGGCACATTTTTGGTGTTTTGTGTGAACTTATCAATGTTTTGCGTTTTGCTTCTTTCTCTTTTGTGTTTTTTCATTTAAGACAAATTAAATGACGGTAATAATACCAAAGAATTTGTGCTTGCAATCATTTTCAGGAAGAAACTGAGTATTATCTGACAGAATTGCAGGGGTGTCAATACTTTTGGCCACAACTGTACATAGTGTGAGGGACCCCGAAACTGTGTGGGGCTATTTCAGCAGCCATTATACAGCTTGGGGACTAATGCCAGGGCCATTATACAGTTTGGGAGCTAATGTGGGAGGGCTTTACATAGTTTGGGGACTAACTCAGGGGCCATTATACAGTTTGGGAGCTAGTGTGTGGGGGTCATTATACAGATAGGGAGCTAATGTGGGGGAATTGTACAGTTTTTGGACTAATGCTGGGATCATTATACAATTTGGGAACTAATGTGGGGGAGCATTATACTGTACAGCTTGGGAGCTAATGTGGGGGGCCATTATTCAGTTTTGGGACTAATTCGGGGACCATTATATAGTTTGGGGACTAATGCGGGGGCCATTAAACAGTCTGAGGGCTACTGTGGGATTCATTATTCAGTATTTTGGGGGAGCAGTGGGCACATCATGCTATGTGTAGGAAAGCTGTTGGCCCTGCATACTCTGTATAGCGGAGCTGTTAGCCCAATATATTGGGTATAGGGGAGCTTTGGGCCCACCATACTGTGTATTGGGAAGCACTGGGACCACCATACTGTGATTGGGGAGCTGTCGGACCATCATACTGTGTAAAGAGGAACTGTGGACCCATCATACTGTGTATAGTGTAGCTGTTGGACCATCAAACTGTGTCCAGTGTAGCTGTAGAACCACAGTACTGTGTATAGTAGAGATGTGGAACCACCATACTGTGTACAATGGAGCTGTGAGGACATCATACTGTGTATAGTAGAGATGTGGAACCACCATACTGTGTACAATGGAGCTGTGAGGACATCATATTGTGTATAGTGGAGCTGTAGAACCATTGTACTGTAATTGAAGAGCTGTCGGACCACCATACTGTGTATAGTGGAGCTGTGGAACAACAGTAGTGTACAGAGGAGCTGTGGACCCATCATGCTGTGGAGAGAGCAGTTGTGGGAACATCATATTGTGTATAGAGGAACTCTGGGTGTATTACAGTATATTGTATATAAGGGATCAGTTTGCCCATCATGATGTGTATAGAGGAGTTGTACATTGGGAACTAGGGACATTAGTAGATGTTAAGTGGGCACGTAAGAAGCATATTTGTTATAGGGGCACTCAGAGTACAATGGCCATCATATGTGCACCTGGAGCATTATTACTTTTTAGGGGAAAAATGTGGATGCTGTTTTCTAGTGCAATTGCACAGGGCATTAATATTTTCTAGGGAGCAATTTTACCATCTAGAGGGCGCAAAAGAGTCATTACTATGTAAGGAGCACAGTGGTGGCATTATTATGTGGGGTAGAAAGAGGAGCACGGCTATTGTACCACACAGTATGTGCAGTAATAGGGACACACATGGCAGCGGCGGCTCAGGATTGGGGTGTCAGCAGGATGAGGAGTTTGTGCAGGTTGGGGATAGATGGGGACGGTGCTGGAAATGTGAGAAGTCAGATGTGTCTGTGCTGTAAGCTCTGCGACCGAGTCCTGCCTGGAGAAGTTGTCATGTTTGTCTGGGGCAGATGGAAAAGACAGGAAAAGTGTAAGTCACATCTATAACTGTGCTGTGATCTTATATGTTCTGCAGGACTGGTATCTACCACTATATGGTCACCATATGGAGGCAATATAGATCTTGACCTTTCTAGAGCTTTTTGGTGGCTCAGTGGTTAGCACTGGAGTCCTGGGTTCAAATCAAGAGCAATAAATAGGACTGAGCTGTAATACTGGACGCAGCTGTGACTAGATGTTATATAGTCGTGTTACATGCATCTCACTTCTTGTAACGTACAGGTGCACAAACATATTACAAATTCACCATTTGACAAGTGGGCCTGTGCACCTTCACATGCCAGAGCTGAATTTTAGTCCCAGTCCGGCCCTGGTTGTGGGGCACAATATGGTTGGACGGACAGACCATGCCCCTCCGTGCCCATTCTCGACCTAGTCCACTCCCATTTTCTATGCCTGTTCAACACCTTGGTACCGCCTCCCTAAGGCACAGAGGGGCACGAGAAAACTTAAAGAATTGCTATTTCCCACATGAGTTTGGTGGAGCCCAGGAGATTTGACTGCTTATTTTCTTTCAATCGTGGGATGTGCCGAGAGCATTAGCAAGTATGATTCACAAGCATAACATGAATAAATGATAAAACAAGCAACGACAATAAACTATAACTGGGGTGAAGAAAAGCCAGACATGACCAGGTATGTAAAATTTACAGCAGACTGAGATCACTGGGAAATTGTATGAAGCTTCTGCTAGTGGGTAACTTTATGGCTACATACTAGGAAATGTACATTTTCTAAGCCATAGTCCTTTAGACGAGACTGGGGTGTGGAGTCTAATACATCCCCTGGTTTTTGCCTTCAACCCCACAAGATGCTGAGAACTTTGCTGCAGTAGGATAACCGCTTGAGTCATTGGAACATTTTTCTCTCGTCCGAGAAAATTGGCCAATTATGCTAATCACACTCTGATCAGACTCTCAGCACAGTTTGATCAGAGTGTGATCATAGTGTCAGCTGATTGATAATGAAAAAAAATCTCCATCTTCTCCATTCACTATTTGGGCTCATACTCACTGGAGAGAAATATGGACGAGTGCAATCCGATAAAAAATCGGATTGCACTCGGACCAATGTTATTTAATAGGTGACATCTCATTTGCGATTTTTTTTCTCAGCTGAAATCGGACTGAGAAAAAAATCACAACATGCTGCAAAGTCCCGGAAAATATCATTCATGAAGGATTGGAAGACAGAAGGGGCATTAGTGAGCCCAAAAGGCATCACCAGGTACTCAAAATGTCCCTCCGGAGTATTAAACGCCGTCTTTCATTCATCCCCATGCTTGATGCGAGTAAGATTATACGCCCCCCTGAGGTCAAGCTTAGTAAACCAGCAGGCACTCTTTACTCTGGAGAATAGATCAGAAATCAGGGGTAACGGATACTGATATTTAACCGTAATCTTATTAAGGGAACGATAGTCAATACAAGGCCTTAATGAACCATTTTTCTTAGCCACAAAAAAAAAAACCAGCACCTAAGGGTGAAGAGGATGGTCTAATATGACCCTTCTCCAACGACTCCTTAATATAAGATCGCATAGCCTCGTGTTCAGGTACAGATACGCTGAAAAGCCGACCCTTGGGAAATTTACACCCAGGCCTCAACTCAATTGCACAGTCATAACTCCTATGAGGAGGCAAGGACGCAGATTTACTCTCACTAAATACATCATAAAAATCAGCCAAATAGTCAGGAACATCATGCGACTGGGGAGAGGTGGAGAAAACAGGAGTGTCACCAAGAGCACACCGACAACCCCAACTCACCACAGACACAGATTTCCAATCCAAAACCGGATTATGGATTTGCAACCAGGGAAAACCCAGAACAATAGTATCATGCAAATTATGCAGTACCAAAAATCTACAATTTTCTTGGTGGTCTGGGGCGACCCGCATTATCACCGGGGTCCAAAACTGATGTTTATTCTCCGCCTAAGGAGTAGCATCAATACCCCTCAAAGGAATAGGCGTCCGCAGAGGTATCATGGGAAAACCACAACGTTTAGTAAAATCCAAATCCATCAGATTCAAAGCCGCTCCTGAATCCACAAAAGCCTTGGCGGAAAATGTGGATAAGGAGCAGATCTGAGTAATTGCCAAAAGAAACTTAGGTTGTATGCCACCCACAGCAAATGTGTGTGCAAAATGTTTCTCTCATTTAGGGCAGACAGAAGTAATATGAGAGGCATCTCCACAAAAAAAACACAGCTTATTACGCCTTCTATACTCCTGACGTTGCGCCCTAGACAAAACTCTATCACATTGCATAGGTTCAGACATTTGTTGAAAAGGCGGCAACATCTCTCGTGTAGTTTTACGTTCACGTAAACGCCGATCAACTTGAATGGCTAATGACATAGAATCGTCAAGACCAGAGGGAACAGGAATTCCCACCATAACATCTTTTACGGTTTCTGATAAACCCTTGCAAAAGAGAGCTGCCAAGGCACCATCATTCCATGTAGTAAGGACCGCCCACTTTTGGAATTTTTTACAGTATAACTCTGCAGAATCCTGACCCTGGTTCAATGCCAATAGGGCTTTCTCAGCTTGATCAATAGCATTAGGTTCATCATACAACAACCCCAAGGCTTGAAAAATGCATCCACATTAGTCAGAATAGGATTTTCAAGTGTCAAAGAAAACGCCCAATCCTGGGGATCGCTGCGCAGCAAGGAGATGACAATTTTAACCTGCTGCGCAGAGCTCCCTGATGAGTTAGGCTTCAAGGCAAGAAATAATTTACAATTATTCTTAAAATTCAAAAATTTAGACAGAAAACACATCAGGAGTAGGGATTTTTGGTTCAACAGCATGTGATTGAGTGAGATAGGTGGAAATTCCCTGCGCTTCAGCAGCGAGCTGCTCCACACGATCAGACAATTGCTTAATCTCCATTAAGGAAAAAATCCTCCTACGGCCCCAGAGAAAAAGAGGAAAAAATACATATAAAAAAAAATTCTGACACTTTTTTTTTACAATTTTTTTTTTCCTGCTTTTGAGTACCCTAGAATCTGCGGTATGGCTGGTGATTCTGTTATGAATGAGTGACCGAGGAGGAAAAACAAAAGCAAGCTAAGCCACAGAAAACCAGAGAGGTTGGTATCTAAGCGGATTGCAGACCCTTGATCCTATCCACACAACTAGCAGTAGCCGTGGAGCGTACCTACGATGATCCTAGACGCTTCGTCACAGCCGGAGAACTAAATAAGCCTAAAGCAAGAAAAGAGGAAATCTAAATTGCCCCAGAGCAGACCCCAAAGCAATAGACAGCCCCCAAACATGTATTGTCGGTGAGACAAGATGAAAACACAAACACAGATAGAAAAATAGGCAGATCAAACGATGGGGCCCACACTAACTAGAAAGGACAGGAAAGGAAAGATGCTGTCTGCAATCATGCACAAAACCCTGCCAAAAAACATCCAACACTTTCTGATAACAAAAACCCTGAAGTCGCTAGACTTCAATTCCCTATATCAGCACTCTGGTATATTCTGAAGACAGAGCAAAAAGAGACCAATCTGATCAGGGACAAAAGCAAACTGGCATAAACAGAGACATAAGAATGGAAATTCAGCACAGCCCCAGCAGGGGCTGGCTGACCACAGAAACTGAGTAAACCAGACCAAACCTCATGTGAAAAAATAGCAGAGCACACTTAGCTTGAGAAGGCAGGAACAGAACTGGAAACTAGAACCTCAGGGCAGGAAAAATTCACTAGCACAAAATTAGGGAGTCGGCGGTCTTAAATCCAGTCAGAGACTCCTGATGTCCACTCACAGTTCTCCTCCTCAGGTGGCAGGTCTCTGCCATTTAGATCAGCTTCATTGCCTACTGTCACCACTAGAGGGAGCCCGGATGGAGAACTCACGACTCCTCTGTCAACACAGACAGCTCCACCACCCTCACCAGAAGCCAGAGGTAAACCAGAAAATGAGTTCACAACAGAAATTGGAACGATTGCCTCTAAGGACAGGTACATGTAACCCATTCTACATTTCACAGTCTGACAGTGCAGAAAGAGGTGCATACAAATGCATATAATCATCCATCAGAATACTTCATGTACCTTCTCTCTCCTATACATTGAGCACCTGTGTCACATGCGGCACCCTGATGGTCCCCTAATGTTTTATACTGTTATGTATTTTAGTAATGTCATTGTACCAAATAGAAGGAGACGTGGATATCAACCATGATGCTGTACGAATAACGATCCAGGCTTGTAGGTAGTAAAAGATGGAATTTTATTCACTAATCACTCAACGTGTTTCGAAGTACATATGACTTCTTCCTCAGGAGATGTATAATTGTGCAACATCTTTACATACCGTTTAAATAGATACAGGCATTCAAGTCTAGCGCCAAGGAACAGTCCCATGTCAAACAGTGTCAAAGTTCATAGGGTTTGGTGTATAATACAGCAAATGACAATCTATGTTGAAAAGACATAATTAGATTAAAAATGAAAAAAAAATCATCACAATAATATTAATACTCCTTCATTCTCTTTACATGTATTTTAAAAACAGAAAAAACAAATAAAATAAAAGACTGAAGGAAAAATCAGAAGAAAAGAAGAGAAAAATTCTTCATACGTACACAACAGCAGACCCGAACTCACTTGAAGGATGTGTGAGCAGAGACATCACACAAGTCCATCAGGCGGACGAGCCACACCACAAGCCCAAAGAACCGGTTGAGTAAGACATGTGATTAAGATCACTACCATCAAAAAATGTATTTGAATAAAAATAAAAGAAATAAATAAAGGAAATAAACTGATTTTATTACAAAAAATAATTTTAAAAGAAATAAAAAATGTATATAAATATGTGCATCAAATGTGTAGTTAATTAAAAGAAGGCTACATATTATACAGACATCACCACAATTATCCTTAGTAGAATCATATATTAATTACTTCCATGAAGCGCCCACTATTAATTCACTGGTTAGACCACACAAATTAACAAAAAGGAACCAACTTGATAGATAAGATTGATACTTTATAGAACAAAAAGCCACAACCTCAAAGAAACTAATTAATTTGGGCTGAATTTTCACCTCCCAAAATCATAGAAAGTGAAACCGAGTACAATTAACATTCACTTGTGGAGAATCACATACTTAGAAGGGGACTGAAACTGATGGTTATCCGATGGTGGCTCTGATGAGTCTTATATAACTTTGCATTGTGGGATATCAAGTTAGTGCAAGCTAAAATTATTTTTAAAAGTTGTCACTGGTTAAGACCCTATTGGCGCTTTTCTCTCCTACAGTGTCTCTGAGTAATGTCATTGTCATATGTTGTATCCTAAATGTGCATGTACTTGTACATATTTAGTTTAGGGATAGAATGAGTTAAACTGTTGGGAGGAGTTAAAAGAGGGATGGTGCAAAGTCTCAGAACTTAGAGAAAGGACTTTCTGCTCCAAGAGCAGTGCCCGGCAGGCTTTCCCATGGCAGGACATGCACCGTAGTGAGGACAGAGGACTCCCCGGTTGGGGGATGAAGGCTGCCCTAGCTTGACGGGCAGCAAGAATGGACATTGGCTCTGTGGGATTGACCCCAGGAGGAGTATAGGTTTAGGGAAAGGTTGCAGGATTTTGGAATGTTAAGCTTGCAGAAGAGAAGACTGAGAGGAGACTTAATAGCTGTCTACAAATGTCACATTGTAGAAGGATCATCTTTATTCTCATTTGCACAAGGAAAGACTAGAAGCAATGGGATGAAACTGAATGGGAGGAGACACAGATTAGATGTTAGAAAAAACTTTTTGACAGTTAGTGTGATCAATGCGTGGAACAGGCTGCCACGTGAGGTGGTGAGTTCTCCTTCAATAGAAGTCGTCAGAGGCTGGACAGACATCTGTCTGGGATGATTTAGCGAATCCTGCTTTGAGCAGGGGGTTGGACCAGATTGCCCAGGAGGTCCCTTCCAACTTTATGATTCTATGATTCTAGGGTTCGGGACCAGGTCAGGAGGTGCTTTTGGGCAGTCTACTGAAGCCGCAGGGAAAGCGCAGGAAGAATTGTCTTGTTTGCGCCATGTTTAGTAAAGTTTTGCAGTTGGAACAGAATTTTGGCTTGTGGTGTATCCTGAGACCTCATCCCCTACAACTTTAGTGGCTGTGTGCTGAAGTTAACTGACTGTACTGCAGGACTGGGACTTCACCTGTCTTTTCATGTGCAAGGTGCCGAAGTGTTCACTGACTGTGACAGAGTAAACTCGCCCACGACTACCGCCCCGTGCCACCTTGGTACAATGCATGTGACCGGTGGTAACCTTTTTACCGACGGGCATAGATGCTGGCTCACACTGTTATCAGACATTATGGGAACCGCAGCTCTCTGACCGGCAGTAATATTTTTAATAATTTATAATTCAATAATTTTAACGCCGATCAGAGTCTGTGTTTGCCGCGCTTTCATGCAGATGACAGCGTGGCAAACAGATGTTCGTGCCTCCCATTCATCTGAATGGAGTCTGGATTCAGATACTACTCATCACTGCTGCAGAGGGGTTTTTCAGTATATGAGAAAGGCTAGCAAATTCAGCTGGCCAAAGCCCATGGACTTGGGATAATACAGCTCACACCTCCATACAGGCTGCCTCAGGTCTCGTTCTCTCCAGCCCTCATACACCTCAGGATTTACACTTTTTACACTAGATCTTGCTCTCTTCCTAGCTGTCATTTGTAGGTTAGGTGATAAATATCTGGGATCCTTTCTTCTGGGGCCTACACCCATAACTAAAACCGTACCTTCTTTCAACACAACCATAGTGCAGAGTTTAAATTGAGCCGCGGTTGAGCTTGGGCAGTGACACTTAAATGCGATAAATATTAATTTTGAGAACACTTATTTAATGGTTGATCCCAACACTATTAAAGTTTTTTTTTTCCTGGGGGAAAAAAGATTGATAACCCATCCTCAAGAAAGGCCACTGATGTGTATTTGGAAGGAGTCCAATTCCCCAGGACCCTCAGCAATCATCAGAATGGAACATCACTGCAATACCATTAAACTGCTTCTCCATATAAACGTTACCAGGTCTATGACAAAAAATGTAGAACAGCTAAATGAAAAAAAAACCTTTTTAACGTGATGGATTTTGTGCTTTATTAATTTTTCTATTTATGTTGTAGAGAATTCTTTGTCATATTAATCTTCTTTGTAGTCCACCAGAATAACCCCAGAAAATGAAAGTCTACCCAACTGTCTGCAATTGATTGCCCTTTATTTCTCTGAAATCCTTGTGAATGTCTCGGCAAGATTGATGTGATATGACTGTACAGTGGAGACATTTGTTGTGGTTTGTGGGATGTATGTCCGAGACAAAAAAGTAATAAAGCTTATTTCCCTCAGTCTGTGGGAACAAGACATAAAACGCTGCCCTAACAAATTTACACTGATATCAATAATAATATAACTAGTGGATAGCTTTAAAGAATTTAAATTTTTTCCACTTATTGTGGTTTCGGTGGAGTCTTATAAAAAAATTGCAATGGTATAGTGATGATTAACTTAATAACAAAATTCAATGATGTCATAATGTACGTAAACCTAAATACAGAAACCTTAACCCTGTGCACATGGTCATGTTATAACTTCTGTCAGTCTTGGAGTTGCAGTGATCCCTAAAAAGTCACCAAAGTGCATGCTCAACACTCACGACCATTATGATTGTTGATGGCCCCAGCTGTTGGACTCCCCAGTGATTTACAGGTTACTCCCAATCCTTTGAATAGAAGTTAACTTTCAATTTTGTGAAGACCCCTTTAATTAGGGTCCTTTAGTGCATAGTAGCTAGATCTGTTGGCATCTACTAATGTCTACACCTATGTTAAAAGAGTATTGCAGCCATAAATATGCTGTTGTTTGTTGATGAAGGGGGTAAAACCGTTAAGAATCCCATTTATCGCTTGAGTATAGGCTAGGGTTGGAGCAAATCAATTTGCAGGTGCTGGTCCACCAGCCATGTCAGTACTCACTGGACAGGAGCGTTTAGAACCGCCGGCTACCTACCAGAATCCATGCGGGCCAGCGGCCAAGTCAGTAATCAGTGATGGGTGGAATGGAAATGTTAGAACTGCCTCCTACCTACCAGAATCTGTGCAGTCCGGCGGCCACATCAGTAATCAGTGATGGGTGGATGGAAGACCTTAGAACAGCCTCCTACCTACCAGCCTCCTACCTACCGTCCAGCGGTCATGTCAGTAATCAGTGATGGTTGGACAGGAGACCTTAGAACTGCCTCCTACCTGCCAGATCTGCGCAGTCCAGCGGCCATGTCAGTAATCAGTGATGGGTGGACTGGAGACCTTAAAACCACCTCCTACCTACCAGAATCCGCGCTGTCCGGCGGTCACATCAGTAATCAGTGATGGTTGCACGGGAGACCTTAGTACTACCTCCTACCTACCTGAATCTGCACGGTCCTGTGGCCATGTCAGTAATCAATGATTGGTGGATGGGAGACCTTAGAATCGCCTCCTACCTACCAGAATCTGCACGGTCCAGCAGCCACATCAGTAATCAGTGATGGGTGTACAGGAGACATTAGAACCTCCTACTACCTACCAGAATCCGCGCAGTCCAGCGGCCACGTCAGTAATCAATGATGGGGGATGGGAGACCTTAGAACCGCCACCTACCTTCCAGAATCTGCATGGTCCTGTGGCCACATCAGTAATCAGTGATGGGGGACGGGAGATCTTAGAACTGCCTCCTATCTACCAGAATCCATGCCTCTTGTTTTGATTAGCCGGTTTGGTGCGATGTCACATGTGCGTCATGTAGAAATAATGACAGTGCGCCTGGTCGGCTAATGAAAAGGGGAGCATAGGATGCCATCTCATGGCTCCCATCAGTGGCCACAGATTACAGACCAAATTTGCACCATCTTTAGTAGAGACCAAAGCCCATTTATGCTCATGATTATAGTGGTCTCTGTAGTCAAGCCCCTGATGGCATATTGCCTGAATTATTTGACTTGACTTGAATACCCCTTTAATTACCCATGAAATAAAGTTAATTTTCATGCAGCAATAACATGGTACATAAGATTAAAATTGGCCAAAATGTAGGTTGAGATAGGGGTCATGAAAAACAAAAATAAACATGAGTAAGGCGGCTCATGTCAGTACTATGGCAACATTTACTTTTGGATAAGAAACAAAAAAAAAAAATATAGTAGTACATCAGCACATAATTTTCCTCCAGCTGCTGAGGATCAGCCCTTATCTGTGGTAGGGATAAAATATGAGGTGGTAACGTTTTTGTAAAGATTAAGACGAGAACATATTGATGTCATTAACTGGAAAATGGGATTATTCTTACTAGTATAAAAACAAATATCGGGAAAAAAAACTTTTTCATTGGGTTAGCGGGGACAAGGGGGGGTGGAGCGGCAGAAGAAAGAGTAGAATTATATGTAAAACAATAAAATGGGAATGGCTTTCTTTTATTTAGATGGAAATAATTTCCTGACTGTCTTTTCCCATTGTAGCAAAAAGGCAAAATAGACATATTGATATACCGTATATACTATATGGATGAAAGATTTAAGCCACCAGCACATGGGCAGGCTTTATTGAAGATTTTGCTATATGTATTAGTCTAAGCTCCAGGTGATCCCAAAGTTTTTCAATGGGGTTAAGGTCTGGGTTCAAGGTCAAGTTTTTTCATACCAAACTCACCCAACCACACCTTTATGGACCTTGCTTTGTGCACTGGGCACAGTCCTGGAGAGCAGAAAAAGTCCTTCTCCAAAACTTAATTTTGCTTTCTTTCCTTCACTAACCACAGCCCACTTCTGTGCAGAACCTTGGAAGCCTAGTTTTATTTCACTAACACTTCCAGCGCTACACGTTGCCTTTTCAGCCACACTTCACTAGCAGTCCATCGTCCCAACAAACTCACTGTCTTACCTTCATGGCTTCTGGATGTACCAATTGCAGTTTAGCTCCACTTCTAGTTGGCTGTCTCTTCTCTAAGGTCTACTAGATGTTCTGGCCTTACCAAAATCCAGACTGCGGCTCATCCAGTTTCCTTTGTATGCATGTTACATCAGACTTTCCTCCCTTGGACAGACACTCAGTATAAGGCTAACTTCTTGTCTTACTTTCCTTCCATCCTAACTCCCATCTGATGATTAAATCTAAAGAGAAGTAACTCTCTCCTTAGGAAACAGAAAAGTCCAGCTAACTCACTACCAGGTGCACGGATCACATGGTTCATGTGTAGTCATAGAAAAACAAGGAAAAATCCAGCTCCCACAATCCAAATATGATAATGGAGGGCTTTATTGAAAAATCCCCCAAAAATATGAACATGACACATGCAATGGAGTTTGCATCAATTATGATCCTTCTTCATGACATAAAACAGTTTTTTAGGCCATGAAAAATGATCATAATAATTGATCTAAAAAATTGCATATATACACTCTGTGTCATGTTCATATTTTGGGGGGATTATTCAGTAAAGCCATCCATTATTATATTTGGATAATGGAGCTGGATTTTTCTTCATTTAACTCTCTCCTTAACCCCAAAACTCCTCCAACCATCTAGGCTGGCCATCTGTAGCCCCTTCTCTCTCAGCTGTACAAACCCATATAATCAAAGGAATTACAATAACCCATATGAAACAGTATACAGAATTTCAATGCAGAAAATATATTAAAATACTGTATATGAACATATTAATATAGCATGTCACAATATCAAAATCAACATCGGGGATCCGAAGATACAGGGACTGGATGGGTGAAAGTGAGGAGCGTTGAGCGGTGAGTATAAGGATTTTTCAAATTTTTTACATATTACATTTATTATGCTCTAAGGTCTATAGAGAACCCAAAGCTTAATAAGGGAAATTAAATTAGCAGAAAATAACTTCTCCATAACTCAGATTTCCTGGGGAAAATGCAAGGAAAGGCAAATTCGAATTTTGCCTTATCCACTCATCTGTAATGGCCATCTTAGCCTTGATGCCATGTAATCTTGATTAGGGTTGAAGTCCCAGAGGTGAGACCTGAAAATATCGCACATGTATCTTGTGTACTGGCCATAAATGTTTCATGGGAAAACATCTGATATCAACATAAAAACTTGAGTAACTTTATAAAGACATTTCTTTATTATCTTAATGTTTACACAGTTGTTAGCTGCATCCGGGTGTGATAGTGATCTTAGTAGAGGACAAACCCTTTAATGCCTGTGAATGGATGGGGTATCATTAAAGCTACTGGGGTGAAATGTGGCTGCGTCCTAATACTTTAGTCGATGTAGTGAACATATGATGTAAAAAAAAGTCCAATTTGTTGTTGCAGTGTTTATCTTGAAATTATGCATATTCATTAGTTCTGCTGGATGCTTTCTTAGAATATTAGCGATGTGTCCCTCTCTTCTAATATGGGTACCCAGACACCATCAGCAAACTGCTAATTTTGACATTGGAAAGCACAGCCCAACAGTTCCTCTGCAGCAGAAATATTGCATTTTGCATCAGAGCTAGAGCCGCTATTTATTAGTTTCCCTCTTTTGTTTATGAGCAACTCCTTCTATTCTACCCATCGACAGCATGTCACAAGATTTGACATTTATTGGTGAGCAAAAGTGATCATGATGAGTCATAACTTACAAAATGTGGAAGTCCAAATGGTTTCAGAATTTAAATTTGCTGTATCTTTTAAACCGATTAAAAAATTAAAGTCAAGGAGCCAATTCAAAAATGGCATCTAAAATGATTACCAGAGGGACGAATTTTTGAAAAACCTTCATTTGTCCTGAAAGGATGTGTGCTAGGCTATGTCCCCACGATCAGGATATATCAGCGTTTTGGACGCAACTCATTTTTGCCGAATCCAAAACGCTGCGTTCTAATCACACAGTTAAATCCACATGTGTTCATTGAACCATGAGAATTTACCGCATGTAATGAATGGCTAATGGTGAGACTACGCATCAGAGACTAGCATCTCTGTTGCAAATAATTGACATTCTGCAGGCCATAAACCCGCACAGTGGGTGAGTTTATGCAGAGTCAAATAGAAGCACAGTGGGCATGGGATTTATAGAAATCCCATCCACTGTTCTTGTAACATAGAACACAGCGTTTTGGACACAATGCAAATGATCTGTGTCCAAAACGCTGCTATTCTAGATCGTGGGCACATACCCTATGGCTCTGAAGACTTCTTAGTCATTTGTGATCAGTCAGACCATTCAGTATAGAACACTGACTCAAACTGATGGAGTTGCTGTCAGAGGTAACATCATCCTGCTGTGATGAAATGAAGTGATGTGCCATATATTTCATAAGGATCTTTACTCCCTTCACATTAATACACTTACCGGAGGCAAAGGAGGGCAATTAACACTATAATTACATTTTCACATACTTTTAAATCCCAATAATTCAACACTTTCAAAAAAATAATGTATTAAGAAACCCAATGTAGCTAGATAAATATGCAGAAAGAAAAATTTGGCAGAAGGCCGCAATATAAGTAGAATCATAGAATGTTAAAGTTGGAAGGGAGCTCTAGGGTCATCGTGTCCAACCCCCTGCTCATTGCAAGATTCACTAAACCATCTCAGACAGATGTCTGTCCAGCCTTTGTTTGAAGACTTCCATTTAAGGAGAACTCACCACCTCTCATAGCAGCCTGTTCCACGCATTGATCACCTTCACTTTCAAAAAGTTTTTTCTAATATCTAATCTGTATCTTCTCTCTTTCAGTTTCATTCCATTGCTGCTCATGTTTTCATGTGCAAATGAGAATATTGATGATCCCTCTACACTGTGACATCCCATCAGACATTTGTAGACAGCTATTAAGTCTCCTCTTATTCTTCTTTTTTGCAAACTAAACAATCCCAGATCCTTTAATCATTCCTCTTAGGACAGACTTTGTAGTCCGCTCACCATCCTGGTAGCTCTTCTCTGAACTTGCTTGTATGGGTGTCAAATTGGACTTGTAAAACAGATGTTCAAAAACAGACATTCATATTTATAGTTTTACTTTTTGCAATTTTTTTAACAAAATTCAACCCCCTTCTCCAAAATGACATAATAAAAATAAAAATGTTACATGTGTATATGTCGAAAAAGTCAGAACGTACAACAGGATGCTATTTTGGGGTGATGTGTACAGATGGCAACAAAAGCCCCATAAATATAATGAGGTGAAATGGAGATGGAGGAAAGCCACCCACTCCAACACCATATGCACAAGCTCAAATTAAGCTATAAAATTCAGGAGAAACAACAAGAGCATGCAATCAATTTGCATATAAAATTATCAAAATTTTATTTAGAGAAAGTACTACAGGTAAGAGCCTCAAAGTGACAGAAGTGCTCATCAAATAATGCAGACAGTATTAACCCAAGTGTCCCCAACTCCTCCCACCATGATGGAAACAATCCTGGCAAAAATCCCCAATATGGTCATACGTCCAATTACCCATATCGTAATGCCATAATAGAACCAAAGGGCTATGTAGTGGGATCAGAGACCAAGAAGTGGGACCATCAGAGACAGGTGACTGAATGGTACGGGTAATCCATAATAGGTAGTCAAAAAAATCAGTTCCAAAGTTCCCTAAGAGAATCTTATCAGGGAGGGGAGGAGAAGGAGAGCCCGGCAGTGTCACCCCCAACGCGTGTTTCGCGGCACACCAGGCCGCTTTGTCATCTGTGTACAGATGTAAAACTTGTCTATCAAAACATGTGCAAAAAAAAAAAAGAATTGCATACTACTCCCGCTTTCACAAAAAGGATTGCACAAAAAAAATGCAAAAACCTAGTGCAACCGCTTGTAACAAGAAAGCACACCATCCCTGATTGACGCTAATTTCACATTTTGTTTCTATAAAAACAATTGTGCTACCTTGCTGCTGCTTTTTAGTGCATTCAGAATGAAGAAGCAAAATGTGCAATTGTAATTCAAATTCTGCGTTACAGATGCCAGCTACATCGTATCACTGATCAATCACACTGAGTCTAGCACTGCTGCTGGCACCTTTCCTATATTTGTCCCATACCAATTTAATCTCTGTATTATTTCCAGACTACTGCTTTCATCTTCTTCACTGTTGCAGTTACATTACTGTTTGGAGTATTTGTCCAAAATTTTAGGACTTTCTCTTTCTATCTCCTTTCCTGATCTGTGAGCTCTGATGTCCTGTTACTATCCTAAATCAACCCCAAGATGGCTGCTGAAATCCCTGCTTTGGCTTTTATACAGACTATGATAGTCACTTCTGGTTTGATGCACTTCAATAAGTGATGTCACTTGTCAGTTGCAAGGCATTATGAACAAACTCACACAGTCATGCCTGAGGTCATATAATCTTTCTGTAGCTTATGCAATTTTTTGCCATGTGTAAATGGAAACCAGGAATTTCTTTGGTGTTTTGTGCGAATCAAAACACAGCAAAGGAGGTGTGATGTTGTACAAGAGTTGTTTGTTGGTGGCAAAGGGCATGGTCTGAAATGTAAAATCACGCTCCAAAAATTTGGCACAAACTACTGACAGAAAGTAAGACAACTAGTAGGTTTCACCACTTTGTCTAATGATACAACAAAGTTATTAAACAGCATGCCGAAAATTTTGCGCATTTTAATACTGGATAGTCTAAGAATATACTTGGACAGTTTTATTATATCTGTCTCAATGTATGAGCATAAATAGTAATAAATTAAATGTTTTCAGATAAAAAAGTAAATTAGTAATCGTTCTAGTTATTTAATGAGATTAATAAATGGATTACAAAAACATACGTTTTTAAAAAAGGCATTTGGTATTAAGTATTTTTTTGCATTATCCTTAGCTATAATATAGCAGGCTATTTAGTGTGAAACATAAATGGTATTTAAAGAAATAAAAAAGTGTTTTTATCACTTATCCATTTATTACTATTGTTTCTACATAGTCTTTTTATATGAATTTCACATTAATTTATAGGCAAAGTTTATTTTGTTCATATTACAACTTTTATTAAAAATAAAAATTAGAAATTTTGCAATTTTTCACACTGCCTACTGGGACTTTTTTTTTTTTTTGACTGCAGCTTCTTGTTGTTTGAAGAAATCCACAAATACATTAACTACAATGGACAATCTAGTCTCAGATTCAATATTTTGCATTGAAGCATCTAATGAGTATGTGCAAAAGTTATTGCGAAGGGAGAAGGAGCAGGTGGACCTGAAACCGTGCATTGTGATTGTTGTATCCTGTGTTATCAGATTCGTGTAGAAGTATTATCAGTCATTGTAACCCTGCCTCTGATGATAAGGAAACTGCTGCTCACACTTCCTGGAAAAACAGGAAGTATGAGTCTAAAATAGCCCCAGTGGCCATTGTGAGAATTGCAAGATTACTAATTTTGTTTCTTAAAAGGAAACAATTATGTCTGGAACCGCTTTCTACTTGCAAGTAAGCAGCATTAAATTCTTGCCTGCTTGCCTTACTTAGCAGTGCAAATTTTTTTTTTTAAATAAATGTAGCACAAAATTTCTATATAAACAATAGGGTATTTTCTGAGGTCACATTCCCTTTAAAAAGTAAAAATTAAGCCGCAATATACCCATAAATATATATATTTTTTACTGCTTAGACTGTTCCTGCCCTGTAACTTGAAGTCATCTACAACATGATATTTCACTCTGGCGCGATATAACATTTGATGAATCTATAGACGAAGTGACTTTAATAACACAAAGATCAAGCTTGTACAGTAATAAAAAGGAAAAAGTTCAAATATCGACCTTATCTGATCTCCTCTTCTCGGCTGTCATGAGCCTTAAACATTTATTATATCCTGGAAACCGATACGTCTTTCAGCCTAAAGAATCTAACATAAATAGATATGTTGAACAAAGCTAAATTCTACAGCATAGTGTTTCTGTTGGCACGAGGCAGCAGCGTGTGGTATTCTCCAGATAGAATCCAGATTGCCACAAATCCTAAGTACAATTTAAGCGGCCAAAAGATTTTTATCAGTGGTTGAGTGATGTTTTGACTCGGGAGGGCACCGCTTTCTGATTGCAAAGTGAGTCGCAAAACAAATGTTTGCCCGAAGTTCTTTATTTCCGTACATGCTTATTAAAGTATTGTGCGTACCGAAAAATAAAACCTGCTTGTGTGACTTTACACCTTCTGATTTCAAAAGCAAAAGTGTGTTTTTTTGTTGTTTTTTTCCTTTTATTATTTTTTTTTTTCACGGAATGTGCGCTGAGCCTCACTTAAAAAAGAGAAATGACGAAAACGGGTGGAGTAAGCATCAATGAATATCGTTCCTGGTAATTCCAGTATTGCCTAAGGACAAACATAAGAGATCTGATCTATCAAAGTAATTCTTACTGCTTCTAAAACTGGCTAGGGACACACTAGTAATTCAGGAGATCTAATCTGATCAATTATTTAAATCAAGTTTTTATGTCAAATATTCTTTTTTTTTTTTTTTTTTTTTAAATAATTGGTCATTTATTTTTTAGATCATTCCAAAGCTACGTTTGCACAAAGAGTTTTTGGTGAGTTTTTGACGCTACTTTTTTTTAAAAAAAAAAAAAAAAGCAAGTAACCTGTTTTACTTACTGGGTGCAGAAATGTTGCAGAAAATGTGCAACAGCAAAAACTCATCAAAAGTTCTTCATCTAAAGCTGTGTACGCACGTTGAATTTTTGTATTGTTTCTTTCTGCGCAATTTTGTCACAAAACTTAAAGGGTTTCCTAATAACAGCAAAGTGAATGAGAATCCTGAAGTCTCATGCCCACGTTGCTTATTCTTCACTTGCAGATTTGGAGCAGATTTAAATCTACAGCGTGTCAGTTCTCATGGCGTTTTTCCTGCAGATTTCACCCTGTGGTAGATCAGCTCAGTCAGTGGCACACGGAGGTAGAAATGAGAACACTATGGCTGGAGTCACACTAACCTGCGCAAAATACGGTCAGTATTTTACATGCGTAATACGGATGACAGACCCTAAACAGTGCTCCGTATGTCATCCGTAATCAAGGTGTGGTCGCGTATTTTGCGCATGTCTGCATCTGTATGTAATCCGTATGGCATCCGTATGGTGAGATTTTCTCGCAGGCTTGCAAAATGGACATATAATGGAGCCCTATGACAGGGTTTATAACAGAAACCAAAGAATAGATATAGACACATAGAATGCATATATATATATATGTGTATTCTATGTGTCTATATCTATTCTTTTTTTCTTTCTTAAACCTGTCAGTGTGAGTTTACTGTATAGCGCACTGAATTGCCGGCTTTGCTAAAAGACACCTGGTGCGTATTTCTCGCAGGTCACATGTGTGGTCCGTGTGTAATCCGTATTTTTTGCGCACCCATAGACTTGCATTGACGTACTATGGGCGTAGTACGCTGACAATCGCAGCATGCTGCGATTGGCTCGGAGCGTAGAATACGGATGAGAAATATACGGCTGGTGCGAGGGACCCCATAGAGAATCATTGGTCCGTGTCTAATACGTGCTTTTAGCGCCTCTCACTCGGCCGTATTCCTCGCCAGTGTGACCCCGGCCTATCTCTTTAAATCTTCTGTTGGTTTCTTATTCAGATGTCATAAACCTACATGAAGTGAAAAATAAACACAATCTGCTGATACTGAGTTGAATCCATGCGACCCTCAACTTTAACAAGATTGCCGGTGCCGGCATTGGCCACACAGCCCCAAAGCATGATGGAACCTCCACCAAATTTTACTGTGGGTAGCAAGTGTTTTTCTTGGAATGCTGTGTTTTTTAGCCTCCATGCATAACGCCTTTTTGTATGACCAAACAACTCAATCTTTGTTTCATCAGTCCACAGGACCTTCTTCCAAAATGTAACTGGCTTGTCCAAATGTGCTTTTGCATACCTCAGGCGACTCTGTTTGTGGCGTGCTTGCAGAGACAGCTTCTTTCGCATCACTCTCCCATACAGCTTCTCCTTGTGCAAAGTGCGCTGTATTGTTGACCGATGCACAGTGACACCATCTGCAGCAAGATGATGCTGCCGGTCTTTGGAGGTGGTCTGTGGATTGTCCTTGACTGTTCTCACCATTCTTCTTCTCTGCCTTTCTGATATTTTTCTTGGCCTGCCACTTCTGGGCTTAACAAGAACTGTACCTGTGTTCTTCCATTTCCTTACTATGTTCCTCACAGTGGAAACTGACAGGTTAAATCTCTGAGACAACTTTTTGAATCCTTCCCCTGAAAAGCTATGTTGAATAATCTTTGTTTTCAGATCATTTGAGAGTTGTTTTGAGGAGCCCATGATGCCACTGTTCATAAGAGAATCAAATAGGAGAACTACTTGCAAGTGGCCACCTTAAATACCTTTTCTCATGATTTGATACACCTGGCTATGAAGTTCAAAGCTCAATGAGGTTACAAAACCAATTTAGTGCTTCAGGAAGTCAGTAAAAAGTAGTTAGGAGTGTTCAAATCAAGAAAATGATAAGGGTGCCCATACTTTTGCACCGGTCAAATTTTGTTTAAATGCAGATTGCACATTTTCTGTTAGTACAATAAACCTCATTTGAATCCAGAAATATAACTGAGTCCATCAGTTATTAGATATATGAAACTGAAAGAGCTGTTGCAAAAACCAAAATTGTTATAAAGAAAAAAGGTTAACATTAATAGGGGTGCCCAAACTTTAACATATGACTGTACAAGTCTGCAGTCTCCCTATGTTACCGCAGACTTGTGAATCTTCACATAATGCGCCTTGTGAATTCTCTACAAATTGCCAAAAGCAAATAATTGGTAACTGAAGAGTCCAAAAAATAGCTTTTAATCGTTACTTTTAATAAAAATACACACGGTCAAAATTGTTGGTACCCCTCTTTTAATGACAGAAAAATCCACAATGGTCACAGAAATAACTTGAATCTGACAAAAGTAATAATCAATCAAAAATGTATGAAAATGAACACATGAAAATCAGACATTGCTTTTCAGCCATGCTTCCACAGAATTTTTTTTTAAAAAATAAAACACATGAAATAGGCCTGGACAGAAATGATGGTACCCCTGAAAATAATGTGACAAAAAGGACATGTTAAATCGCGGTGTGTCCACTGATTAGTATCACAGGTGTCTACAATTTTGGAATCAGTGAGTGGGCCTGTATAGGGGGCTACAGATACTCACTGTGCTGTTTGGTGACATGGTGTGTATCACACTCAACATGGACCAGAGGAAGCGAAGGAAAGAGTTGTCTCAGGAAATTAGAAAGAAAATTATAGACAAACATGTTAAAGGTAAAAGTTATAAGACCATCTCCAAGCAGCCTGATGTTCCTGTGACTACAGCTGCACATATTGTTCAGAAATTTAAGCTCCATGGGACTGTAGCCAACCTCCCTGGACGTGGCCGCAGGAGGAAAATTGATGACAAATCAAAGAGACGGATAATATGAATGAAAACAAAAATAATCCCAACAACTCAGCTTCCTATTAAAGTAATTTAAATTTAAATTTATAAGTAGTAAATAACATAGGAAAATACTAGGACCGCTGAATATTTAAATGAATATCCAGTTTATTATTAGACATAATGCGTTTCGGCTATACATAAAATTAGCCTTCATCAGGTAAAATATTGTCTAATAATAAACTGGATATTCCTTTAAATATTCGGAGTAATTAATGAATCAGCGGGAAGCGCTCCTTGACAAACTGGAAATCCTTTTCTGCATTCTCTGACGAATCTCCTACAAGGTAGTTCAGTCCACCTGTTTTGAGCTGCAGGCCAGCAGATCCAGAGGATTACTCCAGTACCCAAACACAGGGTTACACGCTGAGCAACAAGACACCGAAAAGGTGAGAAGAATTTTTTATTTCTATCTGACATAATTAAAACTCTGCACTTAGATCTGCACCCCCTTCTTTTTCTGGATATTCCTTGAAATACTCGGAGTAATTAATGAATCAGCCGGAAGCGCTCCTTCACAAACTGGAAATCTTTCTCTGCATTGTATTTTCAATAAAATTTGTGCTCTTTGATAGTTCTTTGTGCATTTGTCTTTTCTATATGCTCTCTCGGATAACACGAATGGTAACAAAAGAGCCCAGAAAAACTTCTAAACAGATTAAAGGTGACCTTGAAGCTCAAAGAACATCAGTGTCAGATCTCACCATCCGTCGTATGAGCCAAAGTGGACTTCATGGGAGATGACCAAGGAGGACACCATTGTGGAAAAAAAATCATAAAAAAGCCAGACTGGAATTTGCCAAACTACATTTTGACATGCCACAAAGCTTCTGGGAGAATGTCCTATGGACAGATGAGACAAAAATGGAACTTTGTTCACAGATGGAAAAATGAAGCATGTCAAGAAAAGAACACTGTCCCTACTGTAAAACATGAAGAAGGCTCTGTTATGTTCTGGGGCTGCTTTGTTGCATCTGGCACAGGGTGTCTAGAATCTGTGCAATCAAATCTCAAGACTAACAAGGAATTGTCAAGGATTGTGATTGTCAAGGAATCACCTGCTACATTACAAAGCTAAAGAAGAAAATAACCGAGTGCCTCTAGTCATCACCTACAACCCAAATCTGGAGGTGCTAAGGGGAGCTGCACGGAAATTACAACCTTTACTACAAAAAGATGCCCGATTAAAATCCATTTTTCCAGACCCCCCACTGCTGTGTTTTAGGCAGCCCCCAAATTTAAGAAGCATCATTGTCAGAAGCTCCCTGTCCTCTCCAACAGCTGCAGGAACCTTTCCTTGCAACCAGAAAAAATGTAAAACCTGTCCATTTATAATGACCACGGACAAGATAAAGATCCCCAACTCACATCAGGACTACAAGATCCCAGGTACTTTCACCTGCATTACATCTAATGTGGTGTACTTAATTATTTGTACTAAATGTCCAACTGGGGGTCTGTATGTGGGGGAGACAGGGCAAAAACTTAGAACAAGGATGAATGCTCATCGTCACACAATAAGAGAAAAAAGAATGGATCTACCTGTGGCAAAACATTTCTGTATCCCTGATCACAGCAGCATGGATATGAAATTACTGGTATTGAAAGGTAACTTCACATCTCAGAGAGAGAGACGAGTTTGGGAGTACAAATTTATGACGAACTTTGACACTCTCAGTGCTGGAATGAATGTGTCGCATGGATTTATGTCTTTTTACATCAATTAAGGAATTTCCTTTTAAAACCTTGCGGGGCAACACAGAACTAGACCCCAATCAGAGGACCATAAAACATCCAGACTCCTTATCTATGAACTGGTCCAATGTTTATATTTATGTTTCTCCCTCTCCCATATTGATAGTTCTGCTTCACGTCACTTGTCTTATCTATTGCATTTTTTCTAGGCTGTATTGTGCATAAATATGTGACTTCAGATCTTGTATTAGTCTATGCCTGATGAAGAGACCTGAGTAGTCTCGAAAGCTTGCAATGTATTGCCATCTTTTCAGTTAGCCATTAAAAGGTATCAACTACTGAGGACTCTCAATCCTGAATATTTTTCCAAGACTAACAAGGGATTCTTGAGAGAAATGTGTTGCCCAGTGTCAGAAAGCTTGGTCTCAGTCGCAGGTCATGGGTCTTGCAACAGGATAATGACCCAAAACACACAGCTAAATTCACCCAAGAATGGCTAAGAGGAAAACATTGGTCTATTCTGAAGTGGCCTTCTATGAGCCCTGACCTAAATCCTATTGAGCATCTTTGGAATGAGCTGAAACATGCCGTCTGGAAAAGGCAACCTTCAAACATGAGACAACTGGAGCAATCTGCTCTTGAGGAGTGGGCCAAAATACCTGTCGAGAGGTGCAGAAGTCTCATTAAGGCTACGTTCACACGTAGCAGAACTCTCACGGAAATTACCGCGAGAATTCCGAATTCCATTCCGCGGGAAAATAGCATTTTAAAATCCCGCTATTTTCCCATGGAAAAACTAGCATTTTGCAAGCGTTATTAGCTTGCAGAATTGCTAGCGTTTTTCAAGTGATCTGTAGCATCGCTTGGAGAACTGATTGACAGGTTGGTCACACTCGTCAAACATAGTGTTTGACGAGTGTGACCAACTTTTTACTATTGAGGCTGCCTATGCGGCATCAGTAGTAAAAGATAGGATGTAAAATATAATTTAAAAAATATATTGTTTTCTTACCTTCCGGCGTCCCGCGCAGCCTTCCCGCCTCTCTCCACGCTCGCGGTCCCAGTAATCCTTTGCGAGAATTACCGCGATGATGTCCGTTCTCACGGGATCGCGACATCTCGAGGTCATTCACGATGACGTTGCGCGAATGACCGTGAGATTTCGCAATCCCGCGAGAACGGACGTCATCACTCGCAAAGGATTACTGGGACCGGGAGCGTGGAGAGAGGCGGGAAGGCTGCACGGGACGTCGGAAGGTGAGAATAATAATATTTTTTATTTTAAATTCTATTTTTTACAGGGATATGGTACCCAAAGCCCGGAGGACAGTCTCCTCTCCTCCGGACCATGGGTACCATCCGCAAATGTTCTGCTTACTTTTTGCATGGTGTGCACAGCCACATGCGGAAAGTAAGCAGAACAATGCATTCCTATGGGTGTGGGATCGCCGCGATTCCGCTAAATTAATGAGCATGCTGCGTTTTTTACCGCGAAGCGATTCCGCCGCGGTAACAGCCGCAGCATTAGCACAGCATTGCGGAATCCCATAGGAATGCATAGAATGCTTATTTTTTGCGTTTTCACGGCAAAATCGCGCGGTTAAAACCACCGCAAAAATGCGTAAAAAGTTACAGGAATCGTTTGATTGCAGTGATTGCCTCAAAAACTGGTGCAGAAAAATATTAAGTTAAGGGTCCATTATTTCTGTCCAGGCCTATTTCATGAGTTTTATTTTTTTAAATTCTGTGAAAGCATGGTTGAAAAGCAATGTCTGACTTTCATTTGTTTATTTTCCTAGAAGACCCTCCACAGGCCACCCCGGGGCACAAGCATATCATTAACACAAAACTGAAAATAAACATTAAGCCACAACCACAAGACGGATTTCATCAACCCAGGTATCATTTTAATCAGTATAACGGCGCCGACCTGACACTGTCTGTAGGTTACTGTGCACAATCCTGCTGACAGGTTCCCTTTAAGTGGAGATCCATATTATGTGGTAACATAACCATTCATCAAGTTACACAAGTTTGCAAAAGGCCTGTAATACGTGTGGCCTCTCGGGCTCTCTATACTCCTCACAACATTTGGTTATTCCAAAGCTGAAATGCTTTACATATGACCTATTCAGGTTCCCAGCGTTATATATCTGAATGTAATGTTACATAGCAGGAGCAGCTAACCCTTATAAATAATATATTTTATCCTATGAAGGTAGGGGGCTTTTAAACCAAATAATTATCTAAGTTAACATTTAGGTCCACTGCTACCTATTTCAACAACTACCTAACTAATCACGTGCTGTTCCTTCTACTAGAAGATCTCACACTAATAACTGTTATTAATCTGCGTCAGACACTGAAGCGTATTACTGCTTATTGTGTATTAGACCAGCACATTATTGTTCATTAACCCCTTAACGACCGCCGATACGCCTTTTAACGGCGGTAATTAAGGGTACTAAAACCACAGCGCCGTTAATTCACGGCGCTGTGATTCAAGTGAATAGCGCCCCCCAGTGTTGGATTTTCTCCGGGGTCTCGGCTGCCAGGGGTAGCCGAGACCCCAGAGAACATGAATCGGTCGGTTTTTACCGACCCCCGCTTTTGCGATTGCCGTTATTAACCCTATAACGGCGACCGCAAAAAAAAAGCCGCGATTTTACATTTAATTTCTCTCTCTTTTTTTTCAGTTTTCCATTAGGGTTAGGGTTGGGCTAGGGTTAGGGTTAGGGTTAGGGTTGGGCTAGGGTTAGGGTTAGGCTAGGGTTAGGGTTGGGCTAGGGTTAGGGTTGGGCTAGGGTTAGGGTTGGGCTAGGGTTAGGGTTAGGGCTCGGGTCACGACTAGGGTTAGAATTAGGGTTAGGGCGAACTAGAATTAGGGTTAGAATTAGGATTAGGGATTAGGGTTGGGATTAGGGTTAGGGTTGGGATTAGGGTTAGGGGTGTGTTGGGGTTAGGGTTGGAGCAAGAATTGAGGGGTTTCCACTATTTGCCAACTTTGGGGGTCTAAAAATTGGGGTCTAAAAAATCACTTTTGTGGAAATAAAAAAAGACTTTTTATTTTCACGGCTCTGCGTTTATAAACTTTTGTGAAGCTCTTGGGGGTTCAAAGTGCTCACCACACATCTAGATAAGTTCCTTAGGGGGTCTAATTTCCAAAATGGGGTCACTTGTGAGGGGATTCCACTGTTTAGGCCCATCAGGGGCTCTGCAAGCGCAACATGATGCCCGCAGACCATTCCATCAAAGTCTGCATTCCAAAATGGCACTCCTTCCCTTTCCGAGCTCTCCCATGCGCCCAAACAGTGGTTCCCCCCCACATATGGGGTATCGGCATACTCAGGACAAATCGCATAACAACTGTGCAGGTATGATTTCTCCTGTTACCCTTGTAAAAATAAAAATTTGGGGGCAAAAAGATCATTTTTGTGGAAAAAAAATGGATTTTTTATTTTCACGGCTCTACGTTATAAACTTCTGTGAAGCACTTGAAGGTTCAAAGTGCTCACCACACATCTAGATAAGTTCCTTAATGGGTCTAGTTTCCAAAATGGGGTCACTTGTGGGGGGTTTCCACTGTTTAGGCCCATCAGGGGCTCTGCAAGCGCAACATGATGCCCGCAGACCATTCCATCAAAGTCTGCATTCCAAAATGGCACTCCTTCCCTTCCGAGCTCTCCCATGCGCCCAAACAGTGGTTCCCCCCCACATAAGGGGTATCGGCGTACTCAGGACAAATCGCATAACAACTGTGTGGGTATGATTTCTCCTGTTACCCTTGTAAAAAATAAAAATTTGGGGGCAAAAAGATCATTTTTGTGGAAAAAAATAGATTTCTTATTTTCACGGCTCTACGTTATAAACTTCTGTGAAGCCCTTGGGGGTTCAAAGTGCTCACCACACATCTAGATAAGTTCCTTAATGGGTCTAGTTTCCAAAATGGGGTCACTTGTTGGAGGTTTCCACTGTTTAGGCACATTAAGGGCTCTCCGAACACAACATGGCATCCGATCTCAATTCCAGCCAATTCTGCGTTGAAAAAGTCAAACGGCGCTCCATCCCTTGTGAGCTCTGCCGTGTGCTGAAAAAGTGGTTTACCCCCACATATAGGGTATCGGCGTATTCAGGAGAAATTGTACAACAAATTTTGTGGTTGATTTTCTCTTTTAACACTTGTGAAAATAAAAAAAATTGGTTCTGAAGTAAATTTTTTGCAAAAAAAAGTTAAATGTTAATTTTTTCCTTCCACATTGCTTTAGCTCCTGTGAAGCACTTAAAGGGTTAATAAACTTCTTGAATGTGGTTTTGAGCACCTTGAGGGGTCTAGTGTTTAGAATGGTGCCACTTTTGGGTATTTTCTATCATGTACACCCCTCAAAATGACTTTAAATATGATGTGGTCCCTAAAAAAAATGGTTTTGTAAATTTTGTTGTAAAAATGAGAAATCGCTGGTCAACTTTTAACCCTTATAACTTCCTACCAAAAAAAAATTTTGCTTCCAAAATTGTGCTGCTGTAAAGTAGACATGTGGGAAATGTTATTTATTAAGAAATTTGTGTGACACATCTCTCTGATTTGAGGGCATAAAAATTTAAAGTTTTAAAATTGCAAAATTTTCAAAATTTTCGCCATATTTCCATTTTTTTCATAAATAAACACAAGACTTACCGAAGAAATTTTACCACTAACATGAAGTACAATATGTCACGAAAAAACAATCTTAGAATCAGCGGGATCCATTAAAGCGTTCCAGAGTTATAACCTCATAAAGGGACAGTGGTCAGAATTGTAAAAATTGGCCTGGTCATTAAGCGGCAAACTGGCTCTGTCGTTAAGGGGTTAAAACAAAAAAAAAACAGCTGCCACCCAACATGTTTCACCATTACTGGCATCTTCAGGAGTCATGAGGCTGCTATGCAAATTCATTCATTCATTCATTCATTCATTCATTATATTTTTGATATATTAAACATGATTTTACTCTGATGACCTGATCATTGACCAGATCACTGAGAAATAATCAGTCAAATCTACACAGGCTTTAACTCCTTCATCCTGCTGCCCTTTTTCGTTTTTCTGCTTCTGTATCGTATGGATATGATCAGATCACCTGTAAGTAGCAGAAATGCTCACTTGCTATGAGCACTGACTACCGGGCGGTGCTCATAGCAATCCCGCAATGACAACCATAGACATCTGCTGGAGACCTCTGGCTGTCCTGTAGACCCATCAGTGACCCGCGATCATGTGACAGGGTCACTGATGGGCGAGATTAGTGACGTGCTTCCGGCACAATCACATTAAATGCAGCTGTCAGCGATTGACAGCGACATTTAACGGGTTAACACGCAGGAGTGGATTGCGATTCCACCCGCGGCTGTTAGGGGCACATGTCAGCTGTTCAAAACAGCTGACATGTGCCAGGAAAGATGTGGACTCAGCCAACATCAAAGGGAGGGACACGACATGCGCCGTACTAGTACGGCGCATGTCGTGAAGGGGTTAAAAAGTGTACAGTTTTCCACTGTTGCAAGAAAGTTATCCTCTATGGTATGCTTAGATAAAAGAATTTATGCACAATTTTATCTAAACTGTTTTGTCTCTTACATCTTTATTACCCATTAGTCTAAATAACTTCGCTACTAAAATGTTCACTAGCTTTCTTCATTAAATCATGAGGTCTTAAGAAATTAAGGCACATCGAGATCCAGGTGACAAAAAGAGACCAACTTTTAAGAAATAAATGACTAATATTTTTTAAATGTAAGACAGCGCCTCAATATACTGTCTATGTCTAGTAAAGAATACTATGTGTAGTCTATGTGCTACTTTATAATACAGTGCTTTGTTTTGTTTTTATGTGTAGAATGAAAATGGAGCACCTGAAGCAAACAAATGGAAAAGCTGAAATGTCTCATAATGGCTTGTAGGGAAGAAAAGACTCACGACATGAGGGATACTATTCGTGCAGTGATGGTACAGTGTACGGTTGTCTCAATTCAATACCTATTTACATATGATCTACAGTAAATCTTTTGAAGGAAAATCTTACCCACAAAAACTCCTCCAGTGCCTCTATAACAATTTTTAAGTGATATTTTTTTTTCCAGCAGTCAAAGTTGAGTGGAGTTAAAAAATAAGTTTATAAATCTGTATGCAGAGAGCTCCCCCTTATGGAGGTAACAGATTGAATTTAATTTATTACTTTTTTTAAACTTATTTTGGCGTGAAGAAGGGAATTTAGGCCATTTTAGCACAGAGCTCCAAATATTATCATAGTTGCCAACAGCCCCAAATATTCTGAGACTGTAACACATTTTCAGAAACATTCTCAGCAAATGTGTATATATACCAGGAAGAAAAGGGGAAGAGTTTATGTAAATCTCATTCATGGACTGGCTATTAGGAGTGTTGCTATTTTACTCAAGGTGATGTTGGTTAGTCTGCATATAGTATTGTTATTATTATTGTTATTATTATTATTCATCACATAATTCTGCACTATCATATGATTAACAGTATAAATTTATATGTGCACTTTGTACATCATATGAACTTTTATACTGCCTACTGTAAATCACAGTGGATAATACAATTAAATGGGAACCATTCTTTCATCAAACTTTATGTAAGTCAATAGTACAGGTGAATATAAGAAATGTTGTAATATATCTAAATTAGAGAAATCTGCTTCCTTCCCAACTTATAAGACACCTCTTCCAGAGCCCTGCCTCCAGCCACCTCCACGCCCACACACATATTCTCTTCAAGTCCTAAACTGATAATTTAGTCTGAAAAGGACATCTCAAATCCATTTTTTTCAGACAAGGTGGGATGCCAGATCAATGTGGCATGGGGGGTTTGAAGGAGAAGAGTGCAGCAGAGTGGAGAAACATGCAAAGACAGTAAGATCATGATGAGCTTTCTGACAAGTCTTTTACCTCACCCAAGAGCTGGATTCACATCTATACTGATCACTGCTGCTGTGTAATTTTTTCCATGCTGATGCTGCTCATCTCTGATCTAAAAAAGGAATTCAGTGCAGTAATCCTTTTATATGTGCTGTGCTATGTATGAGAGAAATCACTGCAGCTCATTCCTCCCACCTGCTCAGAGTCAATTGTAGATTAAAGCCTGCAGAGGAGAAAACTGGTGATTATGAAAGATACGAGTGATTTAATGACCAGATATAGCGTTAGTCCTCATGTACACACGAGACAGCTCATTTTGAACAGTTACTTGAAAATATGGTCAGTTAACCTTTCCAACATTCTGTCATTAAATTTACAGGTGCTAACCTCTGACCCAACCCTGACTCTAAATCACTAACCTATATACTCTTTATATTATCACTTAATTCTAATAAGAGGGAATATGCCAGCATCTTAAGTTTGACCTTGAATTTCTTTGAATGGTTAAGTTTATGTTCGTAATATTATTTACATTTTCTTTACATAGTTCTTACGACTTTTTTTTTCCAAGACGGCAATATTAATGGCTTATGCTTAAGATAGGTCACCAATACCAGATGAGTAGAAATTAGACTCCTGTTATCTTATCCAATTAGCTGATTGATGCAGTCTCAACACTGCAGCAAATACCACATTCCTTTGTTTGCATTCCAACACAGCTCCCTACTTCTAATAGTGGTTGTGTCTGGTATTGCAGCTTAGGCATATTCACTTAAAACGGACTGAGCTTCAGTCAGCTATAATAAATTGCACAGCCATTACCAAAAGTAAAGAGCTGTATCTGAGAAATAATAAAATTTGCTTTTGGAAGTGTCTGATGTTACAGCTTACTGTTAACAATTCTTTCCCATTCAGCTCAGTCCTAATCGGTTATTCAATAGATTTTGGTAGTGTCATCATAACAGAGTTTGTCACAGTTCTCCATATCATTACCAGCTACAATGCCCCATATTAGGTCCTGCCACAATGCTCAGTGTCAGGAACAAACACAATGCTTAATGTCAGAACCAGCCAGAATTCTCAATGTCAGTTCCAGCCACAATACCTCATATAAGGACCACTGTCAGGACCAGCCATAATGCCCAGTGTCAGGACCAGCCACAATGCTCACTGTCAGGACCAGCCACAATGCCCAATGTCAGGACCAACCACAGTGCCCAATGTCAGGACCAACCACAATGCCCAATGTCAGGACCAACCACAATGCCCAATGTCAGGACCAGCCACAATGCTCACTGTCAGGACCAGCCACAATACCCAGTGTTAGGACCAGCCACAATACTCAGTGTCAGGACCAGTCACAATGCCCTATGTCAGGACCAACCACAATGCCCAATGTCAGGACCAGCCACAATGCCCAATATCAGCACCAGCCATAATGCCCAATGTCAGGACAAGCCACAATGCCCAATGTCAGGACCAGCCACAATGCCCAATGTCAGGACCAGCCACAATGCTCACTGTCAGGACCAGCCACAATGCTCACTGTCAGGACCAGCCACAATACCCAGTGTCAGGACCAGCCACAATACTCAGTGTCAGGACCAGTCACAATGCCCACTGTCAGGACCAGCCACAATGCCCAATATCAGCACCAGCCATAATGCCCAATGTCAGGACAAGCCACAATGCTCACTATCAGGACCAGCCACAATACCCAGTGTCAGGGCCAGCCACAATACTCAGTGTCAGGACCAGTCACAATGCCCAATGTCAGGACCAGCAACAATGCCCACTGTCAGGACCAGCCACAATGCCCAATATCAGCACCAGCCATAATGCCCAATGTCAGGACCAACCACAATGCCCAATGTCAGGACCATCCACAATGCTCACTGTCAGGACCAGCCACAATGCCCAATATCAGCACCAGCCACAATGCCCACTGTCAGGACCAACCACAATGCCCAATGTCAGGACCAGCCACAATGCCCACTGTCAGGACCAACCACAATGCCCAATGTAAGGACCAGCCACAATGCCCACTGTCAGGACCAGCCACAATACTCAGTGTCAGGACCAGTCACAATGCCCTATGTCAGGACCAACCACAATGCCCAATGTCAGGACCAGCCACAATGCCCACTGTCAGGACCAGCCACAATGCCCAATATCAGCACCAGCCACAATGCCCACTGTCAGGACCAACCACAATGCTCACTGTCAGGACCAGCCACAATGCTCACTGTCAGGACCAGCCACAATGCCCACTGTCAGGACCAGCCACAATGCTCACTGTCAGGACCAGCCACAATGCCCAATATCAGCACCAGCCACAATGCCCACTGTCAGGACCAGCCACAATACCCAGTGTTAGGACCAGCCACAATACTCAGTGTCAGGACCAGTCACAATGCCCTATGTCAGGACCAACCACAATGCCCAATGTCAGGACCAGACACAATGCCCAATATCAGCACCAGCCATAATGCCCAATGTCAGGACAAGCCACAATGCCCAATGTCAGGACCAGCCACAATGCCCAATGCCAGGACCAGCCACAATGCTCACTGTCAGGACCAGCCACAATACCCAGTGTCAGGACCAGCCACAATACTCAGTGTCAGGACCAGTCACAATGCCCTATGTCAGGACCAACCACAATGCCCAATGTCAGGACCAGCCACAATGCCCACTGTCAGGACCAGCCACAATGCCCAATATCAGCACCAGCCATAATGCCCAATGTCAGGACAAGCCACAATGCTCACTGTCAGGACCAGCCACAATACCCAGTGTCAGGACCAGCCACAATACTCAGTGTCAGGACCAGTCACAATGCCCACTGTCAGGACCAGCCACAATGCCCAATATCAGCACCAGCCATAATGCCCAATGTCAGGACAAGCCACAATGCTCACTATCAGGACCAGCCACAATACCCAGTGTCAGGGCCAGCCACAATACTCAGTGTCAGGACCAGTCACAATGCCCAATGTCAGGACCAGCAACAATGCCCACTGTCAGGACCAGCCACAATGCCCAATATCAGCACCAGCCATAATGCCCAATGTCAGGACCAACCACAATGCCCAATGTCAGGACCATCCACAATGCTCACTGTCAGGACCAGCCACAATGCCCAATATCAGCACCAGCCACAATGCCCACTGTCAGGACCAACCACAATGCCCAATGTCAGGACCAGCCACAATGCCCACTGTCAGGACCAACCACAATGCCCAATGTAAGGACCAGCCACAATGCCCACTGTCAGGACCAGCCACAATACTCAGTGTCAGGACCAGTCACAATGCCCTATGTCAGGACCAACCACAATGCCCAATGTCAGGACCAGCCACAATGCCCACTGTCAGGACCAGCCACAATGCCCAATATCAGCACCAGCCACAATGCCCACTGTCAGGACCAACCACAATGCTCACTGTCAGGACCAGCCACAATGCTCACTGTCAGGACCAGCCACAATGCCCACTGTCAGGACCAGCCACAATGCTCACTGTCAGGACCAGCCACAATGCCCAATATCAGCACCAGCCACAATGCCCACTGTCAGGACCAGCCACAATACCCAGTGTTAGGACCAGCCACAATACTCAGTGTCAGGACCAGTCACAATGCCCTATGTCAGGACCAACCACAATGCCCAATGTCAGGACCAGCCACAATGCCCAATATCAGCACCAGCCATAATGCCCAATGTCAGGACAAGCCACAATGCCCAATGTCAGGACCAACCACAATGCCCAATGTCAGGACCAGCCACAATGCTCACTGTCAGGACCAGCCACAATACCCAGTGTCAGGACCAGCCACAATACTCAGTGTCAGGACCAGTCACAATGCCCTATGTCAGGACCAACCACAATGCCCAATGTCAGGACCAGCCACAATGCCCACTGTCAGGACCAGCCACAATGCCCAATATCAGCACCAGCCATAATGCCCAATGTCAGGACAAGCCACAATGCTCACTATCAGGACCAGCCACAATACCCAGTGTCAGGGCCAGCCACAATACTCAGTGTCAGGACCAGTCACAATGCCCAATGTCAGGACCAGCAACAATGCCCACTGTCAGGACCAGCCACAATGCCCAATATCAGCACCAGCCATAATGCCCAATGTCAGGACCAACCACAATGCCCAATGTCAGGACCATCCACAATGCTCACTGTCAGGACCAGCCACAATGCCCAATATCAGCACCAGCCACAATGCCCACTGTCAGGACCAACCACAATGCCCAATGTCAGGACCAGCCACAATGCCCACTGTCAGGACCAACCACAATGCCCAATGTAAGGACCAGCCACAATGCCCACTGTCAGGACCAGCCACAATACTCAGTGTCAGGACCAGTCACAATGCCCTATGTCAGGACCAACCACAATGCCCAATGTCAGGACCAGCCACAATGCCCACTGTCAGGACCAGCCACAATGCCCAATATCAGCACCAGCCACAATGCCCACTGTCAGGACCAACCACAATGCTCACTGTCAGGACCAGCCACAATGCTCACTGTCAGGACCAGCCACAATGCCCACTGTCAGGACCAGCCACAATGCTCACTGTCAGGACCAGCCACAATGCCCAATATCAGCACCAGCCACAATGCCCACTGTCAGGACCAGCCACAATACCCAGTGTTAGGACCAGCCACAATACTCAGTGTCAGGACCAGTCACAATGCCCTATGTCAGGACCAACCACAATGCCCAATGTCAGGACCAGCCACAATGCCCAATATCAGCACCAGCCATAATGCCCAATGTCAGGACAAGCCACAATGCCCAATGTCAGGACCAACCACAATGCCCAATGTCAGGACCAGCCACAATGCTCACTGTCAGGACCAGCCACAATACCCAGTGTCAGGACCAGCCACAATACTCAGTGTCAGGACCAGTCACAATGCCCTATGTCAGGACCAACCACAATGCCCAATGTCAGGACCAGCCACAATGCCCACTGTCAGGACCAGCCACAATGCCCAATATCAGCACCAGCCATAATGCCCAATGTCAGGACAAGCCACAATGCTCACTATCAGGACCAGCCACAATACCCAGTGTCAGGGCCAGCCACAATACTCAGTGTCAGGACCAGTCACAATGCCCAATGTCAGGACCAGCAACAATGCCCACTGTCAGGACCAGCCACAATGCCCAATATCAGCACCAGCCATAATGCCCAATGTCAGGACCAACCACAATGCCCAATGTCAGGACCATCCACAATGCTCACTGTCAGGACCAGCCACAATGCCCAATATCTGCACCAGCCACAATGCCCACTGTCAGGACCAACCACAATGCCCAATGTCAGGACCAGCCACAATGCCCACTGTCAGGACCAACCACAATGCCCAATGTCAGGACCAGCCACAATGCCCATTGTCAGGACCAGCCACAATACTCAGTGTCAGGACCAGTCACAATGCCCTATGTCAGGACCAACCACAATGCCCAATGTCAGGACCAGCCACAATGCCCACTGTCAGGACCAGCCACAATGCCCAATATCAGCACCAGCCACAATGCCCACTGTCAGGACCAACCACAATGCTCACTGTCAGGACCAGCCACAATGCTCACTGTCAGGACCAGCCACAATGCCCACTGTCAGGACCAGCCACAATGCTCACTGTCAGGACCAGCCACAATGCCCAATATCAGCACCAGCCACAATGCCCACTGTCAGGACCAGCCACAATACTCAGTGTCAGGACCAGTCACAATGCCCTATGTCAGGACCAACCACAATGCCCAATGTCAGGACCAGCCACAATGCTCACTGTCAGGACCAGCCACAATGCTCACTGTCAGGACCAGCCACAATGCCCACTGTCAGGACCAGCCACAATGCTCACTGTCAGGACCAGCCACAATGCCCACTGTCAGGACCAGCCACAATGCCCACTGTCAGGACCAGCCACAATACTCAGTGTCAGGACCAGTCACAATGCCCTATGTCAGGACCAACCACAATGCCCAATGTCAGGACCAGCCACAATGCCCACTGTCAGGACCAGCCACAATGCCCAATATCAGCACCAGCCACAATGCCCACTGTCAGGACCAGCCACAATGCTCACTGTCAGGACCAGCCACAATGCTCACTGTCAGGACCAGCCACAATGCTCACTGTCAGGACCAGCCACAATGCCCACTGTCAGGACCAACCACAATGCTCACTGTCAGGACCAGCCACAATGCCCACTGTCAGGACCAGCCACAATGCCCAATATCAGCACCAGCCACAATGCCCAATGTCAGGTTCAGCAACAATGCCCACTGTCAGGACCAGCGACAATGCCCACTGTCAGGATCAGACTCAATGTTCCATGTCAGGACCAGACATAATGCCCAATGTCAGGAGGTCCAGCCACATTGTACAATGCCTTATGTCAGGACCAGTCACAATACGTCAATATAAGGATTGTACACCATGCCCCTTCAAAAAATGATTAAGAAACTTGGAGACAGAGAGGATTCTGTTCATCCACTGTGTTTCTATATCATTTATGACGTATCTGATTCATTCGTTATTTCATAAAAAAGTGATGCTGAAATGTTTAACTCTAAGTGCAGTTTATTACTGCTCTAACGTATTAAATATTTTATTCAATAACTTCTCAGACATACGTGTTCCTTAAGTTATCGTAAAACTTCATTCCAGGCAGATAATGTCGCCATCTGCTGGACATTAATGTAGCGTGCATATTGCTATGCTATGTACTATTACAATTACTTCTCCAGTGCAGCTGAACTGTTTTTTAATCAGGTTTTATTGGCTGTTACTTTACATGCACAAACCTGTAAGGAATATATAGTCGTGCAAACTTTATACAGTAAAAGCTTCAGCATTAGGTGTCATTTAGTAAATGCCTGTATGCAAGTACATTTAATTGCTTGTATTAGAAAATACTAGAATACTTTACTGTTCAATTTCTAACAAATTGACGATATCTGCTTAAAAAGAGGTACCCCAGCTTATCACTTACCCCTTGTCTATGTGATATCTGTTGTTAGCTGGTGAGCCCTACCGTTTGCCACAGTGCGTTACTTGTGACCCCTGTTCTTCCCTGGCTACAGGGTTGTATGTGTAATGTATGTGTAATGTTTTATACGTTATATGTATGCTTGTAAAGTGTGTACATGTAAGCTAGTTCACTGTATATAGATGTGTTTTGTATGTGTTCATGTATGTTTATAATCAAATCAAGAAGTTCAGTCGCCACTGTGTGCACCAAGATGTATGCAAGCATGGAATGTATGAAATTACACTACAAGTGCTTCTCACTAAATTAGAATATCATCAAAAAGTTAATTTATTTCAGTTCTTCAATACAAAAAGTGAATCTCATATATTTATATAATTGCCTTGTAATGTTTTCATTTCCTGTTCAGTCCAGATGTCACCATATCCCAGAATTCCAAGCAGAGAAAGTTCACCGACCGCCATATTGGGACACCCAAGTGATGGGTGTCTCAATATGGAAACTGCTGGTGGTACCAACCTATTGCGCGGTACCACCAGCGGAACATCGTCGCACCACACACACACTCACACCCACAATCACTCACACACACTCTCACACTCATGCAGCCTCTTGCGCAGTACCACCAGCGGAACACCGTCGCACTGCACCTGCACGAATTCCGTGCAGGCGCAGTGAATCATTCGGCTGATCCCGGTGGCAGATGCGTGACATGTCTACAGGTGGAGGAAGCCGGTCACATTAAAGGGGTTTTCCCATGAGCGAAAGCTCATTTTAAAAATTGTCTGTGTCTGACCATGTACGGAGCATACCGCATCTCCTGGGCAGAGGAGGAAGCAAAAGACAATACTGACATTACAGCAGGGGATCACAGAGGATTCATTTTGTGAGGTAAAATATTTCACTGAACGTTGTTAAACAATATTTTACCTCACAAAATGTATCCTCCGCAATCTCCTGCTGTAATGTCAGTATTGCCTTTTACTTCCTCCCCTGCCCAGGAGATGTGGTATGTTCTGTACACGGACAGACACAGACAATTTTTAAAATAAACATTAGTTCCTGGGAAAACTCCTTTAAATAGAAATTCCTCCTGACATGCTGTGCACTGACTGTTTAGTGATGGGGTACACAGGTAAAACAAGAGATGACATGAGAGCAGAAGACAAAAGATGGGGGAGAGAGAAAGCGCACATGGGTGAGACAGACAGAGCACAGGGGGAAGACAGCTCAAACGGGACAGCACATGAGAGGAGAACACAGCACAGGAAGGAGAGATACAGCAGACAAGGGGGATAGCACATGGGGTGGACAGGTCAAAGAAGAGAGCACAGACAGGAGAAATCACATGGGGAAAGAGAGAGTTGATAGCTGGGTGAGCACATGGGGGGGGCAAGATTCTCAATGTTGCAAAGCCTGCCCCCATCGCGACATCACCGCCCTCTCCATGCAATAGCATCGGGCCTCCATCTAGTATATTATATATAGAATCATTACACACAGAGTGATCTATTTCAAGTGTTTATTTCTATTAATGTTGATGATTATGGCTTAATTCATAATCTCAGTAAATTAGAATAATTAGCCAAAAACACCTGTAAAGGCTTCCTAAGCATTTAAAAAGGCCCCTTAGTCTGGTTCGGCAGGCTCCACAATCATGGGGAAGACTGCTGACTTGACAGATGTCCAGGATGCAGTCATTGACACACTCCACAAGGCGGGTAAGCCACAAAAGGTCATTGCTAAAGAAGCTGGCCGTTCACAGAGTGAAACAGTGAAAAGTCAGGTGCTCACCTAGTCACTCCCCTCCAAGCTCACCTTGGACCACAGGACAGAGGTTCCAACACTCCCATTACATTGTCCAATTGGTGTGTGTGCCCACCAGCCATGACAAGGTGAACCTCCCTGAACAAAAACCTACAAGGTGACTGCATTCATGTCTATCTGAGCATCCCCCATCAGTCTAAGCACTCATTTAGATGTCCGTTTTTCATACACGAGTTCTATCTGTGGTTTTCATGGATAGCATTCACACCTATCACAGTGTATGTGGCTGTTCACAAATTAGATTTTTTTTCTTGGACTGACTGAGTGGTCGAAACAAAAAATGATGGATTTGATCTGAGTGTCGGATCATACTCGCCAATGAAAGTCTATGTGTCTGTAACAACTATCCGTACACTGACCGTTTTTCACAGACTGATTGATAGGAGAAACTGGAGAAACTTTCTCATCTGAGAAAAACTGATGACATTCATACCAAACTCGAATGAAATTCTGATAAAAAAAAGTTGATGAAACTCGGTCTGTTTTTCTCATATATGAAAAACTGTGACCAAGTTATCAGACCTTAATGTTCCTGTTAGGATTATGGCTTGTTCACTATCATCATTAGGAGAGGACAGGTGATGCAAATTTCCCAGCTTTATAAAAACCCAGCCTCCCCTAACCTTGTGCCAAAAACCAGCAGCCATGTATTCTTCTAAGCAGCTGCCTAGAACTCTGAAAATGAAAATGGTGGAGTCCCACAAAGCAGGAGAAGCCTATAAGAAGATAGCATAGCGATATCAAGCTGCCCTTTCCTCAGTTTAAAATGTAATTAAGAAATAGCAGTTACCAGGAACAGTGGCGGTCAAGACCAAGCAAAATTTCAGTGAGAACTGCTCGTAGGATTGCTAGAGAGGAAAATCAAAACCAGCACTTGTGTCATGGTCACGTGTGTCTGGACGCAGCGAGTACCGCAAGGCGAACCCATGTGACACACGTGACCCTGGATACACCGCCTCCAGTGGGGCGAATTTAAATAATAAACACGTGCAGCTGGATACACCGCCTCCAACTGGCGAATTTAGACATTACACATATATACAAGTCTGGAAACCCCGCCTCCAGTACGGCGAATTTAAACAATAAGGGAAACCTGGGAAACATTAACAATGGTGGGCCCTGCGATAGGGAATAGGGAAGTGGAGACCTCCTGAGCTCCCCTGAGCCAGTGTCTCTGCACTCCTAACGTTCCTTATGCCGGTTCCGCACCGGGCGACGCACGCATACCTCAAACCCTGACTCGCCCTGACCCTAAACCCTCACTAGGGAATTGGTCGGTGCGGAAACTAATTCCACCACTGCACTAAAACACACATGAGGAAAGATGACAAAACAGGGGAAACACCACTTAGCTTTGCTCTGTTGCGTACGCTCCTAGCAACAGAGCCCACCACCTGTCTGCTTCTTCTCCTCCACCCGCATCCATCACCATAACTGGATCCTTCACCATAGTGCAGCCTTGGAGCAGAGTCCACCACCAGTTGCAGCTGTCCAGTAACAGAGTCCCAAAGATGAGTTCAGCTCCTGCCCAAAAAGTCAAGCATGCTTGAGTCCAGCACTCAGCAACCAAGTCCCGCATGCTGAGTGCAACTCTCTCCATAGTCGTCACTCCACCAAGCCATGCAAGCACTTCCTGCCAACACCATAAACTGTTACTCCACCACACCATGCCAGCCCTTCTTGCAGACCAGCTAGCTGCCACTCGTCCCCTCTGGCTGGGCTGCGCAGGACTCATGTTCAGCTCCTTCCTCACCCCAGGCTTACTTGCCAAATGAACACACAATATCACCAACAGTGATTGAAAACCTCTGACTCTCTTTTATAGAGCCTAACGCCTGCTTTGTAATTAAGTGCACATTAAACCAAAGAAACTAAAGTGCACTACCGCTCACCACCACCGGGGCAACTCAGACTGAACGGCACCACGTGTGATAATTCTAATGGCCACCGGGGGCAATCACATCACTTTGGCACCTAGCCAAAGGGAAAAAAAGTTCACTTTGTCCATTGTCACAGCGCTTCTCACGTGCGCTGTCCGGCGTGCTCTTGCCCCTCGGCGCGTCCCCGCCCCCAGCCTCCGGCTCCCTCGGCGCCGGGTTCCTGCCCACGGCGCTCAGCCTCCTGGGTAGCTGACGCGCTAGGCCCCGCCCCCAAGATGGCAGCGCCCACCGCTACATATGGCCGGCGTCAGCCCTGGTAAGACGCCTGATTATTTCATGCGGTGACGCTGTCCGCAGCTTCGCCCTCTGTGTCCTCAGGCCCCTCTTGTCCTTTGTCTCTGCTGTGTGTTGTACCGTGGTTCCTCCTGCCTAACCTCGGTCTGCCTTTTCTGTGCTCTGCCCTCCCTGTCTCCCTGGTGCTTTCCCTCCTCTGTCCTGCTACCTACTTCCCTCTCCACGTCTCAGTTATTTGCCGTACAGCCTGTATTCATTTGTTTGCTTCTTTACATCTACAGCCTCCGTTCCTGTGCGCCCCTGGGCCCCCGATTCTGCACCCACTGGGTTACTGCCTCACCCTTTACGCTGCCTCCTGCTCTCTTACCTCAGTCGTCCCTTTGGTTCCGGCTGTCGCGGCTCTATACCCGGGAGGTCTGTCCCTAACACTCCCTGTATAGGGGGTGGTCCTCACCTGGGCACTCGCCTCTGGGGGCTCTGGGGCCGTGACCCAGAGGGTCCACTTCCAGGTACACCTTTGCTTTCCCGCCACACCGTAACATCCATTTAAACTGTCAGATCCAAACTGGATCATGACAACTTGATTGAATTTTGTGATTACCTTCAGAAAGATTTAGCAGACTCTGGAGTAGTGGTACATTGTTCCACTGTTCAGAGATATCTGCACAAATCTGGCCTTCATGGAAGAGTCATTAGAAGAAAGCCTCTCCTGCGCCCTCACCATAAAACTCAGCATCAGAAGTATGCAAAAGAACATCTAAACAAAGCCTGATGCATTTTGGAAACAAGCCCTGTGGACTGAAGAGGTTGAAATAGAACTCTTTGGCCACAATAATCAAAGGTATGTGTGAAGAAAAATGGACACAGCATTTCAGGAAAAGAACATCTCACCAACCAATAAGTATGGGGATGGCTCAATCCTACTTTAAAGTGGTGTTGCAGCCAATGGCACGGGGAACATTTCATGGCTAGAGGGAAGAATGGATTCAATGAAATTTCAACAAATTCTTGATGCAAACACAACACCACCTGTAAAAAAGCTGAAGTTGGAAGGAGGATGGCTTCTACAAATGGATAAAGGCATAAGCTGAAGGTTTTATAATGGCCCTCACAGTCCTCTGATCTGAACATCATTGAAAATCTGTGGCTTCGACCTCAAAAAAGCAGAGGCTGCAAGACGATCCAGAGATCTTACAGAACTGGAAGAATTTTGCAATGAAGATTGGATGAAAATCCATGAAAGAAAATTTAACTCTTGGCTGGCTGCAAAAAGTGTTTACAAGCTGTGATACTTTCAATAGGGGGTGCTACTAGGTACAAACCATGCAGGGTGCCCAAACTTTTGTATCTGCTCATTTTCCTATTTGTAATTCTTAAAATGTAAAAGATGAAAAGAATATATATATATTGCCTAAAATACAAAGGAAATGTGTCATCTTTAACCTTTAGACCTTCTAGAGATCATTTAATCTTCAGCTTGCTTAACTGTTCATAATAACAGTAATTTTGACCAGGGGTGCCCAAACTTTTACCTGCCACTGTATTTAAAGATAACCCACATCGTAAACATACAGGACCATACAGTCTGCTGCCTGTAAACTCTGGTTAACCCTCCAGTATAACCATTGTAAAACTATTTGGGTGCCACTGGCATTCTGCCTGCAAGTTACATTGTGAAAGACGCTTATCATGTGAGTCATTATTAATGGAATTTGAACATAAGTATTAAAATAGCTCACACTTAAAATTGTTAAAAGTTACTATTCTCTCATGACCTTACATTCTCTTCAGCTTCAGTCTCCAGGCTGGAGACAGCATTAAATAAAAGTTTTCAGGAATTTTACATGAAATATCTCAGGGCTTATTTACAGTCTGCTTCCATGTACGGTAGCCCAGACTTTAATGCTAAACTCAGCCATTCAAGTCAATGTGTGGATAAAATAAATCGGATGCCATACGGACCATCAGTATGCTATACGATTTTTACAAATACATTGTAATACTGCAAGATAAGAAACTGTAACTGGTCCTGTAAATGATTAATAGCTGCTGCTGTAAAAAACGGATTGTATAAGGAAATAACACATGACAAGTGAGAAAAAAAATTGTCCCACACCGATTCATCAAGAATGGCTTTACGCACGCTCAGGCTACGCTAGTCTTGCAGAAATAGAAGATACCAAATAAGGAGGTATAAAAGCTTTAATGAATACGCCTCATACATTATTATGGGCTCATGCAGAAAGTCTTATCACTCGAACAAGTTCTATCCGTTCTTTTGACGGATTTCACTGGTTCCCATGTTATTCCATGGGATTGTGAACATTACCAATTTTTTCCTCGGATTAAGTGATCCAAGGAAAAAAATTGCAGCATGCACGAGTTGCCACCGGGAATCAAATGGCACTTACCCATTCAACTCTATGGGAAAAAAATCAGACTTCACTCAAATGATTTTCATGTACTGACAATATAGAAAAGGTGGAGAAGCTTTTTTTTCTCTCCACCTCTCAGAAAATCAGATCAATTCCTGATTAAAATCTGAACAGAATCTGATCAGAATGTGATTAGCACAATCGGACCAATTTTTTTTGCATGTGGAGAAAAGCATCGTCTGCACCTGCCCTTATTACCTGAGACGTAATTGCTTATATGCAATCACTATTTATCATGTTATGTGCTTCTTCACGCTAAGTTGTTATAATCATACACTTTTGGGATACTAAATTATAAACATTAACTAATTACATCGTAATTATGATGCACTTGTTACGACTATGAGTATTTGCACTTAAAGAAACACTCCTCCTCTTCCCATCAAAGTTTTTATCCTCTTAATATATTGCAAACATCATATTATGTTATGCACTGTGTACTTACAATTGCTCACATTCAGTTACAGTGGAAAATATTCCAAAATATCCCAATATATCCATGGTCATCAACTACATGTTTAATTCTGCTTAAACAATAAAGAGTTTGTTCTAATGTAAAAACAAACAAGAAAGAAGCAATAATTGATTTTAAATTAAAAAAGAATACTCACCTTTTCAATTCCCTGTTCAGATCTGTTTTTGCTGCTGTTCACACCTGGCCTCTGCAATCAAGGTAACACATCTCTTCAAGAAAGTCTCCAGTTTGCCTACACTACATTGCTATTTTGCTGTTAACCATTAAATCGCTACAAGTCCAAGTTTGCATATTGCACTGCTATTAACTATTGCTCAGAGAGAAGATACCAGACTACATACCTTTAATTAACTGCCTCCCTGCTGTTAGATGACAATTTCCAATACAGTTCCTGTTTGTACCCACACAAAATGCTCTGCGTCATCTGTGCTACCTGATCTGCTTATTTTTCTGATGTCCTGCACACATTGCTTTCCTGGTCCTTGCTGACCCACTTGACCTTCGTCAATGCGTTTTTTGCTGCATTATCACCTCCCGTCTATGCTGCTCACCCTGAACTACAGTTTAGAAAATCCACCTCACTAGGTGAGCAGTTAACAACAATACTGACAATATACTGTACATACTGTGATAGCATCATAGTGCCTCTCGAAATGTGGATACATTTCCATGTAGCGTTTATGCTTTCAAATTTTTTTCCCAGTATCTGTGGGCTGAAAATCTGCAATGTATTACAGCAGCAGCAAAATAAATGAGAATTGTACCAAAAGGTCATGCACATCTTGCAACAAATCTGTTGTATTTTTGCTCTGCAGGTTTTGGTGTGATTTTCAACACTGCAGAATTTTCACTTCAAAAGATTCAGGTTTAATCAGTCTATTGGGAACATACCCTAAAGCAGAACACTTGTCTGCACCGCTATGATCCTACCTGTTCTGTTATCATGCCAATGATTACAGGTCAAGCTTACGTCACACAATATTTGCAGCGAGTGCCTGGCATATACTGCACAGCAACAAAACCTCTAGCCATATACCCCAAATACATGACTCAGATGTGTACCATAGTTCCTTTTGGGTTTTTTTTTTTACAAAAATCTTAGACAACGGCTATCTTTTGGCATATCCACTCCATAGAAGTCTATAGATATTGATGCCATTTAAATTGGTAGCAAAAACATAAACACACAGAAATCATGGAGCCCCATGTTAGAAGTTCTAATTGGGCCCCCCACAAAAAATAATTACTACTTGGCAGGGTCACAGAAGAGCATAACCCACAACATTGCAGCCATTACAAAGTAGTTTGCCTCCTGCTAAAGCCCTAGATTCCCCTTTTATTGCACCCATAAATAATGATGCCAACAAAAGTGGCACACAGACACTATGTGATACCCCCACACTGAATTCCTCCCCAATACCCTCCACACGCACAGTATGATGACCCTATTGTTCACCATCTCAACTCCCCCTACAAAGTATGGTGACCCAAACACAGTATGATCCCCCAACTGTGAACCCCACAGAGGCCTCCATGCATTATAATGGCCCCACACCCCACCATACCGCATAATGGCCTCCCAGTAGCCTTCCAAACAGTATAATTGCTTACACACAGCCCTTTACATAGTATGATTGTGACGGAGTCAGCTTACACTGAGTCGTTATCTTTAGAGTGGACCCTCTGGGTCGTGGCACCCACCCACCTAGGGCGAGCTGACCTTGTGGGGAACCACCCCCTATACAGGGAGTGTCAGGGGCAAGACCAAGGGGGTGAGCCACTACGAATGCTGGCACCAGACGGCCGGCTCAGGTAGACACTAAGTACGAGTGTCTGATGATAAAGGACGTGCAGGAAACAAGACAAGACAAGACATGAATTCAAGGTATCTTCATTAAAGCAAACTCAGGGTAACATCAGGTGCAAAACGTGATAACAGGCGAAACACAGCAAGGTGCGTGCGTGGCACGCCAAGGTCCATGGCATGGTACGTGCCAGGTAGCAAGCCAGGATACCGGCAAGTAGTCGATGGCTTCGGACTCCAGACTGCTGACGACGATCAACAGGATCAGGGCTTCAGGCTGCGAACATCAGCTCAGGATCCCAGGCAGTGATCGGCAGGTTCCGGGCATCCGGCAGGCAAACCAGGGTTCAGGCAAGGAGGCACGACAGAGTCAAAGACATGGTGCGTGTTAGGGAACACGCGAAGGTCCAAGGCAAAGTTCCAGGCAGGGTGCGTGCTAGGGGCACACCAGGGTCCAGGGCAAGGTGCAAGGCCAGGGTTCAAAGTACAAGACAGGGTGCGTGTGTAGGGACACGCCCGGGTCCAAGGCAAGGTCCTGCACGTGCCGAGGGGCACGCCAGGGTCACGGTTCAAGGCAAGGGCCTGCGCATGCTAGGAGACACGCCAGGGTTCAGGCTAAGGCAAGGGCCTGCACGTGCTAGGGGGCACACCAGGGTTCAGGCTAAGGCCTGTGCGTGCAAGAGTGCACGACAGGGTTCAAGCTAGGCCCTGTGCATGCAAGAGGGCATGACAGGATACAGGGCAAGACCTGCATATACTTTTACAGAAGCACGGGGAGGTTTGCCAAGAAGCAGGCTATGGCCTGCGCAATCTAAGAGGGCACACAAAGCACAGTGCAGAGGCAGCATGGGTGCAAGGAAGCACAGAGAGCACAGCTGGGGCACTGGCTAGCTGGTCGGGCTGAAGCACAAACAAATGGGCAAGACTGAGGCGAACCCGGCTGAGGCATAACAGGCGACACAGCTGTCACTGGCCGATGAGCACGGCTGAGGCACAAACAGGCGGGCACGGCTAGGGCGGGCACGGCTGAGGCACAAACAGGAGGCTAGGGAAGGCCAGGCGCATGCAAAGGGCACACGAAGAAACAAGGCAAGGCAAGAAACAAGGCAAGGCTAGGCAAAGTACAGAACAAAAAGCGGAACATAGGCAGAAGCACAGAGTGGGGTCAGAGAGAATAAAGGGCTAGCAGCGGAGCGTAGGACGAAGCCCAGAGCCGGGTCAAGGGAGAACCTTGAGACTAGCCAGGAAATGTGCTAGAGAGCACCATAGGACAGAATCTAGTAGCGGAGCATAGGCCGAAGCCCAGAGCCGGGTCAAGGCAGAACCTTGAGATTAGACATGGAATGTGCTAGCGAGCACCAGAAGACAGAGTAAGGAAAACCAGGCAAAGACAGGGAACATCAGAAGTACCACAAGGCTCAGAATAGCAAAGAGCAGACATGGTGAAACAGGCAAGACAGAGAACATAGGAAGTACTACAAGGCAAAGCATAGCAAGGACACAACATGGCGAAAACAGGCAAAGGCAGAGAACCTAGGAAGTACTACAAGTCAAAGCATAGCAAGACAAGACATGGCACAAAAGACAACACAAGACATGGCACGAGACAAGAGGCAGAATACAAGCACAGAGCGTGTGCAGAGAAGCACTACAGGGCAGAGTGCAGGGGCACAGAATACAGAGAGCGACCGAGCAGACCAAGCAGCCATGCAGGGAAGCAACACGATACTCAGGCCCCGACCATAGAAAGGGGCGGTCTGATATAGGGCATTAGTAGCTGCACTTCCGGGTCAGAACCAGGGGAGGACTTCCGGTTCAGATCCGATAGGATCATAGAGAGGATCACATGGTTGAGTCCTCCAAGACCATAGAGAGGACCATAGGAAAGGTCACATGGTCAGGGTCTCCAGGATCACAGAGAGGATAGCTGGATTAGACTGTGCTGGAACATAGGAAAGGTCACATGATCAGAGTCTCCAGGAACACAGAGAGGAATGCTGAAGGCAGAGCAGAGACGACTGGTGACACAGCAATGGCGTGTAGCCATGAGGTAAAAACACACATGCGCACTTGCAATGGCAGGCAGCCATGAGATGAGGCGCGCGTGCACACTGCTCCAGGCATCTTGCAGCACAACAGTCACGAGATGCGTGTGCACACTGCTTTCAGGCATCTTGCAGCATAAGACATAACGGGCATAATAGTTCAGTGCACGTGCACACTGCTCCAGGAGTCATGCGGCATACCAGACATGGCAGGCATGATAGTTCGGTGTGCGTGCACACTGCTCCTGGAGTCATGCGGCATACCAGACATGGCGGGCATGATAGTTTGGTGCGCGTGCACACTGCTCCAGGGGTCATGCGGCATAACAGACATGGCGGGCATGATAGTTCGGTGCGCGTGCACACTGCTCCAGGGTTCATGCGGCATAACAGACATGGCGGGCATGACAATGATGGACCACACACAAATCTTCACACTGAATAATTGCTTGCATACAGTATATTGACCCACACATAGCCCTCGATAAAGTATAATATCTCCATTATAGCATAATATAGTCCTTGATATAGTATAATGCACCCCCATAATGATTGATATATATAGTTCTCCTTAAGGTATGATGCCCCCTCATAGTCCTCCATATAATATAAAGCACTCACCATAGTCCTACATATAGTATAATGCATCCCCATAGTACTCCAAATAATATAATGCACTCCCAATAGTCCTCCATATAGCATAATGCACCCTATAGTCATCCATAGAGTATAATGCACTCCCCATAGTCCTCCATATAGTATAATGCACCCATAATCTTCCATATAGTATAATGCACACCCCATAGTCTTCCATATAGAATAATGCACCCATAGTCCTCCTTATAGTATAATGCACACCCCATAGCCCTACATATAGTACAATGCACTGTCCATAGTCCCCCCTACAGTATAATGATGAGCCCTCAATCCTCCATATAGTATAATGAACTCCCCATAGTCGTCCATATAGTATAATGCACCCCATAGTCATCCAAATAGTATAATATACCCCATAGTCCTTCATATAATATAATGCACTCCCCATAGTCCTCCATATAGTATAATGTACCCCATAGTCCTCTGTTGTGAGTTCATTTTCCCCTTCACCGTTGAGGTCTGATGAACTCCCTCTGCTGGTGAAGAGAGGTAGTGAAATTGATTGGGTTGAGAAGAACCTGTCATTTGAACAGGTGGAGCCTGATTGGACACCCGGAATCACTGAGTGGATATAAGGCAGCCGACGCCCTACAGGGGTGCTGGTGATCCTTTCTGCTCTGAGCTCTTGCAACCAGTTAGTCCTGTCTACTGAAAGCTAAGTTTTTGCTCTCTTATTTTTCCATGAGATTTTGTCTGTTTGCTTCGTGTTTTGTGTTCAGCATGCCTTTGTTGGGACGGGCTGAGCTCCATTTTAGTCTCTGATCATTTATCTCTTTGCTCTGTTTTCAGAATATACCTGAGTGCTGATATAGTGATTTTGAAGTCTAGCGACTTCAGGGCCTTTTTCCCTATCAGACAGTTGGGACATTTTTGGTAGGGTTTTTTGCAGATTGCAGCCAGCATCTTTTCTGTCCTTTCCTATTTAGTTAGTTGGGCCCCATCGTTTGCTCAACCTGTCTTTCTGTCTGTGTTTGTGTTTTCATCTGCTTTTCACCGACAATACTTGTTGGGGGCTGTCTATTGCTTTGGGGTCTGCTCTGGGGCAGTTTAGATTTCCCCTTTCTTTCTTTAGGCTTATTTAGTTCTCCGGCTGTGAACGAGGGCTCTAGGGCACCGTAGGAACCCCCCATGGCTACTGTTAGTTGTGGTGTATAGGATCAGGGGTCTGCAATCTGATAGCTACCAACCTCTCCAGTTTTCTGGACTTAGCTTGTATTTTTGTTTTTTCCTCCTTCGGTGACTCATTCATAACAGTCCTCCATATAGTATAATGCACTCCACAGTCCTACATATAGTACAAAGCACCATCCATAGTCCTCCATACAGTATAATGATGAGCCCTCAATCTTCCATATAGTATAATGCACTCCCGATAGTCATCCATATAGTATAATGCGCCCCATAGTCATCCATAGAGTGTAATGAACTCCCCATAGTCCTCCATATAGTATAATGCACCCATAGTCTGCCATGTAGTATAAAGCACTCTCCATAATCCTCCATATAGTATAATACTCTGCCCATAGTCCTCCACACAGTATACAATGGGTACAAAAAGTATTCAAACCCCTTTACATTTTTCACTCTTTGTTTCATTGCAGCCATTTGGTAAATTCAAAAAACTTCATTTTTTTCTTATTAATGTACACTCTGCACCCCATCTTAACTAAAAAAACTGAAATTTTTGCAAAATTATTAAAAAAGAAAAACTGAAATATCACATGGTGATAAGTAGAGTTGAGCGAAACGGGTCGAAAAAATTCAAAAGTCGCCGACTTTTGGCAAAGTCGGGTTTCATGAAACGAAACCCGACCCTAGGATGAGGTCGGCCACGAGGTCGGCGACTTACGTGCCAAAGTCGCGTTTCAAAAGTTTGTTTTGCGCTCTTTTCAGCCAATCAGGATCCACGGACACTGTGGGCAACGTGATGACATAGGCACGGGTCACCACCATCTTTCAGAAGGGCATGCAAGTGATTGGCTTGCTTTGGTGGGCGTCACAGGGGGTATAAAAGGGCGTGCACGCCGATCGCCATCTTACTTCTGCCGATCTTAGTATAGGGAGAGGTTGCTGCTGATTCTGTAGGGAGAGCGTTAGGCAGGGAAGAAGACAAAAAAACTGCTTCTGCTGCTAGCGATTTGGCCTGCACAACACACCAGTCACTGTGTGTGCAGTGCAAGGGGAGGCTATATAGTGGTGTATCAGTGGTGTTGGTTGTTGGGCTGCCTTTTAAGGCTTCCTGACAGGCTGGCATTGCTGTTTACCCACTGCTCCGCAAACTGCTTTTTTAAAAGCAATCCCAATTTTTTTTTTTTGTCCTGCTGAGAAGAAAAAAAAACTGCTTCTGCTGCTAGCAATTTGGCCTGCACAACACACCAGTCACTGTGTGTGCAGTGCAAGGGGAGGCTATATAGTGGTGTATCAGTGGTGTTGGTTGTTGGGCTGCCTTTTAAGGCTTCCTGACAGGCTGGCATTGCTGTTTACCCACTGCTCCGCAAACTGCTTTTTTAAAAGCAATCCAATCTCCCTTATCCTCTAGTCACTTTTGTCTCAGCTGTGCCATCGAGCCTGTCACATAGCGCTCAGATATTCATTGGGCCTCACACAATCCAAAAGTGTCCAGTGTCCAAAAGTGTGTGCAGAGATTCAAAATCTCCCTTATCCTCTAGTCACTTTTGTCACAGCTGTGCCATCGAGCCTGTCACATAGCGCTCAGATATTCATTGGGCCTCACACAATCCAAAAGTGTCCAGTGTCCAAAAGTGTGTGCAGAGATTCAAAATCTCCCTTATCCTCTAGTCACTTTTGTCACAGCTGTGCCATTGAGCCTGTCACATAGCGCTCAGATATCAGTGGGCCTCACACAATCCAAAAGTGTCCACTGTCCACAAGTGTGTGCAGAAATTCAAAATCTCCCTTATCCTCTAGTCACTTTTGTCACAGCTGTGCCATCGAGCCTGTCACATAGCGCTCAGATATCAGTGGGCCTCACACAATCCAAAAGTGTCCACTGTCCACAAGTGTGTGCAGAAATTCAAAATCTCCCTTATCCTCTAGTCACTTTTGTCACAGCTGTGCCATCGAGCCTGTCACATAGCGCTCAGATATCAGTGGGCCTCACACAATCCAAAAGTGTCCAGTGTCCAAAAGTGTGTGCAGAGATTCAAAATCTCCCTTATCCTCTAGTCACTTTTGTCACAGCAGTGCCATCGAGCCTGTCACATAGCGCTCAGATATCAGTGGGCCTCACACAATCCAAAAGTGTCCAGTGTCCAAAAGTGTGTGCAGAGATTCAAAATCTCCCTTATCCTCTAGTCACTTTTGTCACAGCTGTGCCATCGAGCCTGTCACATAGCGCTCAGATATCAGTGGGCCTCACACAATCCAAAAGTGTCCAGTGTCCAAAAGTGTGTGCAGAGATTCAAAATCTCCCTTATCCTCTAGTTACTTTTGTCACAGCTGTGCCATCGAGCCTGTCACATAGCGCTCAGATATCAGTGGGCCTCACATAATCCAAAAGTGTCCACTGTCCACAAGTGTGTGCAGAAATTCAAAATCTCCCTTATCCTCTAGTCACTTTTGTCACAGCAGTGCCATCGAGCCTGTCACATAGCGCTCAGATATCAGTGGGCCTCACACAATCCAAAAGTGTCCAGTGTCCAAAAGTGTGTGCAGAGATTCAAAATCTCCCTTATCCTCTAGTCACTTTTGTCACAGCTGTGCCATCGAGCCTGTCACATAGCGCTCAGATATCAGTGGGCCTCACACAATCCAAAAGTGTCCAGTGTCCAAAAGTGTGTGCAGAGATTCAAAATCTCCCTTATCCTCTAGTCACTTTTGTCACAGCTGTGCCATCGAGCCTGTCACATAGCGCTCAGATATCAGTGGGCCTCACACAATCCAAAAGTGTCCAGTGTCCAAAAGTGTGTGCAGAAATTCAAAATCTCCCCTGTCCTATAGACACCTTGTACCTTGCTTTACATTACTATATAGTTTGTTGGATTTTGTCTACATTTCTACCAAAAATGAGTAAGGCTGGTGGAAGAGGCCGTGGAATTGGGCGGGGGTTGGCAGCTGGTAATGATGGTGTTGGTGGTGGATCTGATGGTAGTGGCAAGAGCAAAATAGGACCGAATGCAGGAGGTGCTGACCCTGCGTCATCGTCTGGCTACATAAGGCCTCGAACGCTTAGTTTTCTAGGAGTTGGCAAACCGCTTTTAAAGCCAGAGCATCAGGAAAAAGTTTTGTCTTACATTGCTGACTCAGCCTCCAGCTCTATCGCCTCCTCTTCTTCAGTTGTAAAAAGTAAAAGCACTGAGTCGTCATTGGAGGCTCATGTTCATGAACCACACCTTTCCTTGTGTCCTTCACCCCAACCAAGATTGAAGGATGACGCAGGCCATACTACTGATTACTCCATGGAGCTGTTTTCACATACCATGCCTGGATTATCAAGTGAAATGGTGAATTACCCAGGCCAAGATGAATCTGACATGGAGTGCACTGATGCACAGCCGCTGATGGATGATTCTGCTGGTACATTCACTCAGAGCACTACATTGTCCTCGCAGTGTACAGAGCCAGATTCTGACCCTGATGAGACTCAGGTGCCCCTTCCCGCACACTATACCACCATACACGGTGACACAGAGGAAGGTGCACATGACATAGAAGAGGAGGTGATGGATGACCCAGTTGTTGACCCAGATTGGCATCCATTGGGGGAAGAGGGTGCTGCTTCCAATAGCTCAGATGAGGAGCATCCACAGCAGACATCGACATCGCAACAGCTGTTGTCTGGCAGGCCCGGAGCACTCCAAAGACAGGTTCCAAACATCAAAAGAGTTGCTGGACAGCTTGTCCAGAGGGTCAAAAGATCACAGCGTGCTAGGCCGCAAAATGTCTGCCAAAGTAGGAAGAGTGCAGTGTGGCACTTTTTTGAACAAAATCCAAACAAAACAAAAGGTTATCTGTAAGGAGTGCGCAAAGACCTTTAGCCGAGGGAAAAATCTGAAAAATTTGAATACCAGTTGCATGCTTAGACATTTAACCAGCATGCAGTTGCAAGCGTGGACACAACACCAAACCTCAAGTGCCACATGTGCAACTGATCACAACGAAGGTAGTCAGCAACGCTACATTGTTTCCCCCACTGTAAGCCCACCGGTTAGCACAGCAGCAAATGTTGAGGTGTCGTTGCAAGACCACAGCAGTCAGGGAATCCCACTGTTATATCAACGAAAGACTGATTCTAGGCCATCAGAAAGAACACCAACTCCATCACCATCATCAACCCTCTCTCAGTCCGCCCTGTCCACCGCTACTTCCACCATATGCAGCTCTCAAGTCCAGCTCACCCTCCCAGACACTATGAGTAGGTCAAGAAAGTACTCAGTCTCTCATCCGCGTACACTGGGTTTGAACGCCCACATTGCCAAACTAATCTCGTTTGAGATGATGCCCTTTCGGTTGGTGGAAAGCACAGCTTTCCGCGAACTCATGGCCTATGCAGTACCACGCTATGACCTACCCAGTCGCCACTTCTTCTCTCGCAAAGCCATCCCAGCCCTCCACCATCATATGAAAGACCGCATTGTCCATGCACTCAAGCAGTCAGTGAGCGGAAAGGTGCACCTCACAACTGATGCATGGTCCAGTCGGCATGGCCAGGGCCGTTACGTGTCCATCACTGCGCACTGGGTTAATGTGGTGGATGCAGGGTCCACAGGGGACAGCGGTGGTGGGACAGTGCTGCCTAGCCCACGGTATAGGAAACAGTTGGCTGTAGGCGTTCGACCCTCCTCCTCCTCCTCCTCCTCCAGAAGCGAAAGCTCGTCCACAGAGCGCAGTCGTACGAGCACTCCATCTGCAGCTGCCACTGTTGCACACGATGTGTCCCCCTATCGAGCAGCTAGTGGAAAGCGTCAGCAGGCTGTGTTGCAGATGATGTGTTTGGGCGACAGACACACCGCCGAGGTGCTGGCCGAGTACTTGAAGCGACAAACTGAGTCATGGCTGGGCAGTGTACATCTTGAGGCAGGCAAGGTAGTTAGTGATAACGGCCGTAATTTTGTGGCAGCCATAGCCCTTTCAAAACTCAGCCACATACCTTGCTTGGCTCACACCTTGAACCTGGTGGTGCAGTGCTTCCTCAAAAATTATCTGGAGTTAACAGCCCTGCTCCAGAAGGTGCAAAGACTGTGCGCGCACATCCGCCGGTCGCCTGTACACTCCGTTCATATGCAGAAGCTGCAGCGATTGCTCCACCTTCCCAACCACCGCCTCATTATCGACATTGCAACAAGGTGGAACTCCACCCTGCACATGGTGGAGCGGCTGTGCGAGCAGAGGCAGGCCATAATGCATTTGTGGGAGGATACACGGCCAGGCACTTTGAGAGCAGACATGGAGTTGACAGGTGTGCAGTGGTCGAAGCTGAAAGACCTTTGTAAAGTCCTTCAGTGTTTTGAGGAATGCACACGGCTGGTAAGCGCAGACGACGCCATCCTAAGCATGAGCATCCCACTTATGCGTCTGCTCATGCAAACTTTGACGCACCTTAAGGAGCAGGCGTCTGCAGCCAATGTTGATGAGGAGGAAGAGCAGGAGGGAATCCTTGATGACATTCAGCCATTGTCTGCTCAGGGACCTCTCCTGGACGAGGTGGAGGAAGAAGAGGAGGAGGAGGAGGATGATGGGGATGATTACTTAGGGGAGGAGGATGCATCTCGTGGGGCAAGTGAAAATGTTGGCGTGGCAAGGTCTGGTACAGGGTTTGTGCGTGACTGGAGGGATGTGGATTTGCCAGAAAGTGCTCCTCCACCCAGCACTCGCAGTGCATCATTGACACCGGGAACATTGGCCCACATGTCAGATTATGCCTTGCGGATCCTAAAAAGGGACCCCCGCATTGCGAAAATGATGAACGATGACGACTACTGGTTGGCCAGCATCCTGGATCCACGCTATAAAGGCAAATTACAAAACATCATGCCACAGGAGAACCTTTACCTAATATTGGCTAATAAACAAGCAACTCTGGTAAATCGGTTGCTTGAGGCATTCCCAGCACACAGCAGCGGTGATGGTTCTCACACGAGCCGTACGGGCCGGGGGCAGCTTGGCAGAGGTGTTCGTGGTGCACACAGCAGAAGTGGCATTGGAGACAGGGGTTTCATGACAATGTTGTGGACTGATTTTTCAAATACCGCTCACACAACTGGTAATACTGCATCGATGGAAAGTGACAGGAGACAGCAGTTGTCAACTATGGTTACAAACTACTTTTCCTCCCATATCGATGTTCTCCCACACAGGTCATTCCCCTTTGACTATTGGGCCGCTAAACTGGACACCTGGCCTGAATTGGCCCAATATGCCTTACAGGAGCTCGCTTGCCCAGCTGCAAGTGTGCTATCGGAAAGAGTCTTCAGTGCAGCTGGATCAATCCTGACAGAAAAAAGGACCCGTCTGTCAACCCAAAATGTGGATGATCTATCCTTCAGTAAAATGAACCACGCATGGGTTTCCAAGGATTTTGTCCCACCTTCCCCTGATGACACATAGGGTGACAGAAAAATGGCTTGCTTTGGTCCACCTCTTCCTGGTACTTCACCTATTTCACCTTTTGCATCAGCTGAATGTCCAACATCAACATATGCCACTTTCTAAAACTCCCTAACTGTGCTGCCTCCCCCCCATGGCCGGGGTCACCACCTAGCGCACGACACCGTGCGAGTGCCGTTGCCCTGGACAGGTGGGTAGGCCGACTCTTGGGCGCGGGCACTGGCACAGGGTCCCTCATAGTGCAATCAAGTGTCTCTGACGGTGGTGGTGCACACCCGCCGTCAGACACACCGCTGTACTATGAGGGGCCCAGTGCCAGTACCGACGCCCACGAGTGGGCCCCCCTTGCTTGGGCAGGGCCCCAGCATTTGCAATCTTTACCTCTCCCTGCTCCTCCGCTGTGTAATCTGGGCCGTCAAATCCATACTGTGCCTGACACCGTCTGAGCCTGCCTCCTGAGACATATATTTTGAATGTGTACGCTATCCATACATGTTATCCAGGGATACGGTACCCTTTCTAACCTTTGTGCAATCACGTGCAATCCATACTGGGCCTAACACCGTCTGAGCCTGCCTCATGCTGCATAGACATATATTTTGAATGTGTACGCTATCCATACATGTTATCCGGGGATACGGTACCCTTTCTAACCTTTGTGCAATCACGTGCAATCCATACTGGGCCTAACACCGTCTGAGCCTGCCTCATGCTGTATAGACATATATTTTGAATGTGTACGCTATCCATACATGTTATCCAGGGATACGGTACCCTTTCTAACCTTTGTGCAATCACGTGCAATCCATACTGGGCCTAACACCGTCTGAGCCTGCCTCCTGAGACATATATTTTGAATGTGTACGCTATCCATACATGTTATCCGGGGATACGGTACCCTTTCTAACCTTTGTGCAATCACGTGCAATCCATACTGGGCCTAACACCGTCTGAGCCTGCCTCATGCTGTATAGACATATATTTTGAATGTGTACGCTATCCATACATGTTATCCGGGGATACGGTACCCTTTCTAACCTTTGTGCAATCACGTGCAATCCATACTGGGCCTAACACCGTCTGAGCCTGCCTCATGCTGCATAGACATATATTTTGAATGTGTACGCTATCCATACATGTTATCCGGGGATACGGTACCCTTTCTAACCTTTGTGCAATCACGTGCAATCCATATTGGGCCTAACACTGTCTGAGCCTGCCTCATGCTGTATAGACATATATTTTGAATGTGTACGCTATTCATACATGTTATCCAGGGATACGGTACCCTTTCTAACCTTTGTGCAATCACGTGCAATCCATACTGGGCCTAACACCGTCTGAGCCTGCCTCCTGAGACATATATTTTGAATGTGTACGCTATCCATACATGTTATCCGGGGATACGGTACCCTTTCTAACCTTTGTGCAATCACGTGCAATCCATACTGGGCCTAACACCGTCTGAGCCTGCCTCATGCTGTATAGACATATATTTTGAATGTGTACGCTATCCATACATGTTATCCAGGGATACGGTACCCTTTCTAACCTTTGTGCAATCACGTGCAATCCATACTGGGCCTAACACCGTCTGAGCCTGCCTCATGCTGTATAGACATATATTTTGAATGTGTACGCTATCCATACATGTTATCCAGGGATACGGTACCCTTTCTAACCTTTGTGCAATCACGTGCAATCCATACTGGGCCTAACACCGTCTGAGCCTGCCTCATGCTGTATAGACATATATTTTGAATGTGTACGCTATCCATACATGTTATCCAGGGATACGGTACCCTTTCTAACCTTTGTGCAATCACGTGCAATCCATACTGGGCCTAACACCGTCTGAGCCTGCCTCATGCTGTATAGACATATATTTTGAATGTGTACGCTATCCATACATGTTATCCGGGGATACGGTACCCTTTCTAACCTTTGTGCAATCACGTGCAATCCATACTGGGCCTAACACCGTCTGAGCCTGCCTCCTGAGACATATATTTTGAATGTGTACGCTATCCATACATGTTATCCGGGGATACGGTACCCTTTCTAACCTTTGTGCAATCACGTGCAATCCATACTGGGCCTAACACCGTCTGAGCCTGCCTCCTGAGACATATATTTTGAATGTGTACGCTATCCATACATGTTATCCAGGGATACGGTACCCTTTCTAACCTTTGTGCAATCACGTGCAATCCATACTGGGCCTAACACCGTCTGAGCCTGCCTCATGCTGTATAGACATATATTTTGAATGTGTACGCTATCCATACATGTTATCCAGGGATACGGTACCCTTTCTAACCTTTGTGCAATCACGTGCAATCCATACTGGGCCTAACACCGTCTGAGCCTGCCTCATGCTGTATAGACATATATTTTGAATGTGTACGCTATCCATACATGTTATCCAGGGATACGGTACCCTTTCTAACCTTTGTGCAATCACGTGCAATCCATACTGGGCCTAACACCGTCTGAGCCTGCCTCCTGAGACATATATTTTGAATGTGTACGCTATCCATACATGTTATCTGGGGATACGGTACCCTTTCTCACCTTTGTGCAATCACGTGTAATCCATACTGGGCGTGAGAACGGCTGGCGAGCTGTTAAGCAAGCTACAGCACCTGTCCAGACAAGTACAGGGATTCCCTAGCGAGGAGACTTATTTGATTGTTTTCAATGTTGGGACAGCAATTTTTGGGGAGCACTATACTCTGGAGAATGATAGATGGGGCCCACCATACACTGGAACATTCCAAAGGTGGACATCAGACACTGGAGCAGCATTTACAGGGCCCATTATACACTAGAGCATTAGAAATGGGTCCCATTATGTTTGGAGCATTATTTGGGCCCATAAGACAGTGGAGCTTCATCCATGGGGACCAACATATACTGTAGCATTATGTGGAGCTCATCATATACTGTTTCAAACATTATATGGGACCAATGATTCTGTATGGAGAAATAGATGGGCCTCGTCATGAGATGTAAAAAGTGAGGTATTTTTCATTGTACTATACCGCTATTTCTCTGCCGTATCGGAGCATGATGAGTTGTGGTATGTGTTAAAGGGGTGCTCTTTCGCCCAGGGCACATGAAAACCTGCAGCCAGCCCTCCCCCCCCACAACTTTAGCCAAATAACCCCCATTTTTCAGTGCGTAACTTGTATTATGAAGTTAATTAAGGTTGACAAGCTTAAGAAAGAAGAATTGATGCTTTTGGCACTCAAATGGGCACTGTAGGTGTGTTTCCTGTCCTCCTCTCACTGCCGACTTTTATTCCCCATTGACTTACATTGGGTTTCGTGTTTCGGGACGACCCCGACTTTTCCCTATAATCGGACGATCTTGCTCGACCCGACTTTTGGAAAAGTCGGGTTTCACGAAACGAAACGCGACCCTAAAAATCCAAAAGTCGCTCAACTCTAGTCATAAGTATTCAGTCCCTTTGCTCAGACACTCATATTTAAGTCGCATGCTGTTCATTTCCCTGTGATCCTCCTTGAGATGGTTCTATTCCTTCAGTGGGGTCCAGCTGTGTTTAATTAAACTGATAGGACTTGAATTTAAAGGCACACACCTGTCTACATAAGACCTCATAGCTCACAGTGCACGTCAGACCAAATGAAAATCATGAGGTCAAAGGAACTGGCCAAGGAGCTCAGAGACAGAATTGTGGCAAGGTTCAGATCTGGCCAAGGTTAAAAAAGAACTTCTGCAGTACTCAAGCACAATGGTCTCCAAAATCCTTAAATGTAAGAAGCTTGGGATCACCAGAAGTCTTCCTAGACCTGGTCATCCAGCCAAACTGAGCAATCGTGGTGGAAGAAGAGCCTTGGTGAGAGAGGTAAAGAAGAACCCCAAGGTCACTGTGGCTGAGTTCCACAAATGCAGTAGGGAGATGTGAGAATGTTTCACAAAGTCAACTATCACTGCAACCCTCTACCAGTTGGGCCTTTATGGCAGAGTGGCCCAACAGAAGCCTCTCCTCAGTGCAAGACATATGAAAGCCCTCATACAGTTTGCTAAAAAACACATGAAGGGCTCCCAGACTATGAGAAAAAAGATTCTCTGGTCTGATGAGACAAAGATAGAACTTTTGGTGATATTTCTAAGTGGAATGTGTGGAGAAAACCAGGCACTGCTCATCACCTGCCCAATACAATCCCAACAATGAAACATAGTGGTGGCAGCATCATGCTATGAGGTGTTTTTCAGCTGCAGGAACAGGACGACTGGATGCAATTGAAGGAAACATGAATGCGGCCAAGTACAGAGATATCCTGGGTGAAAACCTCTTCCAGAGTGCTCTGGACCTCAGACTTGGTCGAAGGTTCATCTTCCAATAAGACAGTGACCCTAAGCACACAGCTAAAATAACAAAGGAGTGGCTTCAGAAGAACCATTCTTGACTGGCCCAGCCAGAGCCTTGACCTAAACCCAATTGAGCATCTCTGGAGAGACCTGAAAATGGCTGTCCTCCAACGTTCACCATCCAACCTGAAGGAACTGGAGAGGATCTGCAAGGAAGAATGGCAGAGGATCCCCAAATCCAGGTGTGAAAAATTTGTTGCATCATTCCAAGAAGGGTGCTTCTACTCAATACTGAGCAAAGGGTCTGAATACTTATAACCATGTGATATTTCAGTTTTTCTTTTTTAATAAATTTGAAAAAAATTCTACATTTCATGTTTTTTCAGATGGGCTGCAGAGTGTACATTAATGAGAAAAAAATGAACTTTTCTGAATTTACCAAATGGCTGCAATGAAACAAAGAGTGAAAAATTTAAAGGGGTCTGAATACTTTCAGTACCCACTGTAATGCATCTCATAATCCTCCATATAGTATAATACAAGCCCCTTGTTCCTCTGTTCCTCCATATAGTATAAGGCACTCCTGATAGTCCTCCATACAGAATAATGCATTCCACATAGTCCTCCATGCAGTATAATGCACTCACCATAGTGCTCCATATACTATAATTCACTCCCCATAAGCCTCCATACAATATAGTCACTCACCATAGTCTTCCATATAGTATAATGCACTCCTCATAGTCCTCTACAGTATCATGGCCAACACAATAAACAAAATAAAATACAATAGTCACCTCTCCTCCTCGTTCCCCCACTCCTTCGGTCTTTGCAGCGAGTCCTCTGAAGCGCTACACGTCTCAGCACTGAAGTGTCAGACGCCGAAGAAGAATGATGGAGGAGGAAGCATCAGTTGTTGCTTCCACTTTCATAGTTTTCAACTGTATCGGCATCCAGGATTCCAATACAGTTGAACGTGCAATGACGGGCGGGGCAAGGGAGGACCCAGCACCTACACTGGCACTGGGCCCTCTCGGCTCATGGGCCCCATAGCAGCCTTGTGGCCTGCTGCCATTGGTGGTACACCACTGCTTCCTAAGGGATTAAACATATATTTCAGGCACATGCCAAAATTCTTCCAAATTTAGTCAATGAAGGGTGCTTCCTGATGGAATGTGCTCACCATGCCTCATGTCTATGTTTCATTTGTCACTATGAATGAAGTATCTTTTGAATTAGGATAGAAAAACGTTTGAGTGCATAACCAACAAGGCTCATACTGTAGTATAACATTACAGGACACACAGAGGAAGCAATTTATGAGTAATCAATCAGGGAGGGAAACGCGTGGGCGCTTATATTCTATCCTGGACTTCCAGCAAGTGAAGGAGTTGCTGTAGCATTTTATTTTTCTAAACTCAGGGCAATGTTAACTACCTGAAGGCATGAGAAGTTCACGAGTTCACTGCGGTTGGTGATTCCGTAGATCTTCCTATTACAAATATTATATTATTATAACTGAGGCCATCAGATAGGGTCATGGGGAAAACTTAATCACATTCCTGTGGTAATATCAACTGAAGTAGAAGAGGGCACCAGTAAACTTTAGATGGTACAAAGAACAGAGGAATAATTAATGTAATTATGTTGCATTGAAAAAAAAAATGGAAAGAAGGGAACTTGAAAAATAGTATTCATAATGACATACTGTACATTCCATATACTGGAATAGGGGCGTAGGTCAGGGTTGCCAGCTTTATTTTTTATTCATCAGGGTTGCCAACTTTATTTTTGCTACACAGTTTCTCAAAAATCATGGACTGATCTCTTTTCTTATGTAGACATTTTATGAACTCAATAAATTATTAAGACATTAAGTGAGTGGTGCATGCCTACAGACCACAAATCTTAAAATAACATGTTTATTAGTTGTACATAAAAAATTAAAAGACAACCAAATTTTGCCCAGTAGGAGGCGCACAATTCCCTAACAGCAATAAGTCATGTGTAGGTAATATAAAGTCTAATATGGAGGAAAATTGGAGAAGACTAAATGTTTATACCATATAACCCCACACAGCAGAAAAAAACATGGACAAAACCATATATTTAAATATCCTAAATATAGCAGCAACATGACAACCAAGTCTAAGTCCCTATATAAAGAATCATGAATAAACTGCTGGCAAGTAGGCTAGAAATAATGGTAATAAAGTTAACACTCCATTAATGACAATACTTGGACACCGTGAGCACGAGTGACTATGGGCGCCACAGCCTCCTCCACCCCAACGCGCGTTTCGCAAAAAGCTTTTTCCGGGGGCGTGTCCCAATGATGGGCGAGAAGTGTTTAAATAGCACCGATATCCAATCCGAGAGCGCAATTAGAAATTACAAAAGCGTACGTGGCCCAGTGATATCTCTGCATGATATTGGTGGCGCATGCCCAGATTGACACCGCCGTATGAACGTCACTTCCGGTGATGCAATCCCTTGGACCGCAGGCTAATTAGCCGGAGGTACAATGAATGGAGCACTCCCGGAACTGAACGGCCGTGACAAAACTGTGCAGGCGCACAATCAAGATAGAGATTTACAATCAAGTGAATAATTTTATCATAGAAATGTGAGCGGCCGATTAAAATAACTGCATTGTGCGCCCGCACAGTTTTGTCATGGCCGTTCAGTTCCGGGAGTGCTCCATTCATTGTACCTCCAGCTAATTAGCCTGCGGTCCAAGGGAGCGCGTCATCGGAAGTGACGTTCATACGGCGGTGTCAATCTGGGCATGCGCCGCCAGTATCATGCAGAGATATCACTGGGCCACGTACACTTTTGCAATTTCTAATTGCGCTCTCGGATTGAATATCGGTGCTATTTAAACACTTCTCGCCCATCATTGGGACACGCCCCCGGAAGAAGCTTGTTGCGAAACGCGCGTTGGGGTGCAGGAGGCTGCAGCGCCCATAGTCACTCATGCTCACAGTGTCCAGGTATTGTCATTAATGGAGTGTTAACTTTATTACCATTATTTCTAGCCTACTTGCCAGCACTTTATTCATGATTCTTTATATAGGGACTTAGACTTGGTTGTCATGTTGCTGCTATAATTAGGATATTTAAATATCTGGTCTTGTCCATGGTTTTTTCTGCTGTGTGGGGTTATATGGTATAAACATTTCGTCTTCTCCAATTTTCCTCCATATTAGACTTTATATTACCTACACATGACTTATTGCTGTTAGGGAATTGTGCGCCTCCTACTGGGCAAAATTTGGTTGTCTTTTAATTTTTTATGTACAATTACTAAACATATTATTTTAATATTATTCCTCCTGGATCTCTTCATTTTTTCGGCAGTGCTATTATATAAGCCCGGAAACTGTGTTTTGATAGTATGTGATTTTGAAGTGCCAGATCACAATTATTTATTGGACTATAATTTGGTATATAGACCACAAATCTTATATCAAGGCATTCTCTGTCTTCACTGTGAACTGTAAACGTGTGACAAATATGGTAATAATCCATACAAGTCTCTCCAGCTTAAAAATAAAAAATCATGAACAAATAATTTTTTTACAGACACGGGAAAAAGTTCCCTACTCTTTCCAGACTATCCTGGAATTTCTGGAAAGTTGGTAACGCTAGCGGAGATGTAGAAGATGCAGAGGTGTAGATAAATGGGGTGCAGAACTAGCGGTTACTCTTAATCATGATGCCTAATGGGTCCATAGGCTACTCTGCCACCAAATTAAAGACCAGTGACACAGTGGCACAAGATGGGGGTTGTGGCAGATTTTGTATTGGAGTGTTATAATAAATCTGCTTCTTAACCTATCTCTACTTATTCTCTTGAGGATTACATCTAGCTGGACATAGCTGGGCATCTTGCTATCACAGCCAGTCACAGGCATGCAGGATGACATTTCACTTCCCACTACAGAATAGTCGCCACTGCCCATAATACCTTTATATACACTGTTTCATTGTCTTGTTTGTGTTCATTATACGTTTGTCAGGGCCCCATCCAACCTTATGTTCCCCATACATCTTTATAAGATATTGTATAGGTAGCTATACCTATAAACATGCACTGTCAATTTCACCAAGCATTCATGCATTTCAAGGGGGGAGTGGAAAAATAATCTGCTGCAACACCGTTCGAGCGGAGATTTATCTTCTTTGAGAAAAGATGGATTGTAGGCTGAGGATCAGCATGCCGATTCTTCTTTCTCCCTGACATCATCTGTTGGTGGGAATCAGGACAGCCTCATGCATGTGTAACATAGCAGGGGTCGGCAGCCATGGCCGAGGTGTTTGTCTCTTATGCCCTGCATGTTTTGTGAAAGCGGGAGCCCTGGCTGGGTGTGTGAACTTGTGATGTGAGGGCGCTACGTTCGTGCAGTCCACTTGTAACCAATGTTGCTGGTTTGCCAGGGTCAGATGTTTCACAGTTCAATGAAGGAGACCAACATTCACAGTCTTGTGAACGTTTCCTTTTCAATTCAAAGCATTTTCTACAGTTTCCTTCCTTCTTTTCTCTATTGTTCTTTACCTTCACAAGTATTTCGCTGTGTTCCGGGACATAGTTAACCGGCGCATGCGCAGTAATGCTTTTAGGCTTTGCCCGCAGTTGGGCAAAGCATACTGCACGTGCGCGAGGCAAGATTGCATTGTGCACGCGCGGACTATGGCGTACACCCTCTAAAATTCCACAAAATATTGCGGACGGCGGCCAAGGATGGGGAGGAGGAATGGATAGGAAACACCGCCCATCGGACCGGACAGAAGTCATTTAAATAGCCCGCCAAATTCAGGTGACAGATTCCCTTTAAATCCTAGCCTATAATGAAGAACAGATGAGGTGTATTATGGCTGAAAAACAATACCCTGCAGACCAGATGGCGGGCAGGCTTTCGAAGATGTGAGCAGTGTGGTAAGTATTAGGCTTATGGGCAAGCACGGTGACTCAGTGGATAGCACTGCAGCCTTGCAGCGCTGGAGTCCTGGGTTTGAATCCCACCAAGGACAACATCTGCAAGGAGTTTGTATGTTCTCCCTGTGTTTGTGTGTGCTTCCTCCAGGTACTCCGGTTTCCTCCTACATTCCAAAGACATACTGATAGGGAATTTAGATTGTGAGCCCCATCGGGGACAGTGATGATAATGTGTGCGCTGCCGAATATGTTAGCGCTGTATAAAAAATAAATAAATAATTTACCATTCTCCAGCCCTTTTTAGTTCACCATAATTGTGACCGGGCATTTTGTTTTTGCTATCCTAGCAACAGGGGCGTAACTAGAACTGATTGGGCCCCATAGCAAACTTTTAATCGGGGCCCCCTTAAAGACACCCCCCCTCAAAACCACACCCCCTTACTGATAATGCATACTAGAGTCACATTAAGTAACAGAATTAGAAATAATGTAACAATTATTCCTAATCCTGTAACTCAGTCAATACAATCAAATTAGTTAAGCATTGATAATTTTATATTTTAAGTTGCTGACCCAACACCACATGGTATACAGCACCCAGCGCGACATGGTATATAGCACCCAGCACCACCTGGTATATAGCGCCCAGCACCACCTGGTATATAGCACCCAGCACCACCTGGTATATAGCACCCAGCACCACCTGGTATATAGCACCCAGCACCACCTGGTAGATAGCACCCAGCACCACCTGGTAGATAGCACCCAGCACCACCTGGTAGATAGCACCCAGCACCACATGGTATATAGCACCCAGCACCACATGGTATATAGCACCCAGCACCACCTGGTATATAGCACCCAGCACCACATGGTATATAGCACCCAGCACCACATGGTATATAGCGCCCAGCACCACATGGTATATAGCACCCAGCACCACATGGTATATAGCACCCAGCACCACATGGTATATAGCACCCAGCACCACATGGTATATAGCACCCAGCACCACATGGTATATAGCGCCCAGCACCACATGGTATATAGCACCCAGCACCACCTGGTATATAGCACCCAGCACCACCTGGTATAGAGCACCCAGCACCACCTGGTATATAGCACCCAGCACCACATGGTATATAGCACCCAGCACCACATGGTATATAGCACCCAGCACCACATGGTATATAGCACCCAGCACCACCTGGTATATAGCACCCAGCACCACCTGGTATATAGCACCCAGCACCACCTGGTATATAGCGCCCAGCACCACATGGTATATAGCGCCCAGCACCACATGGTATATAGCGCCCAGCACCACATGGTATATAGCACCCAGCACCACATGGTATATAGCACCCAGCACCACATGGTATATAGCACCCAACAGCACATGGTATATAGCGCCCAGCACCACATGGTATATAGCGCCCAGCACCACATGGTATATAGCGCCCAACACCACATGGTATATAGCGCCCAACACCACATGGTATATAGCGCCCAACACCACATGGTATATAGCACCCAACACCACATGGTATATAGCGCCCAACACCACATGGTATATAGCGCCCAACACCACATGGTATATAACACCCAGCACCACATGGTATATAACACCCAGCACCACATGGTATATAGCGCCCAACACCACATGGTATATAGCACCCAGCACCACATGATATATAGCACCCAGCACCACATGGTATATAGCACCCAGCACCACATGGTATTTAACACCCAGCACCACATGGTATATAACACCCAGCACCATATGGTATATAACGCCCAGCACCACATGGTATATAGCATCCAGCACCACATGGTATATAGCGCCCAGCACCACATGGTATATAGCGCCCAGCACCACATGGTATATAGCACCCAGCACCACATGATATATAGCGCCCAACACCACATGGTATATAGCGCCCAGCACCACATGGTATATAGCACCCAGCACCACATGGTATTTAACACCCAGCACCACATGGTATATAACACCCAGCACCATATGGTATATAACGCCCAGCACCACATGGTATATAGCATCCAGCACCACATGGTATATAGCACCCAGCACCACATGGTATATAGCGCCCAGCACCACATGGTATACAACACCCAGCACCACATGATATATAGCGCCCAACACCACATGGTATATAGCGCCCAGCACCACATGGTATATAGTGCCCAACACCACATGGTATATAGTGCCCAGCACCACATGGTATATAGCGCCCAACACCACATGGTATATAGCGCCCAGCACCACATGGTATATTGCGCCCAACACCACATGATATATAGCACCCAACACCACATGGTATATAGCGCCCAACACCACATGGTATATAACACCCAGCACCACATGGTATATAGCGCCCAACACCACATGGTATATAGCACCCAGCACCACATGATATATAGCACCCAGCACCACATGGTATATAGCACCCAGCACCACATGGTATATAACACCCAGCACCACATGATATATAGCACCCAGCACCACATGGTATATAGCACCCAGCACCACATGGTATATAACACCCAGCACCACATGGTATATAACACCCAGCACCACATGGTATATAGCACCCAGCACCACATGGTATATAACACCCAGCACCACATGATGTATAGCGCCCAGCACCACATGGTATATAACACCCAGCACCACATGGTATATAACACCCAGCACCACATGGTATATAGCACCCAGCACCACATGGTATATAGCGCCCAGCACCACATGGTATATAGCACCCAGCACCACATGGTATATAGGCACTATATACCATGTGGTGCTGGGCGCTATATACCATGTGGTGCTGGGTGCTATATACCATGTGGTGCTGGGTGCTATATACCATGTGGTGCTGGGTGCTATATACCATGTGGTGCTGGGCACTATAATAGTGCCCAGCACCACATGGTATATAACACCCAGCACCACATGGTATATAGCGCCCAGCACCGCATGGTGTATATTTACCCGGTAGCCGGCCAGGCCAGACAGAGCCTGCCCCTGAGCCTCCCTCTGTTATACTCAGTCACCTCTCTCTCTGTCTCTTGCAGCCGCCGGCCAGTGCTTGTTCCATCTCATCTCAGCAGTGCTCTTCCTGCTTTCAGCGTCCACGTGGTGCCGCTCATTACTTATGCGCATAGGTAATGAGCGGACACTGAAAGCAGGAAGAGCACTGGAGAACTGAAGATGAAATAAGCACCGGCGGGGGGCTGTGAGTGCAAGAGACATGCATTGCTAGGGGAGGAATTGTAGTTAATTGCACTACCTGGGTAGCGCCGATTGGAGCCGGGGACCCGGGCCCCTATATGGGCCGGGCCCCAAAGCAACCGCTTCGGCTGCTACCCCGGTAGTTAGGCCACTGCCTAGCAAATCACTGGGAGAACATACAATCTCCTTGCAGATATTGCCCCTGGTGAGATTTGAGCCCAGGACCCCAACGCTGCATAGCTACAGTGCTAACTATTGAGCTAGCATACTGCCCCAAAATGATGCCTTATTTGCATAGGTCTGAATCTAAAGGAATCTAGTGTGCAAGCCTTATCCAAATCAGGGACACTGTCAGTGCACTTGGAAGAAGTATTGACACACCCCCTGTGCACTTCCAGCCTGATTTGCATATGGCTTCCATACCAGATTTCACATGACGGGCACATCGGATCTCTATAAAAAACAAATAATTTTTATTGAAGGACAAGCCTCTACACAGCCATACCACTACTCCCAGATATAAAAATGTGCTGGAAATTATTAGTATAAGAGTATTAATTTGATTAAGGATGACGCACATTTGGAGTGGGGGGTCATTGTGAGGTCTACAAAAGGGTTAAATGATTTGAATATGTATTACTTCAGTATACATGGATCTGTGCACATTACATAGCTTTTCTCTCTTACACGGATCCACCCACCATGGGCCATTCCATACCAGTGGACCACCCTTTAAGTTATTACTGTCAAGTCAGTAGCACAACTACTTAGTATCTCATCAAGTCTTAGACTTGTAGTCACCCAGGCTTCACTTTATTGCTCCCTATAGCCGTGTTTCCACATAAAAGTGGAGTCCTAGGAAGCAGAGATTAATATTTGTAAAAGCTTCCATTCATTTCTGTCCGGTTACTGGACGTGGCTTTTACCTCCCCATCCTGACATTGTTGGTGTGTTATTGTGAGGCTCCACTCTGCATAAATTCTCCCTTTTAAGTATTTAAAACCTTTTATTTGCAGAAGCACTTAACGCAGCTAGAAAGTGGGAAACATTTGAAGTCCGATTTCCTGTTTCTTCTCAAAATGTTTTTTCATTTTTAACAGATTCAGCCAATTCCCGGCCATCGCTGGAGCCGTGAAATGCTTAATCAAACAAACTGAAGCACAGAAGCCTCATTCTGCCCAAGCTGCCGCCGAGTATTAAGCCTGACCGGCAAACATACCGAACGGTGTGTCTCATATTAAACACATTAAAGGGAAATGCCAGCTTGTCTCAAGACTCCGACCTCAAGAAGACGCAAGGCACAGGAGACCGCCAGATTCTAGCCGTCTATGGAAATTAATAAATGCCTATTTTATTATAGAAGGCATTCTTGTAAGACTGCGGCAGACATCCTTCCGTCATCTTCTCAGAAATGTATTGTGCTTTAATCAAGATTCTTCCCAAAAAGCCTTTCACATACAAACAGAAAATTAGGAGCTTTAGAGCTGATAATACGCTTTCCGTTCATAGCAGGACAGTAATCCGTATTATTAACCTTGTGCATGCCACAGATTATTATACCAAAATTGAATCTCTGATTCTCCACTTCGGACATTTCCTGCTTGTTGGAAGGGATCCTCAACAGCAAACTGATCACAAAGTGTTTCGCTATAATCGACTCGGATCCTCAATTTCTATTCAGCAGCATATTTTCCTAGAGCTCAACACTTTGCATCATTCATTACTCTATTATTCAACGTGGGAATGCATGATTCAATTAACAGATGAGTGTTACAATTTAAGGGTGTCCAGTGGTGTAACTAGAGTCCAATGAACCCCAGTACCAAATTTTGGACTTGGGCCCTCACCTGTATGTTGATCAGATGTGTAGGCCCTTATAAAAACATGAATCTTCACTCTCCACCATCTCCTATCCTGTCTCCTTCCTGTAATAATGCCCCTTGTCTTGGACTCTTACAGCAATACAGTCCCCCATCCTGGCCCCTTTCAGTAAAAGTGTCCATTTTCTGTGCCCCTTTTTTAATAATGCCTCCACATCCAATAACAATGTCCCCCATCCTGGGCCTCTTCCTGGTATAATGTCCCCCATCCTGGATTCCTTTCTGATATAATGCATCTCCCATCCTATAACAATGTCTTGCTAATATAATGTCCCCCATCCTGGGCCCCTTCTTGAAATACTGTAATGCTTCCCATCCTGGGCCCCTTCCTGATATAATGTCTCTCATCCTGGGCCTCTTCCTGGTATAATGTCTCCCGTCCTGGATTCCTTTCTGATATAATGCTCCTCCCATCCTATAACAATGTCTTGCTGATATAATGCCCCCTCCTATCCTGGGACCCTTCCTGATATAATGTCTCTCATTCTGGGCATTTTCCTGGTATAATGTCACCCATCTGGGCTCCCCTTCCTGGTATAATGTCCCCTGTCCTAAGCCCCTTACAATGATATAATATCCCCCTCCTGGCCCCTTTCAGACCCCTTCCTGTAATTATTCCCCTTCCATCCTGAGCCTCATCCAATAACAATGTCCTCCATCCTGGGCATCTTCCAGTAATAATATCCTTTGTTCTTCTCCAGGCAATGCAGGACGTCATTTTGCATGGGCCCGGTGACGGTCGCACACTCTGCGACCTTGATCGTTACACCTTTGGGTGTTTCTGTACGGAGGATGACTCTGTCCAATCAGTGCTGATTGTGTAGAGACACACCACTTCGAAAAAGGGAAATATAGACACCCCGTTGTCAATTCATTCATAATTTTCTTGGAGAAATAAAGAAAATCAAAATATTTAATATTTATCAAAATAGTCCTCCTCGTGTTATGAGTATCCTCCAGTTTTCTCCAACATATTTAAAACCATATGATCCATTAACTGGCTTCCCATGAGATTGACCCCAGTGTGCGTATGAAAAGGTCTTAAATAATTAGGAGACCTATTGGGAAGTGATGTCAATAGTGGGAATCTCTGTACAGCGCTGTGGAATCTGTTGGTGCTGTATAACAATTGGGAATAAATAATACACCTGTTATTAAAGCTATTCTGTAATCGGATAGCAATAAACTATTGCTCCGTTTTCCCAATCTCTTCTCCACCTTTGGAGCCTCTTCTTATATATCAATGACATAAAGGTGTAGCTGGCAGGTGACTGGTGGATCATGTGCTTGGATACCACAAGTAGACACCAACACACCACTTTGGCTTATCCATGGTATCTAGATACAAGACTAGGGCAGCAAACTATATTTTTTGTCCTGGGTATAAGAAACCCAAGCTACAACTATGTAAAATCTGTGAAGTTGAGGGCTCATTCAGACATCATTATTTCCTTATACTAGCGCTGTGTATTTCACAGACAGCACTCATACCTATGATTGTCTATGTGGTAGTTCACATGTCCGATTTTTTTCCCGGTCCCAAAAGCACAGACTTGTTTGATATTGATCCGCTAAGTGTTGGATCAACCTTGCTAATTGCAAGTCTATGGGTCTGTGAAAAATTTGGACAGCATGCAGATGCCATCCTTGTCATTTGTCTGTTTTTCAAGAACTGTTTGATAGGAGAAGCTGGAGTAACATTTTTCCCATTCGAGAAAAACTGATGGAACTTGCTGAAACTCTGCTGAAAATCTGATAAAAAAATCTGATGAAACTCAGATAATTTTTCTCATAAAAAAAACTGACATCTGAATGAGCCCTTGCTCTGCACATCACCGATATCCGCTAATTACAACAACAGGAAATACAAAAATAATACCAAAAGAGAAAAATAATCTGTACATAGCAAATTTTCACTAATTGTCAACTATTACTTTTCTTAGTCTTCTGGTCATTCCGTGATAAGTCAGACCTAGTTGAATTTAATTGAAGTACATGAAATTGTGCATTTGGACATTTTCTCATGATACACTTTCCTCCTACATCCTGTCTTCAACTTTCCGACTCTTTCTCTTACTGACTGTTATCTTATAAATTACATTTTTGAAGTTTTTGGGTTTTTTTTTTCCTCTGGTGTATGTGAGACATTAAGGTTGGTCTTACTCAAACAAGTTTCCATCTTTATGAGCCTGTTGGGAGACACCCACTCAGACCCCACAATAAAATGTATATGTTTTCTATCTGTTCCTTCTTCCTGATACATGAAGATGGAGCCAAGAGTCACACAATAAGTGCCTTCATTTTTATTTTTTTTTGCATTGAATTAATACCAGCCCACACAGCCATAGGTCATCCTGCAACAATAATGTGCAACAAAAATTCACATAGTTTTATAATATTTGGCAATGGGCTTCAATTGAAAGGATAATGTTGTTTTCTTATCTTTATTCATTCAGCATCTGGAACTATTTTGTGATGTTATTGTTCATTAGGACTGCACCACCCATCTTTTCAGAGATTTGATACAGTAAAAAAAGGATAAAATCACTAACAAGTCGATTATTTTCTGGATGTAGTTACATGTAAGTGGAATACTATACAAAGAGGTCAATCAGAACAGTATTACCAAACTGTAACATATAACACAGCGCCATCTACTGTCTGCTCAAACAGTCCACCCTTAACACAAGCCTGCAGCTGTTGTACATTCCAGTATGCCCTTCACAAAAGCTAAGGCTCAGTCCATTAGGTACGGCTTCTTCAGCAGTTCCAAATGTCTCTCTCTGCAATCAATGGTCTTGTCTTCAGTTGGGCACTACTGTAAGTTCAGAGGTCTTTATTCTTGTTGATGCCTAACAGAACTTCACATCAAAATGCTTGGTATTAAGGTTAACTTTTTTCATTGGTATGAGTACCAGGCATTCCTTGCTGGATAGAAAAAAAGAGATCCACGGATAAATTGCTGTTTTGCATAGAAAAGTCTTCACACAAGAAATGGTGCAAGAGGAGAAATGTAGTGTAGTGGGTCAACGCGTTACAGCTCTATCATCGGGATAAAACTACAGAAGTCACTAACAAGCAAAGTTCCCTGTTGTGTCTTCTGTAGTTTTATCTTGATAAAGGAGCTGGTACAGCTTTGAAACGCGTCGACTCAAGCTTTTCTCCTTTTGCACCATATCTTGTTTGATGACTTTTCTATGAACAGAAGCTCAGCAGTTTATCCATGGATCTACCCTCTTCAAAACCAACGTTCTACTGAGGATTTATCTTTTACACACGCAGCAACAGCACCTGAACTGACACACCATAGAGGATGTTGTGCCTAACACAACCCATAAAGGTAACATAGTAACATAGTTTTGAAGGCTGAAGCTTCACCTTATGTCCATCTAGTTCAGCCTATTTTTAGTGCAGCTGTTCTGCATTGTTGATCCTGGGGAAGGCAAAAAACCCACAGAGTAGAAGCCAATTTTCTCCATAGGGAAAAAAAATTCCTTCCCCTAAGCTGGGTCAACCATCTACCTATAATATTCTGTTATTCGTAACCTTCTATACTGTTACTCACAAGAAAAGCATCCATTCCTTTCCTAAATTCAAGGTGAACATTATCTCAGCTTCTTCTTTTTCCTTGTTTCAAACTGTACTACCCTTTGTGTGCGTTGTCCTCATTTCAGCTCACATCAAAGCATCCTGGTTGATATACACGGAATACATACATTTTTTTTCTTCAGTCCTTTATTGGCCTCCTCTTCTAGAGAGAGCGGAGATATGTCTTAGAAGACGTACAGGTGGTTTACTTTTGTTTTCTCTTATTGATCTCCTTGGTTCTGTATGTGAGTTTGCTTGTACCTGCACACTTATATTGACTGGGAATACAATTTTAGCTATTTATTCAACAGTCGTCTGGTCACTGTCAATTTTCTTTCCTATTCTCATTTCCAGTGATGTCATCATATTAAACTGAACTAAGGATTTTTTTCCACACTGTATATGGATGAGGCCTATACAAAGCTTATATCCAGCTATCAAGCTGTCACATCTTTACATATTGAGCCTGAGGGAGTTTTTTTAGACAACATATTCCTTGAAAAAATTGAAGATGGGTTATCTGGGAAAATTACTAAATCATGGCCTATACTTTGTGATAAAAAAGAGTCACAAATGTTACCAAAAAGGAGTTTGATCATAACCATAAATAGGTCAAATTGCTAAGTGGTTAAGCTGGGCCTTGACAGATTTAGAGCCCCTCTGCTCCTCTGACGCCGACAGCTCAGTCACGTCATTGGCTCAAAATTTGGCTCTTTGGGAGAGCACTGCTCCCGCGCAAGCAGGAAGACGGGAGGACGGGTGCGCTCCAGAAGTGATATAATAAGAATAGCCCTTTAAAAGACAGTTATCCTGACATTACTACCAGATCACTGCTTGCTTTATAATCTGCTGGGATCTCACGTGGCCACGTTTCTTACAGTCGTTCGTTGGTCTTTCTTAAACTCTTCCCCCGTAGCCTAACTTATAAAAAAAACCCTTTCAATTTATTTTCACTAAGAGACCAGAGACATTTTCTTTCTCTGATTTTTTCCACATTACTATCGATCAATTATCTATTCTGTATATATCAATCTATTCAATATCTATTAAATAGTTTTCTAACTAGTGAACTTTTCTAATCAGCTCATGTCCATATAGATATCTATCGAATTAATATCTAAAAATTTTTGTTATTGGTAGACGTGTTAATATCTTTTTTACTTACTTTATAATTTTCTCATCTAGTATTGCACTGTACATTACTCTACTGCCATCTCCTGGTACTAAATGTTCTTGCATTCACCATACCATCAAGCACAGGCCTCTTTCACACTTCCGTTTTTTTGGTCAGTTGTAATCCGTGAAAAAAATTCAAAGACTGATCCGTTTCCATTATGACACCAACGTATGCCACCGGACCGTTGCTTTGACGGAACCGCTGAAGTCGGAAATTTGGTCTTCTCTCGGCTTTGTGCAGTGGATTATTTTGCATGCTCCCCTCTCCCGCTCTCTGACCACAATCTTCTTTCTTTCTCTATCAAGAACTGCCAGGCCGCTCAGGTCACCCCCACTGTCCATACTTATAGAAACATTACAGGGCATTAATACCCAGAAACTTACGAAGAACTTGCAGTCTTCATTGGCAACTATCTCCTCCCTCTCCTGTCCTGATTCTGCATTGAAGCATTACAATGAAACACTTCAAACTGCCCTGGATGAATTTGCACCCCCTATACATAGAACACCACAACACAGATGGCGACAACCCTGGCACACCCTGCAAACACATTTCCTGCAGCGGTGCGCCGAACGTCTGTGGAGAAAATTCAATCTACACGAAGATTTCATCCATTATAAGTTTATGCTTCGAACATACAACACTGCCCTTCACCTCTCCAAACAAGCCTATTTCAACACCCTCATCACCTTACCGTCCAATAACCCGAAATGTCTCTTTGACACTTTTCATTCTCTACTCAACCCAAGAGTACACGCCCCAACCACGGAGCTCCAAGCTGACGATCTGGCCAATTACTTCAAAGAAAAATTTGACCAGATTCGACAGAAAATTATCTGCCAATCACCTCATACCATGCACTGTCCTCCCTCCCCCACTGCATCTAGCTCACTCTCTGATTTTGAACCAGTCACAGAAGAAGAAGTAAGCAGGCTCCTTGCATCTTCTCGCCCAACCACTTGCACCAGTGACCCATTTCTGGCACATCTCCTCCAGTCCCTTTCCCCTGCTGTCACCCCTCACCTAACTAAAATATTTAACCTCTCTCTCTCTTCTGGTATCTTTCCCTCCTCATTTAAGCATGCCATCATACATCCACTACTTAAAAAACCATCCCTCGACCAAAACTGTGCCGCTAACTATAGACCTGTCTCTAATCTTCCCTTCATCTCAAAACTCCTGGAACGCCTGGTCCACTCCCGTCTTATCCTTTATCTCTTCGATTACTCTCTTCTCGACCCTCTCCAATCCGGTTTCCGCTCTTTACACTCTACTGAAACTGCCCTCACTAAAGTCTCTAATGATTTGCTAACAGCTAAATCAAATGGTCACTACTCCCTACTAATTCTGTTGGATCTCTCTGCAGCATTCGACACTGTGGATCATCAGATCCTCCTCAATATGCTCCATTCCATTGGCCTCAAGGACACCATTCTCTCCTGGTTCTCCTCCTATCTCTTTGACCGCTCCTTTACTGTATCTTTTGCCGGTTCCTCCTCCTCTCACCTTCCCCTTACTGTTGGGGTTCCTCAAGGATCGGTTCTAGGTCCCCTCCTCTTCTCCTTGTACACTGCCCCTATTGGTCAAACAATCAGTAGATTTGGTTTCCAGTACCATCTCTATGCTGATGACACCCAATTATACTCTTCTTCTCCTGACATCATGCCAGCCTTTCTAGAAAACACCGGCGATTGTCTAAACGCTGTGTCTAACATCATGTCCTCACTATATCTGAAACTGAACCTGTCAAAGGCTGAACTCCTTGTGTTTCCTCCCTCTACTAATGTACCTATACCCGACATTGCCATTTCTGTGTGTGGTTCCATTATTACTCCCCAGCAACATGCCCGCTGTCTTGGGGTCATACTTGACTCCGAGCTTTCCTTTGTCCCCCACATACAGTACGATCACTGGCTCGCTCTTGTCATCTGCACCTCAAAAACATTTCTAGAATTCGACCTTTTCTTACTTTTGACTCTGCAAAAACTCTTACTGTTTCTCTTATTCATTCTCATCTCGACTATGGTAACTCTCTTCTAATCGGTCTCTCTCTTACCAAACTCTCCCCTCTCCAATCTATCTTGAATGCTGCAGCCAGGATCATATTCCTCACCAATCCTTACATCGATGCCTCTACCTTGTGCCAGTCATTACACTGGCTATCCATCCACTCCAGAATTCAGTATAAACTTATTACCCTCACCCACAAAGCCCTCCATGGCTCAGCACCACCCTACATCTCCTCCCTTGTTTCAGTATACCACCCTACCCGCGCCCTCTGTTCTGCTGATGACCTGAGGTTAGCATCCTCAATAATCAGAACCTCCCACTCCCGTTTCCAAGACTTTACACGTGCTGCGCCAATTCTTTGGAATGCACTTCCCAGGTCAATACGATTAGTCACCAATCCCCACAATTTTAAGTGTGCCCTGAAAACGCATTTATTCAGACTGGCATACCGCCTCAACATATTAACCTAATCTATCCCTGTCTGACACAGCCAAAAGTTTTACCATAACCAGGTTCCCCGCATCATGTTCCCACATGCTTTATGCCTCCATTAGCCCTCTGTGTCTGTACTGATACACACTTAACATTATGGCTGGTCCATACAATCAGGGCAACTGTTACCACCCACCTTTCGTGTCTCCCTCTTTCCTCATAGACTGTAAGCTTGCGAGCAGGGCCCTCATTCCTCTTGGTATCTGTTATGATCTATGTGATTATTGTTATGCTGTAATGTCTATCGTCTGTACAAGTCCCCTCTGAAATGTAAAGTGCTGCGAAATATGTCGGCGCTATAGAAATAAAATTTATTATTATTATTAAAGGAACAGAGAGAGAGAGAGAGAGAGAGAATTTTTTTTCTGCCGCCAGAACGGGATTTGGGGTTAAATTTCTGGCAAGCAAATTCTTCCGGGTATGCTCAGTGTAAAAAAGCGGATCCGTGCAGACAAAAAAACGTTTCGTTGTCCGTCCACTCGAGTCAGCGGATGCCAAAATTTTGGTGGATCCGTAAAAAAACGGATCCATCGGATGACCATCCGTCAATATCCGCCGCTAATGCAAGTCAATGGGAAAGAAACGGATCCGCCAAAAAAAATGGCGGATCCTTTTTTTGCAAAACGGCGGATTTTGACTGATGGAAACAAACGGAAATGTGAAACAGGCCTTAAGCAGAGAACTGTTTGGGTGTGTTCACATGGAGTTTTCTGACACGGATTTTGACGTTCTCTAAAATCCACTTTAAAAAAGAAAAAAACTCTTTGCCACTAGGTTCTTCAAAAGCAGCAAACAAAAAAAAAAAAGTCTTAGTTACTCACCGGTTAACTGTGTTTTTCGGAGTCATGACAGCACCACCTGAGAGAGGGGATCCGCCCTTCAGGAACAGGAAACCTACAGATACAAAAGGGCGGCACCTCTCCCACGCATCAGTTGGATTACAGAGCACAAGAGGGCCACAATGGTTAATAGAATAATTTATATACAATACTTTTACACAACTATTCCTTACCTGTGTACATACAAGAGGAAGAAGTGCACACCCAAACTAAAAGGGAGGGAATATACGGGTGCTGTCATGGACTCCGAAAAACACCGTTAACCGGTGAGTAACTAAGACTTTATCGGTCGTCCATGACAGCACCACCTGAGAGAATTACAGAGAGTAAACCTATTTAGGGAGGGACTACAGCCTGCAGCACCCTTATACCAAAGGAGAGATCTGTGGTAGCACCCAAGTCTAGCCTATAATGACTATAAAAGGTGCTCGGAGAGGACCAAGTAGCCGCCTTACATATCTGGTCAATGGAAACTTCTGATCTCTCGGCCCACGAGGTCGCCATGTCTCTGGTGGAATGCGCCCTCAGCTTCCGGGGTGGCGACCTGCCTTTTGAGGTGTATGCTATTGAGATCGCTTCTCTAACCCACCTGGCTAGTGTACTTTTCGACGCTCTACAACCTTTCCTAGGGCATTGATGGGAGACAAACAGGGCATTATCTTTTTTCCAGGGATCAGTAACTGCCAGATATTCTATGAGGCATTTCCTAACATCCAAGGTGTGAAGCTTCTCTTCCTTCTCATTAGCTGGATTAGGGAGGAAAGATGGAAGGACTATCTCCTGTGTCCTATGAAAGCTGGAAACTACCTTAGGTAAATACGCCGGATCAGGTCTGAGTATTACCCTATCGTCCTTGAACTGTATATAAGGAGGACGTCTAGATAATGCCTGGATGTCGCTTATCCTACGAGCTGAGGTTAGAGCTACCAGGAAGGCTACTTTGAGGGACAGGTTTTTTATGGAAGCTGATGAGATAGGTTCGAATGGGGCTTCTGTCATAGCCGTGAGGACTAGGTTCAAGTCCCACGGCATGAATCTATCCTTTGCTATTGGCCTGGATCTACCTGCTGCCTTAATGAATCTACTGATCCAGTAATTACCCGTGATGTTGCAGCTAAAGAGGGCTCCCAAGGCTGATACTTGTACTTTAAGGGTACTAGTGGAGAGCCCCATATCTAGACCTTTCTGAAGAAACTCTAAGATTTGGTTTACAGGTGCCGAACCGCCAGCGACCACTCCAGAGTTCTGCAGGAATTTTTTCCAAATTCTGACATAGATTTTGGTAGTGATGACTTTTCTACTTTTAAGTAGGGTGTTAATCAGGTCTGGAGAGAAGCCTTTTTCTCTCAGCAGTGTCCGTTCAAACTCCACACCGTCAGATGTAGGCCAGCCACCTGAGGATGGAACACTGGGCCCTGGGATAGGAGATCCGGGATGTCCGGAAGGACCCAAGGCAAGAAAACCTGGTCCTGAGGCAAGAAAACCAAGCCCTCCTGGGCCAAAATGGAGCGATAACTATCACCCTTGCTCTGTCTCTCCTGATTTTCTTCATCACCAGGGGGAGTAGCGATAGGGGAGGGAAGGCGTATGCTAGCCTGAAGTCCCACTTTATCAGAAAGGCATCTACCGCCAGGGGGTTCTCTCTGGGATTTAGGGAGCAAAATTGTTTTAATTTTCTGTTTTCCCTGGTAGCGAAGAGGTTTACCTCTGGTTGTCCCCATTTTTGTATAATCAGGTCGAAGATGGAGGTGCTTAGGGACCATTCTCCTTGTTTTAGTGGATTGCGGCTTAGGAAATCTGCTGTGATATTTTCCTTTCCTTTTATATGTAGAGCTGTTAAAGATTGAAAATGCTGCTCTGCTAGCTGGAACAATCGTTCTGCCACATTCATCAGGGGTTTGGAACGAGTCCCGCCTTGGTGGTTGATATAAGCCACGGTGACCTGATTGTCGGAGAACACTCGCACATGATGGCCCTGTAGATACACATGTAGCCCCTTAGCTGCCTGCTCTACTGCTGTCAACTCTTTCAGGTTAGATGACATTTCTATCTGATGATGCTCCCATAGGCCCTGGACTAGGATCTCCCCCATATGAGCCCCCTAACCAGTAGGGCTGGCATCCGTGGTGATTATGCGGGATATGTCATACTCCCAGGGGACCCCTTTGGATAAATTATCCCTGTCTAGCCACCACTCTAGGGACTCCCTTGTGTTTCAGGACAAGGTTAGCTGGCCCTCTAAGTAACCCTCAAGGATTCTTTGATGCCTTAAGACCTCACCCTGCAGTTTTCTTGTATGAAACTGTGCCCACTGGACTGCCGGGATACAGGACGAGAGGGAACCCAGAAGGGACATGGCTTTCCTGAGGGACATGGTGGGGTTATTGCAAGCGTTCAGGACCTGATAGTGTAGGCGAACAAGCTTCTCCGGGGGCAGACGGCATTCCTGTTTCTCAGAATCTAGGATCAGGCCCAAGAATTGTTGGACTCTCACCGGCTGTAACCGAGACTTTTTAATGTTAAGCAGCCATCCTAACCCCTCTAGGGCAGACATTGCCCTTTGTAGCTGTTCCAAACAATGTTTTGCTGTTTTCCCTACGATCAGGAAGTCATCTAAGTAGGGGATCACCAGAATGTCTGATTCACGTAGATGGGCCATAACTTCCGCTACTACTTTGGTAAACACACGGGGAGCGACTGCCACCCCAAAGGGGAGGGCCGCATATTGGAAATGTTGGACTGACCCATCCAGCTGAACCGCCACTCTGAGAAACCGCTGATGAGCTGCATGAATGGGAATATGGTAGTAAGCGTCCTTTAAATCTAACACCACCATAAAACAGTTTTGAAACAGCAATTTTATTGTTGATTTAATTGTCTCCATCTTAAACGGGCGTATGACCAGGAATTCGTTGAGGGATTTAAGATTTATTATAGTCCTAAAGGACCCGTCTGGTTTACGGACCAGGAACAGGGGGGAGTAAAACCCTTTCCCTGTTTCTCCCTCTGGGACCACCGTCAGGACCCTCTTGCGGCAGAGATCATGCACCTCGACCTCCAGGGCAGCTTGTTCTGGTGTGGAAGACCTGAGCAGGGTGACCTTAAATCGATCTTGGGGAACCCGGGCGAATTCTAGGCGTAGACCCGCAGCTATCACCCCCAGTATCCATTTGCTATTGGAAATCATGGACCAGGCTGGGTAGAAGGCAGCTAGTCTCCCCCCTACCGGAGCAACTAGTCATTGGGGCGGTTTTTTAGTGTCACATGCTGGACCTTCTTGACGCCCCCCTCCTCCGAACATGAAACCTGTACCTCTCCTTCTTTTGTCATCCCATCTGCCCTGATCTCTGGACGGCCTTCTACGGAAATAGTCTCTCCTGGTAAAGGGACGTCTGTAAGAAGGATTCGGTAGACTGGTGAACTTCTTTTTATCATCCCCGGCTTTCTCTTAGAGTTCATCCAAGACTGGGCCAAACAGATATTCACCCTCACATGGAATGGAGCAGAGTCGTGATCTGACCTGGATATATCCCGGCCAGCATTTTAACCAAAGGGCCCTTCGAGCTGCGTTAGATAAACTCGCAGTTCTAGCTGCCATCCTCGCAGAGTCCACTGAAGCATCAGCCAAAAAAGCTGCCGCACTTTGGATGATTGGCAGCGTTTTCCGGATAGATGCTCTTGAGACTCCGTCCTTTAGTTGGGAATCCAATGGTCTAGCCAGACCATCATGGATCTGGCCGTACATGTGGCAGCAATCGCTGGTCTTAGAGCTCCTGCTGACATCTCCCATGTTCCCTTCAAAAAAGAATCCGCTTTCTTATCTAGCGGGTCTTTTAAGGAGGCCATGTCGTCGAAGGGTATGGAGGATTTTTTGGAGGCTTTAGCTACTGCCGCGTCCAGCTTAGGGGCCTTATCCCATCTGTTTACCACTGGGTCGTCAAACGGGTACCTCCGCTTGAAGGCAGGAGGTAAGGAGCCCCTTTTTTCAGGTCTCTTCCATTCCCTATCTATTAGGCTCTGGACCTTATCATTTAATGGAAAGGCCTTCCGCTTCCTGGGATCTAGACCCCCGAACATCACGTCCTGAGCTGAAAGTTCCGGTTTTGTCTCTGCTGCCCCCATGGTGGACCTTATTGCTTTAACTAGCTTATCCATCTGGTCTAAGGGGAAGCAGAATCGACTTGAGTCTTCCTCCGAAGAAGACGACGTGGAGGCCGGGGAATCTGAAGAGTCATCAATCTTTAGGGCGGTCGAAGACTCTGAACCTGAGAAACTAAATTCTCTTCCCCTTGAAGAATCCTTTTTAGATAGGGCCTTTATCTCTGTCCTGATTATGTCCCTCAGGCTTGTGGTGAAGTCCGGCGTTTCTTCCGCTACCTGTATGGACGGGGGAGAGTGTAAGGGCCTGTCAATCTACCCCTGGGCCAACGTCCCCTTCCACCCCTACCGTTTGTCTCATGCATGGCTGACACAACTTTTTAGGGTGGCCGTCCGGCAAGGGGCAACTACAGAGAGCACATTCCCTGTGCTTCTGTTTTCCCGTAGCTTTCTTCCCCTGCGAAAGAAACATAAGGGAACACTGCATCAGGGTACATTCACGGAGATCTCTTACCCATGCAGATGAGGCAGGTACCGGATCACGGAGGGAGGCAGGAGGGTCCTTTAGCCTGGAGGAACTTCTGTGGATTTGTTCACCCACCCGTTTCTTCTTCTGCTGGCCACTCGCATGTGGTTTCACTGTGGCCTGTTTCTGTGGGTGCTCCTGCACCTCGTCCAGCTGCTCTATGGGGGCTTCTGTCGTATCCATCGCTGGGCCTTCAGAAGCACCCCAGCAGCATCACCTCCTGCCTTTTAAGGCCTCCTTGTCCGGGTCAGCAGGGTTCTGGCGCGGCACCTCCCACCCGGGACCCCCCCGCGAGCTCCCCCCGCATGCTCCGGTCATCCCCTCCCCCGCCCCGGGCACCGCGCGCCGCCCAGTACCGCCATGCACACGCGGCGCACGCCGGAAGCCGGCCGGCACCCGACTTCCGGTTTCGGCGTCCCCGGCCCCGCCCCCTCCACCGCGTCACTTCCGCCGCCCGTCTGAGGCCTGCGGGGAGTGCGCAGAGGGTGCCGGCATGGCGCCCCCGGCTCAGGCAAGGCCACAGCCCCCACGCGCGCTGACCTGCGCCCGCCGACCGGGCGCCACCGCCGGCCCGGAGAGGAAGAGAGACCGGACCACGGGGAGAGCGCACCAGGAGGGGCCCGGGACATACATACCTCCTGGTGCCGGCATTATGGAGGCGGCTGTCCACCGGACCCCTGGTTCCACCTGCTCTTTCCACTGTCGTGGCAACCTACCCGGCCCCACCATGGCGCTTCCAGGGACCCGAGATTGACCGAGGTAGGAGACCCCCTCGCTACCTGGGTCAGTCAGCCGGCCTGGGAATCCCTCGGCGACTCCATGATGGACGATCTGAAGGAAGTCCCGTCCTCTAGGAACAGGAAACCAACTGATGCGTGGGAGAGGTGCCGCCCTTTTGTATCTGTAGGTTTCCTGTTCCTGAAGGGCGGATCCCCTCTCTCAGGTGGTGCTGTTATGGACGACCGATAAAAAAAACATTTTCCCTCAACCCCACTCCCCGAGTAAATGAAAACTTGCCAAATCAGACAAGGTGATTTTCTGGATTTGTTTTCTCATTTTGACTCTCATAGTTGTGGTGTGCCTATGATGTCAATTACAGGCCTCTCTCATCTTTATAATGAGAGAAATTGTACAATTGGTGTCTGACTAAATACTTTTTTTCCCCACTGTACAACTGCTTCTTACAAAATTAGAATATCCTCAAAAAGTTAATTTATTTCAGTTCTTCAATACAAAAAGTGAAATTCATTTTATAGAGTCATTACACACAGAGTGATCTATTTCACGTGTTTATTTCTGTTAATGCTGATGATTACGGCTTACAGTCAATGAAAACCCAAAAGTCATTATCTCAGTAAATTAGTATAATTAACAAAAAACACCTGTAAAGGCTTCCTAGCGTTTATAAAGTTCCCTTAGTCTGTTTCAGTAGGCTCCACAATCATGGGGAAGACTGCTGACTTGACAGGTGTCCTGAAGGCAGTCACTGACACACTCCACAAGGAGGGTAAGCCACAAAAAGTCATTGCTAAAGAAGCCGGCTGTTCACAGAGTGCTGTATCCAAGCATATGTTTGCAATGACTATATAATATATGAGTTTCACTTTTTGTATTAAAGAACTGAAATTAATTAACCTTTTGATGACATTCTAATTTTGTTGGAAGCACCTGCATGTCCCATATTCCCTCATTGTCATTTTAAAACGGCATCTGGAAATAAGTGAATAGCACCACCCTACAGATGAAATGCTATTTGTCCCCCGTTCTGCTGCTGTCCTTTAACATATAGGAAAAAAATAAGCCATTGTACTCACCTTCTCTCTGCTCCCCCGCCACGCGGTGAACTCTAGTGAAGCAGGCATCTAACTTTAGCATGCAAGCGGCGGGAACGCATGATGTCACTGCCATACGCCCCCAGTCACATGCAGGCTGACATCAGCTGCTGGCCAGTGTGTATTGCTGCATGCGGACCCTCACATCAAGTTAAAGATTGTGCCGGCGTCGGAGGACCCCTTACCTGCACAGACCCTGTCACGGTCGGGACCTTTGTGACCATAATCATTAAATCCCTGCTTCTGGAAACAAGCATCCCATAAATTGTGAATTGGGCTCTACCTGCCACATTAATTCCATGTGGCCGCTTATAGCATGGGGGGGGGATTTGGATTTGGGGACGCAGATTTCACTGGATTTTATTGGAGGGGTCGGGAGCCATGTCACTTTCCAAGAGTCTTTGTTCTACCAGTAAGGAGGGACCTCCTATATTTCCAGTCACCGGTGACGGACCTGAGTGGGGGCTGGTTTTGCGCGGGATAAGTTAGGGTTTTTATTGGTAACATTTTGAGGTACATAACATTATTTCATCACTTCCAGTATAGGGCCGGAATCACATTCTCGTGTTCTATGCTGAGCGCTTACATCAGGGTTTCCCTGTAAACCCCACAAATAAGCGAATGAGATGAAACCCATGTCACAAGCACCCCCCATATTGAGGCAGATGGAGACACTTTGGAGTCCGTTTGCTGTCTGCTTCGGACGTATCCATCTTTTTAGCTATGTACAGAACTGTGGTCGGCCACTCTTGTTCACTAAAAAGACATCTAAAACAACAAGAAGCCACAGGAATAGAGAACAAATGGAGTCTGTGAATCCATCTGCGTCATAAGTGAGTGGTTCCATAGGTGTTTTGTCTGAATCGGGTCTCTGGTCTCATGCATTTCAGTACTCGTGTACTGCAGTGCGGGAGACCTGTCAGTGACTCACTGACTGTGCCAGTAAGACCCTTGATCTCACAGACCACCGTACCCTGGAGTCATCACATGACCTCGAGATACCATGGCATCTGTGATTACTATCGTGAGTGGTCGATCCTATCAAAGAGGGTCTTTTAACCCCCTTTTAACCACTTCCATACCGCTGTCAAGGGGCCGATACCACAGGGTGTCGGATATCATGTACAGCTGTCACCGGTGGGAATTTCACCCGTGGGGCTATTCACTTTTTTCCGGATGCCGTTTTAAAATGGCGATGAGAGAATAAAGTCCCTTAATGACTGCCGATACGTATTAAAACAGAGATTGTGAAGGGGTCTTATTCCCTCATCGCCGTTTTAAAACGGCATCCGGGAATAAGTGAATAGCGCATACAGAGAACAGCGCCACCATCACTAGTGGAGCGCTCATCATCCGGGCCTCTACACCAGCGCCTCTGCTGCCTCCCGACATACAATGTAAATAATGCGACGTAACCAATTCTTACACAACATAACATTCATTTTTGTCATTTTACATTTGGTTATCATCAGAAGGAACAAAGAGCGAGAGATCCGGCCCCGGTGTCATGTCCGTAGAGCTGGCCCGGTAATAGTCCTTGGATTGACAGTAACATCTGAATCTGCAATGTCCACTCGCGTGTCCTTCTCATGTGGGTCCGAGCCGTATTGTGACCAGTGAATGATACAGCCCCTTCATTTGCTGACGTGACCCTCGTTCTACAACGCTTCCGTTCTGGATCACGGCGAATTCTTCTGCGTTCTGAATGGCGGACAGACGGTGAGCGATGGCACATGTGCGACCTTCCCCAGCTTTGTCCAGAGCTTCCTCTACAACCTGAGGGGGAGATAAACATTATATTGTTACAGAAACAACGAATAGAACAAACAGATCAGAACGTAAAAGCATAAAAAAATAGCAATTTCAACTATTGACTCAATTTTGGTGCTTTTACAGCTTTAATAACTCTGGGCCGCACCCTGGTTTGGCAGACAGCTATTCTTCCTGCTGTTGGTCCATTGGTTGACATGTAGCTAAGAGTTTGGTCTTGTGTAAACAATATTGGACTGCACGTCTGGCAATGCCAAGCTCACTTCCAAAAATTGGGATGGATGCATACTCTGACCAAAACTGATCGCTCTGCCCAAATAACAGCAACTTACGAGCACCAAACTTGTTAGGCGTCGAGTTCCTGAAGCTGCACAGCACGAATCCAGAGCCATGCAGCCAGCGGTCTCCCATTCCCATCCGACCTCTCAGGGACCTGCACAGCAATCTCAGCGATCCAGACGCCCTGCTCAGACCAGTTCTCTGGGTCTGGTTGTTGCTGCCACCTCTGGACCAGCAATAGTAGCGCAGCCTGCTCTGCAGCAAACCACTCCAGAGGCTGTCCTCTCGCCGCGCTACTGGGCATGCTCACGAGACGATCTCCCAGTGGAGATCGGGAGTCACGTGCTCATGTCCTTCTGATCTGATTGGTCCATCTCAGAGATCTGGAAGGTCCTGGAAGCGCACGGCTATAAAAGGCCCACATGGCCGCTCAGCCATGCGCTAGTATAGACTCTACTTGCTACCTGTGTGAATGATGACGGATGCATGTGCCTGCGAATGACTCATTAAGACTCCCCTCCCTCTGATATTATGTGTGTGGCTAGGGACTTCGTATTAGAGTCAGCGCCAGTCAGTGGCATGATACAGGCCACAGTGCATATCTTCACCTATCTAGCGTCCGACATTGCGCCTCCTCTGGGCACTGACGTATAGCGGCTGTCAGTCGCCGCGCTGCAATCAGCAGCATCTGTGGGCGTCCGCACACACGGTAGGTCTAGACGGACCCTGACCCTCTGCTTTGGGTTCAGCTCCTGTGACCATTTACCGTGCGTGCAGTTCTCTGAGACCTGTGAGTCCAACAGGCTCAGTATTTACGTTTAAGTTCTAAGCGTCTCTGTAATAGTACTCTCAGTGCACATCGGGAGACGTTCAACCCGTGTGTGATATACCGCCATATTGTGCGTCTGCCATTATCTAGCAACGGTGTAACACCTACTGCACGGTGGACCCCGGGCGGCGAACGCACTTATTTAATTTATTTATTAGTACGTTCCGCCGTCCCTAACAAAACTTTCTGTCAATCAACACTTAAAGCAGATCTGCCATCAGATTTCAGAATAGAAACTCTTTACGTTACATAATATAGATATATCTGTTACCTGAAGAGGCTGGTGTACTGGCTCTGAAAATCCATGTCAAAATGGTTGCATAATATTTAAATAAAAATGAGCACTTTAGGAGTCCAACTAGAGTTGGAAAGAGTTGTGGGGTAATATTATGACGGGGTCAGAACTACTGCAACTATCACATCAGGAAGCGATTCAGTGACTACTTCACATGGTGCCACCTGGCTGTGATCTCCATGGCGATATACTGCAGTCACACAGCAAGGGCTCCTGAGACACAAGGCCCATCTGAAACGCACGTTGGGGCTGTGCACACTTGGTCCCTGACTGGATACTATGGGTAAGAGCAAACTATGGCACTGTGGTGTCACTTATTGATTCTCTTAAAGTGACATACACCTTATTCTCTTATTTCTTTTGTTCTGATTATCTTTTGCTGGCTTCACTGCTTTTCATTGTTACTTCTTGGTAAAAGTTATACTGTTTTGATGGTTATTTAGTGGTTGCTATTGAATATGATTTTTTAAGCAGTCCTGCTCAGTCTTTACATGGGATTGTGATTTAAGTCTATAGTCATAGTTTGCTCTCCCATCCTTTGAAATAAAGGTGGACATGCAATGCGAATAAATTGTGTGTGTGTGTGTGTGTATATATATATATATATATATATATATATATATAATATATATTTATTATTATTATTATTATTATTATATTTTTTTTTATTTTATTTTTTTTATTCGGGATTCTTGTGTTCTTTTTATTCTCTGTTTGTGGTCTTTTATGACAGGCACTGTTGTGACCACTGGGGAATTGTGTCTGTATGACAACTTCCCCCACTTCCTCCTTCTCCAGCTGCTGCTTGGGGTCCAAAAAATAAATGACATCCAATTTTCTATAATACCAGCATAATTTGCAAATAATTGTTTTGTTGGCTGTTTTTTTTTAAATACATTTTTAGAAAAATCTGTTATTTATTTTTCAGCTTCGGTTTAAGATGCTTCCCACCAGTAAGGTCATAGACGATCTTTGGAAGAAATTTTATATAATTTTTTTTTTTTTAATTTTGCAGTCCTCCACGGTTACTGGGGCATCCATAGAATCCTCAGTTGCAGGGGAATACAGAAGCTGTCAGTGAGCCCTTTATGGTGACGAGTTTCTAACCCTTTTACCTATTTTTTTTTTTTAACTTCTCTGTGCTTATTTATGAACACAGACCACATGAAAGATGGCCTGAACTTTGATGAAACCATAAATCAGCTGAGAAGCTCAGAAGTTCTCCAATCAGTTTACAGATATTTGTGGTAGTGGAAAGTTCAATATCTTTAGGAAACTACTTGATTATGAGAGAAGAGCATCTAAAGAATTTAGCTTTTCCTTTTCCAGTTGTTTTTTTTTTTTACTTCTGTTTGATGAATATTCCAATAGAAATAGAAATATGATTATTACATGAAGTAATTATAGAATGAAAATCACATAGCAACAAAAAATATATAAAAATTATATAAACTAAGGATAACTTTATTATGTCTGGATGCAGAGACCCCATAGACCACTATAACTAAAGAGCAGAAGCGAATTTTTCCTCTTCAGACTTCATCCTTTGCAATGCGGTGGTGAGACCCGTTGGCAAGAAAACATGCAGCTCATACAGGTCCTGATGTACATCTGTAGGAAAAAATAAACAAGTAAAAAAAATTATTTTGTGAAACCATATCTTTTTTTATTTTTCCATTGATAGAGCTTTTTTTTTTATTTTTATTGGCACTTATTCTGGGGTAAAAAATTCTCTCTTTTTTTTTCTTTAGAAGTGAAGTGTTCCAAAAAAACAGAAATTTTGCCATTTATTTTACAATATAAATAATGTGTTTTATTTGTTCGGACTGTTATGAATGAGGTGATTAGGGATGGTCTTTTTTTACATCAGTTTTTTTTTTCTGGGTCAATAATCTACAATATAGTAAAATTTGTAAAATTGCTTACCCATGAAGCCCGGCCAGAGGCGCACAAACATGGATAGACATCAGGGACTTCATTAGAGGTCCCCAGATGCCATGACAGTACCATCAGCATATTGCTGCGGAGGGGGGACCTGCATGTCATGGAATAGACTCTCCAATTCTCCAAGCCCCCATATGCTGCTGTCACAATTGACTGCATTATCTAAAGAAGTTAAACTACTGTGTTCACACCTAGCTCCAATCCTAGCAGTTACAATTGGGCGTCAGCTGTATAACACACAGCCGGCACCCACAGAGCATGAAGCCATCTCAGCTCCTGATATAACAGGTGTATGCACATCATAAGTCACCAAGGTTTTAAATTCTGCACTGTAGACCGAAGTCCGTATGGATTTTTTTTACACTCCACGTGGATTGAATTTGTTAAATCCTCATTCACTTTCTTGTCATTTTTTATGCGCAATCCGCTAATCCAGATGTAAAATCTGCTGCATATTTGCCCCTGTATTACACCCATGCAGGAAACATGGGTAGATATATATGGTTGTTCAGTAAATGCACTCAATACTTGGTCGGAGCTCCTTTTGCATCAATGCGGTATGGCATGGAGGCTCAGCCTGTGGCACTGCTGAGGGGTTATGGAAGCCCAGGTTGCTTTGATAGCAGCCTTCAGCTCGTCTGCATTGTTGGGTTTAGTGTCTCTCATCTTCCTCTTGACAATTCCCCATAGATTCTCTATGGAGTTAAGGTCAGGAGAGTTTGCTGCCAATCAAGCACAGTGATACTGTTGTTTTTAAACCACGTATTGGTACTTTTGGCAGTGTGGACAGGTGTCAAGTCCTGCTGGAGAATGAAATTTCCATCTCCAAAAAGCTTGTCGGCAGAGGGAAGCATGAAGTGCTCTAAAATTTCCTGGTAGACGGCTGCACTGACTTTGGTCTTGATAAAACACAGTGGACCTACACCAGCAGATGACATGGCTCCCCAAACCAGCACTGATTGTGGAAACTTCACACTAGACCTCCAGCAGCTTGGATTGTGGCCACTCTTCCTCCAGACTCTGGGACCTTGATTTACAAATGAAATGCAAAATTTACTTCTGAAAACAACACCTTGGACCACTGAGCAACAGTCCAGTTCTTTTCCTCCTTGGCCCAGGTAAGATGCTTCTGGCGTTGTCTATTGGTCATGAGTTGCTGACACAAGGAATGCGACACTTGTAACCCATGTCCTGGATACGTCTGTGTGTGGTGGCTCTTGAAGCGATGGCTCCAGCAGCAGTCCACTTCTTGTGAATCTCCCACAAATTATGGAATGGCCTTTCCTTAAAAATCCTTTCAAGGCTGCGGTTATCCCGGTTGCTTGTGCACCTTTTTCTACCACACTTTTTCCTTCCACTAAACTTTCCATTAATATTCTTGGATACAGCACTCTGTGAACAGCCGGCTTCTTTAGCAATGACCTTTTGTGGCTTATGAGGTTCACTTTTTCTATTGAAGAACTGAAATAAATTAACTTTTTAAGGTTGTTCTAATTTGGTGAGAAGTACCTGCAATTGTTTTCTAAGCAGCAGCCACTACAGGGGAAATGTGGTGTAACATCCGGCCATTCCTATAAAAAGCACAATAAAAACATACATTCTCTAGTGATGACCTCCCTAGATAAAACCATTGTGATTCATCAACTAAAGGTATTTAGGAATTCATTGCGAATGACTTTTTTTTGTGATTTTTGGTATCGTTAGCAATGGTTTGGCAGACAGTCTAATGTTTATGAGGTCCCCCCCCCCCCCCCCCCCCAAAAAAAAAAAATACAAAAATATTCATCCCTTACAGCGAACGCCGCAGATCATTGTCAGGGGAGTTGAGGATCCGTCATGTCCAATTTCAGACAGCAGATCATTTTATTATCTAAAGATAAGTCTCTGGAAACGTTGGTACATTTCAGAGAGAATCATGCAGTTGGGCTTTGAATCACAGGTTCCTTTTAAAACAATTTGGCTTTAGACTCCAAATTCCGAAAGCCCCCCAAAAAATTTTCTTTCATTTTTCAGTCAACAGAGTTGTGTGAAGGCTGTTACACAAGCTGCCATTTTAGGCTTCATACGTCTTTTTGATTTCAGTTGATTCCATTTTTTTTTGGGGGGGGAGGTGACGCAACAAAAAATAAAACAGCAATTCTGCCATTTAGATTTTTTTTTTCCATTTTGGCGTTCGCTGTAGGGGATGAACATTTGTATTTTTTATTATATTGCACTGATAGCAAATATCATAATTTATTTTATTTTTTAGATTGTGCTACTTGCACAATTGGAAATGGGAGTGCGATAGTTGAAACTTTTACTTTTTTTTATATTATTTCAAACAAATAACGTATGTATTGATCACAAGGAGCTTGAACCTGCAGTCTCACCTGATCACTTATACAATACACTGGATGTATTTTTATATTGTAGAATTTTCAGTCTTCTATGAAGCCAAGACACAGGCTTAAGTAGACCCCAGTCTCGAGAACCATAACCACGCTTCAGCAACCTGATAACATTTCATGGCTGATAGGCATTGGAAATAGTGATGAGCGAGCGTGGTTGGATAAGGTGTTATATGAGCACGCTTATGTGCTGATTAAGTATTTTCGGTGCCCTTGAAAAAATTGTTTAGTCCCCGCGACTGCATGGCTAGTGACTGTTCAACAGCTGCAAGACACGGAGGGATTGCCTGAGATTGCCTCCCCTCCTATACACCCCCTACCTACCTTCATCAACATATAGTAACGTGTTTTTCCATAAGAATAAAACTCATTTGTCGTCACCCGATATGATAATTATTGAAAACTTGATAATGATTAGATTTTGTAAATCTTAAAATCATTCAGTAAAAAAATTTAAAACATACTTACTTTTTTCCTTTATTCTAATGTTGCTGAAGCAGCATAAAAATGCTCTGAGGAGCCTAAGAGGAAGCCAAAAAATGATTAACCCCCTTCATGACCCAGCCTATTTTGACCTTAATGACCTGGCCATTTTTTGCAATTCTGACCAATGTCCCTTTATGAGGTAATAACTCACGAACGCTTCAACGCATCCTAGCGATTCCGAGATTGTTTTTTCGTGACATATTGGGCTTCATGATAGTGGTACATTTAGGTCGATAATTTTTGCGTTTATTTGTGAAAAAAATGGAAATTTGGCAAAAATTTTGAAAATTTTGCAATTTTCAAATTTTGAATTTTTATTCTGTTAAACCAGAGAGTTATGTGACACAAAATAGTTAATAAATAACATTTCCCACATGTCTACTTTACATCAGCACAATTTTGGAAACAACATTTTTTTTCGTTAGGAAGTTATAAGGGTTAAAAGTTGACCAGCAATTTCTCATTTTTACAACAAAATTTACAAAACCATTTTTTTTAGGGACCACCTCACATTTGAAGTCACTTTGAGGGGTCTATATGGCAGAAAATACCCAAAAGTGTCACCATTCTAAAAACTGCACCCCTCAAGCTACTCAAAACTACATTCAAGAAGATTATTAACCCTTCAGGTGCTTCACAGGAACTAAAGCAACATGGAATGAAAAAATGGACATTTTAATTTTTCCAACCAAAATTTTATTTTAGCATCAGTTTTTTCATTTTCACATGGGTAACAGAATAAAATGTATCCTAAAATTTGTTGGGCAATTTCTCCTGAGTACACTGATACCTCATATGTGGTCATAAACCACTGTTTGGGCGCACGGCAGGGCTCAGAAGGCAAGGAGCGCCATTTTACTTTTTGAATGTAAAATATGCTTGAATGTTTAGCGGTTGCCATGTCTTGTTTTAAGAGTGCCTGTGTGCCTAAACATTGGAGCTCCCCCACAAGTGAGCCCATTTTGTAAACTAGACCCTCCAAGGAACTTATCTAGATGCATAGTATGCACTTTGAACCCCCAGGTGCTTCACAAATTGATCTGTAAAAAAAAAAAATACTTTTTTTTTCACAAAAATTTTATTTGGCCTCAGTTTTTTCATTTTCACATGGGCAACAGGATAAAATGGATCCTAAAATTTGTTGGGCAATTTCTCCTGAGTACATCAATATCTCATATGTGGTCAAAAACCACTGTTTGGGCGCACCGCAAGGCCCGGAAGGGAAGGAGCGCCATGTGACTTTTTGATTGGAAAATTAGCTCCAATCGTTAGCGGACACCATGTCGCATTTGGAGAGCCCCTGTGTGCCTAAACATTGGAGCTCCCCGACAAGTGACCCCATTTTGGAAACTAGACCCCCGAAGGAACTTATCTAGATGTGTGGTGAGCACTTTGAACCCCCAAGTGCTTCACAGAAGTTTATAACGCAGAGCAGTGAAAATAAAAAAATAATTTTTTTTCCTCAAAAATGATTTTTTAGCCCGCTATATTTTATTTTCCCAAGGGTAACAGGATAAATTGGACCCCAAAAGTTGTTGTCCAGTTTGTCCTGAGTACACTGGTACCCCATATGTGGGGAAAAACCACTGTTTGAGCGCACGGCATGACTCAGAAGGGAAGGAGCGTCATTTGACTTTTTGAATGGAAAATTAGCTCCAATCGTTAGCGGACACCATGTTGTGTTTGCAGAGCCCCTGTGTGCGTAAACTTTGGATTTCCCCCACAAATGACCCCATTTTGGAAACTAGACCCCCTAAGGAACTTATCTAGATGCATAGTGAGCACTTTGAACCCCCAGGTGCTACACAGAAGTTTATAACGCAGAGCCGTTAAAATAAAAAAAAATTTTTCCCTCAAAAAATAAATTTCTAGCCTGCTATTTTTTATTTTCACAAAGGTAACAGGATAAATTGGACGCCAAAAGTTGTTGTCCAGCTTGTCCTGAGTACGCTGGTACCACATATGTGGGGGGGACCACTGTTTGGGCACACGTTGGGGCTCAGAAGGGAAGTAGTGATGTTTTGAAATGCCGACTTGATGGAATGGTCTGTGGGCGTCATGTTATGTTTGCAGAGCCCCTGATGTACCTAAACAGTGGAAACCCCCCACAAATGACCCCATTTTGGAAACTAGATCACCCAAGAAACTAATATAGATGTGTGGTGAGCACTTTGAACCCCCAAGTGCTTCACCAAAGTTTATAACGCAGAGCCGTGAAAATAAAAAAATATTTTTTTTTCCTCAAAAAATTATTTTTAGTCCACTATTTTTTATTTTCACAAGGGTAACAGGATAAATTGGACCCCAAAAGTTGTTGTCCAGTGTGTCCTGAGTATGCTGGTACCCCATATATGGGGGGGACCACTGTTTGGGCACACGTTGGGGCTCGGAAGGGAAGTAGTTACGCTTTGAAATGCCGACTTGATGGAATGGTCTGTGGGCGTCATGTTACGTTTGCAGAGCCCCTGATGTACCTAAACAGTGGAAACCCCCCACAAATGACACCATTTTGGAAACTAGACCCCCCAAGGAACTTATCTAGATGTGTGGTGAGCACGTTGAACCCCCAAGTGCTTCACAGAAGTTTATAACGCAGAGCTGTGAAAATAAAAAAATATTTTTTTTTCCTCAAAAAGTGATTTTTAGCCCACTATTTTTTATTTTCACAAGGGTAACAGGATAAATTGGACCCCAAAAGTTGTTGTCCAGTTTGTCCTGAGTACGCTGGTACCCCATATATGGGGGGGACCACTGTTCGGGGACACGTTGGGGCTCGGAATGGAAGTTGTGACGTTTTGAAATGCCGACTTGATGGAATGGTCTGTGGGCGTCATGTTACGTTTGCAGAGCCCCTGATGTACCTAAACAGTGGAAACCCCCCACAAATGACCCCATTTTGGAAACTAGACCCCCCCAAGGAACTTATCTAGATGTGTGGTGAGCACGTTGAACCCCCAAGTGCTTCACAGAAGTTTATAACGCAGAACCGTGAAAATAAAAAATCTTTTTTTTACACAAAAATAATTATTTTAGCCCCCATTTTTTTATTTTCCCAAGGGTAACAGGAGAAATTAGACCCCCAAAGTTGTTGTGCAATTTTTCCTGAGTACCCTGATACCCCATAAGTGGGGGTACACCACTGTTTGGGCACACGTCGGGGCTCGAAATGGAGGGAGCACCGTTTGACTTTTTGAACGCAAAATTGGCTGGAATAAATGGTGGCTCCATGTCGCGTTTGGAGAGCCCCTGATGTGCCTAAACAGTGGAAACCCCTCAATTCTATCTCCAACCCTAACACCAACACACCCCTAACCCTAATCCCAACCCTAATCATAACCCTAACCACAACCCTAATCCCAACACAGCCCTAACGAAATCCCAACTCTAACCCTAACCACAAGCCTAACCGTAATCCCAACCCCAACCCTAATCCCAATTCCAACCCTAACCCTAAATTCAACCCTAACCCTAAATTCAACCCTAACCCTTAGTCCAACCCTAACCCTTAGTCCAACCCTAACCCCTAGTCCAACCCTAACCCCTAGTCCAACCCTAACCCCTAGTCCAACCCTAACCCCTAGTCCAACCCTAACCCCTAGTCCAACCCTAACCCCTAGTCCAACCCTAACCCCTAGTCCAACCCTAACCCTTAGTCCAACCCTAGCCCTAACCCTAGCCCTGGACCTAACCCTAATGGAAAAAAAAAAAAAATATTTTATTATTTGTCCCTACCTATGGGGGTGATAAGGGGGGTGGTGATTTACTTTTTATTTATTTTGATCACTATGAAAGTTTATCATAGTGATCAAAATAAATGAATGAATCTGCAGCGTTGCAGATTCGATTCGGCACACTGCGCATGCGCCCGCCATCTTGCAAGATGGCGGCGCCCATGACGCTGGACGGCAGGACACCGGGACGGATAGCGGGAGATCGGAGGCACAAAGGAGGGTGAGGGGGTGATCGGAGGGTGAGAGGGGAAGATCGGAGGGCTGGGGGGGCGGAGGGAAGGCGGGGGGGCAGATAATGACGGCGGCTGCCGATCGGTGCCGTCAGAAGGTGGCGGCAGCCGATCGGTGCCGTCAGTCGGTGTGGGGGGGGGTCGGGTCTCGGTGTCCAGCCATGTCCGATGCTATTTCAGCATCGGCCATGGCTGGATTGTAATATTTCACCAATTTTCATTGGTGAAATATTACAATCGCTCTGATTGGCAGTTTCACTTTTAACAGCCAATCAGAGCGATCGTAGGCACATGGGGGCTAAGCCACACCCCCAGGTGTTAACTCTGAAGGGTCCTTTGTGTGCGGGTCGGGTGACCTTTCAGTGACCCCGGTCACCCGACCCGCAGGGGGGCTATTTATAGCATGACGCCTACGTAGGCGTCATAGGTCGTTTGGGCACTGCTTTTCATGACGCCTACGTAGGCGTCATAGGTCGTGAAGGGGTTAAATAGTGTATAGAATGGAGAAGAAAGGACGGAAGAGTTCAGGCTAGTTTCACATTAGCGTTTATGGCCGCAGCATTGGGCTGCGCACGGCCGCCGATAAGCCCTGCCCCTGCCGCGCCTCTGCCGGTAGCTCCGCCTACGGACGCATGACGCTGCATGCATCCTGCGTCCCCTATCTTTAGCACTGGGGATGCAGGCCGTGCGCAGTATGCGTTTGGCAGCGCATGCGTCCTTTTGATGCTGCGCCGAGCGCACCAAATTGCAACCTGATGCGTTTGGTGCTGGTCGGCGCAGCATCAAAAGGATGCATGCGCTGCCAAACGCATACTGCGCACGGCCTGCGTCTCCAGTGCTAAAGATAGGGGACGCAGGACGCATGCAGCGTCATGCGTCTGTAGGCGGAGCTACCAGCAGAGGCGCGGCAGGGGGCGGGGCATAGCGGCGGCCATGCGCAGCCCGACGTTGCGGCCGTAAACGCTAATGTGAAACTAGCCTTAGTGAGTATAGAAGTCAGGAACGGTAAAGGGAAAGGCTTTTCTCTCACTATGGGACTTATACATAGACATTTATATATTGGTTTCTGCCATTATAAATATAAAATATAGTATAAAGATATAAAGGGAACACACAACGTTTATCTACCCCTGATATTATCAGCCTCAGTGTAACAACATGTCACATACAACAATGAGGGAAACTTTTCCTTACTTTGATGGACGATTCAGTTCTTCTTCGTAGACACGTCTGATGTTGGAGAAATAGAAGAAATGATCAGAAATAAATACCATGTAAAATAATAATCAGAAACAAATGCTGGTTCCATAAGGACACAGACAATAAACATAATGTATGACCCGTCTCATAGACTTCACTATATGATACAGATAGATGTCATTACTAATTAATAGGTCATTGTATAAATCTCACTGTCACAGGCATCTGCACGGGGACAGATCTCCTGTCTGTGTAACTACCAGGACGGAACATTATATATTTTTGCATCTACAAAACAGAAATTAGGACATAACGTCCATTTATGGGACGGGGTTAGGATACCTACAAGTCTCTGACTCTGTTCCGGTTCATTCTTCTGATGAATTTCTGGATCCACCATTTATTTTTGCGTCTTAAAAAAATCCAAACAACCAAATTGAGACACAGACAGTTCACTATATCATTCTGAGGATATATACAGCGTCATCGTCCTGTGTAATGTCCGCTGCTTGTGTCACTGTATCATGTCATCGCTCAAAACTCCAAGGTTTCATTAGAGTAAATGCAGCCGTCATTGTTCTTATTACTTACTGGATTGGCTCTGTGTTGGTCTCACGCTGACTTAACTTTTAGCCTATAACAAATATGACGTTTTCATTAGAAACAGTGATACTTAGAAAATGTCAGAAAATATCATGTATATCATTTGTCTACTTAATCAATTCAATGATTTAGAGAGAATTTGTCAGTAGGATCAACCCGTCTATATGGGCATGTCGGTCATAGGAAGTTGTGTAAAATGATACCTTGATATCTGTGATCTGATGTCTTATTTCAAAAAACTGCACATTCTTAAAATGTAAATGAGCTTTTAAGATCTATGGGCCGGACATAGATCTCCAGGAGAATCTGCTTCCAGAGGTTGTTTTAATAAAAGGGGGAATTACCAGTGTGAGACATGTAGATCAGGAGAGCAGACTGTCAGTCATTACATGGTCTCACACTGGTACCGCCCTCTTTTATTTAAAATAACCTCTGGAGGCAGATTCACCGGAAGATCTATGTCCGGCCTATAGATCTTAACAGATCATTTACATATTAGGAAAAATATGGATTTCTCTGTAACAAGACAACAAATAGCATCTATCACTTCACTTCTATTACATCTCTATAAGAAGCCTTACATCTGCATGAAGGGTTACTGACCTCTCTGGTTTTATATTTTTGGACTCTTTCAACATCAATTATCATTATGTAGAGTTTATACAGCCACACTGTATACCAAGTAATTGAATATATATTTATAAATATAATGCCTCCCTCCCCTGCACCGGCCCCTCTACCTTCAACTTTGGTAGCCACAGTGGCCATCAGCAAAACTGTTCTCAGTGCCCCATGGCCACATTGGAGCGGCATCACTGCTCAGACAAGACCAGGGGCTCAGAAAATTGTTCTTACTATTACGCTGATGTAGGAGACCCCCATATCAATAACCCCCCCAATATGTACAGCCATGTTTTATATCCTCCTCAGCCTCGGCCCAGTGATAACATTCATCAGTTACATCGTATACAGCCTATAATATCTGTATATCTCTCTACTTACAGTCTGGTGGTCTCTGTGTTGTGGTCCTCCGCAATCATCTCTATCTCTGTGCCATCAATTTCCACTTCTTGCTCCTTTTCTTCCCTACTGGACATATAATATAGACTATACTATGCCGTTCCTCTCTCAAAAATTACCATTGTTGTAATCGCTCTTTTATGGGAAGTCTTAGAGTGGATTCATACAATGCAATAATGGTAGTTTTTTATTTTTTATAAAACCACCATTCATGAATAGGTGTAAGACTTTTCTGACAAATTCAGAATTTTACAGGACAGCGCACAGTACTGCACAGCTCCAGCAGGTGGCGCCTTTAAGCCTAAGAACATGGTGTGTTGTATAGTAAATAGCGATACAGGTCAGCGCAATGATGACATACCGCCGCCGGTCTGTGTCCGCAGGCAGTAGTAGTTAGGGCGTAAGATAAAACACTACAACAGCTATCTCTGGTGAAAGAGGACTGCACAAGTACAAAGCCTAAGTCAGTCATCGGGAGCTTCAGGTGATTAAATG